>NW_028259149.1:11282142-11923214 GCF_977971745.1 Zootermopsis nevadensis | reverse complement strand
TCATTATAAGCAAAAAGAATCAAGCCACCACAAAACAAATTGTTTCCGTGGCTTAAATTTATATAAAATGCGAGTAATTTAATGGTCTGTTATTTTGTGCAGATAATTAGTTTAATACAAGTCGTATCGATAGAGCTAACCTTATTGTAATGGTGACTGTGGTAATCGTGCAACGTCAGTTGAGTTAACAGCCGACCCATAAATACACGATTGTCCGGTATTTGACTGCCTCGCCCCTTTGTCTCTAAAAAGGTCATCTTATAATTCTCATATCGTGTGGCTGCAATTGACTGTTATTCACGTATTCATCAGTTTACTGAGTTTTTAGTTCTTTATGCAGAAGACTGTGTCCTATTAAAACATTTTCTGCCAACCACAGCCTATTATAAATATCTCTAATCGTGCTATTCCCTTAATACGCAGATTTTTTCTTATAACCAGAAACCTACCCTTCCTTATTCCCTCTTACATGTTGGTACAATTTTTGTTGTTATATTAAAATATATCTTCGTACAAATATTCTTGTATATTCCTTAATTTTACATTCGTATATTTTATAATCCTCTTAATAGCTACTTCATCGTTAACAATAAACATCTGACTGTCAGAAGTTGACAAACTACTAACTAGCTTTTGTCACACTTAAAAAGTGCATAAATTGTGTTGCAGAGATGCCTTTCGACCTTCCTTAGATCATCATCAGAGTCTTGTGTTAATGCGTGTATCTGTCACAACATTGTTGTACCGGGTCTACAATTTATGAGGCTGCAGTCGTGCTTGCATTGCGTGGTCGGCCGGCGCTCTGTTGATGTGGGCGGGAGTTGTGCGCGTTCTTCCGGTGGGTGACCGGCGAATCAGTTTCAGTGCTGCTAGTAACAGCGAACTACGAATATTTCTCATCACTAATACATGTTATTACATTAATTGTTCTTACCTTAAATCACAAGAGATATATTTGTCCGGAATATTAGATTATGGCTGTGGGTCTTTATTTTATTTCTAACTGTACTCCTATTAAAGGTATTGAAGATTAGACGCATACAAATGTATTACGTATGTATTTAGGCGTATGCGATGAGAATTTTTCGGAAGTATTTTATAAAGAAGAGAAGATAATATTTAATTCGAGCTTGAATAGCTTAAATAGGATATTCTTGATCACTTCTTCGCTTCACAATTCTAGATAGCTGAAATTGTGGAAATTTATTTCATACTGTTCGTGATCGAGATGGAACACGGAGATTATACGTTATTAATCTTCACGTTCGTAATTCTTTCCGTGAGGTGAGTACATTGATTAACGAACGTGAGGGTAAGAGATGTTCCTCACTTAAGCGAATATAGACCTTGTTTCTTTAATTATATTTAAAGATTTCCAATTAAAAGTAAATGGTGGGTCGTCATAGAAGAAGACCACAATCTAAAATTAATTTAAAATGTGTCGCCTTGGAGTGGGCCCTTTTTTGGTGAATGTGTAGCGTTTTTAGCATTTACTTCGTAAGGGACAAAATGATAATTGTCACAGTAATGGTTCCATATCTTGTTCATGTGTATATTGACAATATGTTAAACAAAAACTATTTAAGAATTAATAGTAACACGTAATTTATTGTAAGTGTTAAGTCTATAATAGGCCCTGTTCCTCATCATGAATGCATATAGACCTAGGGATACAATACACATAATCTCTGCTTTAAATTGAGTGCGTGATCAGTTTTTCGCTTGAGCAATGTTCGATGTTTACTAACCGCTGAGGCGTTTATTATATTATAGAATAGAATTGGAAAAGAGATGCAGTTTAGTAGCTTGTTTGATTCTTACACGGGGAACAATATGTTTGTGAATGTTGGATGAAT
The DNA here is from genome assembly GCF_977971745.1 of Zootermopsis nevadensis. Classification (NCBI taxonomy): domain Eukaryota; kingdom Metazoa; phylum Arthropoda; class Insecta; order Blattodea; family Termopsidae; genus Zootermopsis; species Zootermopsis nevadensis. The sequence continues at coordinate 11,921,358 of NW_028259149.1, read as the reverse complement.
GTTGTTACTAACATGAACTACTGTTTGTTTCTTCGTGCTTTCGCTGCGAACTATACAAAAGTCTGTTTAATAAATGGAGTTTATGGGAAATAATAAATAATGCCTTTTCGAGTAAACGAAATAAAAATATTAGCTAATAACCAAAATGTGACTGTACATGTCTGATTTGACAGGCACATAACTGAAAATACGAAGAGGGGATGACAGTGTGAAAAATTGTCCAAGCTTAGTTGGTACACAAATATTAAAAACAACTGTTACTTACCGACTCCCGGTTGGAAACGCGTGTTTCAACGCCAAGCTCTACAAGGTTTTCCCGATACGAGTTAAGTATCGCTACATAAATACAATAAAATTAACTCACCGAAATTAAAGCAATTCATTCCCGAAGCTTGGAAGTAATAGTTACGTTCAACTTTATGAATGAACGCATTTCAATTCTAAAGGGTTTTGACGACGGTAGTTTACACTTAAAATTATTCATTGTCAGGACTTTTTCCATCGTCTGTTCTTAAAACCAAGACGTTTCGGAGGCTGGTTCTGTCTCCGTCTTTAGGTGAGAGGTACCTACCCTGTTGGTTCCCTTAGATAGAGCTAGTCTCTGTCACTGTCCAGTGACATATTATATTTGATATGCAACTGGTCATAAGAGAATGGCAGTACGAAGGTCAAACGATGGTCATTTTGAGCGCTGTGCCCCAAATGCAGACTATGGAATAGAAAAATTCTAGGGCAATAAGGACGTCTCTGGTGTAACCTCATACCTAGAACGGCAATGCAACACGAGCTTTTTAATAATTCTATTTGTACCCACTCACTAAATAGAAATATATATTTCAGTGACATTTGGTTTCCCCACGGGTAGGTTGGACGTCGAATGCTGGTGACTCACCACCACCCACTCTCGCACCAACTACCTCTAACGTAGTAGACACGCGTGGTCCCACCATCGCAGCCCAAATCCTCCCCTCGATCTGAGAAAGTAATTCGTTATACGATTACTGCTCGTAAGGTGGAAGATCGTAAACCGAAAATTAAATTCCCATTCATTTAAGTGTAAATATTCAGACTATTGCCCAACTCCAGAAAAATCACCCAGCATTTACCCCCACGTATGGCAGAATACTAGCAAATCATAAAACAGAATTATTTATAAATATATTAATAACTATTTAACACTGTAAAGCACTATTGAAGTGTTAAATCAAACGTTTACATTCTACAGCAGTTTCAGCATAAATATTAAGAACTTTTGTAAACAGAAGCAATTACTGTAAGTTTATTAATAGTAATGAATCAATGATAAGAAATTAATACAATTTTATAATATAATTAATGTTAAAATTGAGGATTTTATTAAGAAATTAAAGGCTCTGTCGACAGAATGTTGCTTACAAAGCGGAGTATCGTAAATTGAAAACTGTTATATAAATCTACATGGTCCGTTGTAGCGAAAATTCATAAATCGAGGGCTTGGTGTATTCGCTTAGTGCGAATGGATTTTGCAACGTAGAGGCAGTATGCTGATAGACCGACTCCTGGAGGTGGACTTTCTGAACGGATCAGGTATTGTTGATGCTGTCAGAAACAGTTGTCACATACGGGGCGGTTACAGTGGCAAGCTTGATTGATTTACCGTTTTTATATTCACGTATGCCAGTAAACAAAATACGGGAAATATCAACCACACTAACCGGGCGATCCAGCGTGCGGTACCCAGGACCAAACCGTGCATTTTACCTACGTCACTAGCTTGTGGGTACAAGAAAAGAAACAAACGAACGTACTACTTAAATCAAAGACTACCGACATAGGAACTTAAACAGCGAGCTACAAAGTTCTGTCACTGGGAAATAATATTTGTAGCATGGACAGTATATGGTTCTTTATCTGCCCCCCCCCTCCACCCCTCCCCTCCCTCTTTCCCTTTTAGTTGTAAGAGTTCTCGAGCTCACGGATTCGCCCCGACTAGTGCACATATTGGTTTATTATAAAAGATTAATTTATAGTCAACTGCGTTCGTTTCATTTGATTACAGAGACCTTTTTTACTCAGAACTTCGATAAATGATCTACACGCTGTGACTAACCACAAAGTTATTTAATGGAATTCTTGGAATAATATTAAAGAAAAAATCGTGCAGGTTAGCAAACATCTAGCTTAGGCATTTCTCTCCACCCCATGTTCATTAATCAATGTACTCAGTTCAGGGATGGAGTTAACGGACATTTTCACGATAAGCACAAAAAGAACAGCTTTATCTCCATGTGCTATCGGTGCCGTGAAGAGGATGAAGGAAATTTTCAAGTATTAAGAAGTGAGGAGAAGATTTAAGATCGATTTTAATCTTATCTTCCCATCTTTCCTCCAAAGAAGAAAACCTATTCTCATCTTAACTCTAGGCAAAATTGTTGCTTTTCCGTGAGGTTGATATGTATTTTTTTTGTTACGCGTGTTGTATGTAACAAAATAAAATTTATGCCTGTAGCATTCACCTGGAACGTTTTGTGAAAACAAGGAAATTTAGTACACTTCAGTGAATTGTCTCTACTACAGATCAGCGTCTTCATTTGCATGTTTGAATTATAGAATCATAGACGCTTTCGAATACTCATTAAGATACTTAGATTTTTTATCTCTTAAAGTGACTTAGCATGGTGATGCGGCTGACCTATTTCTGTTCAATAACGTTTGAACTGATGACATTTAGCATCCGAATACGACGAAACACTGTGTGTTGGTCATCGGTTAAATGAGCGTTTCTCAGCCTGCCCCTGAATCATCTCATCGACTTGTGCCAATTTTTTTTTTGTCAAATTGTCGTCATCCTATTCGTTGATACTACACAGCTGTTGCGTTCTCCGTAGGGACAGAGACTTAACTCTTCGCCGCCACGTCCATACCGACTTTGGGTTCAGTCTGCCATTCTATCTAGACCAGGGGTTCTCAACCTTTTTCGCTGGCGTACCACTAATTCTAATATAACACATTAAATGTACCACCAGTGGTACTCGTACCATAAGTTGATGAGGAAAATTGTCAGTAGTCATGGAGTTGACCAATCACTTTTACCTGGGACCCAGGTTAAGAATGCATTAACTCATACTTACTGCCTGTCCTTCGTTAAGCTAGGCTAATTTAATATTTTTATCGAATCAGTTGAGAGACCACAGTTTAATAAATTTTGAATTAACGACAAATCTAAATATTTCAATTTATTTTTACATAGATTCACAGAATAGACATTTGTTAATTTTAATACCTGCATCTTGTGGTTCGCAAAGGCTTTCTATGAAATTTAATTAGTATTGGAAAAAAATATGAAGCATAAAGAGTTGTGAAGAGTAATATCGATATATCTTACGCATACGTACAATAAGACTCGATTTGGTGTGCTGTGGAAACCTTTGTCCATTTTAGTATGATACCACGTGGGTTAACTTGTACAGTAGTAAAGCCTTCCACCGGGGAGCTTTGTTATCCAATTTATAGTACGAGGTAGAACCGTGCTTAGTTGCTGGCAGTGTAACTGTCTTAATGCTATAGTGATATTACTGGTCAGATTTTATGCCCCGGTTGTTCACCGCTGGCCTCGCTTCCAGGATTAGTGATGCACCACCTAACACAATACGAAACAACTAAAACATGGCACATGACATCTGATATTAATTGCTAGCAGACTCCTGCTCCAGATATGGTGAACATTACACGACCCTCTTTGCATACTTAAATGAAAGGCTTTGGCTAGTAAGAAACTAACGGGTGCTCTTAACTGATGTCAAGTGCAAGCTTCTCAAGTATAAGAACTTGTAACTTGCAATACTTTCTAAGATTTGAGGTTTTCACAACGGTGAGTAAGAAGATTTCTGTCTTCTGGGTTGTTGCGCCGTGTAGTCTGGTAGATGTTTACCGACGTTTCAGAGGTCATACTGCCTCCGTCATCAGGGCGATGAGTATGAAGATTTCTGTCTTCTGGGTTGTTGCGCTGTGTAGTCTGGTCGATGTTTACCAGCGTTTCAGAGGTCATACTGCCTCCGTCTTCAGGGCGATGAGTATGAAGATTTCTGTCTTCTGGGTTGTTGCGCTGTGTAGTCTGGTCGATGTTTACCAGCGTTTCAGAGGTCATACTGCCTCCGTCTTCAGGGCGATGAGTATGAAGATTTCCATCTTCTGGGTTGTTGTGCTGTGTAGTCTGGTAGATGTTTACCAACGTTTCGGAGGTCATACTGCCTCCGTCATCAGGGCAGAACCCAGAAATCTTCTTGCAATACTTTGTTTTATACCTGGCGTTTCCTTCGGATGAAGTTTTATAAAATAATTGCTGTGGTAATATCAAAATAAAAGATTACACATTCGTGGAAAACAAATAATTGCACAAAACCGTCTTTAATTCCTTCATACGTTGCATGTTAACATATTCAGAAATACTTTTTATGCTTAAGAAATTTTTAAAGTAACGATTTTCGTGTCTGCCATCTTATTCATAAATTCTCATTTGTGTAGTATAATTATTTGTCATTTATTATAATTCTTATTATATACATTTTATGAAGTTCTTCGTTTTACTTTCATTTTATTACTTCCTATTTTTTTTATCTTGTTTGCGCTGACTTTGAAATTGGCTTCTGTAACTGTTAAGTCAGCACTTCAAAATAAGAAATTGAATTATTATTACTGTTGTTGACAACGGTCAGAATCCAACCGGAGGCCTATCGAATACTTTTCAAGAACTCCGGTGGTCTGGTGGTTGTGTATTCTTGCGGGTTCGCACAGATATGAAGTCCAGACGACCGACATCGACGTCTTTACCGTCGTGAGAACATCAATATCAGTTGCTCCTCCCCCTTATACCAATAAAGTATCTCTCACACTGACCAGGCACCTTTTATTTATTATATTATTTTTATACTCATGCCACATCGTAGCAATTCAGAACATTGCCATCCAGACTTAATAATTGTAACGCCCACAGTAAAGTAATTATTGCACAACACAACTAATTTCAGCACAGTAAGCAAACAGTTTACTTCTGTACCTTAAAGCAATTGTTGGCAGACACAATTAAACACCCCAGGATTAGCGTTTCATCATTCTTTGTAGACTTTCTGTTGCAGTATGTTATTACTCGAGCTAAATTACGACGACAATTTGACAGACGATTTTTACGACTAATTTGTCATGGTTAGTTCATAAAAGTGGTTTATGTGAAGTCTAATGCTGTTGTAGCCTCGTTTATAGGACAGGGGATGGATGGTTTCGACAGAATTCAGGTTCCTTGCCAGTTCGTCGAGACTCGCTTCTATAAAAAGGAAAGAGACGAGCTTAAGGATTTTCTGAAATGAATTTTGTTGAAAATTCACAATATACGTAATTGCAAATGAAAGTATCTGTGGCGAATGCTGCAATCTCTCTGGTAGTGCACTAAAATATGAAAACTATGAAAAACAGCAGCAGTGTACAGTCGTCTCTATTATCCGACATTCAGTTTCATGTGATGTGCTGCTAGAATGCTCCATTTTATCAACAGTCAACTCAGCACGTAGCGGAATGAATCTCACTGCCTCACCACGCACCTTTTTTTATTTCATGAACTCGGGTGACCCATCCCAAGCCAGATTAATCCAGTAGAAATTCACATTAAAATCCAATTCTATTTCATTCGCCCGTCCGTTGTACATGTCTCGCCCATCTCCGTGATTTGGCCACCCTAATAGTATTTGGTGACCGCTACAAATTGTGAAGCTCGTTGTGTTAAGCCGTAGGTCCTGCGGAATATCGCTTAATATGGTAGTGTCTTGTGGGGTAAGGTCACGGCCACCCGCCCAATCCCAAATCTGGAATACACTTTGTCAGATTTAGAGAAATTTGAAAGATGTTCTACAAGACAGTCGTTTTATTCTTTATATTTACTATTTCAACTCCGAGGTAGCATTTAGCACGACAAAATAATTATAACTCGAAGTTTGAGTTATTTTGTTCTAATAATTTTGAACCTATTATTAATCTTTGGAAAAGTATTTTCTAAACTAATGATTTGTATTAACGATTTAGTTGTAGCATAAAGCATGCCACTCTGTATTTAGTAGTGTAACAACATTTTTATGTAACTCTGCACAAAATGTTTTGTGTTAAATTATTGAACTGAAGAAAACATGGAATTCCAAAGAAATCTGTTCCAAGCAACAAAGAAACAGTACCTTTGCTGTTTTATAACACGATCACTTTTAATATTCATCATGTTTCTATGGCACGTTTTTCGTTAACCATCGAGGAAATTATATTCGTCGTTAACGCTGCATATAATTCGTCTGTACGTATAGTCTGTTTAATAGGCCTAAAGGATATTGTATAAAATATTTTTAAAAAAGTTACAATTTGGGAACTTGTTACTCTCATATTCATGCGATAACGTAGGTTTTGAGGTTTTCATGGCGGTGAGTACGAAGACAATTATTTTCTACGGGAAAAGTTGGTCCAGAAATCGTCCCGTCTTTTGTTATACCCTACACACAATCTGCTAGTCATTATTTATGTTTCAGTCTTATGGCGACAAGTTTTTAATCATAACTCTTCCATAATTCTGTCGTTGACCGGCTTTCTTTAATTAAAGTTTTGATACCACATCTTGATCTAAAATTGTATGCTCCAAATATCAGATTTTAGTGTATCCGACGAATATCAATTAAACGAAACGTGTCCATATGGAATGGTTAAAATTTTGATTGTCTAATTTCAATATATTCCTTTATTATTGCGCTTTATCCAGGACCTGTGACCCCTCACCTTATAATGTATTTCAGTCATCCTGCTCAGCCTTATAACTGCCCTAGTTTTATTAACGCCTGAAATGAGTTAGTTCTCTTGCTTAATTACCCAGTTTGTGCTGAAATTTTGGAGCGATTATCAGTGTTAGTTTTGTTCTGTCCGACGTGATATAACCCCCTCTATTTTCAAGCAGTACTTTCAAGTTGTTGTTGTCCAATTTCAAGCGTGAATTTATTATTAACAAATAAGTTTCGTACTTCCTCGCTTTAGTAGATTGTTTATTAAATTTCAGAAGGCGTGAGAAGTACATCTTGTTAATAAGTGACTTGTTTTGTTTTATAGTAATATTTTGGGTTTGCTTGCTCATAATTCTGCTGACGAAGCTTAATAGAAAACGTTCGCTTGGAAGACCTGGAAAGAGATGAGAGCTTGGCACTAATAAGAATCTTAAAGGGATTGGTTCTGATATATAAATTATCCCTTTGTTAGCCAGAGCTCATGTGTGTGACGTCTAGGTAGGAAAAATCTTCCACTGACACACGCAAATGCGTGAATTCGAGTTAAAGATAACGTAAGAGATAATGTAATCGATGTTAACAACTAACAGAACTGGAAATTGAAACTCAAATGCCAGTTCTGCTTTAACTCATAACAGAGTAGGATACTTAAAAATTTTAAGTGTTTATAATTATGGCACTGCCTATGTGTTGATGTAGTTAATTTATATTTATGCAGTTACTCGACACATTTGGATGCCAGGCCGACTAGGTCGTCAATCACTCGTTCGATCTGTTGATTATTTTATGACTCATGTCGGCGCAAAGCGCAGAGATTACGTAGAGCTACGCAAGATGTGGTCTGATGATTGTGTCATGAATTCGGGTGTGTGTCAAAGGAAACAATTAGTGTGACGTTAATTTTAATAATAGAGCGAGTTAGTTTTAAAGACTTTAAAATGTAATCTAATTTTAAAGAATTCAAACCTCGAAGATTTCTGTCTTCTGGGTTGAATCGCCCTGATGACGGAGGCAGTATGACCTCCGAAACGTTGGTAAACATCTATCATACTACACTGCGCAACAACCCAGAAGACAGAAATCTTCATACTCTGATGACAGAGGCAGTATGACCTCTGAAACGTTGGTAAACATCGACCAGACTACACGGCGCAACAACTCAGAAGACAGAAATCTTCATACTCTGATGATGGAGGCAGTATGACCTCTGAAACGTTGGTTAACATCGACCATACTACACAGCGCAACAACCCAGAAGACAGAAATCTTCATACTCACCGCTGTGAAAACCTCAAATCAAACATGATTCAAACCTCTTTTTAATAACAAATATTATAAATTGCAAATATGTGCATGGCAATGCTGAGACTTATGTACAGGGAAGTGTAATGAGCCTGATGATGAATATACGTTAATTGAAACAGGTTGCTCAGAAAATATTGACACAAGTAATCAGCTTCTGTATACACGATAGAATAGTGCAACACTGACGCAGGTGTGAAGTGACTGTGAAAAACAAGGCCAAAGCCATAACGATTGATGGATAGCAACTCGATAGACTGATGTCCTGTCAACTGTAACCTTCTGGCGAACAGAGGATACAGGCTTCTGACATTTGGCACTTTGATGTAGTGTTTTTCTCAGTTGTGGCTTCTTCCCGCTTGTAAATGCTGCACGTATCTAAAATTAATTCAGGAAGGAGTAACTAATTGTGCGGATACGTTTATAATTGTAACATGCCGACATTGTCCTTATGTTTCTGTTTCAGGTAAGTGAGGACGCTACTCATTTGTCCGTGCCATATGAGAATACTGCTGCCTTACATAGTGTGCCTAAAGTGACTGACAAAAGGCAGGTATGTTAACTTTTTAAAGCAGTTTCAAATTAAATATAACACACTTTCAGTAACTGCATTTTCCTCTCAAAGAATGTTTAATTTATGGCTACGTGCAATTTTTAAAATAGACACTCGTTATTCCTCAAGGCACATATATCTATCTTTTTAATGGAGACGCGTTGTTTCTTTGAGGTATTAACTGAATGTTTTAATATTATTCAGATAAACACCGTGAAGGGGTTAGTTACAACCATGGATAGTATCAGAACGGAACATTTAAAATGCTGATGGTTTCTCTTATGTGAAGTGACGTTCGAATTCGAGAAGGGTCGTTCCTATTGGTGTATTCAAAATCGACGTCGAGAAGTGAGGTCTATAAATCACTATCCTGTTTTATAACATTCTGAATGGAAACTGTATCACATAAATGTTAAAGTATGCGAAAATCATCTTGTTGATGATACTTCATTGTGTTGGAGCAGGGAGTTGAATGAATAAAAACATTTATTTTGTAAACACAGAAAGACGCAGCTTGGAATCGACTTACGCCTACAAGAGATAGAATCGATAAAGCGCAGAAACACTTGTCCACAACACATAGGATAGCCAGTGGAGTTCGGTCAAAATTTAAAGGCAAACCAGTGATTCATTTCGGTTCAGTACATCCAGTGAGCCTTTCTCTGCGACTGAGATTGAAAAAATAAATCACACAAAGTAGAGTTCAGGAAAAGCTTGTGAAGACTATCTACGTAGTAAACCAAGTGAAAAGTTAACCATTAACTTGTCTTTATTTAAACTCTTCTTAAATTTATAAATTTTGCCATATTACGAAGTGAAATTAGTATCTACTTGTAGAAAGACTTGCATCGCCTATTTTATTATATTTCTGTGTCATATTTAACCACTTTTACTTAAATCTTCTCTCCTAATTAAAATAAACAGGAGGTCTGGTGACCCTACATTATTCAGGCTTCTACATTCGCGTCGCTTGGTTGACATACCGAATGTATCTGAACCAGTTTTTCGGAAGACCTATGAAGCGATAGTTTTGAAAAATAACGTCGATGGGTGTCTGATAGGTTTTAGCGCCGTGTATATTGTACTAAAGTCTTGAAGCGCCGTACTGCCTCTGTGTTCAGAGCTGTGAGATGCTCAGGTCTATTATCGAGAAATAACGTATCATCTCGTGAGCCGAATTTTTCAGCCTGGACGAGTGGATCAGATATTTTACCCCTTCCAGGCCTGCTGTCTAGTGGACACTGGATGCTCTTTATTTGGGGACAAGGCAGCTGGAGCCAAAAATGAAGTTGTAAGCCTGTGATACATGGCACGGTGTTTAAGGACAAGGTAACCTTGAACCAGGCTTGTACCATTAGATAAACCCTTCGTATGGCGTTGTAAAAACAAAACACATACGTATGGAACAAAGGAAAATTTAAAAGAATGGAACATAAAAAAGTATTCGTGTTCCCTTATAGCTTATGTAACGTCTGTGTAGTAGTTTCAAATGCTACTTCAGAGGAAAGAAATTTTCATTTTTTCTGATATTGCGAACGAAGCGGTGTTGGAGTACTAAAATATTCCTGCTGTCTCCAGGACGGACTAGGGAAGATAAACACAAATTATCAGGGAGCCAGTACTCTGACCAAGTGAGACAAGATGTTAGTGCAGAATTACAGGTCTGGTCTTGTAGAACGTAAAATTTTAATACGGATTTGATGGTGATTATTATGGAGAACGTTTGCCACACATGCTGAGGCTATTTTTCCAGAAGTCTCCAGTAATTACGCCCACAGTTTGTGTACAGTTTCCATTCAAGTAGTCGACACAACTCACTGTAGTGTGTACAAATATTTTAGTATGTTTGAAAAATGTGTGAAGTTCACGACCGGTGCACACAATGACTCTTACTCGTGGCGACGTGGAATTTTGGCAAGTGCTGGTTGTTTTGCTATAAAGCTTTCGCTGTATCGCGTTGGACTGCGTCCAGCTGTAAATATCTCACGCAGTTCACCTGGATCGCTTCCGTGAGTTACCAGCTCTGCGCACAAATAAAAAGAACTCAGGATCTCTTTATCATGACCCTGTTCTTTACCAACGGCTGCAAGAGTCTCAGAACTTGTCAAAATATGGGCTTCAAACTCGGTGAGATCGGTGGTATATCAGACTTCGTGCTAGTGCACGACTGGGGTTTTGCTCAAGACATGAATATAAATTTTTATATTTAACCCCAAGTCCTGACCACTCATCGCCCTGATGATGGAGGAAGCATGGACCTCTGAAACGTCGGTATATTTCTATCATACTACATGGCGCAACAACCCAGAAAATAGCCATCTTCATACTCACCGCTGTGAAAACCTCAAATCCTACATCCCTTAATCAAATTAGATACCCTGTGTGTTTCATGATCTCTTTAACCTCCTACAATCACCTCATGGCACTCGTCTGTTGGATGTTTTCTCATATTGACCAAATCCATGGAAGAGAGTTCTTGAGAAGCAAATAGTTACTCAGCTAGTCAAATTCTTTTATCGTTTATGGAGCCCGAATTCTCATTACCGTGCTCAAAGAAGGCCTTTTTCTGAGTCACACATTCTGTCCTTTTAACATTTCTTTTTAATTTTGTCATTTATATATTTGTCTCGTAAATTGTATATTACCTTCAGGTTTTCCTACTAAAATCTTACACTTTTAGTCACCATTAACTTCGATACAGGTTGGAGATAGGGAGTCCGTAGCCGATCGATTTTATCCTCGCGGTCGGTACCCGTTGAATGGCGGGGGGGGCCTTAGTGTACAACTCTGGACGTTGTAGCTAAGGGAAAAACATCCTTGCCGGTAGTTAAGCTAGTCTCTTTACTGACTGAGCTATCCCGTCCCATTTTAGACACTTCGGTCGAAGGACCAGACAATTTTTAATGCAGATGCGGAATAGATACTTATTTAAAGTTGTCGCTTGTATCACAGGAAGCCAACCTCCATATTATTCACAGTTGATCACAGGACATTGGTTAGTATTCGGAAGACCCAGATTTAGATATTCTAGCGTTATGATCGTTATATTTTTCGTTTTCTTTGTCAGTTTTTCGAGGGACATAATAAGTAACTTCAAGGAGTAGAATCTTTCTTGCGAGTCTGATAGTAGCTCAGGTGGTCAAGTAATCCTGCGATTTATGGAAACCAAAAGTTGGACATTGTGTTAAAGCTTGAATGCGATGAAACGAACAACCACAGTCTCGACCACTTGGTACTTGTTGTCAGTAAAATACTGCAAATGTGAGCTGTTATATGAACAGAAGGTATTTCACGTTTAGCGTCTCCAGCGAACGAATGAAAGACCTTATACGAGAATAATTCAGGATTTATATACAAAGGGGTCCAAGTAGTATTGGGTAATGGTCTCGGATTAGGAAGGGTAGGTGCAGTTTGCCAAGAAGGCGTCGAGGCGCGAATGATATGTGGCGTCACGTCGTACTGTTGTGAGCACTTGTTGCTGCTGCAGAAATGGCGCTTAGAACGTAATTTGTGTCTGTCTGCTGTTTCTTTCTCTTTCTAAAACCAGACTCTTTAATTCTGAATCACAGAAAACACCGGTCTTATTGGAAACTATATATATCACTCGCAAGTGAAGTTATGACGTAATATTTTGTTCTGATGAAAACTGGAATTTTACTTTATTTAGCCTTGTAAAATAAGGGGAGTAAGTTTTTGTTTCATCGTGCATGAGAGCATAATGTTTTTAGTTCGTTATAAAAAGAGAAGTAGTATAGATAGGTTGGTAACACTGCACACCATTTATGTGGTTTCGTAAACTTTCGGTGCGCCCATTAAAACTACCCCGTTCGTAGATTTATATTTTGCAAAATAGCTTATTAAATCTACCTATTTCCACCAAAAATTCCTCCCGGATTAAGTTTGAGAATTCGACGTGACGTCATGAGATCATGACTTCAAGGTCGAGTCAGTTCTCCTCTCAGACAGTCAACCGAATTTTTATCTTGGAATATTTTAAGCAAATTATTTGTATCTTTTCTGTTCTCTGTTTCAATGGGGATGCTGCTTTTTGCTGCGTTCAGAATTTCGAAGTTCTTCGAATCCAGACAGGTAAGCGATTCTGTTCCCTAGCATTTCTTCTGCCGAAGCAATACGTACTTCTGAAACGTCGGTAAACGTTTATGATACTATATGGCGCAATATTGCATAAAACTCTTATATGTATTCTGCCTGCCGTGAGAATTAGAGGTACCAAGCACTGAACTCTGGCCAGAACCAGGTTAATAAAATCCATAACCTTATGCCCGATCCATTTTAATATTATCCTCCCATCTATTCTTCGGTGTGCCAAGTGGCATCTTCGTATTTGCCACACACCTAGTCTGTCTTATCCTTCTTGACTTTCTTGAAGCATAATGTTTATGTTCAGATTATATTAAAATGCAACAACACATTTCACTAGTAATCGCTGGCTAACACGTACAGAAGGACCGTGGATCTAGGGGAATTTAAGTCTAACCCTCACGTTCCCTGGATATGAAATGCTCTGAAGTAGGTGCTTCAAATCGTTATCAGGGCACACACTTGAGTGTGCCCTTCTTTGGCTTTGTGCAGGCTCGACCAGCGTAGAAGGTATAAAGTCAAGGAACAGTTACTGAGATATTGAGCTTTGTAGCCACACCCGTAAACCCCCTCCCCCCCAACTGGGCCACCACCGCCAGGTGTGGTAACTGCACGGCTGAATCAGAAACTCAACCGCCATGAGAAAGAAGACGGACTTGATTTACGTGTAGCGCGGTTACCAGGCAACAGGCGTGTTGTTTGCATAAAGTCTCTATGATGTTGCTTATACACAGAAACTTCGTTAATTTAATATCCGTGAATACTTTGAGACAGTGTAGCTGAGTCAGTTTGCGTACTGTGACTAGATTAGGGACCGGACCATCGGATTTTGATACCAGAGCGGGCCCCACAGCATTCACACGGATTCTATAGCCCGCGTAATCGCCTATCCGAGAGATACCAGGTTTCTTACATCGACGGTGAAATGGTGGGGTCGTGAAATTGAACACACACGGGCATTTAGAGCTGAGGTTAAGAGTGCATGGAGCTATAACTCCATCCCTCAGCACGTTTGCATGATGGTCTTCAGGTATTAATTCTTATTCTTCCTAACAGATGTATGGTCCATAATGAAACAACACAGATTGATCCTTCGTTTTCTCGCCAGATTTTACTAGGTATGTTCTTGTTTTCTTTATTTACCCTCTGGCTTCTGAAGGACTCGATTTCATCGTTTCTTTGGGTATTCATGCTGTCGTATGTAATTTTATTCTACTCGTAAACGTGGCTGCCTTCTGGGTTGTGGCTTCTTGTGTTCTGGTAGTTTTTCTTTCCAATCTCCGAACGTAGCGATGGGTAGCCTCCTCATAATGACAGCCATCTTCGTACTCACCGCCGTGAGAACCTCAAAATCTACCTCCTTTTTATATTATATTCCTTACTCTGTCGCACAAATGGGCTCTTTGATCGGGTTCAGTGGAGCAGAGTCCTGTTTGAGAGTCTGGTAATCGCTTAATACGTAAATTTAATCGTCTTTTAAGAAGTTCTTATGTTCATTAACATACTCACAAGAACCCGATGCTCGAAATTATCCTGAGCCATTTTAATCCTGCTAACATCATTCTCATTATTACTGTTTTTAATCTATTGTTATAAATTCTTGTAAAACGAATAAATTTGTTGTTGGAACCGAGACGGTTTTGAACTAAGTTCATCTACAGGCCACTCTTAAAATGGGTAAGCTGCTTAGGAAACACCCATTACCTGGTGAAGTCGGCAACAGAAAATACGCACACAAATTAGCAGTCATATGTATTATCAATAAAATATTCTCGGGCAAACAGCCGCGTTAACTGGTTACCGTAGTAAACCGACGTTTCGGGAACAAACTCTGTCCCCATCTTCAGGGTGTACACAGGCGACTTCCGAGGATCCAGTCACATCAGAACCCTGAAGATGGGAACAGAGTTTGTTCCCGAAACGTCAGTTTACTACGGTAACCAGTTAACGCGGCTGATTGCCCGAGAAGATTTTATTGATTTTACTCGCCGCGAAAGTCTCAAATCCTAAGTCATATGTATTAGTTTCGAACACTTAAAGAGAACCACTTGAAGATGACCAATTAAAGTCGAAACATGCAGTGGATTCTAAATAAACATTGAGACTATAATCAAATACTGTTGTGTAGGCGGATTGTCAATCTAACGATAGCTTATATTACTTGCTGTTCCCACAAACCGTTTAAACTAAACCACGTGTCAGAAAAGAATTACATAAGTTTGTGATCTTATGTTTTATTTTAGAGAAAGGGTTAGGAATATTCAAAATCTGAAAGAGAAAATTTTATTATGGATCTGGTTTCATATTTATGACAATTTTTATAGTTTAGAGGACAATTAAACTTACAGAAATATATCTCATGTTTATCAGTGCGGGCTAAAAATATGTTTTCACCATAAATAATAATAATTACAGACCTACTAGATGCAAAACATCATGATATACTTTGTAACGATATACATATATAAAGAAATATTTTATTTTAAATCGAAATCTTGGTTTTTTGTTCTGATAACCCTGATACTGTGTGCACCCCTGTACATTTCAGAATGGAGCTTAGACATATTTAGTAAACGAATTACAGATACTTTATGCAAATGACCCATATATAGTTGCACTGTTCATAATAGCTTGACGGCTGCTTAACTCAACCATGACCATATCTTACTCTATTCTTGCACCTCGTTGTTCATAGAGATGCGTAATCATTTCATTATGTAGAGGGGGCAAAGCCACAAAGGAGAGATCTCACTCAAGGCGAACTCGATTAAACGCAAAAGCAGTGCCCCTTAAAATTAGGCAAGAAATCCAAAATGTATATTTATTTCTACAGTGTACCGTTAAATAATCTTCCGTTGTTTGAAGGAGACATTTTTAAACGAGAAATTCTATTAAAGGATTGTCTACAGGGAACCGAATTTTTGTAAACCACATGCCTAAATTTTTGAAAGAAAAATACTTGAAATTTTAAAAAAAATTATGATTTACCCGCCTCTTCTCTCAAAGAGAAACATTATTTCATTGCATTCATTTTCTATGCTACGACGCGCCACTATATATGTTTCTTGGATACCACACAGCCAATCTTCGAAGATGGCGAATGTCTTGTAATTTTCTAAGGGTTGTCCCTGTAGGAAGAAATCCCTGTATTAGCAGAATCTGAACAATTTTACACAGTGACTTTGTCAACAGATATATGTAATCTGAATGGCGTTCTATCTGTACTAGGATACAAAAGGTTATGGTCGCTTAGCAACACGTTCTGTTGAATAAGTAGTTAATTTTCTTCCCATATAAGATTAGCCTTGTTTGGAAATAAAAGCAGCACGTGATAAGTCAATTGGTGTAGGACTCAGTTCCGTTTCTTGTATGTTATAAAGTAGTTAAAATAAGTGACTGACTCTGTCTATATTTCACAAACAACAGCACTTTGGGATTCCCCTTATTACAAAGTGAGGAAGAGCCTTGTGCTATTATGAGCACTTTCATTGGGATCAAAGCCTGCATGAATTATCTAAATTATCGATAAAATCCTGGTGTAACCGCGTGGTATATGTTTGACATCCAGTAGATACACAGCAGATAATTGGTTGATTGGCCTGAATTCGGTTGCGGCTAAAGCAGGTAGTTGAACAGATGTAATTCTAGAGACGGATCAGTCCACCGCGTCTGATTGAAAATGTACTGTAACAAGCTCTGGTCCTAGCACTTTCCTCTTCACGACCAGATTTTTTCTTTGCAACACCCAGCCTCGAATTCCGGGGACTCTTCCCCTAAGAATAAGGCGGTCGAAGCTTAAAGCTAACAGCTCACTTCTTTGCAGTGCCGAAGTCTGGAATGAATATGGTTTTGTCGCCGCGTCGTGCATACGCTTTTTTTGTGTGGTTCTTGTAATTAGTCACAAGAGCAGCGAACTGATAATTAAATTTTAACCGTAGTTTACGTTTTTTGTCTAAATTACGAAGTAGCGTTTGATCGGCACTTGTAATTTCATTCTTTTACGAACTTTCTTGTTAAGTTAAATTTACATCAAATTAAAGGTATGTTTTCAGAGGAATGTTCTGGAACAAAAGCATAGTATTTTATACATTTTTCTATTTTAAGCCAATTGAAAGACAATTCCAGAAAGGAAAATATGATGGTACGATACATGAGTAACCTGATAATTAAATAAAATAAATGAATTTGAGCATCTTCAGGGGTTTAAAGTGCGCTGGTGAGAGTTAGATCACGTGGCTCGGACATCACTGAGTTAACAGTCGAGAATTTTTGTTGTTTTGGTGAGTATTCTCCGGGTGCAGTGTTTCATTTCTTTTAAAAAATGGATGAAAAATTCTATCTTATCTTTAAACAAAACTGTTTGTAGAAACCGACATTAACAATTAGTTACTGGTAATATGACTTAAAAATGCCGATACCTAATGGAATATTCATGATTCGTCGCTAATGAAAAAGAACCAATTATTAAATTCAATGATTGAAACAATATTTGTGTGTTTGTTCATGTCGGAAAGTTTTCATTAACTTTCGTGTGAATGTTTCATGTTCTTGGGACCACAATTCTCGTCAGAATTGTCTCATTATGGTTGAATTTGAAGACACTCAGATTAGGGTTACTAAAAAATTGAAAGTATTTAGGGATCATTCATTTGTATTATCAAGTAGTTATCGCTTACAGGCCTAAACAATAAAGTCACCAAAGACCTACATAAATATTTTCAGTCCTATTAAGATTATCTTTACAGGCGTAATGAATAAATCCTCGTTTAATTTTGCCTTCGTCACTGTTATTTGTCAATTAAGCGCTCTGAAAGGCTATTACCGTATTCACGACAGCACGCCATTGAACCCTATTCTGAGCCAGCTAAATCCATTTCACATACTCTACATTAAATATATTTGAAATCCCATGTAGTATCAACTTCCTTCTGTTCCCTGGTCTTTCGAAACTTCTGTTGTCAGATTTACCAACAGAAATATTGTATAGGCTTATCCATTAATCATGTGTCATTCGAAGTGTATATTTTGGTTGTCAGTTCGTTAATGATTTCAGCGCTGTAATAAAACTTGTTGAAGATTGCCAATTATGAAGATCCCGATTATGCTGTTTGCGAAATTTGTAGGTAAAATAGACCATTTAGGGCTGTCTTCTCTTCGATTAACAGCCAGTAAGAGAGGAGCTCGGTGTGTATGTCCCTTACTCCCACATGGTTCTTCGGAATGTGTGTGTGTGTGTGTGTGTGTGAAAGAGAGAGAGAGAGATACATTTCGTGAACAAAACTTACCTCAACGAACTACCACACATCGTTGAGATGAATTTCCTAGTTGGTTGAAATTGAGAGATTTCTTAAAATCGAAACTGGTTTCAAATAATTTATTACTTTTGACTGAAGTTTGTTCCCTGTTGACCTTTGAAATTTTAGGTTGTTGATTCAAAAGAAGTTTGTTCCGTTCTTTGAAGGTAGTGCTGATAGCGTGACTGTGCATGTAAATCATTTAAATACCTTAAGCTTTTCGGGTTAAGTAAACAGACACATTATTCATAGCTTAGAAGCTGCTTTTAAAACAATTATGTAGTACAATTATTCATGTTTTCGATGTATGTTTAATTCTCCTAATGTGATGTCTTATTTAATAATTTCTTTTTTCTTATGCGTATGTTATTATGGGGGAAAATGATAATTACAAAGCCTGTTTTTGTAGGTAATATTGGCTTAGACAGATACTGGGAACGACCCGTTCTTCAAGTGCCTGAGCACTGTGGGGTCCCAACTTTTCGTTGGCTCGATCTATAGACATTCGGTAGGACTTCTTGGACGAGGGATCGGCCCGTCGCAAGGCCTCTACCTGTACACAGGCGAGAGTGTGCCCAACTTATTCGAATTTATTCTTTTTTTATATAAAACGACGACGATGATATAAGCATTGTGGCTAGGCATGCGATGGAGTTCTGTCAGCTTGGTTTTGTGCTTGAACACGCATGGAGGGAGAATAAACGAAGTTCAACGGAGTCTTAACCTTTCGACACCTTTCATCTTCATGCTTTTACGAATTCAAGCATTGGAAAAGAGATCAAGGTGGGCTTCTGAACCTTACAAGTAGATGAATGTATCATGTGAGGGTGTGACTGGTCCTCTAAACCCCCACGCCCCGTAATCTGGTGGATCAGGGCTTTGATGTTCGGCTGTAATCTTCCTCTAGAACAGCTTTCTCACCGCGACTATTAAGCCGTCTCTGCTTGTTGTGGGTTCACATCCTTTGACCAGCCGCTGGCTTGGGATTTCCTGGAATAACACTCTATTGGACTATGAAGTCTCCTGACCCCATCCAGTGCAGTGTCACTCCTTAAAGTGTACATTAAATGACAGTGCACTTAAATTCTTATTACAGTGTTATTATTGTCATATAAAGAAGCAAGAGTTGAATTATATTATTATTAACATGGTTAAGGAATTAAACATGGAAATATAAAAAAATCAGATTAAGTTAAGAAACCTACCTTCTAGTAAGTGTTTGAATTTTACTGTTTAGTTATACATTTGTGTATAAATTTCACGTGCAGAGAGTCCAAATAAGTTGGACTTGTTAGATGAAACCAATAATCTAGAATTTTTACTCGACCATCATGGCTGTAATAGTCGATATGCAAGTAATATTCCATAATTTATGTGTAGTTTAAGGCGTACCTGACAGAGAGTGCGAAAGGAAAACAAATTTTCGTCAGAAAAAGCGAAATGGTAATAAGCCGATTGGAAGATGCACTGATTTGTAGAACAATATTAAAATTCATGTTTAAAAAATACTGTGGAAGGGTATAGATTGGATTTTTTTTTTGTCTAGAATAGGTTCCAGTGGCGATCTCTTGTGAAGACGATTTCCACAAAAGGCGAAGACTTACGTCTAAAGTAGGACTCTCCTCGCGCTTTTCATACGAGTTATTTTACGTCGCTGTACCGTTAGAGCAGGTTGGGCCAACCCAAATGATCTTTCGGGCCACTTTGGAAATGCATCATAACTCCGCGGGCCACATATAAAATTATATATCCCCATATTAGATTTAGATACACTATAGACATTTTTTTGGAGTGAAAAATTGAAACATAATGAGTTATTATTATTGTGTTTACTATTATTCTTACATGTAAATATAGATAATATAATAATAATGATACTAAGCGTACATTGTAAAGAAATATATAGCACTAAAAATTAAATATAAATATATTTTGTAAAAGTATGATGAATCTCGCGGGCCGGAAAAATGTTCAAGGCGGGCCACATGGGGCCCGCGGGCCGCGGGTTGGCCACCCCTGCGTTAGAGGATAGGATGATAATGAATTGGGAAGGAAACTGAAGAAATAGGTCGTAGCCTGATAAACGGCACTGTCCCGGAATTTGACCTGAGAGATGAAACCACGAAGATCCTACTAAGATATCCGGTTTCCGGGCCGAGTTTTTGGCTAAATCCCTTCTACAGAGCAAAAATGCTATTCGCTCAGATGCGACGTTGTCTGTTACGCCCTGATGATCGAAATCTGCTGTCAGGTCGTCAACCACCCGCGACGTGTCGAGAAGCCGCAAGTGCAAGGCAGTTCTTGTATTCGTACCTTTGTTCAAGGTGAAGGCTACTGAACCCGACTGCTCATCAGAGGACGTTCAGGACCTGTGATTGACGTAACGTTAAACTTAGCAAGCATAAATTTGAGAACCCCATCGGTCGGTTCTAAGCGGACATGAGGCAGCAAGGCAGCACTGATGCAGAATCTAGGACACATACCGAGCGACGTAACGTGTTGATGTTCTCGAAAGTACTCGGAATGGAATTCGTGACTCGAGCTACGTGTCGCTGAGTAAAGTCAGGAGCGTCCATCTAAAAAAACGTAGCGTCTTGGTAACGTGACTACAAAAGCTGTCCCTCCTTTCCGTTAGTTTAAATGTTAACAGGTCCTGTGTCAAACTAGTAGTAGGAAGGAAGAAGGGAACAAGAAGAGAGACGTAGGATCTGAGGTTTTCACGGCGGTGATGACTGTCTTCTGGGTTGCACGGCTCAACAACCCAGAAGACAGCAAGAGGGACATAATGACAGGGAGGGAGAGAGAAATGGGGAAAAATACAGGACTATATGTGTGCTCTCTTAGTTATTCATGATCAGTAATTAATTAATAAAAGTACGGATGAAAGACCAACGCAAAAAAGGAAGTAAAGTTTGTAAAATTTGACACTTCGTTTACAATATCTCTCATCTTTTTGCTTTATCTTTGACGTGGGACAGTTTTTTTTCAAGAACGTAAATCTTCAACGCCGACAAAAGTTTCAAGTTTCAAATGCGTCGTCGTTACAGACAAAGCGGCGCATACTCTCAAGGTCACTCCATTTGACCTTATCTTTGGCCGGTTGAATTCAGGACGTAACCAACACCGTTACTTCAAAACCCATTTCAATTTTATCCTCCCACCACAGCCTCACTTGAATCCTTTTATCCCATATACCACCCCTGCATGTTACATGTCCCTCCAATCTGATCCTTCCCTGTAAGAGTTTAAACTTGAACGGCGACTGAATGCAGTGAAATCTCGGGAAATCAGCGATGCTAGAATGAAGCTACGATTTAACGTTTCGGATACTGTCTCTGCTTCCATCGTCAGGATTTTATTATACAAAATGGAGCATCACATTGAGCATGTAATCCATAATGGATAAATCTCGATGAATTGTTCTTTGTATTCACATACACACACCACACGCTGATACACGCACACTAAAGCTTTTATTTAAACTCTCGATCTTGTATCATTTCTTGCGCCAACCTGCAGATCTATTCTTGATCGGCTGGTCGCCCAAGAAAATTTCGGTCCTTATTTTTCGTAATCATATGTTTACTATCAAGTAAAGAGTACAGATTATGTTTATTTTTTTATAGTGTTTATTCCTTTGTTAAATGTATTATAAACTTGAAGTTGAAATTCGGAAGAAATATCCCAGTGTTTTGAAAGAAGCGGCTATTTGGACAACCTGTCTTGCATCTCTCCGGGTGTTGCAAACAAGGTACACATCCCGCAGGAATCCTTCGTCTCGAAACAAATGAAGACCAAGGCCCGGCCTAACTATTCTGGGAAGGGAACAATGCGCCGAGCTATTTTTGTGCTGCATCACTCAATGCTCCTTCTGTTGGTACATTCCACGTTACCAGCTTTTGGAACGCAAATAACTGGAAACAACCCCATTATCATATTGTTTTTATCCGTCCAGAATTTTAATTACTGTTTTATAAATGTAAATTTACGGGATGTAACTTAGTAGCTGTGATTTTCAATTCCATCCCCTGTTTATCGCTAGTCTTTCTTCTGGCCAAGAAAGCATTCAATCGTCCAGTGTGCTTCATGCGACTCGGAGGGGCTCACGGGGTCCCGTCGTTAATTTTTGGCTAATTATCCAGGCCCTTTTTGTCTGCACGGATAATAGAAAATTATAAAGACGGTTCACCAGCAAAAAAATATCGTTACATCTATACAGGTTGAGTCAGAAGTATGTTTACAAACTTCTTATGTGTGTTCCTTGATCAAAAATAAGAAAAAATGTTCCTTTGAACATGTGGTCGCAAATGTTTCATTTTCGAAATAATAGCCAAAAATAATTTTCAATGCATGCCTTTATTGCATTTATGGTATTCGATTTCTGATCTTTTTATTAACATTCTGATTGGGCGGTTTGGAGAGCTCCATTAAAAATATTTCCATTTATATATTAAGGGAGAAATAAACATTCTTATCTCTGGAATTTTCGATGCGGTTTTTAAGATGGAAGTTTATTGTGAAAATGTTTTCATACACCCTGTTGCTATTATTGTTATTATTATTATGCGTCATTGCGTCATTATCTGTCAATAGATGGCATTCAGGCATTCCTTGGGGAGAGAGCACTTACACCGTTAGAACTTACGTAGTTGCCATGCAATGAAACAAACGCCACAGACAACCATTTCAATTTACCTCAGGACGATTTTCATATTGTAAGGTTTCCTATATGTGTACCTTAGTTAGCGTCATATTATTTCTTACAGGACGTGGGATGGAGAATTTGATATTCAAGATCTCACTTCGTATTAATCACAGATTAATCTTGTTTACCGGGAGAACATTGGTGATTATCTCGTTAAATATTACCGTAATCAGCGGCAAACATTTGTTAAATTAACCCACTTTATGTCATTATTATTTTGTTGCATGATTCCGTTATGGACTGAAACGTCTTGAGAAATTAGTAATATACAAATTTATTTTCCTGTTACTAACAAATTTGGCCTCTTGAATACAAAGGAAATCGCCTATGACGTTCGGTCTCCGGGTTACCAAATGCTATCCAGCCTCCAGTTACATTTCCTTTGACCGTTTAAAATCCAATGGAAATTAATGTATACTACATGCTTTGACAGTTAATAACTGTGCCTTTGCGTTTGTGAATTTCGCATGATTCCCGACGTGAATAGCGATAATTTCCTTAAACAGCATTAACCTGTAGGCCACGTGCACTGAATTGTGAAAATAATTGAGAAGAGCTTCAGCTTCAAAGTGGTAATTTATTTTGTAGCTAAAAGTGAGACTTGTGAAGATTGGGAGTAGAAACTTCTCCTTAGATTTGAAAAGGTATTGTGCCTTGGGCATTTTCATATATCTTTTTTTCAGTCCTTATCTGTAAGATTAGAAAAAGTTATATACTCGTTCGCTTTAGAGTCTGCAACAGTTTTAAAAACTCTGAGTATGGTTGATCAGAAACCGTCTTATAGATTTGACATATTTGGTAAGTATTATATTTTTCATTATGTAAGATTTGAGGTTTTCACAGCGGTGAGTATAAAGATTTCTGTCTTCTGCGTTGTTGCGCTGTGTAGTCTGGTCGATGTTAACCAACGTTTCAGAGGTCATACTGCCTCCGTCATCAGGGCGATACTTAGTATGAAGATTTCTGTCTCCTGGGTTGTTGCGCTGTGTAGTCTGGTCGATGTTAACCAACGTTTCAGAGGTCATACTGCCTCCGTCATCTACCAGACTACACATCGCAACAACCCAGAAGACAGAAATCTTCATACCTTTCATTGATTACTGGGAGACACGTTTTATAAGTGTCTGGAACTTTCAGCGTCATTCTTACTTTATTAGCGTGTAAATGAAAAATTTCAGAGTAGACCTGTGTCTTAATACATTCTTATACTTGCGAATTTTTAAGTCATTTTTCGTAATTATAACGTATTTCGAAATATGCGGCGTCTTAATTAATTTTCATGTGATGTAATTATGGTTTATTACGTACTCAAATTTGAGTGGAAAAGTCTTAGAAGGCTCTCTCCTTTTCAGGTTATTGGACCAAATTTTTTTACACATTTCTCATCACCCCAGTCATGACTTAATGGTCCTAATATTATTCTGTGAATATTAAAAATTATGCTAATAAGATTACACAGCTATCATTAGGATAGAATCGAGGCCTTAAAATTGAGATTTTCAAAAGAGTATAATTATTAAAATTAACATGCGCCGTTGGACACTTGCTGATAGACTGTTAGGCAGGCGAACGATAGAGCAGTTGATGTACTATTTGGAGTCCCTGCCTTGCACGTGTAAAGTCTGTCAGTTCTGAAAGACAACTCAGATTCTCGTGAAATTCGTGTGGCTAGATTATTGAATATCTAGTGTAGTTGGTTTTGTTTTTCAGAAGTAGAAAGAACAGCAACTGTTAAGATTCATTGTCGATGTTGGTCTTATGGGCTGTAACACTGCGTCGACTTGTAGGTAGAAACAAATTTTTCGGAGGAACATAGTGCCCCTATCTTTAAGGTGGAAGCTCAACCTATCCGCTTTATTGCAATATGTAGATGAATATCGTCCGTATAGATATTCTATAAGCTATACTTTAAACAATAAATTCAACAGAATATGAAACATAAAACCGAGAAATTAGATCACGACATATAATATATAGGCCCCATTGTCTTAATAAAAAATGGGTCATTTCTAACCACAGCATGATGCTTCTTCAGGTTGATAATAAATGAGACAGCCTCCGGATGTAAAGGTAGCAGCGAATTAAATATTCTTTGACGTGACGACAAGGGGCAGACCTCCAGCTTGGCGACTAGGCGCGGACCTAACGACCATGCTGACTCCGAAAGAATGGCGCGTCACATCCAAGAAATCTATTCGAATCTGGGATTCTCTTTTGGGCAACATTTCCAAATTCTAGGAAAATCTGCCCTTTCTCGCTGGCCAAGTTCCCCACCAAATTAAATCATCCTTCACCATCTGTCGTTGTGGGGGTGATTCTCACACTACAGCGTCATATCGACAAGCGACGGCAGATAATTAATTAGCTGTCATTCCCATTAACTTGTACGACTTTAGAATTCCGACAAGAAGGCGAGTGAGCGACGGCTTGTTGCGCCTAGAGAAACAGAGCTACAAGGTTGCTGTGTTGCCAGAAATTCTTCTTGACTCTGGCTGTCCTAAGATTGACAGCATATATATTAGCAGTGCCCTCATGGGACTTTCCAATTCTTTGCACAGATCTGCCATTCTCCACCTCTCGCTTTAAATAATTAAGCAACTTTAAAGTAAGCTTTATATCTTTTCTTAAAGTCTGTTACATGGATCATCCGCCCGTTAAAAAGGAACATTAAAACACTAACTCCCTTCAATATTTTAAGCAGACAGGTATATTAAGATATGAAGGGAGAAATATAACGCTTACATTAGCAATGTAGCATGCTGTGTAACGCTGGTCGCGTAACTGAGAGAAACCTGGACTTTTTGCTTGAATCCCAAGACAGTCTAGATATTACATTTATGGCCATTTGAAATTCTGTGATAGAAGGCAAACACCGCAGGTACAACTCTCCGTGGCATTTCATTTTTACGAACTTCATCGAACAATTTTTAAAGAAATATCTTTTAATATCGAAGTTCGACAATACACGCCTTCTAGATTACAGTTTGCCTGGTGTTTGTTTAGATTACTGAAAGCCACTTACCCCGTTGTATTTGAACACTCAAATGTGAATCGAATGTTTTGATCATTAATTCATTTTACAACTCGTCAGACATATTTCACGGGGCTGAATTGACTCGGTAAATCTATCATACAGCACTTACTATATTTTCAGTTAGGCGACATTATCTAAACTGAACAACACCAAGCATTTTTCGGATTGGTTCTTCCTGTAATATCTTCGTGCATTTAATGTTTCTATCCCTTTATAAACTTTCTTGGAAGGATGATAATGTCCTTCTGGATTTCTGCCCCGTTTACTGTCGTCGGTAGATGCCGTTTCGGAGGAACATACTGTCTCCATCTTTAGGATTAAAGATACATGCATCTCACCGCATTAAACACCTCAAATCTGACATTTCGTGGAAGACTTCGCCAGCTCCGATCCTTTTAACATCTACGACCAGGCAAGAATCTGAATCCGTACACTATGAATATTAATGTCTTGCTGTAACTTTCCAAAGAGATCAACCCCTTTAACCCCGGCCCATTTCAGACACCAGGTGCGGGTAATTTGTGGTCCGATGAAGTTCATTAAGTTGGCTCCGCTGTGCACTCAGTAGAGGAAAATGTTGGCGATTACACAAAATTACTACACACGGCGTGCAGATAAACTAATGGGATAATAACAGACGCACCAGAAATCGAGAGGTTAAAATACTGATAAGGGTAAAAAAATACACTGCAGTGCCGCAGTGATTGCACCAGTGCTGTATAAACTATAATGTTTGTTATGTGTTTAGTCGCTGTTCATTATACATTATTTTGGTTGTAACACGCCACAAACAGGAAGTAATCATTATTATTAAGAATAAATTAGGTGCTTTCTACGGGAACCGGGGTACATTCAGCAGAAAAATTACAAACAATATTTGGTATCTATTCTTAAAAATTCGTGTTTTAATTCTGGATTGTTGCACCGATTAATAAGCCGCGCGGGACGATTACGCCGATGATTGACGCAGCAAGCATCGCTGAGACGTCAATAAACTACTACCACATTATATAACGCAACATCCCAAAAGCCAGCCATCTTCTTACTCGATGCCGTTAGAACCTTAAATCTCAATTTGATTAAAATACTTCGAAATGAGACTAGGTAGTCTACTTTTTTGGATACGGTGATGAACTTTTGGGTTTTATGAAATCGGGATGTAATGTGACCGAGAAGTTTCTGCCGATTTGCCTGTTGGGGTAGTGTATCACCCGGTTGACTAGTTACGTAGTACAGATCGGACCCCCGATGTAGTCGGCCATAAATTTGAGTCTGTGTATACGTTCGCCTCACTGAGCTTTATTGGAAATGCCTTCAGGTGGGTAGAAGGAAAACAAAAACATGGCACGCTAAAAATAACTAACACAGAAAGTCGGACAGAAGTCTTAAAGCAACAGGTAATTGAAGACCCTTCCAGTTGTAACAAGGCGAGTTTCATGTCGTGTGGGTGACGTATACTGCAGTCTTATTTAAACACGGGCAGGTGAAAGATTTCTAGTGTCATTAAGTAAA
This sequence comes from Zootermopsis nevadensis, assembly GCF_977971745.1. Classification (NCBI taxonomy): domain Eukaryota; kingdom Metazoa; phylum Arthropoda; class Insecta; order Blattodea; family Termopsidae; genus Zootermopsis; species Zootermopsis nevadensis. Next base: position 11,894,075 of record NW_028259149.1, on the reverse strand, counting down.
TTCACTTACATTCTTTGAATTACAAGGAAAGTTAAAAGCTCTTACTTCATCCTTAATAGTTATAAATGTTGACAGAGTCGTACCGCTGTGTCATTACCGACTGTAGAAGATTATCTAGTGTTGCTTATAATATGGTAATATATACAGAAATTAATCAAAATTCGTCCATTTGTTTTAGAGTTAAAACCATAGACGGACAAGATCAGTTTTACGTGCAATAACTTTATATTAATTTTATGTGCGATCTGCAATGAACGTGTTGGTCGAATAAATATCTAATACGTTAATGCTTTGAAAAGTAAATAAATTCTGTCATAATAGTAGCGCAAGGAGGCTTGAAAGTGTTTTGTTAACACATCATTCGAGATTGAACATACATAACATGTGTTTATTAAAGCGATGTGGGTGTGTGTGACTATGCGTTTGCATAGGGGGTTAGGTTGGAGTAGGAACTATAATAAATATAGGTTTTTTGTATTACATACCATGTAATATTAACATACTCGTATATCACTAAATGTTCCAAATTTTCATGTAACACTTCCATACAGTGCAATGAACGACAGGTGATTAATAAATATACACGTGTATATAGTCGATAAATGTTTGCTACCATTCAAGTAATACTATATATTATCCTCCGCTGTCCTACCTTAGAAATTGACGTTAAAAATAGCTTACATAAAACTAGGCTATGATTTTATTCACTGTCATGTTCCGAGATCAAACTAGGTTTTTTGTGCCTGCAAATGAAGATTTATGGCGAGTGACAATGTTGAGGATGGTGAGAAGCGAAATAACAAAGGACTTGAGAAAATTGCATAATGATGAGTTTCAGAGTATATACTACACTTCACTCAATATTGTTAGGGTAATCAAATGGCAGACGCGTGGGTGAAATAAATACATGCCAAATTATAACCTAGACTATAAATTCCGAAGGAAAAATTAAATCGAAACAGAAGCATTAATACAAGATATGTTGTCGCTTGTTATAGTGAATTTATAATGAGTGGCTTTTAACGTTCGGGCTCCTAATTCTGTTATGATATGCTTCTTATAAACGACGTATCCTTGCGCTGGTCATACCTTTTCTTGTAAGATTTGAGGTTTTCACAGCGGTGAGTATGAAGATTTCTGTCTTCTGGGTTGAATCGCCCTGATGACGGAGGCAGTATGACCTCTGTAACGTTGGTTAACATCGACCAAACTACATAGCGCAACAACCGAGAAGACAGAAATCTTCATACCTTTTCTTATTGGTGGAATTCGAGATAGGATACTACGTTGTGTTTTTCATTTAATTTAAACTTTTTTTTTAAAGGAGCTGCCATTAGTTACTTAACGTTTGCATGGCAAATTCGCATTCAAAGCCATAAATTCAAATCGGTAGCAAACATCTTGGGCTTATTGTCGCTTCACTAGGGAGACACGAGGCTCTGTCTATAAATGAAAACCGGCTTCTTGATGGCAGGAGACAGTGACGGAGTACTACATTCTGCTATTGGCAAAACGTGGCCACTAAATATGTGATACTCATTACCTACAGAAATACAACAAGGACTTAAATATAACTTGGATTTTGAGTTTAACGAGTCAAGCCGAGTGATTTCCAAAAAAGGAAATGTTTTAGTGTTAGAACAATCCAACCAAGGTACTTGACATGGTTAGGCATGTAGCATTCACAGGAGAGACGATAAATTAATATTTTTATAGGTAAGTTTCGAGGGAAGAGTCTTTTAGTGGTCGAATTGCAGATGAGAGGATAATGTTAAAATGGATGTTAAGTAAATACGGTACAGACTCGGCGCAACTGATTCAGGTTTGGACCATTGGCGGGCGTCTGTGGATACGTTACCTTCGAGTTTCATTAAAGTAATGAATTTTCTTGAGTAACTTAGCAATAATTGGCTCCCGAAGACGAAATCTACGCTATGCTGTTGTTTCCTTAAATAACAAAATAATCGATTTTGGTGGATGCAATGATGGAACTGATTGAATTCCAACAAGTAACGAGTGTGTAAACTTAATTTTGCTGCATACGTAGAGCGCTGTATGTATTTCACCTCTTAGGTAATAGTACTGGAACCTCGGTTTAACTGTTCGAAAGCTAGAGGTCTTATTCTAGGACCGCGATGTAGTACGTTCCTTGATAAAGTTGGACGCAATTGTTACTTCCCTGATCCCATCTAGAACTGTATGCCTAACCGTCAAGCGCCGCTCCATAAAAACAATAGCATAAAATTAATTATATTATAGCACTTCCTGCTGGGAGCAGAGAAGTGGCAGTCGCGTTTAACTTTATCAGTGAACGCGCTGTATTTTGACGCAGAAATCTGGCAATTTCATGAAAAAATTTCTTGTATGAAATTAGAAGTTACGTATTCTGTATAAAGGTCTTTGTATATTCTAATAACATTCCTAGTCACAGTAGCGCTCTTTGGAGGGCAGCACTGTATATCCCTTGCAACCACTGCATTTCCCGTTCGTTGTTAAGGGAGACAGAGTAGTGAGAGTGGCGAAGGAAAGTATATACGAGGGTGGATAAGTTGGAATGAAAGTTTATTACACCATGAAAGTGCAGACCCCACGTTTGGTGCCTTTATTGAAGCAGCTACGGTCACAGGCTTCAATTGCTCTGGCGGGCTGGAGAGGTAGCGGTTTTGAATTTAAATCCTTGTGTCAGCCCCGAAAGGGGGGGAGGGGAGGGCAGCCAAGCCATTGCCTCCAGAAGATTGCATTACAGGGTTCCGAGATTGCAAGGCTGTTGAAATGCTGAAGTAACTCTCAATCCTACTGGAAAATATGCGTGCTTTCCCTTTTCTTTCCACGAAAATTACTCACGGAAAAAACTCAACAGAATATCTGCATCTTGTGCAAAAGAATTCAGTTGTTTCTCTTGCTTGAGCCCCGTGTCATGAACACGGCTGGGGAAGTGGAGGGAAGGCTCCACGCATTGTTAGACTGGACGCACAACGGTCAGTCAGTCAGAGACAATGCACTATTAGGCACTCTAAATTCTGTCAGCACATTTTTGGTATTTGTTGAATCTATTGGCAAATACGGTTTCAGTGGCGGACATGACTTCCTGGTGTTATTGTCCTTTTTTTGCCTGTATTTACATTAATTTCTGAACAGTACACTAAATGTATTTCCAATGATAGTCTTAGAATTATTAATCCACCTGAAGATTGAGAACTGACTGTGTTTACACTTGCTACTCCATAACTCTTCAAAATTACGAACCGAAAATTTCCCGCATATTCACTTAAGAGATTACATCCGAAGACGTTCTCCAGGACCAGTTTTCCATTTCAAAAAGATAAGATGCTAAAATCGATGAAGGAACATCCCAACGCCTCAGCCACGGCAATAAACTAGGATTATTTTGAAAAGACTTTTGCCGTGTTATCTAAGTGGCCAAGATTTCATCGTCCAACCAACCATAAACTTTAACTGGTCTGATTGAATTTGTTGATAAACTGAATGTTAAGCAGAATATATTCTTTCGTTTTAAGAGAGGGACAACTGGATGTAATCCAGTTATTGTTAAAGAACGGTGAATCTAGGAGAGTGATATAAAAGGAATTCATTCCTGAAAAATTAATCAGTACATAAGTGGGGCATTTGGAGGTCGCATCACCTCTTGCACCAGGTAGGGGAACGAGGCCGTACATGTCGTTTCAAACGAAGATGTTAGCCAAACCTCGACTGCTAACACGCTAGTTGCTTGTGTCGTGGCTTTTCGTTTAGAGCGCCGTATCACTTTAATTGTGCAACCTCTATTGTACGCGTGGGCCACGTGACTTATGATTGTAAATCATTGAAGGCAAAGTACAATGAAAATACTCAATTGCCAAGATTTGTACGACCTTCCTGCCTCGGAATTTTACTAAAACATTTGAAAAAGTCACGCTTCTCCACTGGCATTTATCGAATGAGCAGGGAGGATAAAGTTCACATCCCCCCCCCCCCCCCCGAAGATCTAATGTCCCACGTATTTACACCCCATAGCCCATCCACAGTCTTTCGTGTCGTGGATGGAATCCAATGTCAGACCTTTGGAATGATGAGAATTAACTTCTGGTTTGGTAACAAGGAATTTCTACTCCACCATACGTTGAGCTAATTTTATTTTCGTTAGGATTGACCCAATGTAATCCCCACTTTACATGATATTTAAATTGAAAATTATGAAGACAGCTCAGCGGTAAAATAATAATATGCATATTATTAAACGTTTCCTTTAAACTCTTTTAGATTTGATTAAATATAATGGAATTTATATTTATACATTTCGACAGTAAGGAAAACGGGCGATATTAATATTTTTGTGTTATTCCCGAATCACAAGACTGTTTCTCTTTAAAGTCGGGATTATATTCTTAAGTGTTTAATGAATTCTAAGGGAGAGATAATATATCCATCTGTTCTTGATTACTTTCGACAGTAGACTTGTATGCTGCTGTTTAATACATTTGTAGCTGTCATCTTTGCTACAAGTTTCTGCAAAAGAAAAGCCACAAGAAAGAAAGTAGGGAATTAAATGACATCTTAAATAAACGAGCAACGACGTTGTAGCAGACTCTCAAAAAAAGTACATGAAAATATTTTTATTACACTCTGACTTAATAATCCAGCTTTGATAACATGACGTCAGAGCCAGTGAAAATTTACACAATTGTAAACCCTTGTCAGTAAGGACCACTTTGGGGACCAAGGCGTAGATGGCAGAAAATATTAAAATTTGTTTTAAAAAATAACGGCAGTCAGCGGGGTGCGCCATTTTGCCGGAATACGACATTTGTACGTTGCGATCAGTTGCTCGGTAGTATGACCTCTGTAACGTTGGTAAACATCGACCAGACTACACAGCGCAACAACCCAGAAGACAGAAATCTTCATACTCATCGCCCTGAAGACGGAGGCAGTATGACCTCTGAAACGTTGGTAAACATCTACCAGGCTACACAGCGCAACAACCCAGAAGACAGAAATCTTCATACTCATCGCCCTGAAGACGGAGGCAGTATGACCTCTGAAACGTTGGTAAACATCGACCAGACTACACAGCGCAACAACCCAGAAGACAGAAATCTTCATACTTACCGCCCTGATGATGGAGGCAGTATGACCTCTGAAACGTTGGTTAACATCGACCAGACTACACAGCACAACAACCCAGAAGACAGAAATCTTCATACTCATCGCCATGATGATGGAGGCAGTATGACTTCTGAAACGTTGGTAAACATCGACCAGACTACACGGCGCAACAACCCATAAGACAGAAATCTTCTTCCTACAGAATGTTTGTATTAACTGCTAATTCGTACTGCGTTAAACCCAAAAGGTGAACATCGACATTGATACGTTCTTCATTATGGAGAAAGCTTAACTTTGTATTTATGCAAGTTGTGCAAATTACAATTTGTTTGTTCTGTGAAGAGAAATGGCCACGCCAGTTGTGTGCTTGTGAGTGCACCTCACACCTTCTTTCTTGTCACGTCATTCATGCCGACGGCAGTTACACTTGGTGGCAATTGTGTACTACAGTGGACATCTGTCAAAAAGGGGCTTCCATTTTTGTCACTTCCTACAGACCAGATTGCTGAAGGTTTGTAATATTCTGTTCATTGAAGCCATCCACACAGACATTCGTGTATAAAATATTACGGATATCAAATGCTCAAGAATGATTCGAGGTACCCAGAAATGAACAGATATAAAATCTCTCATTAACAATTTATTTTACGAATGTGGTCTGTACGCATGGCAATTGTACAAAAACGTTTGTTCTCAGAATCCTGAAAGTACGAGAGCACCCGGTAAGTCTAGGCGTAAGTGGTAGGCAAAAGCCAGCTAGATATTGAAATGCACTGTGAGAGGTGAGAGGGGTGGACTGGATTCAGCTGGCTCAGTGACGTTATCCTGTGAACTTGATAATAAGCCTATTGATCCAATAAAAGGTGATTTACGTTTCTTGTCAGTTTTTCGACTGTTATTTTCTCAGGGACTGGAGTCATGAGTTACTTGGTTCATATTTAACCACACATACAGGAACTGTGGCCATGTTTTTTCACTGCGAACTCTTATTCAAAAATGTATTAAAATTACAGACTTGGGCTCTGCCAATATTAATATTTTTTGGAATGTGTCACATTTATAAATGCTGATCACTTTCTTTAAGATTGAAATAAAAGGCCCAATCTTTTAAACTAAATTACATTATGTGTTGTACATATTTAAAATATTGGACATTGGAAGTAGTGTTAAGTAGGTAAAGTTAAAGTCAGAGATAGCTAGAAGGTCCGATATGGGTTTCTGATAGTGACATTCACATTATGAAGTTCTAACTTTCTCCAGATGTAAAATCCTGCTCAGACGGACGGATATCAATTAAGTTATACGAAGGGAAGTAAAAGATTAATGGTAATATTATCACACGTTTTACCAAAACAATCTTATATCAAACAGATTCAGCCTCTGTTTCTAAGAAATCATCCTACTTTTTAATTGATTTGTTTAAAATAGCCACAGATACCCTAATTATGTCATAACTGTTATTATAAGTCGGGCTGCAAGCCAGAAATGATTTCTTGTGGCGCTGATTTCCACGACAGAAGCTTGTTTCAAACACGATTTCATGAGCGCTGACTTGTTTGGTGATCTCTGACACTAGGAATAACCTACTTCTCATTCTCAACGCGTGTTACAGCTAATGGTCGCCCACAAAGCGGATCACAACATTGTCCGCCCACATTAGAATATATTTCTGTCCACTCATAAACTTTCCTCTATATAGCACAGCTATTAACTAACTCCATAGAATTGAGTCTTCCTTGACAAGCTAATAGTTCTCTCAGCTAGTCAACAAATTTCCTGAATTTTAGGGAAACGGAAGGTTCATTACCATTTTCATAAGACAGGACCACCGGCCTCTGTCCTGAGTCAGATAATTCTAATCCACTCTCCCAAAGCCCACTTCACCCCCCCCCCCCAAAAAAAAAAAACATAATATTTTCCTCTCATTTAGCCTATGTCTTCCGAGTGGTCTTCTCCCTTCTGAGTTTTGAATAAAAATTCTGTACGATTTCTCGTCACTCCTGTGTGCGCTACATGCCCCGCTGATCTCATGTACCTTCATTGAACCCCCTAGCAAAATATTTGGTCAACAGTACAAATTTCGAGCTCCCCTACATGTAATGTGTCCAAATATTCTCTGAAGCAACCTCTGAAACACCTCATTTTGGCTTCTTCCCTTAACAAGAGAGACCTATACAAAACAACAGATAAAATTATAGTTCTCTATACTTCAATCTTTACGTTTTAGACAGCAGATGGCGAGACAAAAGGCTCTGAACTGCACGGTAGCAAATATTCGCCAAATATTTTTATTACTAATTTTCTTGTGAATGCAATTCTAATTGTTAACGTCGTACCCAAATATTAATTTTTGAACTTTGAAACATTTTGAAAGGATTTATTACTCATCTTTGTATAACGACTTTGTCGGATCACAGATCGTCTTTCTCTGGTGCATTATCTCAGTTTCGTCGTCATGCTAACTGCAGAGATACAGTTGGTTTTTGTAATGGCCAAAGGTGAGTAGAGATCAGGATATATACATACCGGGTCGAAAGCGACATATCTCGTTTGTAACACTGGATGAGTTAACAGCCGAGAATGAGCGGGGAGTTTTTAGATCTCTTTTTCGGGTTTCACTTCTCCTATATTGAAACGGTTGAAGAAAAATAACGAAAGAGAGATTGCCGAACGTGATAATGTCAGAACAGGAAAAAGAAGACATGCGTCATTTCATGTAAGTTATGGTCTGTCTTGGCCTCGGGCGAAATGGCCAAATGAGTGTAATATTCTTCTAAGAGCCTGCAATTCTCTCAGATAATAACAAGTAAATGGGATGGAAGGAAACATTGAGAGAAAAAGGAAAAGATTAATGACGTGTGATTACAGAAAGAAGAAAAGATTTGCCAAAAAGGCAAGAGAAAAGTGAGAATCGGACGCAGAATAAGGAGTTCGGAAACACCTTGTTATTTACCGGAAGAAACTGTTGTTTTATTAATCCTTATATGTCTACAAGGTTCCTTGATGCATTTACCCATTTTGCAGATATTGAGCCTTAAATGCTTTACGTAATATAATCTGTGTATTACTCTAGAAAAGAATATTTCTCTTGAAGACGTCTGTTTTCTGGGTTGTTGCGCCGTGTAACCTGGTATAATGTATGTTTTGAGGTTTTCACAGCGGTGAGTATGAAGATTTCTGTCTTCTGGGTTTGTTCATCGCCCTGATGACGGAGGCAGTATGACCTCTGAAACGTTGGTGAATATCTACCAGACTACACAGCGCAACAACACAGAAGACAGAAATCTTCATACTCATCGCCCTGATGACGGAGGCAGTATGACCTCTGAAACGTTGGTGAATATCTGCCATACTACACAGCGCAACAACCCAGAAGACAGAAATCTTCATACTAAGAATCGTCCTGATGGCAGAGGCAGTATGACCTCTGAAACGTTGATAAACATCTGCCATACTACACAGCGCAACAACCCAGAAGACAGAAATCTTCATACTAAGAATCGTCCTGATGGCAGAGGCAGTATGACCTCTGAAACGTTGATAAACATCTGCCATACTACACAGCGCAACAACCCAGAAGACAGAAATCTTCATACTAAGAATCGTCCTGATGGCAGAGGCAGTATGACCTCTGAAACGTTGATAAACATCTGCCATACTACACAGCGCAACAACTCGGAAGACAGAAATCTTTAACCTTGTATAAGTTTACCGACCCAGAAGACTAACTGTTAACGTCGATGCACTCGTTACGTTACGTAGTAAAACGTTAGGGCGATTTTTCCGCGTTAACATATTGACGACGTGAAGAGTACAGCGCCGTAACGGCTCATCATTGCTAAAAGATGCCAACACTTGAGAACACCGCTGGAAGCTGGAATTCGAAATGGATACATTTAAAAGGCAAGGTAATTCTCGCATTATATTTATCATTTCGTTGTGTTAGAGTGTTGCTTCATCTTGAGAGAGAAATTCGTCATAAACGGCGATTTGGTACGAAGGCATTCTAGTCCTACTACGAGGTACCATCGCATTTACAGAGACCTCAGTTTTGATAACCGTCCAAAATTTGAGCTTGATGTTCTGAAAATGCAAGTATAGAACAGTGCCACTAACAAAACCTTACCGTTTGTATAATGCAGCATTTTGTTTCTCAGGAGCTCGCCCTGAGTTAACGGGAGGAGCGTTCGTCTCTTCCGCTTTCGTCTGCTTTCGCAAAAATAAACTTTCAACGTTAATTAGGCCTACTGGTTATTTGTTTTTCCTATTCTGAAATGTGCCTTATTATTTTTACGTTTCATAAAACTTGAACCGGTTTAGTAATTAAATGGTCCGTATTTTTACCGGTTCCTTATTTAGCTCTGTACCAAAATTTAATCAACTCTGACAGTGAAAGTGTCTGCTGTGGTCACTATTACAATGGCGACATCGGTACACTTCCTGCTGTATTCCAACAAACACCAGTGGTTATCCACATGAGAACGCTAATGTCGCTGTCTCGCTAATAAATAGAACCGTGAAGTTGCTAGTTCCATTTCTCGTCACATACCCATTTGTTTTTGTCGGTATATATAGTTCAATTCCAGGTATCTGACAGTGGAAAACCTGAAGCATTAATGAAACTATTATTTTCCAGACCAATAATTAATTTGTTCTGGTGCTCATTAAAATTAAATGCAACTCGCTTATTAATATGCTATTCATATGTCGACCCTTTCATTGATCCGCTAATGAATAGTAACCCTGCCCCCTTGTTTTGATAACCATTTTGTTACATGTATAGTCAAATTCAAGTGTCCTCAAAAACACAGACATGTCATCTTTCATCTCAACATATTTCAACGTATAATTAAGTATCCAACAAGTTTTATTCACTGTTGTCGTCAACTGTTTCAACATTCGCGTTTCGAATCTAAGAAAATGATTATCTGTGTTTTAATATTACCTATTCCATCTGTTGGTTTAACAGTACATAGCATTACATAATAATTTAAAACTTATGCTAAATTAGTATCAGAAGTCCACTGTTAATAGTAATGAGACGAGACGGGTAGTAGTGTGTAGTAACATGACAAAAAACTCTGACAAATACGGAAATTAAAACAGGTCACATCATACACCGAGTGAATGAAGTACTTAAACTGCTTTGAACAGTATCGAACAAACACGGATTGTAAAAATACGATAAACCAGGGAAGTTTAATGTGTGTGTGTTTATTTATGAACTGTGTAAAGATATTCGGACGAATATTAATGTAATATAGCTCATGACCTAGGAATAAAATAACTTCTTAACACCCACATCACAAAATAAAAATCTCCCTTTAAATGCAAACGGCGTTGTTCTAATAATGTCTATTACTGCATACGCCATCTTGTTGTGAGGATGGATCACGCAACTGAAGCTTCCTGAAGTTACATTTATACCATGCCTATAGGACATACTGCTCCTAACCTCTTTACAGGGCCGTTATCTGTTACAGTTATAAACAGTGTCTAATTTTGTGAACAATAGTAACAGATCAAAATTGCATTAATGGAGTTAGGAGTAAATTAAATTATGGTAATCCTTGACACCATTCAGCTTAGAGCCTTTTATCTTCGGTTTGCAATCTAAAAATCTTAACATGAAATTACGCAGCACTTTAATATTACTTATTACTTTGTACGAGCGTCGAACTTTCTCCTTCGCTCAAAGGGAAAAATCTGAGGATAATTTTAAATGATAAATTGGGAAGGATCCGGAAGGCAGCGTAGTGTCAAATGTAAATAAATAAAGTAAGTAATGAAAAGTGTCCGGATTATTATCACCGGAAGTTGAGAAAGTAGTTGAATCTAGTTGTGGCTTATTTTAAAACAAATTTGAAATAAATGTTTGTAATATACACCTATTTTGAGTAAAACATTTAAGCTTTGCTTTACTGTCTAATTCTGTTATTTATTTATTTATTTAACTTTGCTGTTATTAGATGGAACTATGATGATAAAAGTAAGAAGTAATTATGTCCAAGTTTAAGGAATATACTACAATGATTCTGGAGGAAACTGGGATGACCACAAGAAGTCGATTAAGAACGCCTGTCTCAGGGCCAATATTTGAAGCCAAGACTTTCTGAATAGAAAGCAAGATTGCTGATCAGTAGACCTCGATGCTCGGTTTTTGGTCTATTCTTGAACTTCACTGTGTATAAACCCCTCTGGTGACGTGCGTATCCAGGTAGATAAATTCAACCGAAAAAGATGAAGATTTAAGTAAGTCCTTAAATAAGAATTATATATACACTGCCCAGAAAGTTACGCAACTTATTCACAGAGTTTCTACAGATATGCTGAGACGGGTTGAGACACATTTACAAGAAAGTGGGGGGGGGGGGAATTTTTACATACGGTGTAATTTGCAGTTGTAATCTTCATATGTAACTATATTCTGATATGTGCTATAAAAACAGCATTCATCTTCGGGTTTCTTGTCATTTTGAGACAAACTGTATTTCTAGATAAAGTACCTACCCGCTTATCGACCACTTTTTGCCCATAAACAAATAACTGAAATTTTTTACTTCTTTTATCCACATCTTTAATAAATCCTTGCGCTTGTAACAACGTGTATACTAGATTAATCTTCTACGTGTATATTTAAAAAAACTTCATGAAGATTAACGACTCTTTTAAGCTCATGACTAACATAAAGTTTGTGCATTGCAAGAAAGAAAAGCTTTATTAGTCTAACTTACAATTAAATTTAACTTTTAAAAAAAGAAGGGTTATGATAGGCTATTAAACATGTTTTCGAATATTTACTTACGCGATTCCACACAGTAACAAGACGCTGCAAATACAAAATAGTCCGCTTTGTGGTATTAATCCGCAGCTTAGTTATGGTCAACTAGCAACGAAACAGCTATTTGCATAGGTGGTATTATGCACTCTAAGTCAACTTACACAGAATTCTGTGATCTAGACAGAGAGGGCATTACAAATAATATTTTCCGACAACACTTGTTAAATCTTGGAGGATAATTTTTTTTGTCTCTGAAAACTGTGAGAAACTACAGTACTGGAAAGGTGTAGCTCATTGGCAAAACCTAGCATAATCTAACATATCCTAAAATAACCTACACGAAATGATAAACAGGCTGATAAGAAGGCTGATACGAAAGATGATGCTCAGGGCGATTGACAGGCCGATGCGCAGAATTATGTAATCTGATGCGTTGATTGTTGCGCGTACGCATGCGCAGGCTGTTTCACTGGCTGTTGCGCAGTCTGCTGCGCAGCTTGTGCAGAATATGCAGGCGAATGCGCAACCTTTGCGGAGCCTTATGCGCAGTCTGACGTGAAATTCACACTAATGCAAGCACGAATCAAACGTAGCTTAACCTTACCTAGCCGAATAATAGGTAACCTAGCGCGAATTGATGCTACAAAGGACAGATTCTTCTTCTTCCTTTGTTTCTTTCTTTGGGAACAAGAAAATAAGTTGACATATTTTAACTAATTATTTCCATTTTAAAAAAAGATAATCACAGTGACAAAACCTAGTCAACGTAAATCATCGTAAATCGGACACGATGGTGAATATGAATAATAATTTCCTATTTTCTTCTCCAAATGATCTCTCCCAACAACCTCGATAAGTGTACTAGAACTCTGAATCACCCTGTATAGGTGCGGGTACAAAGTTCGTAACTCAATGTGTTATTATTTGTCAGTGACTTGTCTGTGCCTCCACGAGTCTTGGGATATTTGGAAGCTGTTTAAATAACCAGTCTCTGTCCATCCCATCAATGCCGAACATTTGTACCAATGCCGCAGAAATTTAGGATCTCTATCGGATTTTGTTATAGGTTTGTGATTACATTGCGAACGTTTGCACTAATTACTTCAGTTAATATGTAATGGCGACAGTATTTAGCTAAATGTGTTGCACCCTCCTGCCAACTACTGTTAATTATACTCACTACTAATGATCGCATTTGTCAGCCCTTAGCCTCAGTGCAAGCAAGCGGATACTCTGGGTTATTGCACCGGCAATCTGCCTTCATTTTTACGCGTATCTCATCTCCCCCATACATGCTACATACAAGCCCATCCCATTCTTCTTGTCTTGATGGCCTTTGACAATTCGCAGAATATTTTGTTAAATACTTGTAAAAAGTACATATTATAATAATATACTACCGCTGTGTTAATCTTAATAAACTATATAAACAAAGTATATAGTTACAGAAGGCTTGGAATTTAAAAGCACCTATTCTTAAACGAAATGATGTGGCTTCATAAACCGGATGTTAATATTTACCGCAGTGACACTGCGTGTTGATTACTTTTGTAAATATCGCAATCGTTTTATGCATTAAAGCACAAATGGCTCATTAGGACGGAACAGGGATTATCCCAGGCAACGAGACAAAATTATAGAGGTCTGAAAGTAGGGAACTAGTAAAACAAACTAATTTTATTGTAAAAATATTTTATACATGAAGGCTGTGAATGTTATTGATAAATATTTAAGTGAGTGTAAATTTTAAATAGCAAATTTATATTTCTTAAATAATAATTAATAAAAACATGAAACAGTGTCAATGACGTCGTTAATGGTTACAGTTTCGTACGGCGGATAATGAGGTCCATATGTGAAGATTTCTGTCTTCTGGGTTGTTGCGCTGTGTAGTCTGGTCGATGTTAACCAACGTTTCAGAGATCATACTACCTCCGTCATCAGGGCGATGAGTATGAAGATTTCTGTCTTCTGGGTTGTTGCGCTGTGTAGTCTGGTCGACGTTTACTAACGTTTCAGAGATCATACTGCCTCCGTCATCAGGGCGATGAGTATGAAGATTTCTGTCTTCTGGGTTGTTGCGCTGTGTAGTCTGGTAGATGTTTACCAACGTTTCGGAGGTCATACTGCCTCCGTCATCAGGGCGATTCTTAGTATGAAGATTTCTGTCTTCTGGGTTGTTGCGCTGTGTAGTCTGGTCGATGTTAACCAACGTTTCAGAGGTCATACTGCCTCCGTCATCAGGGCGATGAGTATGAAGATTTCTGTCTTCTAGGTTGTTGCGCTGTGTAGTCTGGTCGATGTTAACAAACGTTTCAGAGGTCATACTGCCTCCGTCATCAGGGCAAAGAATCGTTCGTAAACATCGACCAGACTACACAGCGCAACAACCCAGAAGACAGAAATCTTCATACTCACCGCTGTGAAAACTTCAAATCTTACAGGTCCATATGTGTTTGTGAGTCAGTTCTTGAAATTATTTTCTAAATTTATTCATTGTGGTGAACACAGTGCAACTTGAAGAATAGTGATGCGAATTCCTATCTGTAATTTCCGAGCACCAATCGTCACTGCTAATAGAAGTAGCTGTAGTAGGTACCGTGGATCCAGACTCCACAAAATAGTCGCTCGAGTTTCTGTATCGCTTCTTCAATGGCACTCTGCCTATGCTCATGGACGCATAGCAGTGCTAAGACTCGCTGCATTATAAGTGCCAAAATAAAACTGTTCGTATGTAAAGTGTTACCACGTTCGATTCATTGACAGTTTTCCAATACGAAGATCTTGGCTGTGCAAAGCCGTTCATTGCAAGGAACAGTAAATTCACGAAAAAGTGGATCCTTTGTAAAGAATATTCTGTTAACTGTTGAAATTGGTTATGTAAAGCTTTTGGAATTTATTTTTCGATTAGTTAACTGAATAATTGATCCAGTGAGTCGTTGGTTGATTGAATGGGAAACTGATTAAGTGTGTGTGTTGGGGGGGGGGGGGGGGTTCTTGAATAGTCTAATAGCTAGTAACTGAAATTAATGAACAAAGTTTTAGTGTGTAAGTAGGTTGGTGGATTAATAAGCAGTTTATTAATTATAAAGTAAAATGTTTTACAGTGTACTCATTTTCTATCAATAATTAAACCTATGAGTTGTTAAAGGCGTGTTACGGCGAAACGTGACATCTTAATTGTTATCGTCTCACGCTTTATGAGGGTACACATCACCATTGCGATAAAAGTTCCCATGTCCCGAAAATGACACATATTTCTTCTATTAGTAAGCTAACAGTTGTCACGGGCGCAGTCTGGTTTATGTAAGGTAATGATGGAAGTCATACAATCACATGACACACGCCGGTCACGTGCGTCGCCTACGGCGTGAATGTGCCCGGGGATGTTTTTAATAATCCTGTATTTTAACTTATTAGTAACAAGTAGATCAGTATTGAAGCCGGATTAATTAAAACTATTAAAATATGCGTTGTATTATTCCAGTACAGCAAGTATATCTGTTTTAAATATTAGCGTTGTCTCTTCTCTGTGTTTAAATAATACCTTATTCAAATTGTATAATTTTGGTTGGGATTATGTTCCTTGCACACAATAACATTTAGTATAAGTCACAGCCTGACGATTTCGTTTTACGGAAGTCCTGCAAAATGAGGCTTGTCTAGGATATGATCTTCGCTGCGTAGCCTACAAGATCGTTAGGTTATTTCCATCATCGTACATCGTATTTGAGTAAAACAGCGAATGAGACACGGAGTTAGTGAGCGGTTAACGAAGTCGTTTTGGTTAAGAGATCTGTTGAGTGGTTCAGTGAATTAATAGGTAAATGTAACCTAGAGGGCCAAATTAGTGTGTAGTTCAACAAAATAATGAGTGGATATGGAAAATAGTGATTTGAGTCTGGTAAATAGAGAGTTGGTGAGTGAATTAGTGAAAAGATAACGGTTGTGTGCAATTGACATTTCTGATTGACAATTGCCCCAAGAATGTTCTCCTGAATTATTAATAGAAGCCATAAAGCACACTGTGTATAAAGCCTATAAACTCGACATTTCCGAGAAAATCACTAATGCCCTGAGTGCTTGACCTTTTAAGCAGGAGTCATTGGAACCATAGCTAAAACTCCATGAATTGTCTGATGCGTTTTTTCTTAATTTTTCGGTATGCAACGTAGAATAAAACATACGTTTATTCTGGTCCATTCAAAAAAGACAGGCTTAATGCTTAAAATAAATTTCACATATTTGATGCCACTGAGCCACTATTGTATGTAGAGGACATGGAGGTAAAAAGATACAGCTTTTCTAGACTATCTTCATTTATTCTATAAACATCTGTCATTTCCCTAAATACTGACAGTTCTCTAAGCGGCAGTGAAATTTGAAATAAATGTAGTGTCTGACCGGTAACATTAAAAATAACGAAGATCATTGGCCGCTTAATACAAATTAGGATACTGTAAACTGTATAATAAAAAATAAAAAGTGCGAGTATTTGTTGCCAGGAATAATTGGTGGCGGGTCGCGTGAATACGCGTACACGTGTATTTGTTCAGCATTTTCCTGGGACGTTGCCATAGCGACGCGTCAATCTATCCGTGCCTGGATGAACTCAGCTAAGTGCTAAAAATGCCAGAATGTATATAATGCATGTTTTCTGTTATTTTAACTGTAACAACAAATTTTTTAAATATTTGTTATTACTCCCAGCAAATACCCACTTGACAAGAGCGCCTGGATAACCGCTGTTTTGAGGTACATCGTGGTTTTTACCCCATTCCTCTAGACGAACTGTAGAAATTGCTTTCAAATATGTCAGTATAGTCTTCTTCCAATTGATTTTTTACCTTATACAATAACCTACCAAACTCATTCTATTCTTATAACCTCTGCAGCTTAAACAGTGTCCTGTTGGATAGGTTAGTATAATGGGAGCGTGTGTTGACATGTTTTCGTGAGGACTTGGCTCTCCTAGTTGAGGTCTTCTGTGGTTTTCGTGTACATTCAATTGTTTGAATGTTGGATTGAAATATGTCAGGATCGCTTCCTTTCCAGCCCCTTCCACGCTCTTCTTATATATATATATATATATATATATATATATATATATATATTTAATAATGACCGTTCTCTCAAGCTGATAGTGGACGATCTCGACCGGTTATATCCACCTCTGTTCAGGAATCGTTTAGTTCATAAAACGACCACCACGCGGCTCTGTGGTTGTAAGTAATAGAAAATTTGCCCAATGGGAATTCGCTCAGTAGTTCACGAGATAAATAACGAAATTTGGCATCAGGCAGACTATGTCCTCATTATGTACTTATTTTATGTATTTTGTGCAGAGAACACGTTACACTTATATTCACTGTTTATAAAATTACTGATACTTATTTGATTTCTTCAACAACACAAAGAAAAGTAGAAGAACTTAAATAAAGGAATATTGATATTCTTCAGAAGAAGTTATCTTCTCCACAGTTGATTATGAACACTACAACAAATTGAAGTCTTTGTTTTTCTAGATTAATTCACCTTTAATAAATGCATCGAAAGTAATATAAACATGTAAGTTAAGAGATTCGATCATTACAGTCATCCATCGAGTGAGTGATTTGAACCCCGACAGGTGAACTGCACCCTGTGACAGAGCTCTTGTACATGAGACGGGATGTTGGGCTGAAAGGCCACTTGATCTCAACATACACATCAAGATTGTGTATGATGGATGACACCAGTTCCTTAAGTTAGCCCTCGTAAAGACGCGATCAGTATTCCCTGGATCAAGGTCATGACTCGACCAGTAACAGCCCAATGACAAGACGACGGTGTTTGGCCTGCGGTAGAACGTTTCTGAGGTCAGATCCTACAAACAATGTCACCATGTTTGACAACGTTGCTGATGAAATAAACTACCTTATGGGATGCCACAGCTGTGTTACTGATGACTACTAAATTCCCTTAAGCCAGAAGGTTTCATCATGTTCATAAGTCCACCAGTGGTCGATATCCCAAGTTATATTCATTCAGTCAGTTTTTAGATATTTTTATACGTCTCCCCCCCCAAAAAAAAAAAAAAAAAAAAAAAAAAGCCGGCGATACTTATAGACGCAAATGAAAGGTTTTTCGGTTCAGGCAGAAATGTTTCCTGTGTTGTGTGAATACTTAAGCTAAGTCGTGGGGCTTCGTTTGCTAGTGACTTAAGTCAGCTTCTCCCGTCAATTTACTCACCGCACGTTAGACGTCAGACATAGTCATATCTGCAATCACCACACACAATGCCTGACAAGTCATTCCTGAAGTGAACTTTTTCACTAGAGCTCAATTTTCAAGAAAGCCCGTGTCATCTAAGACAGGAAATCAATTTTACTTATAACTAAGAAATAAGCAACCAGAGATAATAATATAATCTTCAGTCCAACTAGGGAAGAAAGTGCCAAGAAAATGATGGATGAGAGGCTAGTGTTACTTGTTATGTGTGACGGAAGAAAAACAGATCTATGTCACCGATACCAATATAGGCCTGTGGAATAGGATTTCTGGACCTACCGGTAAAAATAGTAGCCCGTACAGCCAGTCCCTAAAGGTTTGTAACATTGCGTGGAAGAAATCTTAATGTATCTAAACACTTTAACTATCAGTGGTAAATACATGTACCACCTGTTTTAATAATCAGTAATTCTACACTTAGTACTTATTTGTTTCTTACTATTTTCAGTGTAAACAGCTGTTATTTCACTGTCGCTGCATTAACTTGCCAACTGATCTTGTATTGGAGACGCGTTATGTTTTCTCTGAGGAAAAGACTGAATTTTTAAATGTTATTTAGAGGGGCATTGTGCAATTAGTAGGCATGAGAGGACGTAGAAGAACTACCTATGACTCATGACTAGCGGAACGAACCAGACAGATCTGTGTTGGATAAAATGGTCCATGGTTTACTCTTGCACTTTAGTTAAGTTATCGGTCTCAGAATGGATGCTAGTTTCCAAGCAGACGTAGCAAACTCACCGGAAAACAACATCGTTTCCGGTCCAGTGTTTAAATAGTAGGCCTCACGCAACATAAACTGTGTCATTTTTCCTCCCCATTTCATAGGCTTATTTCGCCTGCATTGCCGGCCTACATGTCCCCTTGCGTGTTCCTAAAGGTCTCCGCTTTCGAAGCTTGAAAGTACTCGTTGACAGACGTTAACTCTATGGAGCATAGCTCTTAGCTCAACTAATCGAGAAGTGCCACTTATGGAATTCGACGTTTAATTAGCATGTTTATAACAGACTATCACTGGACCATGTCCTGAGCTCCTGCGGCTTAAGAATACAGTCAACACCTATAATAGTACGTCTAGGCCTATTTATTTAAAATACGTTTTAATTTTATACTCTCATGTACTCCTAGCACTGCATAAATCGGTACTTGTGGAAATGTAATTAAATTCCCCGAACTAACGCAATATTAAGATATTTTAATAATGACGATCATTTTAAATACATGTCCTTTATTAAAGTGTTTGCGAGCAGCAAAGTAGCTATGACAGGCAAACACCAATAAATGTGTACATAAAAGGAAACGAATGAAACAAAACTGGCGTAACTAACTGTATCAATCTAAATACTTATTCGTATCGAGAAGGTAACCTGGGATTAGGCGTGACGTATAATAATATATCACTAGTATGTTATATGGCAAAACGTTATTCTTCCAAGATGGCAGTTTTCTGGGTTTTACCACCGTGTAGTCTGACAGAAATTTACGTGCCAGAAGTCCTTGTTGGCTCCATCATCAAGTCGATGCCACCTAAAGATGGTCAAAGCTGATTGAAATATGTAACTAACTAGATGGCTTACGGAACTCGAAGTTTCATCATAGAATTAACCAAAGCCCTCCACCGGACCCTGTCCTGGGCCAAAAAAATCCAGTCTCCTTCAACTCCTATCTCCAATAGATCCCGCCTGACATTATCCTCCCATCTACGTCTAGGTCTCCGCAGCGGTCTATTCCCCTCAGGCTTCCGGACCAATACCCGGTGCACACCTCTTGTCCAATCCATGCGCGCTACATGCTTCGCCCATCTCATTCTTTTTGAGAGTGAAACATATAGTGGTCAAAAATAAGGCACTATTAAAAGTTAAAAGTTATGCAGTTGAAACATGTTTATTGCAATAATAACTTTAGAATTCGCATTAGTTTATTAATTTTTGCAGTTTGAAGAATTCGTTATCTCCTTATATCGAACTTCTGCAATAGGCAGTTTTAGCTCTTTACGTTTGCTACTGACAGACAGGTTATTAGAATCAGAATCTGTGCCTCTTGCAGAGTAGATTTCAGGCTCTCTTCAGTTGACAGGCCTATATTACAGCTGTCCCTGGCATACCGTGAAACCACATGAACAAGTGAAGTAGGAAAAATCAATAGTATTGGTACCATTGACCCAGTTCTGAAGGGCTTCAGGGCTTCAGACACATTAAGCCTACGGCATAAGTTACGTAGCAACTGTTAGAAAATAATTGCCTTTGGCGTGGTATTTTCAGGGCCCGAAGAATTACAATTAGTGGGATTTAATATTACTAGTCGGCCTACTTCTGAGAATCTAATATTCGCTTAGCTGGTTAAGAATTTCCCATAATTTTGGTCTCAAATCTTGTCACATAACTTACTGCCAGTGTGATAATAAGCCCGAAGGTGATCAACGCGGCTAGTAACAATGTCCAACGTTGGACGCTGTACTGAACCAGTTCCATGACCTCATATACTCATTAACTGTCTACTTAAGACTCGTCTTAATACTAACATCCAAACTCATTCGCTGTATTTCAAGATTTTTTCCTACCAACATTTCTTATTTATAATCTTTTTCTCCCAGTCCTAGCCGAATTCTCAGGCTATCGTAGATTTAAATGTTCTTTCATTACTCGGTCACCTGTAAAAACCGCATTAAATTACGCGTTACACAGTAAGCAAATATTATCATACTTTGTCTTTTAGGTCGAAATTGGCTTAGTCCTCTAAGCACTTATTTCTAAACATCCTCAATATGCAGATCTGATCTTTTCTGAAAAAGAGAAAGTAATTTCACCCTAAATATGGCGGCACTACGTTCTTATGAAACATTGGTAATCGCCTACAGGCCTACACTACATCGAATCCTGGACCACAATCCATATTTTCACAGACGTGAACACATCCACTCTCACATACTCCTCGAATTTAATGCCCTGTCATCTTTATTATATAGTGTAAGATGCTAACACGCACTTGAGAAACTAGCGGCTCAGTAGTTGGATGTGAAACATTGTTCTGTTGCAGCCTCTCGCTCAACGACCGGCGATCGCCCTCGAAGCACGGTGGCCGGTTGCAACAACCCCGGATGAGTCTGCTCGGGAAACCGCTCAACTACCGGGCGAATCGGAGGGACGCTCGCTACAGGCGACTGCAGAGTCGAGTCTACAACTTCCTGGAGCGTCCGCGAGGTTACAAAGCCATCCTGTACCACATGCTTGTGTGAGTAACTAACTTCATTCCGTTGCCCAGAGGGATTTCTCTTTCAGAACATGGCGTCAGGTGGACCAGGGAACTTCAGTTGCGTTTACGCAGGACTTGAACACATTGTAACTGTTCACAACTCCAATCTTAGACACCACCATGTTCCACTTCTTGGCGGTACGACTGTAGGAATTCCATAAGTCTCGCCACAGATTAAAAAGCAGACCCAGTTTCGCTGTACTTGACGGATTTACTCGGTGTAGAATGTATAAATTTTGTTATGTCTCCGAAGAAGTATTTCTAGTGTTTATTCGTAAGTTCTAAATCTGGAATAAAAATCACATTTCTTGTTCTGTTTCGTCCTTCGACTTTTTGTGATACTGTTTTGACTTTTTGGAATTTGCGGTATTTTATAACCATCACAAATTCTGTATTCGATTTGAACTCCTACTTCTTGTCATCACATGAGTTTGGCAAGATTAATGATACTGCAGTCGTCTGTTTCACGTCTGATTTTCTTGTTGTATAATAGGACTGATTAGTGCCTGTTATTATGAAGTGTTAGAAACTAATTACCAGTCAGTCTTTAAAAGAATCTAAAATACTTTACGCTATCATAATTGCTGGTCTCTCTGATATGAACGTGGTAAGAAGTAACTGGTACCCTGCTATGAACAGTTTCAGTGTTTGAGATATCTCGGCGGTGAGAGTTTAGACTGTAGTCTTCTGATTGTGACGTGTAGATGGTTGCCAACCGTTAGGAGAAACATACTGCCTTCTTGTTAATATACATGGCGACACAATTCAGAACACTAGTCTGAAATTCAGTATTCTGCATGTAACCCAAGTGAAAATATAATTTCGTGATTGGTGAAAATTTGAGTTCTCACAGCTTCAAGTTAAGAGACGTTGCGCTGTGTAGTCTAGTAAATATTAATCAAAGTTTAAGAGGTGCTTACTGCCTCAATCCGCAGCCAGCACTTCTGAAACGTCTGTAAACTTTCACCAGTCTACACGGTTCAGAATCTCAAAGTCAGTGATCTTCAATTTCGTGATTGTTTGTATACTTAAAGGAAATAAATGGAGGTCTCAGTGTGTATAAAGAACCGAAAGGCGGGATTTCTATTCTGTATTAAACCGGGTTATGAAAGGATTAAGTGTGGTGGTAAAGTTGGCGGATCCTGAAATAACCCACACGTTTGTAGATGTGTGAAGCGATGAACTGGTGCTTAGTCTGTAGGCCTACAGTGTGGTAACTGTCTGTTAAAAATACAGCGATTACTTTGACTTAGGCGTCCCACGTTTGAAGCGAATGTCACTATTTTTCGGTCAAACACAGAATCTCTTTATCCTCCAAACGTTACATCAGAAGGCTTCCAGAATTTGCCAGTGAGAGTGTAAAAGAGCACATTTCTAAGAGTTACTACCGTGAAGTGATTGCTTCTAGTACTTCACTCTTAACTTCACGTATAATCGTATTTGCCTAATATTTTTTTAAAAAAAAACTAATTAAACCTGATTTGTGAGGAGGTTCTAAGAATTATTTACGACTAGAAGCTTTCGCGGCTACTAAATGCGATAAAATCTTCCCAGACGAACAACCTCGTCAATACAGATCATCAGTTCGTGATGATGGAGGCAGAGAAGGTATCTGAAACGTTTGTCTACGGATTCGTATTAACGCAGCCAGTCGACCAAGAAAATTTTATCGCGATTTGAGGAATTCTTTTCCGTTTCCTGAGCTCTGAATTCTTCTTAGTCTATTCACCATTACCCTAGCACCGAGGAATTATAATCTAACCCCTTTAGTCTTTCCTTTTTCTTCGTATACTGAGAGTTCTTGTCGATAAACAGGGTCTTCAGAATATACATACCAGTTTATTATACAGCGATACTTGAAATGTACAGTACGAAAACATTCTCTTCTGAAATTATGAGTCGTACTAAAATCGGCAGTGGCCATAGGTCTGATATCTGTTATTGTTACTGTTGTACTGAAACAAGGAATATTCAGTATATAATAAGAAATGAATTCATGCCTCACACTCCATCTTCTAAGCGGTGTTTGTAAAAGAGTATTTGTATTTATGTCATAAGAATCCGCGGGCAATTCAGAAGTCAGCATGGAAAGGTATGCCTCCAGATTACACAAATTTTCCAAAGGCATAATTTACGCCAGTGTCTAATGGACGTGCTGTGAAATAGTTCACATGTGTACTAACAGATCACTGCAAAAATAGTACATATGGCCACTAATAAGTGGCAGCACGAGCTTGTAGGCGATGACGTCGTCGCGGAGAATAATCAACATCAGAATTTCGAGTGTCCGTCGCGTTGGTACTACAGATTGCCAGAAGTTAAAGTACGAGTTTCAGTTAGCTTCCAGTGGTATATAGTCAATAGTAAATGTCATGAAAATCCATATTCGGCCGCTTTAAATTTTATTTGAGTCAAAACGCTTTGTTGAAAAGAATGTATATTAGCACGAAACCTCTGCTGAAAGGTGATACGGACAGACGGAAAAGATGTGCCCATGAACGTTTTCACATACGCTAAAGTTTAAGAGCGCGTAAAATATGCTAGGTAAAGATGAAACTTAATGGTGGTCTGGAAAGTAAAAAAGAAACTGGCTTAAGGTAACACTGTAGCTCTGCCCCCAGAAAGTTTTGATCTCATAGTGTAGAAGTCACAAATTAAGAAACCACGAAGACACAGAAACAAATGCCTCTGCTGGGATTACTGGATACAAATGGAAAACCTCGGCTGGCGAAGGAATTCGGTGCGCAGTCAAGAAGTTCGTTCAGGTTACCGGTTACTGACAAATGCTTCAGAGTTTTTATCTCTCATACTTCGTATTTTAAATTAAATTATGAAGAATAACTGTTCATGTAGGACCTGAGGTTTTCACGGCGGTGAGTCTGAAGATGGCTGTCTTCTGGGTTGTACGCCGTGTAGTCTGATAGAAGTTTACCGACGTTTCAGAGGTCTTTGCTGCCTCCATCATCAGAGTGATGAGTTTAAGGATTTCGATGCCTAAGAATTTGTTTATTATTTTTGTCATGCTAAACGTTAAGTCGAAAATAAGTGACAAAGGACGTAAATGTTTATTTCCATGTGTCTGTTCCATGCGTATCTAATCTCTGTGCTACAAAAGTCAAGCACTTAAAATACTCCAAGTCTAAGGCCGGAAGTGATATAAGCATACAGCTGGTGTAACAATTCCAGTAATTTATATTCTTCTTATGTTTGTTAGTATGTAGCTCTTCTTTGCCTTTCATTAAATACTGTGTTAAGTAGTCACATGCGTGTATTAAGCAAATGCATTAGAGTGTGTGTCTAATTTGAATACAACATGAATTAACGTTAATAACATTTCCGAGATGAGTTCTACGTCCGACAGCAAAATGAGAGTGAAGATTATTCTTTGCTTGGTCGTCCATATTTGCCGGTCGTCACGTTGCAATGGTAGAAGGCTACATAGAGCTGCTGTAAAGAATACATTTGCAACTCCGAGGGCTAATGCCCCAAGATACACTTTTAGCTCTATAGCAATTTTCCTTAAAAAACTCGCATTCTTTTTAAGTTCTTTCGCAGTACACAACGTCATTTCCCTGCATTGAGTAAGACTTGTGCTGGTTCATATATTGGATTTAATGGTTTTGGTGTTAGAGGCACCTGAAATGAACGAAGATAAAATGTCAGTACCTATTTTCATAAAAATCCGTCGGTCAAAACGTTATTAGAGGAGATACACAGTTATAAGTAGGTGGTTATATAAGAATCCCGCCTTTCCTGAGATAGAAAAGTAGTCTATAAATAAATTTTAATTTGTGGATTATAAACGGGGCGCACAATGGCTGGCTTCTTGCCCTGAGCTGCGTCCGAAGTCTTTATGTAACTAATAAAACAGATAATAGACACACTCGCCTTTCGTGTAGCGCATTTAAGATTCCGAAGGGCTTGATCACGTGCTTCTAAATACTAGTTAGTTTATAGTAGGTGTGTGTGTGTGCAGTATCACCGTTGAAATTTCAGTTGTCGAGTGACAATGATCATTAGTTTCTCTGACGCAAAAATGCTGCTGTGGGGTCTTTTTGCTGTTATTATCTATCTTCATGGAAAGCAAGTCTTAAAATTTGCTTACGTACTTAAAACATGTATCTTCCTACACAACTTCAGGGCATATTCTCGAACGTCGTGGCCGAATTAACACCACTTTGTATCTTCTTCGTATTTTGAATGTCTGGGGTCAGACTTTGGCTCGGCGACCCGCTACCTTGATTGATATATATCGTGATTTTTCTCAATCCCTCCAGGGAAATTCCGCGTTAGTGCAACGACCGCTTCCGTTCACATAGTTTTTAGTTAATCATTTATTAATAAAAATAAATATACGCAATTGAATGTAACATTTGTGAAGTCACCCAGAAGAAAAACTAATCTATATCCGAAAGGATATCGGATTAAATTATGAAACTGTTTTAATAACTGAATGGTATTTGGTCGTTGGTGCTGGTCGTATAGGCAGTAATGTAATGCGGCCTGTGGTTCAGTCCTGAAGATGACAACAATATTCTCCTCCGAAACGGTTGTAACCACCTACAATTCCACACTGTGATACTACCCAGTCAAACCTAGACACCTGCACAAATATGCACTGCACATAACAGGAGATTGGTTTATTTGGCTGATATGGATGAAAAGGAATTGCGAAGATTTTGTAAGACCAACAACATAATAATGTGTAGTTGATAAAATTAACTTTTAAACAAAAGAGATTTGCTATCGTCTAGCTTGTTTCACCTTGTAGTCTGGTAGAAATATACCGACGTTTCGGAGGTGCTTGCTACCTCCATCTTCAGGGCAATAAGTGATGACCCGCGAGTCAATAACATTGACAATAGGTCTGGATAATGTTGAAACCCCTGCTTTAAAACAACATATGCCTATGTATTACAATGTTCTGGTTGAAAAATCTTACAGAAGAGTACAGGCTATTATGAGACTTGTATATGGGTTTTTTTCGAACGGGTCACACAGATTATTCACACATGTAAAATGGGGTTTATGTTGACGAAGTCGAGCTTTCGCATTTAACCACAGGACTTCTTATCGGCTGAATAATTGTAAATAAACTGCTTAATAAAGGCTGTAGCCTTTTGTGTTTCTTTAAAATCGATTTACGGAATTAATATAAATCAATCAATAATAATAATAATAAGCTAATAGTAAACTGAGTTACTAAATAAAATGTTCGTCTTTTATAGAACTCAAGACTTCATTATCGAATCAGCATCCTTTCTCTGTCCTGAGCCAGATTAATCCAATCCTGATCTCTTGCATTCAAACCTTCTAGTCAGTTAGTAAAATTATTATATACATCATGTATAGTTCTAAAGTTAATAATGCATGGAGTTTAAACCCGACGGTTTCAGTACATCGTTAATGTTGAACCATAGGTACAACGTTACATTCAGTTTAAGTGAAATAATTTTCTCAGCTGTAATTCTATTATATTAGTCAGTGCCTCTCATTTTATAGGGCATATGGTCAGCAAGAAATAGATCTTTGACGATATTTAGCAGCTGTTACATTCTGGACACCACCGTGTACTTTTATTGTGTATTTGCGTTTCTTTTTTACTACGAATAACTCATCTGCACACCAACTTGTTTCTGCAATGGGCGTACATGTAAATTAATTCATGAAATTCCTAAACTAATACGTGGAAGTTATGAACCTTTAAATTTGATTATGTCAGTGTTACATCATTTACCATTGTGCTGGAGGAATTTAGTATTTCATTCATAAATATTCAGATAATTTTAGTTGTGGTGGAGTTAATTAACAGCATTATAAATTAATATTTTATTATGACATTGTTACAAATAACGCTTTGGTCTTACAAACAGAGTTACAACAATTTAGTCATAGTTAAACAGGTGTTAAAAATAATACATAAATTGTAAGTGTACCAGAGTAATAAAATATTAAAACTCGAACATAAATACTTTCGTAATTAGAGTATATGGATATATTATATGGTATATCTTGGAACTAACTGTAAACACTAATATAGTGCGGGATTCTTAAGATCTTGTCTGCTATAATGGGAATCTGTTCAAACTGAAATCATTGAAACGTAAATTAGGTTGTTTTTTTTAATTTTCAGTTTTTTCTAGTTCAGTCGTACAAGTTGAAACATTTTAACAAATTAGGCGTCATAATATCGCTGACTTCTGGGTTGTAGCGCCTTGTTGTCTGGTAGAAGGCTACCAACGTTTCAGAGGTCGTTGCTGCCTCCGTCAGGGCGATGGGACACTCTGATGATGGAAGCAGAATCGAAAACGTTGGTAAATTTCTAATAGACTACACGTCGCTACAACCCATAATACAGCCATCTTCGGATTCACGTCCGTGAGAACCTCAAATCGTACCTAGACGTCAGAAATTCTTGTCCGAAATATTGTTCGTTTTATGTATCTGACTACAGAATGTAATTTGACTGAAGGGAGAGAAGGTTATGTTCTAAGTATCAAGAAAATGTGTAACGAATATTTAGATTGAGAAAGTAACCTTGCATCTGATAGTGTCTATTTTTGCGATGTTAACAGATATTTCTTTCCGAAAGACGATTATAGAGAAGCGCTTTGTATCTCACTTTAATACTGACAGTTTAAAGGGGATGTGTTGAAATCATAAACCTTCTGTTCAAAATAAGGCTACAGTGTCTGGACCATGAACTGCTGTGAGATCGGATGTTACATTTGGCGAAGAAGTAACTTCTAATATTTTACATAACTAATCAGATAATCAAAATAAAGCACTTCTTCAGCAATTCGTAATTGGAAGCCATTTTCTGTGTTCTCAGGACCCCGCTTCAGGATTCTCTCCTGAATTATTTCAAAACGTGTTCAAGATATATTTTAATATTATCCACCCATTTACGCTTAGGTTCTCCAACTTAATTTGTTGTCTGTGTCGCCTCTCTCGTGTTTGCTACACGCTCCGTTCACCACACCATCCTTAAACTGAAGTATCTAATAAAATTGGACAAAATGTAAAATTGTGAAGGTCCTCGTTATGTAATTTTCTAGTTCTCCTATTACTACGTATCCCTTAGTTAAAATATTTTCCTCAGACTCATATATCCTGAGTTTGGGATTTTCTGCATAGGACGAAAGACAAAATTTAATTTTCGTACAAAACAACATGTAAATTAAAAGCGTTGTGTCTTTAAAACTTATGGTTTTTGATAATAGACAAGTAGACAAAGGATTCAGAAGTGTAAGTTTGTAGTTAAATGAAATTACATTGACGTCATTTACCGTGGAGTCCTAACACCATATTTCAAAAACATTTGTTTCGTAGTTGCCTGCAGAGAACCGTCTTACTAAATTAAGATTTAAGCGGTCAGAACTATGTAATGTATACATCACGGTTAAACCCGTTGACATCAGTAAAGTGGTCTACTTTATAGTGGAGTAAACTTGCCGTAGGGCTTATGACGCGTGGGTCCGACGTTAGCTTCAACTTACCGCCGACACTCAAAGAAAGATCCTCCTCGTCTTGTGAAAATATCCTCCTAACGTAATCCATCGCTAGTGTCTCCTGAGTGACAACTAGATTCAAAAAGCTTAACACGAACCTCCTGTGTTTCTTTGAGGTCTTTGTGAAGTACTTTCAGACTTTGTAGCGTACAAAGGAACATCATTATTTCGCCATTTGATGCCATTGTCAGTTTTAGCGTCTCTTCCTTTCAAGTCTCTCTTAGAATTTCAAGCTGACAGTGAGATGCAATTATGTACGATGCCGTGAGATTTATTTATATAGGCCTATTTACTTGGTGCTTTCAAGTGAGAACATGTTAACCGTGTATTGGGGGAGGGATTGAAGCGGATCTTTGAGGAATAGATTTTGACGATCTCGGTCTTATTCTTGTGGAAGAGGATACGTTCAGTGACTTGTTCTTGTGCGCGTGACGCAAAGACTGTGCTCCATGGAGATGGAATCTTTCCAATTGAGACACATATCCTGCAATTTCTGACCATTTTCGCGGTAAATTTTGAAGTTCCGAAGGGTTAGTCCGTGTACTATTTTCTAACAGTATCCACAATAACTAGTAA
The DNA here is from genome assembly GCF_977971745.1 of Zootermopsis nevadensis. Lineage (NCBI taxonomy): Eukaryota > Metazoa > Arthropoda > Insecta > Blattodea > Termopsidae > Zootermopsis > Zootermopsis nevadensis. The sequence continues at coordinate 11,864,579 of NW_028259149.1, read as the reverse complement.
GTAACGTGTAAGTAATATGTAACATTTCACTTCTTAATAAATACAAATAAATCTGAGCGTTTCATAATATGCCTGACAAGATCCGCTCTTATATCTTCACTCACATTTTTCCGTGCCTTTTAGAATCATTTCCCTGGTAGTAGAGATAGTAACCATCCCTGAATCGTGATAGTGTGGTTGAAGTTTACCAACGTCTTGATGGAGGCAGCAAGGGCCTCTGAAACATCGGTAAACTTCTACCAAACTACACAGCACTAGAACCCAGAAGACATTTGTCTTCGAAAGATCTTCCATTTGTAACTAGTTTTTAGTAATTATTATGATGCAGTGGTTAGTATTGTTTATTTGTATGAGGAATGCGCCTGGTTTGAAAATCGGCTGTAATATATTTTATGCAGACTGAGATCTTCTTACATTTCTTCATCTCGTGTTCACAAAAACTGGGATACTCCACTCCAGCATCCTCTTTTTTTATTTCATAGTTTAATAACCTTAATCAACTTCTCGTGTACTTAAGCGCTGAATAGAATCTGTGGTTGTAGCAGGATAAAAAACACGTGAAGCGATAAATTTTTTACAAAAGATTTACTGAGAAACATCAACTTAATATCTAGTTGTCTGAATAACTGAATGTTGAGAAAGTGGAAAGATTTTATGGAAAACGCCGTAAGGTAATTAACCTACCAACCAGCACATTGTATGGTCTTGTGTCCTCTCTTAAAATCAAATGTATCGGTTCTTGCGAGAAATTTAGTTGTGTCTCGTAGCGAGCGAGAAGCTTCTCTGTCTTCACGCTAGATTGATGTATGCAGTTGGATAATGGTTGAATTAATTACCTGAGCGAAACGTCAGGCAGTGTTAGAAGTGGCAGTTGAACCATGAAACAACGCACTAAATCTTGGAAAGGGAATGAATTAATTTGAACTTAGATACACACAAACCATTGCTAAACCACGTAACTGCAGGCTAGAGGCTGTCATTAAGGAACTATAGCTGTAAGAAGATAAACAAATACAATTAATTTGCAGTTCTGTAATTCTTGGTGTCTTAACGATTGTGAAAAGTGATATGGATATCGGCCCACATCAGCAGCAGAAAAATAATTAAAATCACAGAGATATTGAACACTTTCCAGGTACAGAGGACTTGCCTATGTGTACGTTGAGAATTTCTCCATATATTTACTCTTACATCTTGACTAAATACCGAAAACATGCACAAGTGTCGAGACAACTTTCCAGATGCTGGGAGTTTTTTTTTTACAGATATTGAAAAATTCCAGATACTTAAAATTTGCCCAGATGTTAAGAGCTTTTCCAGATATTGAGAATATTCCAGATGTTAATAATTTGTCCAGACACTGAGAAGGTGTCCAGCAGTTCCAAACTTCTCATTACGTTCTTCAGTGTTAATATGCGCTCTTATGGGATTTAGTACCATTCATTGCAGATGCTTGTAAATTCCTTCACCTATTTTAACTTATCCATGTAATTCTTAAGACTTGTGTCAGAAAAATGTATTAATTCCTACGATAATAAGCGGGTGTTCACAAATCAAGCTAGGAATAGGCAGATGTATTGCTTCTTTTCGTAAATTATTCCACTACACCGTTGATTCGAAACACATCAATAGTACTATATTTGTTTCTACACAGAATTTTATTTGTATCATTTCAAAGTAATAAACAATTGGCAATAATTATTCAGACCGATGACACAGTAATTTCAAAGTGGTAAAAGTGTTTAAGGCTTTTATTTATATTCATTTTCCTTTGCATTGCTGTAGTCATGTGACAGAAAATATAACTAATTAATGTAAAGTAACATACAGGTTTTTGATTTTTAAAACTAAGCACAGTTAGGTGGATATATGATCTCCTTTTTTTAGGTTGTTATGTTTTCATAATTTGTAATTTACACAAAACATCGACATGTATTAATTTGTTTCTTACGTCCGTTTAGTACTCCAGTCTCATGGCTGAATTACAGACTGTAAAGGAGGTAAATAAAACACTCACTACATGTGTTTAAAGTATAGATTATGCTTATCGTATTTTGTCAAGAGATTTCGCGCGTCCTATCCTGGGCCTCTTAATGCAGTCTACGTCTTCACGAAAATTACTTGACAGTGCCTTGTAACAGAGGTATTAGAGCTATGCTCCAACTAGATGACGATATATACGTTCTTTACACTTGCATGTCTTTAACAAAACCATCACATTAATATTCTAGGTTAGGTATTAAGAAATTCCTTTGTCCTATTAAATTTAACCAGCGCACTGTGTGTACACAAGAGTCACTGTTGCACTCAGCATACCTGGCTCGTCACGACTGCAGCGCGTCATCGTCGTATCCCTCCACTTGAAGTTTAAATTAATCTCTTAAACAGCATTAAATTGGATCCATATTACTTCTTTAAAACCCAGGGGTAACGATATGCACCACCTTTATAACAATCAGTAAATCTATTTTGCCTATTGACTATATTTATGGGTTTCTTATGATTCTCAAACATCTGTAGTTTCCCCAAACAGAATTAACCAATTGCTCTTTCTAACAGAGGTTCGTTGTGGTTTCTTTGAGGTAAGAACTAAATTCTTAAGTGTTGTTTAGACAAGCTTCAGCTTCAAAGGGCTGAATACGTTATCTGAAGGCCATCACCCCATGTCACTGTCGTTTGCAATTTGTGTTTTGACAAAGTGTAATTACTTTCCTACACTTTATTAGCACAATGCTCATCTTCGGTGACGAAGGAAACAGTGATATTTACGTGGTTTGTTATTTATCGTGTTCAATAAATTTGAAAGTAAGCATTATCAACGCAGTAATAATTAAGGGGTCCGCAGTGGCCGCGCGGTCCGAGGCGTGGGCCTTGTGCCGCTTGGTCGCTGGGACCGTGGGTTCGAATCCCACTCAAGCCATGGATGTCTGTGTTGTGCTGTCCTGTGTACAGGTAGAGGCCTTGCGACGGGCCGATCCCGCGTCCAAGGAGTCCTACCGAATGTCTACAGATCGAGCCAACGAAAAGTTGGGACCCGCAGTGCTCAGGCACTTGAAGAACAGGTCGTTCCCAGTAAAGTAAAAGTAAAGTTTGTCCCACTATACGCCATGTAGGCGTTGGGGTGAGCGGAGGTATAGCTCCTCTCTTCCTTGACCTCGGCACTAGATGGGGGTGAGTGGTCAGCATCACGGCCCGGCCGGCTTTACCCCCGGGAAAGGACCCCGGTACCCATTGTAGAGGAGGCTGGGTGGGCCCCAGAGCCGGTCTGGACGCAGAGGCTAGAGGAAAAATCCTCTGCTCCCGTCGAGGATCAAACCCCGGTCGTCCAGCCCGTAGCTAGTCACTATACTGACTGAGCTATCCCGGCTCATGGTCGTTCCCAGTATCCCAGTAATAATTAAACCTTAAAATATTTCAGAGTTTAAGTGCGGGGAACAACAAAACAAATTACGTCTGTGATGCAATTATCACAACAACAACAACAACAAAACCCAATAATAATAAAAATAATAATAACTGTCATTAATTTGAAAGCAGTAACGGCTAATTCACTTTCAATAATCCTACAAAATCAAGACATACGAACTCCGAGCAGCAAAGCTTTGAGAAAGTAATAGTTGCTTAGAATATGACAAAAATGACGTTCTGTACCAGACTACACGACGCAAGAACCCAGAAGACAGTAATCTTAATTGCTATTAGTTCGCTCGTTTGGCGACAGAGGCGTCAGGTGATGTCTGTCTCATAGTCGTCGGAATAGCTTTGTGTACAGCTGTAATGACGTCGACACTGTTTGTCACTTATTTATTAGGGACTCTCATACGAGAGTGACGCCAGTTTCCTGTGGCGTCTTCCACTCGTATACAATTGTTTTTCTGTCCGGGTCGCCAGGCCACACAAATTACTGTACGTATTTTTATTCGAATGCACATAACGATGAGACGTATGAAATATATTCGTCATAGAAACTAAATTATTCAGAAAAAAATTACAATTATTTCTCCCAACAGAATTATTTATTTATTAAACACGTTGTATACCATGGGGGTCGATATCTGTTTTATGGGGTAAAAACAATGTTTCTGGACTTTTAAAATGTGTTTAAATGTAAAGTGTTTGACGAGAGAGTTTCTGTGAAAAATTTACGAGTAAGTACAAAAAATGTATTGAGAGAGAGGGCGGGAAAGTGAGTAAGTGGTTTTAGAGAATGGATTTACGGAAAACTTCTGTAGACAGGCGAATGACTAAGTTCGTAAGTACGTAAACGGTTGAATTATTAGGTGCGTATACGAGTAAGTGCATGTTTGTGTAGGCAACTAAATGCGAGCAATTGAATGGCCCGTAATCAATGAACGAGTAAGCGGGAATGTGGATTTATTTCTGTAGGCTTATAATCAGCAATGCCATCATGGTCATCATGCGAATCTGTCACGTGGCAGCAAGACTAATGCCGTTAAATGAACGGTTAGAATTTTGTACGTCTAAAAGTACGCATCTTTTAAAAAAAATATCGGCTGAGCGAGCTGTTTTGATGCAAAGATATTATTTAAGGGATTGTTGTGGTTTTATCTTTGAAAAGTGCGTATTTAAAAGTAACAAATATGCTTACCTGGTGTACATTAGTAGTATTGTACAATTAGTCTGTGCTTCTGTACTGTATAATTATTCGGAAAGCATTTATTATGTTATTAATTTACTAGTCTATAACTTTTAGTAAAATATTTTTAAACCGTTGTTTGTTCTGTGTAAGTCAGATTGGTAATGTACGGATTTTCGCAAAACCCTCTGCTGATTTATCGATCCCTGAATCAGAAAAGGTTGAGAATAAATCGGATCTTCCGTTATAGTTCATATTTACTCTGTACGACATTCAGGTTAAAAAATTACATTATGTTAGCAAGCATGTTGATATAGCGACAGACAGACTTACAGTCCTGATGAGCACATGAGCAACGGAAGATTACGCAACTGATGACTTCAGATAAGTTTGTCGCATAGAGATGAGTCTAACAAACAATTTATCAACCAATGTTGTAAAAAACGAAATTTACGTTACAGGCCACATATGCAGTCGTGGATGGGTTACCCCATATACTAACTTTTCCTTAGTGTGTACAGGTATATTTAAGGATATTGTCTTGAAATTTGCCACAAATGTGTCCTTTTATATCCGTACCCAATCTAATTCATTATAATCTTTACATGTTTTACTGCGCTGTGTATGAAGATGATAGTTTAAAGGGCGTCGTTAAATAAAATCCATCCGTCTGTTATGTCATGTAACTAAATTATTTTCGCGTTATGGGTGAAGCTTGAAATTCTTTGTCATCTTCTCGGTACCATATTTCAGGAACATTATCGAGACTGCTAGCATACTACACAAACTGAAGTACCCCGTCCAGCTGTGCCAAAATTTTGGTTGTGACATTTCTACTGCTTCAGTTGTAGTGTTATGGTCATGAGTAGATTCTTCTCTACTTAGGTATGAAGTTCGAAATTGCGTTTGTGAATCTGAATACACAGAGGGAACAAATCAACGGTTAGATATGCGTATGTTATCATACAATATTGTCGTATTTCCTCGCATGGTAAACAATGTGGCTTATGTATTCATTGTTCATCTTTGGAAGTCCACTTTTACCTAGAGGATAACCATTTCCGTTTCCTGCGGCTATAGCTGTTTGTTTGAAACCGCGAAACCAATCAACATCACAGGGCAGTCGGCTCACTGACCCTGTGTTTGTTGTTGGTTTGCTTTGAAGCTTGCAAATTAATAAATGTTGTCCATGTCAAAGGAACTAAAAAAGTTTCAGTACAGGATGGTCCTAAAGTATCGAACATTTAATCCAAATTTAATCAACATTATGATTATTTCGCATTTTCACAATTTGATTTGAGGTTCTGATGGCAGTTACTACAAAGATGGTTGTCTTCCGGGTTGTAGTGCCGTGTAGTATGGTAGAAGTTTACCGACGTTTCAGGGGTCCATGCTACCTCCATCATTAGGGCGATCAGGGATTGATAATGGAGGCAGCAGGGACCTCTGAAACGTCGGTAAACGTTTTCTAGACTACACGGCGCTACAACACACAAGAAAGTTATCTTCAACTATGTAGTGAAGTAATTTCAATCTGAACTGGATTTCTCCCACCCTGTTATGTGGGTTAGTCTGTAAACTGACTTATGTACAAGAGGTGACATTAACCCTACTTCACAATAGATTTCTAAATACGGATACCAAATGTTGATCCGGCTGCTAAAATTATTCATTCATCCACAATACATGCTGTTAATTCTCCAATCCTCCAATCTAAACTATAACTTATTTTAAAGTTAAAGTAAAATTCGTTGATTTTCTCATCTTTTTTCTGTACATTTTCACATTTTTTGGTTCGTGCCTGGAATCTTCAATTATCGGATGAAGTGAGGAATGAGGTCAGACATATTCGTCGTTCACGGATCATCAGCGGCGGTTTCAGGACCTATCGTAATGTGTGCTGTACTGCGTTGTATTGGGGAATGGGGTAAAAATATCCTAAATCGAAAAATGGAGACAAAAGTAATAGTGTGGCGTCAGCAGAGTAGTTGTGACACGGTCTGACAGCTTGATGGCTTGTGAACTCAAAAATGAAGAATGCTCTTCCTTCAACTTGCAGTGTTTAGTGATGGCTTTTTTAAACCAAACAGTCAAGCCGCTGATTCTGTAAATTTTTGTCAGAATGGTTGCTTTATGACACGAATATTGTATTTTACATTGTTTATTGTTTAAGGCGTGTTTGTTATATACGGTGTCTCGAGAAATAAAAATGTGGAACGTTTGTTTCTATACTCCAGATGGACTTATTCTAGGAGTTGACAGAGTCATTCACATCAGTTAGTTATAGCAAACGCGAGAAGGGCTAATTTGTCTGCCATTGAAAATGTTGGTGTGTAATGATATGTATAGAATAATCCATACCGCCTTCGATAATAAGACGGCTGCTGACCTATACAATACAAAAAAAAAACACTACTTAACACAATATTCGTAAATTTGATATACACAGTTTAAGTTTATAAACACTTAACATAATAAACTGTTCCAAACGTAATAATCCTATACCGAACCTACTCTTTCAGACCGTTAATGTCATTTCTAACGCATGTTCATTATATCCCTTGTTTTACTTGTCTTCTAATTTTAGTAATAAATTAGTTACTTTGAGTGCCTGTTCCATCCTCAACATCCTTTTTACATTCTCTCCTACTTCTTGTCTGGTAAGTTGAAAATTACAAGTCACCCTCATAAATCTGTTTTCTTATTAGCATTTCCTTCGAATTTGTTGAAATAGTATTTTGACGTGTAACAGAAAAAAATATATTTTATACAATCTGTCCAGAGAAAAGAGCTTACGACTTTCATTGCATAAATCTGAAGTGATGCAGCTTTTTATGGTTATGTTTCGCATAAAACCTAGCCTATTGCATCAGACCTTTATCTGTTGGAATCTTTACCGTTTAATTTAGTTTTATTTTTATTCAACAGCGTTGTTTCAACTTCTATAGAGTAAGAAGGTAAATGGTGAGTGTATAAGGTACCACTTCCTCCCAAATTCAAGTTAATAGTACTTATTTTTGTACTGCGTTCTTAAGAAACAGATGAATTACAAGTGTATCATTTTGCTGTGTATTCGAAGTGAATTTTACTGTTTTTATTCATGTACCCGACCTTGAAACAGTGTGTCCATTATCCCTGGTTATAAATTTAGGACTCTGAAGGTAAAACGAAAATGCCGCTGAAATAAAACACTCGAAATTACAGCCTTTCTTTTACTGAACGAAGTACTTATATTTGCAGCTGGAATCTCCCCATTGTTCCTACACACACAGTTCAATCAAACGTAGCCTACATGAAAATTCTAGAGCCGCTTGTGTGTATAATTTAACAGCAATAAATAAGACATTTCACTAATATCTCAGGGCTAAATAATAATTTACGATTATTGCCACAAATTTCTAAATAGTGTTACTTATTGAGAACCAATGCATTTTAATTACACGTTTTGCAGGTCCTGCGCATTTAGACTCATGTCAGTAGACCTTACTTTTCTTCTCCAAAGAGGGAATTTCTTCTCCAAAGAGGGAAATTCTTCTCCAAAGAGGGAAATTCATAACCGGATATTTCAGTGTCAGTTATGTCTATTGATATGAATTTTGCCCTTCTGGTTTACAACGCCGTGTAGTCTTATGGATGGTTACAAACATTTCTGGGGAAGCTGCTCAATTTTCAGAGTAGATGAAGAAGGAAGCTATTAATTCTTCCGAAACGTTGGAAAACATCTACAAGACTACTCTGTATCATAGCTCAGAAGACCAAAGTCAGAGTTTTAGCCGCATTGAAAAGTTGAAATATGACAATCTTATATTATTTAATAGTGATAAGGGCTTTAATACAGTTGTCCATGGACTTTTTGGGATTTGAATCTAGTACCTCCTGAATTAGGAGTCACATCACCACACTAACGGACACATTCGCCTTCGTTTGAAATTACACCTACCGAGCAATTAGGTGCAATTATGGATGTCCCCGATTTTAATTGAGTTATCTGCTGGCTTTACTGACGCTTTCGTGGTTTTCTCAGTCCGTTTTGTCGGATGACGTGTACAATGACAAAAAATCTTACGGTGATTATTTATACATGATCGTTCTGATTTTTCAAAGCTTTTGCCCAAAAATAAACAAGTTTCTGATTCTGTTAGAGCAAAATGTTTTCTGTCGGACCTTAGCCATTCCTGCACCGCTTTCGTCCATGCCTGATGTTCATTTCAGATGAAAATGTCATCTCACACTTATTCGGATCATGGTTGTCGGCAGATGTCCCAAGTGACACCGAGTAAAGTCCCCTCTCCCCGCCGCGACCAACATACCACCGTAAGGTAGGTCCGACCGCTTTGAGAACAGTTGTCACCAAAATTTTGTAGTATACCGTTAAACATTACATCCGTTTCAGTATTTGTTTAAATATTCAAGCGCATTTCATTGTAAGATTTGAGGTTTTTACAGCGCTGAGTCTGAAGATGGCTGTCTTCTGGGTTGTTGCGAAGTGTAGTCTGGTAGAATTTTACCGACGTTTCAGAGGTCCTTGATGCCTCCATCATCAGGGCGATAATAAACCCGAGAGAAAAACTATTACACCGCCTAATATTACTTTCTGGAACAGAATAAATCAAATTTTGTTTCGTTTTTCGTATGTAAACTGAAGAGATGTTTCTAGAAGGAAAGGTATAATCTTCCGCTTTAGGTCTACATGTACAAGTAATTACCCTTTTAGAAACTTGTAGAAATGTACTTATTTTCTTGGCGAAGTTCCTTTAATTACTGTTTCCTTGTTACTAATTACATGGCTAGCTAATGGAGCTATTGTTTCTGCACGACATCTATTGTCGGACGTGACCTAAATTGTTATAACAAAGTTACTGGGATCTAATTATTGCATCTGCTCTTAGACGATTCCAGAGTTCGGTTACGTGTGCAACAACATTTGCTGAAATTAAGTTTGCCTCTGTGTCTTATCTGAAGTAAGTGAAGACTTTGTTTGCATCAGCGCTGTTTGAATACTGTACGACTTAGGAAGATCAGAAGGTCAGAACTTTACGTTATTCCATTGTAATCTTAATCTCTTTATGTTTATAGACAAGTTGCAAATATCACACAAATCATTGCATTATTATTGAACCAATATTACATCAATATTTGTGTTAAATATTCGTCTCATAACAATATTATCAAACACCATCTTCAGTTTGTTTTGGAACGGACTGACTCTCGCTAATTAGAGGCTATATATGAAAACCAAATGGCAATATTAAATTACATCAACCATCAGAATGTTTACTTCTGTAATTTCTGTGCCTTTATTTATTTCTAAGCCGTGACGGGAGTGAAACTTTGGCAATTGGGCAACAAACATTAAGTCTGTTAGAAACGCAGGGATTTAATTCACAGTTTCTGAAGTCCCCAAGCAACAGAGTAGTAATAAGGAAGTGTGGGAGCGTTTACACATTGTAGAACATTAATTAAGTCTGTACGTACATGTTCCGATCGTATTAATCTTCTGTTGCAATGACTGTGCTGTAGTTTTAGTACAGTGTATGTACCTTGGTTGTATAATGGACAGAATGTGTCTTTATATCCCCACGTGTTATCTCCAAAATTACTAAACTTTATATCGAGAGTCTATATACAAAATTGGTTGGTGTGTTTAATCTAGGTCTGTATCGTCCTGATATAATTAATCCATACTTTACACGAATGCCAAATAAAATATTGTCATTTAGCTGACATATGTAATTACTCGTAGAATAATAATTTTGGCGTTAATTAATGCCAAAAGCTGTGTGCTACATGTAAAGTAATAGGATTGACTAGTCTGTTATTGCTTTGCTTAACAGCCCTTTTAATTACTGAGATTAAATCGTGGTGCCGGAATGAAAATTCAGAAACTACAACAGGCTTGTGATTGTTCTTTTAGAAACTGTATTTCATTTTGATATTTGAGGTTTGAACGGTGGCGAATGTGGATATGACTGTCTTCTGGGATTTTAAGCCTTGTTGTCTGGTGTAAATTGACGAACGTTTCAGAGGTGCTTACTGCCTCCTTCATCAGAACGTTAAGTCGCAACATCTCAGAAGACTATGACTTCAGCCTTAAGGTGAGATTTCAAGTTTTCACGGCGTCGAGTATGAAGTTGGCTTTCTTGTGGGTTATAGCGCCGTGTAGTCTCGTAGAAACTGACCGACGTTTCAGAGATCCTTACTGCGTCCGTCACGAGGGCGATGATATTAATCTGTCTTTTCTCTGTTTACTTTTTTCGAGGTATAAGTGTAAATCATATTTCAAAAACAGGTTTTTAATTTTAGCGAATCATATGTATTGTGTTAAAGTGAAATGTTCTTTTCGTGTCTTAGCGAGTACCGCACTGAACTGACACCAGTCTCGACAGTGGGAGTCGCTGTTAAACTACTAATCAGCGTGGTAACTCGGTGCCTGGAATTTTATAGTTCTGCTGTCATTAAATTTGCTTTGCCTAATATACTACAGTTTTAGATGACGGAAATACGTTACCCTTTTAGGCTACGGCTAGATTTGTACTGTTATAATCCTGCTGAAACTTTATTTTCCCTCGTCCCACCTGCGTATGACGTAGTTATGTCGTCGAAGCTGTGATGCGTGCAGTTGCAAGCTCGAGCAGAGTAACTACAGCCAGGAACATCGTCGTAATGAAACAGAACTCGCAAATATAACTAACGACTTGCCTGGCGACCTCGTTGCTGTTCGAGGTTGAGTAACACCGAACACTGGCGTGATTGAACTCACTGGAGGGAATTTAGTACTTGGAGACGCGGAGCGAAACGAATGGCTCGAATAAAATGTGTGATCTTAAGTTTTTGAAATACTTCCCAACGTCTCTGAGTGGCTGATATCGTGTTCTTCTTGTCCGCAAGGGATTACGCCGCTTAATACTTCTACTGACCTCAAATTCCCCTTCCTGGCTGTCTCCTTGGTCTCCCGTTCAGTCTTTGTCACGGGTTTACAGCTCATGTCGCCTTCGGTCACTTGTGTTCACTCATCCTGTGTTTAAGCTTAAATTTTCCTTTACTTTATCTAGTAATCTGTTCAAACGTATTATCAATCTTAAGTTTATCTTTCAAGCTGTGTATGCCCACCTGACGATTTCATATAAAGTTTCAGGATTTAAATTTGTCACGGTGGTAAGTCTGAAGATAGCTGGCTGTCTTTTGGGTTGTTGAGACGTGTGGTCTGGTAGAAGTTTACCGACGTTCTTTCAGAGGTCCTTGCTGCCTCCATTATCAGGGTGATCACCCTGATGATGGAGGCAACACTTCTACTAACCCGCACGGCGCAAAAACCCAGAAGACAGTCATCTTATATAAAGCTCTCATATTTGTCTCTGCAGAACTCGCTGTTTTATTTATTGCAATTTCACTGGCGCACTTATGTGTAAAGCAGTTCTCTGTGAATGCCACATCACTCCGTGAGATTATTTTCTCAGAGTTTTTTTGATAAATATTATAACTAACAATATAACACGAATTTTAGACCGATGTAAAATTCTGTGACAGATACTGTTTAGAGCGTGGATTGTTAACTTTTAAGGGTAACTCAGAATGACATGTAAGAATAACAGAAAACTGTTCTCTTTAAAGGGCAGGTCGCTGCGCCAAGTTAAGCACAGGGGGCGGTGAGGCAAGTTGAACCCATTCCTCATCTCGGCTGTTGATAGCTTTACGCTCCGGCTGCTTTACTCACACGGGGAAATCCATTTGATAAAGGTTGGATCGTTTAAAGATAGGTCCTGGAGTTGGCGGTGTGGATAGAACGGAAATCAAATCTCTCTCATCCATTCTGTATGTAGCAAATGTACCGAGTTATCTTGGTTCATAAAATACGGCTGTAGGCTACTAAAATATATTACCCGGTCATGAGATCAATTTCACTTGATTTTCGTCATATAAAGTTCCTGAATTCATTGATATAGACGAAAGCACTTCTTAACTGAGGATCATTTTGAAAGAAAAACTGAGCTAAATTCTTCAACAATTCTTGTCTCAAACTTGGTTAGAACTCGCTGTGTGCATCTTGGAAAGCGATTCCATTGTTATGAGATAACTATCATCACAGCTTGAAGAAAATAGAACAGTCAGAAGCCATATAAGCTGAATGTTCCGCAAAGATCCAGTGGCTCAGAATTGTGGTTGAGCCTTATTCCGGTCTTGCTCGAAAGTCTTTGCAAAAATGCGTAGTCACCGCTGACGTCCCCATAGTTTAATTTCATGGAACCGTGTGTTAGACGTGTGTTTTGTCGTCACATCCCCATTAGTTACAGCCAACATTTGTTTACTTTACACTGAAGTACTTAACAAAAGAAGGGACAAATTGTACTTTCCAGTTAAGCAGTTGTAAGAGAATATCAAATTTTTTACGAAATGGGATACTCATTGCAATTACAGTGACCGAAAACGAAATATTTCCTGCAGAATTGCGCCAGGAAAAACAAGGCAAAAGAAACTCAACGACGATAAAATTATTACGCTAATTCAGTGAACACAATACTCTGTTAGTAAACGAATTATAGTAGGCGTGTCTGGTATGCATGTGTTTAGTGTATATGACAAATATTTGCTTAAAAAATTATAACTAATTTGTACATGAGCATAGTCTGTACCTCGACATGCATCCAACCTATGACCTCAGTCTTACCGTGTGGCCCACGAAGGTGTCTCCGATATCCCTCCTTAACTCGTGTAGTGACGTCAGTTAAGTGGAGTGTACTTGTTCCATTATGTAACCCGAAACATCCGAAAAGTAAAGATGTATTATCAGGAAAATGAGGAGATTACGATATCCGTCTTCCTTTACCCATAAAATTCTTCCAAAACTTGTCTGTCCCTGTCGATTCTATCTAATTCTCTTATACTGTAGTATTTTCCGGCGAATTTATTGACTAGCTGAGCGATTGTAAGATTCTCAAGGAAGACTTTGTTTTATGGAGTTACTTCGACAATAACTGAAGCTGTCTGGGATTAACCCCGATCACATTTTCTGTTCTAAAGACTGTCCTCTGGGATGTAGATGACTGTTCTCTGAGTTATAGCGCCGTTTAGTCTGGTACAAGTTTACCAACGTTACAGAGGTTCTTGCTACTTCCATCATCAGGGCGATCGCAAGGACCTCTGTAACGTTGGTAAACTTCTACCAGACTACACGGCGCTACAACCTAGAAGACAGAAATCTTCATACTCACCACCTTTAAAACTTAAAATCTCACATTGTAGACTAGTTGGTAATATAGTAGTTAACAGACAGGTGACATTACAGAAGATACATCGTTAGCTTTTATATTTCCTTCTGACTTGTAAATGTGGATAAGATTACGAGGAAAAATGTAGGCTCTAGTATGCATGCTTAAGCACCCTGTTATGAAAAGCATGTAATGGGAATAGAGATACAGTTCCTTGCATTATTAACCTCGGCACTAAATGGAGGGGAAATGGGTTGGTGGCTTAATGGTTCAGTCGCTTTACCTCAGGATAAACAGTCTCCTGATATCCATTGGATTGGAGACTGCGTAGACTCGACATTTCTCGCGTTCATTTTCATGCAACGTCACAGACTGTTGCAGCATTATATCACCAAGTCGATAAAACTTAAAATTCATATCAATCGACACAGGCGTATGTTACGTAAGTGACCCATTTATTACCAGAAACTACAAAACATGGACGTTCACTAGTTAGTACTCTCTCGCTTTCTGGAGATCCTAGGTTCTGTTCTTGCCTCAGTGGCTCTCTGACTTAACTAAAATTGGTCTTTAGTTTCCCCCGTTACTCCTGGGGAGGTGGTTGTGAGTTAACGCGTTAAAACACTCAGTGTCCTTGCACCCATTCTCATTCCATGCTATTTAACTCCTGCAGTTGGAAAAGCGTCTTTAAATAAAGTAAGAATCAGAGAAGGTTCAGCTTTTACGTGTAGGTAAGGAGCTCACATTATCCCGGTTAGTGGTTCTGGACATAGTGAAGGGAATGATGAAGCCAGAGGCCAGTCAATACCCGTATTGGCTCATCCTCGCTGCGTTTATTCACAAATTTTATTCAGAACAAAGGAAATCCAGTATCGAGAATTGGGGTCGAAATATGCCTCCAACCGCCAGCTTTCCAATAGGCTGAATTTTCCAAATTTTTGTAATCTTCGTTTGTAGATTGTATTCCCACAATTTCTTCATTGATTATATATTTGTTAAAATACTTTATTGTAAATGCGGTGATACAGCACGACTGCCATTATTAATGAACATAAAATAATTCTGAATAGACTTCCGTTGATTCCCAGGAAGTGGTGTTGTGATGTTTACTTAAAATAACTCAGAATGACCACGATAAATTAAGTTAAAACAGCCAAATCGTTACTTCTTTTAACAAATTTTGAATTTGTTCAAATTAAATGAGCCTAAGTAAACCTTTGTTTAAATTATGAATTTTCAGATCTAAATTTTCCATTGGTTGTAGGTAATTTGTCATAAAGGATATCTAAAGTAGCATTTTGTTGAAAGACAGGAAAATGAAGGTAAAACTACATTTCGGTGAAGAATACATTTAGAAGCAATGGAAAGCACCATTTAATTCTTATTTATATATCAATGTTTGGCACGTAAAATCCTTTGTCTGTATGAACATTTTTACGTCTCGTGTCGAAGTATAAAGGGGTATTTTTCATTAATGCAGGAATGCTTTTACTATTCATAAACAGCGCCTTTAGCTGGACGGAGAACTCGGTAGCAGACGATGAAGAGCTCTGTTACTACCAGCTGTGCTGATTTACTTTCCATTGCCTGTCAAGTTCAAGGATGCATTTGAACGACGGATATGAGCCCTCCCCACGAGGAAAATTAGTAGCAACATGAATTATAGAAAATATTTCAATGGATTTATTTATGTTCTGTGTGAACGTCTTCGTTCTCTTCACACCAGTAGTATGTTCCTGAGTTTTAACAAGAACTTCAAGTACTCTGCACGTAACAATGCACTTTAATCACCTTTTCTTCGACCATATGCTGTTCTCCTATTGGATAGCAGCCCGGGCATCCGCTCCACCAGTCAGCAACATCAAATCCATCTTGTCACCTACTCTCTGCCTTATATAAGGTCTCCCCCCCTCCCCTCCCCAGTGCCCACAAAAACCGCAACGATTTTTTCATAACGTACAAGTTGCCAGATGGGATCATCTACCAGCAGCAGTAGCCACTGACTCCAGGATCTTCCGTCCGAGAAAGGAAAGCATTTAGCGTAAGCACATCCCCAGATGTGGTTTACAAGGCACCGTTTACCATTTACAGCATTGTGTTTCGTACTCAGGAATTGTTTGACCTGACAAGGGACGATGTCTTGTGCCTGTGCAAGAATTTGCCTTCAGTTAGCTTTTTGATTAGTTGGTTCCACCACTATACCTTCGCTCTGTAGATGGCAATTGTATTTTTTGTCGAAACGTTTGATAATTTTCAGAATTCGACGCGGCTCACACCCGAAAACTCCAGCCGCGAAAACCTAAGCATAAGTATGTCGCCAAAAACCATAACACGTTTAAAGGAGTACGTAACTGTAATTTACAAATCCGTGGCGCTCTGACGTAAATTATTAATGGCTTTGCATGTCTTGTCTGCACAATTCTATAGGACTGACGTAGGGCGCAGACTGGACAGCTCACCCCATGGCAGAGGGCCTTCACATCGATCGTGACATACTTAATAGACTTTGTCATGCAAGGATTGTGCGTGGGTGTACTGTCCTTGCGTAACAGCCAGCCTCAGAATGCATGCCGCTAATGCTGCAGCATTTACGTGTTTGATTGGATTCCGGAAATACCAAGGAAGAATCTTGGTTGGAGCATCAGCTGACAAGTATGCCGCGCAATTAAGTCCTCTCGGGCGATCAACCTTGTAAGCATGGCGTTATAATTCAACGTTTCGGAGAATGATTCTGCCACCATCGTCAGGATTTATCTGACTTTTATTAATGCTCATAGCGACATGTCGAGATAATTTTTTAAAACAGGCCACAATCGGTTTTAACATGTCGCTCTTAACTCACCACATAAAATTAGTCTTTTTATGTGACTTTGAATTAGATCGAAGTTTATAATCGTTAACTGTTTCTCGTAATTAATTAAATAGATTGGACCTAACAGAGAATATGGAGCAGAAAGAGAAGGAAATGTCTAGTACTAATCAACCAATAAGCTGTTAACTGCCATATAGACTACATCAATTAACTTACATGAAACAGAGTTATTCTTGGGAAGCTGAGGTTTTCCATCTTGTTTTGAGTCCGAAGTTTCATTGTGTTTAGAAAGCCCACGACTGATCTAACCCTGACCCAGATTACTCTAGTCCATACTCACAGACCCTGTTATTTTTAACACAGGATCTACACCTTATTCTTGTTCCACACGGACGCCCAGGGCTCCTTCCACGTCTTAGACAATAATTTTGATTGCGTTTAACATCTATTCCATGCGTGTTACTTGTGACGCCCATCTCATCACCTTGATTTATAATCGTAATAATATTTT
Source organism: Zootermopsis nevadensis (assembly GCF_977971745.1). NCBI lineage: Eukaryota > Metazoa > Arthropoda > Insecta > Blattodea > Termopsidae > Zootermopsis > Zootermopsis nevadensis. The sequence continues at coordinate 11,847,453 of NW_028259149.1, read as the reverse complement.
AATAGCAGTACGGTTTATGAAGCTCCCCATTGCCCTATTTTCGCCAACTTCTGTAACTTTCTCGACATCTTGTTTACAAACAATCATATTCAGTGTTCTTCCCTTAGGGCGAGAGACGAAGTTTGACGCCAAGACAAAGTGATGTTAAAATAAGCACGCTTTCCGTTTTAGGCTTTGACTAGCACGTTGAAAGACAAAGAACGTTGACGCAGTTTCGAATGATATATGAACTACATTTACATATTTTTTCTATTTAATTATTTTTATGTTTACTTCTGGACCAACTTTCTTATTACAGCCTATTAGAGCTTCTGCGATTTCATCCATAGTATTTAATTTGTGCCCAATCAGACACTCGTACTTTCAATCTGTTCCATTCATCCTCATAAAATAATCTTTGTTGCAGCCGTATTTAGATGTTGAACGCATGCATATTTATGAAATGTCGTTACCCTTTGTACCATCTGCGAGTATTGTTCAGTCAAATAATTAATTACTTTGCATGTTAAAGCCAGTCAGGCAAAAGAATGATGTTGAAACGATGCAGAGATAATTTAAATATTTGCCCTTTGTGAAGATCCATTTTATAACATCAGGACGTTGCCAGGATCATAAACATAGTGGTTTGTTATTGCAGTGATTTGCAGATGTTTATTGTCAATGTCAGTCAGTCAATTAATTAATTACTCAGTTTATAAAATCGTTTAGATTAAACTCAGTCGAATTGTTGTGTCGCTAGAGTCAACAAATTAGAATAAATGAGAACACAATGAATAAACTGAATTAGAGCAACTGTCATCTAAACCAGAAGTTGTCATTTATATTCAGGGGTCTGCTTGGGGTCTGACCGGAGGTATTAATATTTCGAAGTGATCGCAGGCCGGACTGCTCAACATGAACGTTGAGTAGTTCAACATTGTTCGCTTTCATTGATCGTAATTTTCAAAATCATCATGAGGCATTAAAATTAAGTAATTATGAAACGATATGCTAAACTTTAATTGTTCTTCTTAGGGTGTTAAACACAGTCTGAAGTGAATTAAGATAGAAGACACATCGATGTAGGATTTAAGGTTTTCACGGCGGTGAGTCCGAAGATGACTATCTTCAGGGTTGTAGCGCCATGTAGTCTGGTAGAAGTTTGCGACGTTTCAGAGGTCCTTGCTGCCTCCATAATATCGCCCTGATGATGGTGGCAGAAAGGACCTCTGAATTGTTGTCAAACTTCTGCCAGACAACCCTGAAGACAGTCATCTTTTCAAGATATGTCGATGTTTTTCTTTTTGGTTGTGACGTCACATGGAATCGTAGGAAGGCACGAACATTTAGGAGAAACATGTTGTCATCTTCAGTCCTGAAAATGGAGACGGTATGTTTGTGTGAAACGTTGGTATGCACCCAGAAGTTCATAACTCAGAGAAACAACATCTGACATCACCGACATCTCGACGACAATAGCAAATAACTTATTTCTATCAAGGATTTCGAGACTTGCACCTGTATTTGCTATTATGGTGCAGACAATGCTGTACCAACACTCAGAAACAGAAATCTGCTTTGACACTGAACCTCCTTGAAAATCTATTTTATTTTCAAAATTCACTACAATATGACAAGGTAAACAAAATTCTGTGCTGTAGTAAATAACAATTAAAAAGAACCTTTTAGCCGTAGTTTGTAACCCCTGACCTACATTTTGTTACACTTCCTCCTTACCAGACGTAATGGCAATTCTGCTTTGACTCTGTCTGCTGAAACTGCGAAGGCCTAATGGCGTATCCCTAATAGCAAATCTAATTTCTATACCGTCATGACTCAGTCGTCAGAACCTCGTTTGCGAAAGAGTTCGGTGCTGTGTTAGGGTGCGGTTGCATTAAAGTAGGAGAGGCTTTAAGAAACGCCACAAGCCTTTATAGCCTCAATGGCCATGTCTGTCTCTCCGGTGAAGTGACTGCGGGGCTATTCAAGGTACTCAGTCAGGCCTAAGCAAAGCTTCCTGCGAGCGACTGGGTTTCTTTTCCCCCTATAGTGTAGTCTTAAATCTACGTTTCCTTTGTCTCGTTTTAGTGTCGGAGGGGGTCAGAGCAAATACAGAGACAATGCCGGGTCGATACTCTGCGTGACGTTTCGTGACGTAACACGAATGCAAATGTACTGTCCCTTAAATCAATGTGTTACAGTTTGGGACTTTTATTTACGCCCAAACACAAACCATTGTTTATTTAACGACTGATAATATCAGTTTCCTTTTCGAACACCTTCAGCAGAATGAGAATTTAGAATGAAACTAAATGAAATTTAATTTCTGCTGTTGATGGGTGTAATGTTGTTTCGTTGAATTTCGTTAAATATGTAGCTAGAAGATCGAAATATATTTAAAACAAAAACTTCACATCTTAATGCAATTTATACTGAATGTCGTGAAACAATTTAATTCATACAATGAGAGCCGAGTGTTTGACAGACGTCGATGCATCAGAATCCTTCTCGAGAAGTTAATAGTCAACTGAATAAAAATTTTCTTGGATATTATCCATCGTCTAGTAAATATAAAACGTAAAACAACGTTTCGGAGATGGGACTCTATCTAGATAGAGCTAATCCCTACCTCCTAGTGGGCCCAACTGTGTAGGAACCTGAAGACGGAGATAGAGTCCCATCTCCGAAACGTCGTTTTACGTTTTATATTTACTAGACGATGGATAATATCCAAGAAAATTTTTATTCAATTGACTCTTCACCATCGTCAAGAAGTTTTAGAGTTAATAGTCGCTCAGCTAACCGAAAATTCGTCATCGAGTTCATAATAACCAGACAGTAAACCATAATAGTACCTTAATATACGTGTGACCACAACCTTCAATAATCTTTCCGTGTCATTATTTATTAATCAGTCTATTATTTTATAATATATAGTCTACTATAACTGCATGTTTACTTTGAAACCAATCTGCTTAGTAGCTGACATCTGATAGTTACATTCTTTTATGTTATTTGTGTAAAGTGTGTGCTGATACTGTATGATAGACCCTTTCGAAACACATATGCTTGTCTACTTGTAGGACAGACTAGAATATGAAATTTCAATTAAACATTAAAAGAGTAGGATTTATGGTTCTTATGACGGTGAGTACGAAGAGGGTTGTCTTCTGGGTTGTAGCTGCCTGTTGTCTGGTAGGTTGGCAGACGTCTCAGGGGCCCTTGCTGCTTCAATCATCACTTACTGCCCTGATTATGGAGGCAGCAAGGACCTCTGAAACGATGGTGAACTTCCACCAGACTACAGGGAGTTACAACCTAGAAGAAACTATTCTCCATTTTAAAATAGTCTTACAGGTATGATATTCGCTCAGATAAATGAACATATTCTACCTCTGAATGCTAAGTATGTTCACTTTGTGGAAGAGCATACATTGCTTTTCCGGAGGTGGTTGTAGTTTTTACGTGTGTTCCCGCCATATTTCTTTTTTGTCATTGCAAGCATCGAAATATGAACGTAAGTAAATGAGATACGCTTTGTAAGTGTATGGAATAGTGTTTTCTTTGTAATACAAACAGTTGAAACGCTTCAATTACCATTGTCGGTTCTGGAGTAAGTAGCGTAGAGTGTAGGCTCCATAATACTGGAGCTGTGACTGGCATTTACAACAGTCGGAAGTCAACAGCAACGTCTGGTAAATTCGTAGAGGTTTCCTCAGCGAAATAGACTTCATGCACATCAACTTACATGGGGGTTTGATTTATGAGGACCAATGCTGTGTATTCTACAGCCCATCCTATGTACTGAGGAACAATCCAGGTAAATTCTTATAATAATTCTTGTTAGAATGGGGTGATTCCCTGTGTGGAACTGGGCCTCTAACGGGCCCTTCGTCCATCCCTCAGATGATATACAGTAAATGTGAATCAACTGTGGAGTTGTACTGATGGGGGTAAACCGAAGGCCTTGAAGTAAAACCTATCGCAGGTCCATTCTGTCCACCAAAAATTCCACATGGACTGACTTAGACGCGAAACCGAATCTCCGTGGTGAGAAACCAGCGAGAGAATATCAGCTTCAGTTATCTTACGTTAGGTTAACACGTCTAGATGTACTTTGTCTTTTCCGCTCTGTAAGGGCTGTCCAAATTAACGCCCAGTATGAGAAACAGAAGCCAAAATGTTAATGAAACGCTCTGTGGAAGAAAATGACAACATTACAACGACAAAAACTGGCTTATGGTTTCATCACGGAATTCAGATGACCGCACGACCAGACGCTATTCACTTTACCACGTCTTCAGTTTACATTGGACACATTAGATTCCTAAATGTGTGAATTAATATTTGTCATGTTCACTTTAATATTTTGCTGCTTGTAGTCAAAAAAGTTCTCTATTGCCATGACGCTTTCTAACCAAAATTCCCTGTGAAATCCGACGTCGTCTCGGCAGTGGGACTTCAGATTACGGCCTTAATATGTTGTGACGCCGTGCTGTCTTGTATGTGTTTTTGAGTAACACAATGCATTAGTCTTCGGAGTGAAAATTTTTGTAAGCATTTTTCTCCTAACTTGTTGGTACTGTGATAAGTTTTTCCAGCTAACCGAAAATGTAATTCATAATTCATTAAACTAACATCTGAAGGTTTTTATATTATAGGAATAAAAAATAATGACAGTACAAAGATGATGATGATGATGTTTGTTAAATTGCATCTATGAGCTTGTATCAGCCCATGCAGGCATAGAGGGGCTTGGAGTTGGCTTCCACGGAGATTCTGCTCAGCGCTACATAAAGTAGACCGGTAATTTCATTTTTTGACAGCCTTACCAGAGTCTCGGTGGATTCTGGAGACAGTGCAGTGGTAATGACTAAGTCATAAGTCCCGACTTCTCTTTCGGAATTTGAAACTACCTATTTCGTCTGTATCCTGTACTTTATTGAGTTACCTAACCTCAGAATAGTTATAAAATTATTTAATTTTGGTTTTTTGTTAAAATTATATGCATGGATAAAAAATAATAAAAATATATCGTTGTGGATAATAAACAAATATATGTATTGTGTGTTGATGAGAAAAATGCAAAAAAGACAGTTGATGGCAAAACTCGCTCAGTTGCTTAGGATATGCTCAGTCTTTCATGAAATCCGGAAATTTATTTTTATCTTCACAACAGCCTGATGCTTTTCCCCCGTTTTAAGGCAGAATAATTCAGTCCACGCCTACATATTAATTTCATTAGGACTGTCTTCTGGAATGTTGTGGCGTGTAGTGTAGTAGAATTTTGCAGACGTTTCAGAGGTGCTTGATGCCTCTATCATCAGGACGATAAGCATATTTAAACATCGGTGAACTTCTACCAGACTACGAGACGCAAGATCGTAAATACATCTTCATACTCGGCACCGTGTGAACCTGAAATCTCATTCGATATAATCCATTTTAATGTTACCCTCCTGCCTGTTCCTAAATGTCCCTAGTGGTGTTTCGCTTCATATTTTCCGATTATGATACATGAATTTCTCATACGTACTGCATGCCTCTCCATTCGTCTTCCTAATAATATTTGATGAGAGTACGAACAGAAACGTGTATGCATCATTATCGTCAGATTACTATATGGGGTTTCAATTTAAAATATGAAATGTCTACGTTCTGCTCAACACTACAATAAAAAAAAACAGACACAAGTAAACTGGCCACCTGAGTGTAGGTATGTGACGTGACAATATGACGTATTTCTGACGTCAGAACACGTCACAATTGCGTCATTGGTGAGAACGAAGAATGGCGGTTTATGGAGGTTTGTGAAGGACATCACGATTTAAAGTAGATGGACTAACAGTAACTTTCAGGACGTATATTCAAGAGACACCCACACCGATCCACACCTGGCCTCAACCATGATGCAAATCCTTCTTCAAAAATACATCATTACTCTGTTCGTATGAGCACGCAGCAGGACCCAACCCCAGCCAGTTCAATACAGTCAGCGTCCTAATACCCTGCTGTTTGAATGTTCATTTTAAAATTATCCTCCCATCTGTGCATCTTCACATTTACTGACTAAAATTTTGTACGCATTTTGATAAAACTTATTACAGACACTTTTACTACTGTTATACTAGTATTACTGTGCATAAGTTTAATTTTCTGTGAGTCCTTTAAGAGGTTGTGACTTTAATTATATTGTACGGAAACTGACATGCGCAAATGTCATTTGCTTTAATTATTTTTAATCTTTTAAGTCCATATTACTCAAATGTATAAATAGGCCAGTATATACGTTCGTATTTCTGTAAGTATTAAACTAGACGAGAAACGGCTTCATTAAAAGCTACCTAACCTAACCGGAAAATGTGCCATGCCTTGTAAAGTAATTGTATTAAACTAACTGCTTTCAGGGGAAAATGTTGTGCGGCATCGTAAGGGTTGTCCAACGTCCTACTATATAGTCAAAAACAGATATCATATATCTTAACGTCGATTTTACAGACATCATAAAGTCGGTTACGCTCTTATGATGTGTTAACTCTCTCCAAAATATATACTTTCTGTACGTACTCACAAATAGGCCACAAATCCACACCCACGTCACGTTAATATGCGATTTAGCGACGTACTAAATTGTAGGCCAAATTTGGTATATTGGAATGCGGAAAAAGGCAAGAGAATCTTGTCCTTTTGAACCACTTTCTGTGAAATATTTTTGAATTCTCAAACGGGAACTGCCATATCTCAGATGTCTGGTTCAAACTTAGATCTTCATCTTCTTCAGTGTGTTAGTAACTCCGTACACTAAGACCCTGAGCGCACGAGCGGTTTTTCTGCCGCATTGATGGAACGCACTGTTTCAATACGAAGCGAGGGCACGTGCGGTGGTTTTACCGCTGCGGTTTATCGAACTCAACATGCTTCATTTTCGATGCGGTGCGGTGGCCGCACAGAAGCAGTTAAATCCAATCCACACTCAATACTACTTCACTAAGATACTTCAAATAAGATTATCGCATATGCTCCTAGGTGTTCCGAATAGTCTCTTCCATTCAGGCTTTCCAGACAAAAATTTTGTACGCATTTCTCAAGTCCCAATGCGCGCTACATGCCGCGAGAATCTCTTTCACTTCGATTTGATCACCCAAATTATATATGGCGAATCTTCGAACTCCCCCATTGTATTATTTTCTCCAGTTACTCCATCGCTCTTAGGTGTAAATATTCTCCTAAGCATCTTATTCTAAGACACCCTCAATCTGTGTTCTTCCCTTAAAGGGAGAAGCCATGTTTCATTCATTCAGTATAACAGGACAAACTATAGTTTTGGTGTAACACCGATTTGTAAATCCGCAATACTTTTGTCATACTTTTCTGTTCTTTTGTCATAGTTTCGTTCACATATAACTTAAAGGAGTAGGAACAGTAGCAGAGACTTTTTTAAATTCGTAAACTTCCACTGTAAATGCTGTACCCGGTAGCAGTGATTATTTTACACGAACAAATGATCTGAGACTTTATTTGTAGCCCCTGTTTTATAACAGTCCGGCACACGTTCTGTTTTGCGTTCAAGTCGCCAACAATAACAACTCTCTCGTTAGTAATAGCGTCTCCCAAATTACAAAATCGAAGGCCCCCGTGAGTGACCTGCAAAGCAGTGAACACAATTTTAACAAGAATACCAATTCCTTGAAAGAACATGGGAAGCACGACTTCGTTTAAAATTTATCAGCCAAAGAGAATGTAGCAAGAATTATAAAATGCATAAATATGCAGCTGAGATTTTATTTTCTCAGGGCTGCGGGTATGTGTCGAGACAAATTTTTGTAGACATTTACCGACGACGTTTCAGAGGTGCCTACTGCCTCCATCACTATCGCCCTGATGATGGAGGCAGTGAGGATCTCTGAAACGTCGATAAACTTCTACAAGATTACAAGGCGCAACAACCCAGAAGACAGAAATCTTTAATAAAAGATTTATAGAAGTAAAACTTTTTGTGTTCTAAATTTTTGACGTTTATGTTCTGTTGTGTGTTCACTTATAATAATTATGATAATAACATAAAGATGATGAGAACACATTCTGCCTGCTTGGGTGAATGGGAGACAAAAGAGATGACGCAACAACGCCATTATCATAAAACGACATTACATATCATTTTGAATTTCTCGAGGGCAACATAATTTTGACAGCCGAGATGATAGAAGCAGAGCAAAGTTTACAAGATATTAAGTAATCGTTGACGGTTTGTGATCGCAAACAAACGGGTCGCTGCTGTCTCAGTTGTCAGCTTCTTCGTCTGAGACTTTAACCTTCTCTCGCTGTGCCACTGCTTTTTCCCCTCTTCACTTGTCTTGACATCTACTCCATTACTCCCGTCTCCTCTCATATATATCGCTTTAGCCCGAACTGGGTTTACAACTTGTGGCTCGTGACTACTGAACTTTCGTCACTTTGTGTGTCTAGGCGGGACTGCGTGTTATTATTGTGGACTTACGGCCTTTGTTTGCTAATATTGTTACCTTACCCCCGTCATTATTGCCATGGGCAGAAAAGAAATGTCGAGAATATAATAACAATTAATTAAAAATATATAATTTGGCGTTGTGCTTAATTAACCATCTTGATATGCAAACCTAACAGAGAATGGAGGTATAACTCCACGCATTCTTAACTTTTGTATTAGATGAATGTGATTAGTGAGCTTTAAACCCCCGCAGCCTCCCTGTGGAAAATCGAACCCCGGTACACCCACTCTTAGTTTAGTCATACGGAGTTACTCCGGTGAGCTAAATAGGTGGGAAGGTAATTTAAGGAAAAATAAAAATTGATAGTGGAACCACGGTTCCGGAGAATTTGACGTAAATACGTCTATACGGAAAGGAAGTTTATATATTGGCTTTATTCTAAATATTTCTTTTATACATGCTTTACATTTGAGGTAAGTTTGATTAAGACTTTGCTTATTTAACTTGAATTAGTTACGCTTAAAATGGGTCTGTGGTAACTGAATGTAATGTAAGGTAATGTTTTATAGGTAACAACAATGCCGAGTAAACAGATGAGGTTTCCTAGGTAACATAACAATGAAGTTACACTTTTTCGTTTCCCTTTTTCGTAACACTTTTTTGCCGAATGACCCTTCCTTATAGACGTATTAACGTCAAAAAAAATAGACCTATTAAAGAATTAGGACGTCATCAGTGAAACTTATATGCACTTTAAACAAAATTTAAACTGTGTGATTATTCAAGAGGAGTAGTAATAAGTAATCTGGGGAAACAAATGACGAGTCGTTTTAATATTAAGTGATAATGTGGAACACGGACTGTGATGTATGCTTGCTAAGACGCAGAATAAGAAGACGAATTTAGCTGTAGTTATGTTAAGGCGACATTATAAATGAGGATACAGAAAGTCAATAAGGATGTCTACAACAAATTTAGTGAACGATAATCAGGAACAACAGACTAAGAGGGTGGAGAATGAGTGGCGACGTTAATTAGGAATGGCAGAATACAGAAGTTAAGACTTAGAACGTGTCATTAAGTCACATCCGTCTCGAAGGAAGACGAATAAGTAGTTTCAAAGAAATAATTGGAAATAGAAGAGAGGATGTTGAAGTACAAGGAAGGGGCAGAAGATGGAGGAGAGTGAAAAAAGGTTTGGGGAGATGACGAAAATTAAGTGAAAGGAGGATACAAGCAAATGGCAGGAGGAGGCGATAAAAGGGGAAAAAACTTATTCGAATATTTGCAGTAGGTACATATGACACGCACACGTGCTGTGACAATTAGGGGCTGTAGAAAGTAGGCAAATTCTTTATGCTTCTTGAATATTTACCAGTAAGAAGGCTTTTTGAAATTCAGCAAGGAGTATCTTCACCCCTTGCCCACTTTCTGCCTCTCATTCGTCCCTTTCGTGCATTTACCTTCTTTAGAATTACTTCTAAAAGCTGTCTAATGGCAGCAGGACTTGTAAAATAGAGCATTCTGCCACATAGCTCATTACTGAGAACGTTATCAGACGTGCACATCCAGACACCCTTAAACCCCCCACCCTCACATACACACAAGCAGTCGTATATTGCCCAGGTCCCGGGATCGACGTGGGTTGACGCAGAAATGCCCCACAAGTTCTAATCTGGACTCGGAACAGATTTCACAGCGAATGCATCGGAGGATTTCTTGTCGAAACGTTAACTGCGCCTTCCGTATTCAAATCTCTGTAGAGTTTCTGCTTCACTGCAACCTGTAAAATTGTTTTATTGCGTGGTGAATGAGGCACGTGTTTCTGACAGGACTGTGACGTCCTTATCAGGCCGTTCATATTCTAGCTAATTATATCCCTTTCCGTTATTCGCGAGAAGCCCAATAATGACATCCAAGCAAACAAAAGAAACTCATTTGCATTGTACGGCAGAGCTTGCGGATGGTTTCAATATTACACAACAAGTTAGGGAACATAGACCGTATTATAAACTGTTCTTTAAAATTCGTAATAATTTTATCTTTTTCTTTGTAAGTTGCCTGTTACTTCTTCACTTTCTTCGCTTTGTTTGTATTCTCGTGTTCTTTTGTCTGTCATCTTGCCACATTTCCTCTCTTTGTTTCAATACGCATTTATATTGTATTTGAACATAGAATTTCTTTAATTTTCTATATTTTCGTGATCCTTCCTCTCTGCCTTTCCCAGTACCTCTGTTTTATTTTTCATTTGTTTCTTTTATTCCTTTATTTCTTATTCATTTATTCCGTCGTCCTTTTCTGTCATCTCATTTATCTTACTTTCGCTTTTACTTTCCTTAATATTGAAATTATTTGTTTCCTTCGTTCACCCTTAATTTATTTACTGTTTCGCCTGTCTTCCGTCATTTCTTTCTGCAGCGTATTAGCAGTTTTCACCGCCTGGTATGAAATCGGCACTCCTGATACAGCAGAAGATGCTGTTTCTGTTCTGCTGAGTCTAATAACGCCTCCGTTATTCGCCTAGAGTTAAATATTTATAATTGGAATTGAATAAAAGAAACATATCTGAAACAAATTCAAGTATTTTATCAGCATAAAAAGGGGGGTTATAAATTTGCAGGCGAGAGTGAGAAACCTCGGGATGATGCTGAGGTTGCCATAGTGATTTTAACGAATTTCAGAGAGAAGCAGATCATCCAGGCTGTAAAATTACTACGTGAATTTACAGCGCATAACAGAGAAGAAGTGAATAACTGAAATTTCAGACATCGCGAGGATGAGCATGAAGATGGCTGTTTGTGGATACTGATCGTTTTTGAGATGCTTACTGCCTCCATCATCAGGACGATGGATAGCACCAGACTACACTGTTGATTCGCGTGCAACGATCTGGACAAAAATCAATTTGTCGTGCAAGAAACAGCTAGTGCCATCTGTGGAGTAGTAGTAGCAGTAATAGAAGGAATTTTTAGTATTGTGAACACGTAAAATATATTGTCGTGGAAGTTGTACGAATGTTTAGAATATGCGTATTATCATGGCTATTATGAAGGCAGCAGGAACCTCTGAAACATCGTCAAACTTCTGCCAGACCACATGGCGTCACGACGGGCACATTATGCGCCAAGTTTCGGGATGTAATAAACACGTACAAAATTATAGTGGACGCCAGACTTACGCGTGGACGAAAGGATATTAAGGGTTTAAGATGATGATTGTGTTTTAGTGGCTTGGATTATGGCGTAGTGGTGGGTTTTTCTAAAAAATGGCAGTGAATCTTTGGATTTTCAAAAGGCGAGTGAACTTTTTTACTACATTAGCGGCTATAAACTTCTGAATGACTGCTCTATAGAGTTAGTGAGTGAACGTAATTTCTAGAACACGCTAAATTAAATGCTGTTATCGCCGACCTTCCACCAAGATTACACGGAACCTGATGTAATCCTCTTCCTCGTTACTTACAGTCTAGTTGCTTTTCGGATGCCATAATGTCGTATCTCTTCACAAAGAACAAGGTTCTTCCAGCCTTCTGTGTACAGCAATACTCTCAAATTCACGTCCTCTCTGTGATAGGATTCCCGGACTGCTTTCAGCAGCGGAAGTCTCGCCCCATGTCCCCAGAGCACCCTTATGAGTCACAGAAAGGGATGCGGGGGGAAATGTCGCATTTTCAAGAAAGACAAAGGCATCTTAGAGATGTTATACACAAGACTCAAGCGACACATATTATGCCGAACTTGAAATCCCACATCCCGCTGGGATGTCACTGGACCTCTTGTATCTATTATTAAATTTTCACACGTAAGTTTTGAGGTTTGCTGTCTTCTGGCTTGTTGCCGTCATCAGCTGATGATGTAGGCAGCAAGGACCTCTGAAACGTCGGTGAACATCTACCAGACTACACGCGCAACAACCCAGAAGACAGCAATCTTCAAATTTTCACATGTCGGTCAGATAGGCCTACTTTGATGAATAGGAAATATGGTTCCATGTAGGATTTAAGTTTTCACGGCGGTGAATCTGAAGAAGACAGCTATCTTCAAATATGGTTCCAGTCTGGTGGGTATAAATTTCAGACATATCTTCAAGACACGCCATTTTGTAGAGGCCAAAGAGTTCTGAAACTATCTTCTGGAAAGTTCCATCGTGAATGAAATAAAAACATTTTAATAAACTAAATCATTAAGTGCCGGTGTTGGACCTGCGGGTTACTCTACCACGGAGTTAGATAATTAGTTAGTTTAAATCATTACATACGTAAGCACTGGCACTTGGTGTATTAGCGAATCTAGTGTTTATATTATTAAGTGTTCTGTCTTACGACAGGTCCATTGCTCTGCCCAAACAGAGCTCTCCAGTTGTCCCTATTCTCGGCTTCTCGCTTTAATTCCTGGAACGTCATCTTCTTTCCTTGTTTAAGGTCGTCGGTTAGCTGTATCAATCTTCTTTCTAGTCCTCTCTTTCCTTCATAGGTGATGAAAATTGCACAGTTGACAGCGGTGAACAACTGACTGACAAGCTGCCACTAAAGTTGTTGCTGTGGATACATCTTTTTGGGACACTCTGTATTAAATAACTCGGTGTAGCATGAACCTTCTTTTGGATCTAATTCGAGTATTAGGCTGTCTTTTAAGCAGTACAAATATCTTACACGTTCTTCTAAACACACTTCAAAGATTCTTTTTGTATTATTCTTTCCTCTACCATTTTATCTTACTGGTACTATTTATTTTGATGTCAGCAAAACATTGTCTGAAGTAATATAACTTCCTCTCCGAATCCACGTATCGGGGATGAGGTGTTTATATCCTGCTGTTAGTTGGAGATAATACACGAATGTGCCTAATAAATTCTGAGGAACCTCTCCCCGTTTTCAAAACACTGACTGACCGTGTTCTGAAGATGCTTTTCGGTAACCTGCTCAGCTCTCACCATTTTAAGATAAGAGCTGAAACGTGAAACATGTGGTGCCATCAGAAGACTTAGGAGAAACACTTCAATGATTTATGAGCGGTAAGGCAGGAAAGCTAGCCTCTTGTATTATTAACATGCTATCCCTTACTGTGTGTTTTCTCGCAAGAGAGATGTTAGAATCTGGAATTTGTAGCCAGGTGAGTAAAACTTCACGTACAAAAAATTACAGACCAGAAAAGGAATAAAAATCTATTTATTTCTTGGTAAACTCCCATATGTAAAGTTCCTTATGTGACCCAAGGAACATGGATTTCTAATCTTCAAACTATAAAATCCTGACCCGCTAGACGGCCTAGTCTGTAACCACGGAGCTGCTTTAAGGCAAATGTTAGTGCTTTAACCCAGTGGTATTCAACCTGGGGTACGCGAAGACATCTTAGGGGGTACGTGAAATTTAAAAAAAATATATTATTTTATGATAAACACTGAATAATCAGTAATGTAATTTATTTAATTTATTTTAAATGTAGATTATATACTATGTATAACTTGAATTATACACCAACAACTTTAGGGGTACAAAGTTGAAGAGAAATTATATCTGGGGGTACGCGAACAAAAAAAGTTTGAATACCACTGCTTTAACCTAGCGGTTAGTTGTCAGAATACAAATTTATGACGAAGTAACTTCATGATTTTCAAGGCATGTAATATCACAAATGAAATAAGATTTCTTGTGTTGGAGGATTATGCTTTTACCTGAGAGAGGGAGAAAGTAGCAAGAGGATGGAGAAATTTCCACAGTGTGAAATTTAATAAATTCAGTGCTTCAAAGAAATACTATTAGGTGGTTTAATATAGTGTTGTGTGATGATAAGTGCGTGTAGCACACATTGAAGAGATGGGAAACGCATACAGAATGTTAGCTGGAAAGCAAATTGGGTAGAGACAACTTCAGAGTCCTGAGCGTAAATGTAGAGGTAATATTAAAGTAGATCTTAAGTCGTGGTTGTGTGAAAACCAAAATTTGGCTTCGGACAGGATCCAGTGATGATAATGAGACTTCTGGTTCCATAAAAGTAGAGAAATTTCTTGAGTAGCTAAGCTGCAGTCAGAATCGTACAGTCTGCTGTGTTGACTTGGTTGTTGGTGGTTGTGGAGGTGTGATTGTTGTTGTATGATCTTCATGATTGTTGTTGTTAATTCAGGCTTCCGCTAACGCGTAACATCTTCGTATTTTACTCCTTTCTATACGTACAGAACTTCGAATCTTTTGAAATACTTCCTTTTGTTGGAAAATTAAAAGCCTGTGTTTCCTTACTTTTTATCAAAATGTAGACTTCCTTTCCTCTTTTAAGTCTTTGAACTGAACATACACTGTGCGAAGTTAAGATTTTATAACATCGGAAGTCGATGCGAGCATATGAATACGTCAGTTCTGTTGTTGAAGGAAAATCATTTCCTCCACACTTTTATTCTTTTCGACAGAGAGTGTAACAAACAGAAAACAAAGTTTACACGTAACGAATTCTTGAATACGAAGCTCCTGACTTTTTATATAGTTCATACAAACGTCAAGCTATAAGAACATGCTACTTCTTGCAATGAAGTTTTCTCGTGAGATCAGGAACTTCAATACGAATAGAAGTCTGACGTTTCGTATAGTCTTCATAAGGAATTCGCGTGACGAGTAACACAGTATTGAGTGTCGTTTGTTGTGGTATTGGTGGCTGTTTATAAACACTCCCAGACACTTCTGGTTAAGGGACATATATTGACCAATATCCGACTCTGGTACATCTGGTTGTGGATACGTAGATTAAGGTACTAATTAAAATCCCACTGGTAACTATATGTACCACTGGATGACAAAACGTTTTGTATAAATTACAGAGCTTTGAGTTTGTTAGTTGGTTTGCAGCTGACAGCCACACTTTCACATTTAACACAGTGTTGTGTCTTCGTCGTGAAATGGTTCGGAACAGGTAAATAACAGAAGTAAAGTAACAAGCAACACCTATGAAACTTAGGTCAGTTTCTGCCAGAATACTCTGAAACATCCAAGGTGACAGCCATCTTTGATTACAGTACAATGTAACAAAGATGATGAGACATCTTTAGAGAAACATAGGGAAACGTGAACAAGCAAAGAGTGTTAGAATCCTGAACTACATTTATAATAAATCCGCATCGAACGGCAGAGTTTTGTAAGTATATTTTTAGCCACTAGACGACTGGAAATAATGTGAGTTCCAATTTCTTGGCACCTGGCTCGGTCATGTGGTAATAAAACCTTTTGGTTATAAAATAGGAGAACCTACCACAATGGCTTTACGTGTTATGACGTGACGTGACTAATAGCGTCTCCCATGTTTCTGTTACACACCTGTGCTTCCAGTGAGAAAATAATGCACCTAACTGTTTGCGATAAAATTAAGTTCTGTACTACATTAAACATTTAAAGCCGAAACTCTCCTAAACAACCTTACATATGCCAGTATTATTGACAACCTATCACCTGAAGACGGGACTAGAGCCACCTCCCGAAACGTCGTATCAAATATATCTCAGATAATTTACAGTGTCTTATATTGAACGTATAGTGTTTCTATAATGAGTCAGCCATTGTCTCAGATCTGTGTTAAAGCTGTCACAACAACCCTCCACAGGTTCCTACCCTGTGACAAACGCTTCGTTTAACGAAGGAACCATTTGTTCGTATTGAGCTTGGCGTTGGGATATTAATGCATTATTAATTATAAGCGCAGGCCTGTTGATTGAGTCACTACTGAACGTGTGATCATATCGCTTGAGACAGTCCTCTCAGAACGACAGTGTTCTAGGTGTTGGGGTTGACGGTACGTGACGTGTGGAGATATCGATGCGAAGAATAGGGGCATAAGGAATGTCTTAAATTGATTTGTAATAAAGTGTTCGGTAAAGGAAGGAAACTGACGAAGTACTGCTATCGATGATCAGATAAAATTGAGAGTAACACAGGCGCCTTGAATGCAGTGGAATGGAAATGGGGAAAAGGGAATACAAAAATAGGTGAATGTTCTCTCCAAATCGACGAAATTTTAAAGCTGCGACTGGATTCGATCCTAAGCCAGTTCATCTGTCTTTCTCAAAAAATTACTTCAGTTGTAATGTTATCTTCCGAAAACCTTTGTTTTCTAAAGAAATTTTACTAGTGATATTTGTTCATTAAAGTTCAATAAGAGTCTCTTTTGTTTACAGTTTGAATTATGCGATTTGCCTATCGTAACCCCCTTGATATCATCATCAAAACAAAAATGGGTGACATGCATGAACCAGGGAAGTTCCGTGTCACACATACACAAAATTTCCCATTTATTCCCTGTTAAGTCCATATATTTTCCTAGAAAACATATTTTCAGACACTGTCAGTGTTTCTTTAAAATTAAGATGCTGTGTTTCATAACCGCTCAAAACAAATGGCAAAACGATACGACAGCAATGATAAAGACACAAAAATTTTAAGACCACATGTAGTAAAATAGGTTATTGTATTTTGTAGGATTTGAGGTTTTCACGACAGTGAGTCCGAAGATGGCTGTCTTCTGGATTGTTGCGCCTTGTATTGTAGAAGTTTACCGACGTTTCAGATGTCCTTGCTGTCTCCATCACCACTACGATCTTTAGGTTATTGTATTAATTTCTTTTAGAGCTGTGTTGTATTTCAAACCACGTGACTGTATATAGAACGTTGCTTCCCTAACTGCATTACTCTGTATCGTAGACAAAATCTTATTGTCAATCGATGCCTGCTCTGAAATTACCGTCGTGTATCAGTTATTCATTTTAACACACGTGTGTATCTACGAGGGGACATGGAAAGGGAAGTAGAGTGATATAGGTAAAATACAGGTGTCCTGAAATGACTGCAAGAACGCTGTAGAATACGAACATGTAGAAAGAGATTACGAGAAATTGAGGGGGCCGTATTATTAATGTACAGTGGCAAGAAGTACTTTATTGCAGAGTTTTAAGAACTCTCATAAATGTAATTTATGTACGTCGGAAGATGAAAAAAAAGTCATACAATGAAATTATGACGGTTATAATGCTCCAAGTTAGAGTGGCATGTTTTATGTCTCGTCACCAGAATGCAGGAAAAACTCATAATAAAAGGCAGCTAATAAATCCTTCAGGAAACCGGGTAAATCATTCAGTAGCCCACAGTGGCTGACTAATGGACTGGAGCACCGAGTTTGATTCCTTGCAGAAATTTTCATCTAGCCTTTGCCCTTTGTCCTTTCCCCAGGGATAAAGCGCGGTCGAGGCTTGATGCTGTTGCATCTTATGTTGAGATCAAGAACGTGAAGTTATACCTAATCAATCCCCCGTTGCATCTTCGCAGAAGAATAAACAAATAAATATTTCTAAAATATGACAACATTCAGATATTTGTATTATTTGAGGTTTTCACAGCGGTGAGTATGAAGAATTTTGATAACAACACTAACAAATCCAAATTGCATCGTCGAAGATTTTGCAGAGCAGTTTGAAGGTTTGGGGTAAAATTGTAGTTTAATTGATTGATCAAGGGTGGTTCTTACTGTTATCAACTTAAAGATGTATTTTTCAGACTAGGATTTGAAGTTTTTACGACGGTGTGTATGAGGATGGCTGTTTTTTGGGTTATAGCGCCTGCCCCCTATAGATATTCATAATGCTTTTTGCGATTAAACATATGTTTAACAGTTATCGTGTGCATAATCCATAGATATTTTACTGATCCTAGAACTGATTTTAAACTTGCCTGTTATGTACTGATGTACAACTTTCTCGGTGAATGTAACAATTTCATCTCTTGCGTTATTTCACTTTAGATATGTGCCTACTTTCAGAACATGCGTAAAAAGTGTAAGAATAGTACGTTACGCAGAATTTCTCTGTGTTTGTGTCTTCATGATACACGTGACTTGCTATATTCTGTCGAAAATTGAACAGCAGTGAAAATGTTTGTTTCCACACGACATACGCTTCATATTTCGTCCTCTGCTTCTACTCACTTCTTGACGGAAACGTGTACACAAAATCCAATTCCAGCGAGCCTTGTATTTTAATACTAAACCTTTTGATCGTACGGAAAATCTCTGCGCTATCCTGGAGCATGTTTTACATTTCAGTGATCTCTTCCGTATGACTACACAAATTTTGATAAAGTTTTAACTGTAATCCGATATCTCTGTTTCATGAGTGTTACACAAAATTCTATAGCCGCGTTGTGTGCCTGTGTGTACATCTGAAAGTATGTTCGTGTATGTAATTTAGGACTTATGCATGTAATGTATGTTATTGTATACTTGCATATGTGTATGCTTGTTTGTGTAGAATGTATGCATATATACAATGTCTAGTGCACTAGGTTGTATTGGATTTATAATTTATAACTTTCTAGAACAGAAAGATGACTGGATATTTTGGAGTATGAGGACGTTATTTCCATTGATGGTAATTTGTGAAAATAGAAATTTTATATTAAGTCTAGTCTTTGATTCACAAAGTTAGACTATTCGGTGCTGTTAGACAACAGAACAAGATCACAGTAATGGCCATGACAAATTTTACTACTATAAAACAGGACGTCATTTTCAGTTATGCTGTGACATTTGTTGTAAATTGGTAGTATCTATTAGTCATAAATTACTATGTTTATCAAAGAAATAGAACCGTGTTATTATTGGTTATTACCGTATTTTTCTAGTTTAAGGAATATCTTAATTTTTGAAGTTATTGGCTTAAGTTATTTGAAGACGCTGTTTGAACTTCAGTAATTCCATGACATCGAATGATGTACGAAGATTATTGTCAATGGTGATTAAAATACGAAATTTAGCGGGCGTGGTCAATATACGGTTATTCACGTCCAAAGGGCGAAAAGAATATTCGAAAGATTAACCAGGTAGCCATGAGTGCGACTGGCATTCGGAAAGAACACCTCCCACGTGCAATTCTTTAATGAATACACTAGGCCTGAAGGAAAAGTATGAATGAACGTTTGTTCCATAAAAACAATTCCTATAAACGTATATTTTGTATAGATTTTTGGAGGTGATCGGTGGTAGGAACAGTTTTAATATTCCATATTTACTAAAAAAAATAAGTGACAACATATTTAAATGAAGTGTTAATTGCTTTTGATCACGTCCAAAATAAATCTTAGGATTTGCTGTTTGTGTGCCCTCTGAAAGTAGTCATTTTTCTTTAATTGCATTTCCATCTTCTCTCTTCCTGATACTATTTTCGTACATTCGTTAAGTTTTCGAAATGAAATTCCAAATGCGGGAGAGATTAATTTAAATAGGTCAAGGCCATATACCCCCAGGTTCATCATCTACTGGCATCTCACCACACCCATGTCAATAGTCCGTAACATCAACCAACCTAAAGTTTCTTCTAGCTTGGCACCAGGACAACAGAGCTGTTATTCCTATAGAAGTGTAGTTTGCGGCTTTCCGCATTCAGTTCTTTAGTAAACATAACCTTGTGATCCCATTGGTGTCTTTATATCATATAGTAAGATCAAAATAAACAGGAACGATGTTTATAAATCTCCTCTCATATTACAAGTCGACTGTACTCCACTATCTTTGCTGGCCACAAACTGTGCACAGTGAGGTCCCAAAGTTCTTGAGAGGGCTGTTTGTGCATCTTTCTGAACGCTGGCTGTCGCAGAGAAACGCTTAGTGAATCGTCTCCACTGTATCTCAACTTATTTTACGATAGTACGCCTGTCTGTGTAAAACTTTGTACTGCAAATAACTCTTTGAGCGGTGGGATTTCAGGTCGTCGCGTTGGCGAGAATGACGATGGCTGTCTTCTGGGCGGTCGCGCAATGTCGTCTGCTAGGAGTTTACCACCGTTTCAGAGCCGCTTACTGTGTCTTCCGTCTCGGCGATGATTGTCCTGATGATGGAAGTAGCAAGAATATTCTGTCATGCGAGTATTGTCGTAGCATCTTGAAGTGAATTACAGCCAATACGTTGCAACAAAGCTTTTGAACTAATAATAAACGTTTTACCAAGTAATTTTTTTTTAGAGAACAACCTTTAATAGTTTTTAAAATTATTTCAATGACAAGGAGAGGAATGATCTTGCATGCTAAGGAGGATTTGTTTTCATGTACAGAAATAGCACTAGACGTGTCACAATATGTCTAGTAATCATCTGTGTGGCCTCGAAAATGGGAAATTGATAAATCTGCTGCATGTTCTTCGGTTAGACGAGTTTTGCCGCATGACTTCTTCAGTCGTGTACAGAATCATGCAATGCCTCCATCAGCTGATGTTCCGAGAAGTGATGAAGAAAAAGTCCATTAATGTTGTCGACGTTGGTCTTCTGCGTTGTAAAAGCACAATGTTTCGGAGAAGCATACTTCCTTCAGCTTCAAAGGAAGACCAAAATCTACATTTGAAGCGCTGTGAGACATTTAGATTTTATCCAACAATTTTTAAGGGAATTTGTCTGGTTTCTTCAACTTTAAGAAGGCGAGTCTTCACAAGCTTATGAACGCATCTATTTTTCCTGGTACTATTCACTCTTAGGCCCTTGCACACACTCTTTGCCCCTGTAGGAGTACTTCTAAGAGTGAATTTCTGGATTTTATACTACCCCTTTGCTGTTTCCAGTGGCACTGCAATTAGTAAAGCAAGAAACTAAAGGGAAGATCTAAAAGAACTTCATGAAGCTAGTTGTCACGGAAGGCATACTGGAACAAATAGAAGAGACTGGATAAGGGAGTGGAGCAAAAGACAAATTGCCCAGGATTCGCGGTCTAAATGAAGCCACGGTTCAAAAGCTTATAAAAGCTGGTGTTGTTCTAACTTCACTCGGAAGATTTAAGCCAGTATTTGCGGAAAAGATGGAAATAGAGCTTGCTGTTTCTTGAAACTTGCACAGTTGATCCACGGCATTACCATGAAGAACTTACGTAGGGCTAATGCATTTGTTGATTATCCGGTTACGTTACGACTCTGTATTAACCACTAATGGAATGAATTAGGGAGGAAGATGTTAATAATTGTCTTCTGGGGAGCTACGCCTTGTAATCTTGTAGAAATTTACCGGCATTTCAGAGCTGCCTACTGTCTGCATCATCTGAAAGGTGTAACGTTCTGCAAATGTACTTAATAAAAATATTATATTACATGTGAGTAACGTCTGAAACTTACGTGAAGCCCCGAAACATCATACTTTCTTTTTATACATTTAACACATCGGTTAAATACGAGGGAACACTATAATATGCGATGCTTTTGTTTAAATATTGTAAGCACAAAATAGCGGGGAAGTCGGAATTAGCACTTTGGTTAGACCATGTCTTTTACGTTTTCCTGCCTACGCGATAAATTATAAGAACTTGAGTAATAAACCTGAAACTTTATACTTCCAGGTCACTACTAAATTCTAAGGACTATTGATTTTCAGCGAGTAAAGTTGGTTTCACTGCTTAGATAAAAATATCACAGACTCCGTAAATCAGAAACATGAAACTTTATGTTTATAAATCACACGATTAAATATTGGTATGCAGATGGTCTGCTGTTGCTTTAATTCCAGCTGGACAGGAGCGTAAGACTTCGGAACAAATTTATTAAGTTCTGAGATATCTAAGTCCTTGGAACAGAGCCGTCCTGCAGAAGCACATAGTTACTCAGCTAGTCAAGAAATTCCCCATCTCTTGCAAATTCCAAAGTTTCATTACTGTAATAATTCTGAGCTAGATAAATCAGTCCACACTCTAACACACTTTCCCTTTAAGCACTATGTTAAAATTGAAATCCATTCTGCGTCTACGCTTGTATGAGATGCCGCATGGAATTGTGGGAAAGAGTCTGTTTTCTTTTTAGCTCATATAACACGGGGTTATCCTTTCACTTGCATGACCATACACCCAAACTAATGTTTGTAAAGATTTGAGGTTTTCACTACGGTGTTTACGATAAATATTTTTGTTCTGGGATATTTTACCGTGTAGACTCACACATTGGATGACTACGTTCTGGAGAATCCTACTGTTTCCATTTTCATGGTTGAAGAAACGTTGGCAACTACATGCGAGTCTTCAAGGCACCAAGCACAGTAGAACAACATTGGCGTTTGTGCAATCTGACGATTTGCCATCTGACCATGTAATTACATCATTCCATTGAACGGTGGCCAATCTTTGTTTAAGTTGAATATGTCTTTTGAGCTGTTGCCTCGTGTAGCCAGGTAGATATTAACCGACGTTTCAGAGGTGCTTACTGCTTCCATCATCAAATTGCCGTAGTGATATAGGCAGTAAGCTCCTTTGAAACGTCGGTCAGTATCTATTAGTACCTGGCTACACGGCGCAACAGCAAAAGGCAATGAAACTCTTAGCCGTGAGAACCTAAAATCTCACCACACTTTTTACAAGTTATTTTCGGAGGTTAATTGGACAGTAACGCTACTTTATAAAGGCTCTAGTAAAATGATGTGATTGAAATAAAAATAACTGTGCTAAAGTATTTAGTTTCTAAAGTGCCTGCTCTCTGTTAACTGACGATAACTAATGAATTCTGTTAATTTATTAGTGTGAAGTTTGGTATGGACGTACCTAGACCATAGATATACGTACTGATTTTATATGAAACTTTAATGTACTAACAATTTCAAACATGGACGCGGTGCGAATTGGGGAGTTTACAATCTGTGTGGCAAACTGAATTTGCTAGATCGAACACTAGTGGAAATTATGAACGTGTATTTATCACAGAATAATATAAAATAATTAATTATGTGTGGCTTTTACTAGGATCCTCATATATAGCTAGGAACAATTATGTTTCAAAAGGTTTTCCTTAACATTTTTTTTAAACTGACGACATCTTCGTTCTAACTCCGCTAGTACCTAAACCCACCATTACACAAGATTTTGAGTTAGCTCCACCTGTCTCTTATCTCACAACCTACTTCCTGTTCTTCAGTGAGCGATCCGTCATTAAATTCAAAATTAATTCAGTATACCGATAATAAATACGCTGTATCACATACTATGCAATAAATATTATCAACACGTTTTACTAGTTAGGTATTAAAAGCTGTTGTCATAAACAAGACTGTTTCACACAGTGTTAAAGATTTTATGGATGTGTTAAAATGTGTTGCCAGGCGATAACCGTATCAATTTCCTACAGACACGCAGGACATTGAAACGGACAGTGACTGACGTTAAGTAGTTAGGTTTTCAGGAAAACAGATATCCTCCTTCGAAGCCCAAATTAGAGAACTCCTTGCGACCGTTCATCTGTCTGTGTTACAAACAAATATATTTCATGAGATTTCAGGTTCTCACGGCCCAAATATGAAGAACACTGTCTTCTGGGATATTCCGCTGTGTTGCCTGGTTCAAGTTTAACGACATTTCAAAGGTGTTTTCTGCCTCCATCATCAGGGAGATTCTCCTTAATGATGGAGTGCTGATGATGGGTGCATTTCAAACGTGCATTTATTAAGACTGGGACACTTTGGGCAGCAGATTGTGCATAATTCGATATCTGAGTCGAGCGGTATAAAATATCGAAAACGATCGAGATTTTCACACTCCCAATTTATACGTTCGTAACATTATGAAGGATTCTTCAGAGCCATATTATCCCCACGCCGAAATTCATGGAATAACATGAGGGCGTGGTCTCTATAGAAATAAAAAGAAACCTAATATGTGATAAATTCTATGGTTTCCATTTATATAAGTTATTTGTTGGTTCGAATTCAGGATGGAGTCAAGCCCACACAGACCCACAAGTTTCCTTCACAGCTGCAATAGACCTTAGTTTTCTGAATGTAGCAAAATGTTATTATTCTTAATTTATTTTCAATACATCTACGTTTGTCAAATCAAATTCTGCTGTTCTGAACCTTACAAAAGGCTGGATGCTTCCGGTAAAGCTTGTAGCTGGAATCTTCCGACTCTTTTCAATTGAATTATCTACGAGCGTCGAATGGCTGGATTATTCCATACGATGAACTGTGATCTGGCAGGATCCGGCCTTGGACTATATTAAATCGGTATTCTTGCATTTACCCATGGTGACTGACGATATTTTCAGGTAGAGTATCGAAACGTGGACCCACAGAATACGAAAGAGAAGTGCGAGCTGTCTGACCTCATTGTGTAGTACGTATCATTAAGTGAGACATCAAATATATTATGAACATGTGACAGTTAATCCTGTGACACGCTTCCGTCCCTTTGCCGGAGGAAGGTTCATCGTACTTTCTGCCGGAAGTGTACCGCTGCGTCTGCTCTCCGGGCCCATTTATCACCTGTCACGTGACTGATCTCGGCGACTTTCAAGAGAGTAAACCGTTAATGAGATTTCAGGTTCTCACGGCCGCGAATATGAAGATGTGCCGTGTAGTCTCGTAGAAGTTGACCGACGTTTCAGAGTTCCTTACTGTCTCATTTCGCTTCATTTCTGTACACTGTTTACCGAGTAGTTTAATTTAAGTGGTAACTTTTCTAAACCAAATTTTGTACATAACAACTCCAAATCTCGGCATGAAAACCGGTACTTGAGATTTCTATTTCTGCTTCAGTAGTGTACTTTTATGGTCTTTTTGAGTTCCATGTATCATTCAGTGTTAAATAACATCTGCAGTGTGGTAACAGAACTCAAAAATTCAACACATTCAGCAAATCTCTCCATCTTATAATGGCCATGAGATATAACCAATCGTCTCCGAACTTCAGAATCTGTTCTTATTGAGCCCATCTTAATGTAAAAATAACAGTAAATAGTTATCCGGTTGCCTGGTAGCAGAACCCATACTTTAAACACAGTCAATTTTAAAGCTTGTCTTGACACGATCCTGAACCAATTCTCTCCACCTCCAAACGTCATAATATGTCCACAGCCTTTAAATGGCCCGTAGCGTTCTACGGCATGCTAAAGTAGGCAAACAGGTAAATAAAATGCTTAGACCCTTCCACACTGCAAGAAAGACAAAGCCCTCACCATTTGCATTGCGTAGTTTACGGCTTAAATCATGCAGAATATGTGCGTAACAAACTTTTAAACCAGTGGAGTTGTTCGTGACATGTCACCGACAATTTTAATTCTTCAAGTTACAATTATATCAGTTACCGTTATTATTTTAAAATATTTTCCATGTGTCATAGTACTGTGACGTTGATGTGACGCCTCAGGAGAAGAAATATTCAAGCGGCCCTTCTGTAAAAATTTAATTTGTGAAAATTACCCAACCGTCTGCGTTTTTCTTTGCCACTGAAACGTCCAATCCGGTCCGGAATTGTAGCAAGTCAGGTAATGAAATTGAATATTTAACACCTCAAATCCTCTCGACCTTTTCAGAGGTCGTAAAATGCAGAGAGAAACCCAGCTTGAATAAAAGAAGTCAAGTGTCAGTGAAATGCAAACACACAGTTTCCCCATTGTCCCTTTCATCTGCCGTTAGCGATTGGATCTTTATTATTTAACCCGCTTTCGGGTGTCGTAAAGAAGAATTATTTGCAAATAAAACGGAATGAGGAAAGTAACTAAAAAAAAATTGTAGTTGGGTATATGAAATTGCACCGCCACGGTGATCTAGCGGTCAGAACGCTGGGCTTGTAATCCTGGGGTCCCGGGTTCGATTCCCGGTGGTGCACGAATTTATAACTTGTGTTTGGTAAGGCCGTGTTCCAGGTATCACGGAGTTTTCCTCCGGGGCTTCCCCGGTTTCTCCGTGGCATCCCAACAATTACTCCATTTTCATCATCATTTGACATTAAGCACACACAAGAAGACAACGGCAAACCACTTCTGGATCACCTGCCGAGGAAACATATGAACAGGTCCCTTTCAGAGGGAATTTGTTCATAATGTCACCAGGGGTCTGCTCCGACCCAATGAAACCCCCCTCCAAAAAAAAAATTATGTGGTGTCAGTGGTAACAAAATTTATATTTAATGAAGTTTTGATACTGCAAGACCTTAAGAAACCTCGTAATATTCGTGATATTTGACCGATTTCTTAAAAATTATACTTTTTCTGATTGTGTTCCAGGCATTATGGGCTTTATAAGCGCAACGGAGACGATGGTGATGGCAATGATGGTTTATCATATTTCGTTTAACGATTATAAACGAAATTCAGTATTAGGATTCTGACAAACGGTCATTGCGATGACTGATATTATTATTGTAGTTCTCCATTATTATTACATAATTAAATTATTACTTTCCACTCTTTGACACACAGTATCTGTCTGTGAACCAGGGCCAAGTATTGTCTCCAAGTCCTCGTTACATAGCACTTCTGGAAACGACATTTTTGAACGGTTTCGCAGAGATCTTAGGCAATGGCCGTTTAGTAGTTACTCACTTTAATGTTTACAAGGTTTTTGATCCAGCTGCGTTTGAAATGGTCATGATAGGCTTCCAGGTTCACCTGTAAGCATCTCCACCGCCTTCACATTGCACGTGCGCTATGTTTCAGTCAATACGATTGCGTAAGTTATTAATGTTATGTTTCCGTCTCCATTACATTTCTTTAATTTGGCACAGAAAAGCATATTAGTAAACATATTTCCTTTCTATCTCGGATTGTGAGTTCCGGGTTTTTGTATAGTATGGTTCTTGTTTGTTGTAATTTGTTGTTTCTGTAGCGGGGCCCTTTGCATCTTGATTATCTTGACAATGGTTTCGGTGTGAATTCGTACGATTTCTTGTTTACCACATTCACTCCTACTTCTTTATATTGAAATGTAGTGCGCACAATCAACCAATCACGTTATGACGTGTTGTGTATGTCTATAGTAGCCGTCACCAAATTTGCTTGCTTCAAGGCCACGGAAGGGCTTCAGAATCCGCATCCCCCCTTCCGGCAAGGCTGTAACTCACCATTTCAGCGTTGTTAGCTCTTCTACGTTCCACTGGGCTCTGCTCTTCGTGTTACAAAGTTATACGATTTTGATGTGACCTTGAAGCATGTGCAGTTTTTTGATGGCTACTATAGTCAACGTTGAACTTTGTTCTAGAAAGTGGTGTGCTGTTTCATATTTTTAACATAGTATTTGGTAAGTCAGTCTTGATTTTAGGTAGCAGTTACATAGCTTTCAATTACTCGTTTCAGTCACTCTTTTGTCCTTTCCGTTGATAACTTGGGCAACTGGTTTTTAAAGTGTTGTCAAACTTCTGGGTGTGGCGCCGTATAATTTGGTAGAAGTTCACCAACGTTTCAGAGGTCTTTGCCGCTTCCATCATCAGGGCGATCGTACTCTGATAATGGAGGCAGCGAGCACCTCTCAGGCGTTGGTAAAATTCCACGAGATAACAAGTCTCTGGAACCTAAAAGAGAGCAATCTTTAGACTCGAAGCCCCGAGAACCTCAAATTCGACTGCGTGTTGTCAGTTAATCATCTTCGTTTTCCATTTGTTTGTTTTATTTTTTTTCGCTATCATTGACTTGATGTTTTCTTTGTTTTTTTACCTTTTACAATCATAAGTTTCCTCGAAATTTTTATATGTTTTGGTTCGATTTTTTGTTTTGATGTGGTTATCATCATGATGCTTTACGAAACTGAATAGCCTTCCTCTGGATTTTTGCCAAACATGTTATGTCGACTTTTTGCTTCGTATGATCCTTATATTTGCGTCGATCTTCTCTCTCCTCCTTTCTTACTTACCTACACCCGTACAAGGCTACACCCCGTCGGCTTCCGCCCTCTTGCGATTCAATCCACACATTTTCCTATTCTCCTGTCTTCTTCGCGTCTTCCAATCTCAGATTTATTTCTCAGAGGCTATACAGATTTACTGCTACTGAAATAATTCCTACTGCCTTTATTTTTTTATTGGCATTCAATTCAGTTTTAAGATCAACCTCAATTTTCCAATATATTTCCTTTCCAGTTTATTTGTCTTCCTCTTTTGTTCAACATCCTCTCCTCCCCCCATTTTTTTTTACAGTCTTTGCAGTTTTTTTTTCTAAATGCCAATTTATCAGATTTATCTAAAACCAACTCCACTCTTTGTTATGTGTCCATTTTCATCTTGTGATCCTCGTTTGTGCGTCCTAGGCAGATCTACATTTAGTTGCCTCGGCCAGTACAATGGAACTTTTTACTTTAATTTTCATTATTTCTCAGGATTTTGTGAGCATTTCCTCGAGAACCATTTTTTAGATAAGAATTTTGTTTTAATTCTATCGTTATTTAAGGATCTCTTATCCACTGCCGCAAGAGTTCCGCTACCTGCAGCAGTGGAGTCTTCATACTTCTGGATATTACCTGTTACCCAGCGGAGTAACCACGGTTCATGGAATTGACCCTCCACCATTCAAGATGACTGTCCTCTGGTATCTTGCGCCTTGTATTCTGGTAGATATTTACCGATGCCAATCCTCTCCCTGTCGATGGAGACAGTAAGTTCCCTGAAACATTGGCCAATATCTACCAGACCACACGACGCAACATCAGAGAAGACGGTTATCTTCATACTAGCCGCCGTGAGAACCTGAAATCTGAGTGTTACTGTTGTCAGTAGCACCATCTACTACTAATACTTGCACTTTCAAGGAATATTCGTGTAGGGAATTTTTATCCGCACGGTTGATTCACGAATACCGATAACTCCTCCAGGTGTCGGCTGCCTCGTATTGTGACGGTGTTTTAACCAGCCATGGTAGACATTAACACAGAACACATTAGCAGATTTGTGTTTTAACTGCTTATCTAGTGTCTTTGAACGTCGCAATTAAACGCGAGACCGCGTATTATAGAAACAAACAAGAGATGTTAAGATAAATAAAGTGTCTGCCGTATCATTTTCTTACCTACCAAGCTATCAGTTTCCAAGTGATTTTGTTCTTTACAATTGAATTGACGGATATGTAAATATCTGAGACATCGAATTTGGTGCGAAGATCAGATGATGCTGTGACTGATTGCTCCATTCATTTCCAACCCACTTTCCTACGTTCGCTGCATAAAATTAACATATAATAATGATGTTATGATGCTGAGGTGAATGCGAGCGTCTGGGATGGTTGTGAATACTGAAGACATGTGTAACGGAGTGAATGTTAAGAGTATTAAGCTAGAGATAAACAAAGAATTTGGAAGATACATGCGAGGAGTGAAACGAATGGAAAACATTGTTAGTTACAGAATGAAGTGGATATAAGACAAATAATTCGGAAGCCGATAGAACAGGTTACAAATAATGACAAGATATGTGGATACATAATTTTTTAGAAGCCATGGGACAGATCAAATAATCTTTTCATATGGATAACAGAATGAAGAGAAACATATGGGAGCCCTCCTTGAAAGATGGAACAGTTTATGTCATTTTAGAATAGGTCATCCTAGGGCCGTACCTCGCAAGGAAGACCAAGACGATGATGTTGACGACAATGAAATTTGCTTTGAATCAAGAAGGTCTCGGGTTAGAATATCGGTTATATTGACTGACGTTTTGTGGTTTTCCTCAGTCCCTCAATAAAAAGCAGCGATCTCTATTCGAATTCATTCTAAATAAATATTCGCCTTTCAAGACTATATAGTTAATGCAGTTGAGAAATCGTTGTCATGTGTACATAACTGCAGTAAATGGAAAACGTGAATAAATGAGAAAGTGAAAACTTGTGTATTATTTTAAGATGTGATCATATTGACTCAGGGATGTCTAAAAGCTGGCCAGACGGAATACGGAAAAATGCTCGATTAATGTGTGATTTTTAAGCCCGTACAATAATATAAGGTATAATGGACGTTACTACGTTCCACTGCCTTCTCTGATACACCTCTTTTCTTGATCTGAATGCATAAATAAGCCGTAAACTGTCAGCAACATTCAGTGATTTTATGTATTAAAATAAAATGAACTCGCCTTCAAAGCCATCACATTTTCTCAGTATTAAAGATGTATTAATACTCGGTGGTCTAAAGACACTGCTGGCTTATAATGCGACTCACGCATCGCCCTCTTCGTGTTAAGTTTATGATATCTTCAGACTGTAAATATAGTATGATATTTAGTATTTACATTTTCTGGAGAAGACTTCCATCATATCCCGACTCGGACTGAATAATGCAAAACTGGATTTGAATAAATTGTTATTATGCGTGAGACTTAAATCTAATCTCATACTTTAATTTTTATTCCAAAGTTACTTTCATGCAGTACTTCATGCGGTTTTTAAATGGCTCCATAAAAGTGGTTGGATATCATTTCTTACATGAATATTCACATTTCCGTTTCAGCATCTGATAATTTCAGTGATAATGTCTTACTTCCTATCTCTGATTCCGCATTTTTACTTTCATAATATTTACGTAGTAGGCTGGTACAACTAATCACTAGTCCACAACCAAACGCCTGGATACTGGAGCATAAACAAAATTTTAAATGTCGTGGTCATCACACGCATCTACCACCGATAATGGACAGTGTCGATTATAGCATTGGTATAACATAAAATATGTATTTTCCAATCTGAATTGCTTTTCATTCATATTATTCTCATATTGGGTCTTATGACCGTTCACTTTTAGACTCGTTCGGAACGCTACGAACTCCTGTTAAAACGTGTTCGTCTTTCAGTCAGTACGTTTGAATCAAAACCTGTCAAGTCAGCTGAGTTTTAATTTAAATCAGACAATTTTACTGACCGCTTCCCACAATAACATAAACGCTTGTTTAGCTTTCCTCAGTATTATTGCAGACGGCACTTACCTTAGTTACCATGGTCAGCTTGATTACTTGTGTATGGGCATTCCTCCGTCTGATGTCGCGCAAGGATCATTGACCCCTAAGAGCTGTGACGTCACTTTTCGCAAAGGTCAAGGGGGCAGATAGTGACGAACGCGCCAGAATTGTTACGCTGTGCGTACTGTTCCTAATTCATTTATGTCCGTATCAGTAAAGTTTGTTGTATCATATCTGCAGTTCAGTTACCATTACAGGTTAGACGCAAATCGTATATGTATCTTGGTTTTAGTTATGCATTTTTATTTATTTATTTAGTGTTCTGTCTGACGACAGGTCCATATGAACAGGATCCTTCCATCCTTTTCTCGGACTGGGACCTGTTCATATACGTTCTTGGCAGATGATCCAGAAGTGGTTTGCCATTGCCTTCTTCTGTGTGTGAATGGAGTAATTGTTGGGATGCCACAGAGAAACCGGGGAAGCCCCCGGAGGAAAACTCCGTGTTGCCTAGACCACGGCCTTGCCCAACACAAGTTATAAATTCGGGCACCGCCGGGAATCGAACCCGAGACCCCAGGATTATAAGGTCAGCGTTCTAACCGCTAGACCATTATGGACAATTTATGTTTTTTATGTGCGTATGTATCCTGTTTTAAATTAATTTTTTATTTGTACTTATAAAAGTGAAACTTATTTAAAGAAATATCGTAGTACGAATAATTTCCTTAAGAATGAAACATTAAATATTGTTTGCTGTACAAAATTATATAACAATAAATATGTCGTGATTTTTCTTTGCTTGCGTGAATTTAAATCTTGTTTGTCAGACAACGTACCCTCCTGTTTCTTGGCTGAGAAGCCGTATTTAATGAGGCAATTAGTTATTTTGACGTTTCTAGTTAAAACCCGCTGTGTGGAGCAGGCGGTTATTGACATTTCGGTCTGCATTAAAGCTTATTCCACAATAATTATGCTCCCTTTTCCTTACATTCATTTATCTGCATCTGCTTCCAGTCTCTTTAGGGCTTGGCAACCTTTGCTGCAGTACGTAACACAGCGGAGAATGTACGAAGGTGTAAATAAATGAGTTGATCTCGTCGACTTTATAGTGTTTATTGGTTGAATAATACATATCAAAGCCTGAATGAGAAATTAAGACTGGAAAGATTTAATTCTGCAGGAATACACAGTTTCTCCATTAAAATTTACAAATTTGCAAAATCTGAATTCTGAATGCTCCTAGCTAAAATAAAAAAATACCATGCCATTACATATAATACGAAGCGTTGCCATGAATATCGTTCACATAAGCGTATCTCTTCAACGTAAGATGTATTCATTTACTCTCACCTTCCTATCTCTTTAATAAAAAAAAACAAAAAAAAATGAACTTGCAGTCTAATGTAGATACATCCAACAGTTTTCACCAAAATTAATGTGCATAAGTGTCGAATGTTTTTTCTACCTGTTCCATTGTTTATCGGAAAATTATTTATTTTTAGAACGACATAGTTTCAGAAGGATTGGTCTTTGTTTACAAACTAATCAATAAATACAATGTATGGCCTGTAATATTTGACCAAAGTTCTTAAATCTGTAGATTTCGAATGAAAAAAATGTTCTTAAAAACGGCGTCAGTTCGCTTAACTTCTGCACCTTTACTTTCTATCATGTAATCTTAACATCTTTTTTAAGTGCTATAAATCACTTTTAG
This sequence comes from Zootermopsis nevadensis, assembly GCF_977971745.1. NCBI lineage: Eukaryota > Metazoa > Arthropoda > Insecta > Blattodea > Termopsidae > Zootermopsis > Zootermopsis nevadensis. Next base: position 11,814,665 of record NW_028259149.1, on the reverse strand, counting down.
TGTAAGAAAACGCGAGTTAGTTCTGTTAACAGCGAACTGAACTCGTAATCATGTGGTCGAATGCTAGCCAATTCAGTTTTTTTCATGTAATCGCCATGTTGTTTTTTTGCGTTATACAAACAGTTACAATACCAAAGTTGTGTATTTTTATAAACTCTGTTACTGATCATCGCTGTATAAACCTATTATAGTAGCGCTAGTGTTGATCTCATCGCACAAATTTTCCCGTCCTCCATATTGATAATATGGTTTATAGGAAATAAAAATGGTTTTTAGGTAAAACCCAGTGGCACATCGTCCATTCAAAATATCATCAAAATCCGTCTAGCAGTTTTCGGGTTGAATCATTTGTACAGACAAACATACAGCCGTGTCAGGTAAGTTATCATTATAAGTTATAGCCGTTGTTGCACAAACGTGCTGAAAGACATGACAGACAGAGCAACTTTCCAGTGAATAACATTGAAGTAAAGTATAATATAAATTACAAAAGTCTGACATCCAATGATCATATATTGTACTTAAGATAAAACGTTGCTAGGAGCTTAAAAAATTTCTGCCTGGCATTAATATGTCGATTAATGAAGATTAATGTGTTTATACACAGCTTAATGGATGGAAAAAGAAGTACATATTTAAGAGATGGGTTGAGATCTTGGAAGGCGACCAATTCAAAGTATAAACATCAAAGAACAGACTAACATTAAGATGTATCTTGAGTGAATAGGTTGTTAGGATAAAAGGTTGTGGGATGCAGCTGTAGGTCTTGTACGGTGACAAGCTTTGTCATTGGCTCTACCTAACCTACAGGTTCGGATGCCACAGTTTCAGTTAATTATTTGCGTAGTTGTGGTTAATCCGCGTTTGATTATCTCTGGAATCAGCTACCATCTGGAAAAAGCTTTGGCCAATAGTCATGTGTTTGCCAGTTGGTCTGCTTGTGGGTGAATCACCCGCCCCTAAACACCACGACGCTTGCAACTCAAATAAGCTGACGTCAGCGCTACATTGTTACGTCCGAGCTGGGGCTTCCATGTCACATACAGGAGGGACCAAGTTTCGTTAGACTGCGGAATTAGTATATATATATATATATACACTTAGGTACATATTATATGAGAAGTTTGTAAGTGAGGAAACAGACCTCTTTTGTCAATTTCGTTGTTTTTGATCTGGTAACTGTTTTGTCTACTCGTCAGATTTAATCTTTCTTTTTACGATAATTTTTTTTACCAATTTCCAATTTCTTAGGAATTACATTCAGGTCTGTATTTATTTGTTTCATAGTGGGAAGTCAAGCTATATAAGGAAAACATTAAGGTAATTGAGTTATGTAAAATTTTCAACGAAGGTTTGAGTAATTAAATTCTAATTAATTAAAGCAGTGATTAAAGAGAAGAACGAAGTAATTTGAAATAAATCGGTATGGTAATGAGATTTCACTGGGCACGTAATTAAACACTGCAATGTATTTTAATATGCATAAGACTCGCGGTGTTGCGTGTGATAATCCAATTCTCCACGAGTCGTCCGAATTGAAACGGGTTACCGCCGTCACCTGACATAAATAAACGGGTCTTAGAAGTCATTTTAAAGACGGTGAAGAGGCAGTGGTAGAAGTTCTCGAACTTACACACGCATAGAATGCAATTTAGTTGTTTCATCGTCAAAATCGATAAAACCGCTGTAATTTGTTTTCTCCCAGAAAGTTAATAATCTCTACTGGATACTTACTGGGCTTGTCGATTAGGCTTCTGTTCTTGACATAACCAGAAAATATTCGCCTTCAGACTATTTTTGAGCATCATTACCCAGTGGATACTCGGTTTGAGAATATTTTGCGTTATATCTTCACCACCATTATCATCCTCAAGACGTGCTTGGTTAATACAAGGGTTTAATTATTATGCAGCCCAAATTTAGTTTCTAGGATATCGCTGATGAGCATAGTGTATGACTACAGTGTATAACTTAAATAAGTAGTCGGCATCAAAGTAATAAATAAATGTAAATGTTTAAGTTTTTTTTGAAATAAACAGACATGCTTAATAATTTCTTAAGGGATGCGAAGATTGTACAAACTGAATAGGTAAGAATTAATAAAAGAGATCACGTCTTATTTTTCTCTATTCTCATGGCATTTCTGTGACTTTAATGAGAAAAACATGACCATCCTTCTTTTAGAAAGTTATTTATATATTCTAGGTAAGGATAATGGTCATCTATATGATGGGAGCAGCAAGTATCTCTGAAACGTCTACCAGACTACACGGTGCAAGAATCCAGAACACAGCCATTTTCGTACTCACCTCCTTGAGAACCGTAAATTTCACTAATTTATAGGTCTGTGTGTTGCGTTGCTTTGCTGTTGGTATTGGTATTGGTGGATTATTGTAAGAGGCTAATTGAGTTGGTAGAACTGTAATAATGCATAGTGTAAACTATGAATTTATAGGGCTTGATTAGTGATATGGCAGGATTCCGATCGAATTATTTCGCCGGAAGTTAACATTCCATGCGAGATTGCGCAAATTCCAATAAACGGAAACTCGCGTTATAACGTCACTATTCAATTTCTGTGCTTTTACTGTTCAAACTTAGCAAGCAACAAAAACGTTTTGAGACCTTACGATGGTCCGTATTCGTCACAGAGTGTTTTGGGTAAGTGTGGTAAAAATTACAGACATTTCCGAGGAATTTACCATTCCCTTCAGAGTCCTCTTCTCTGGGTACCCCATCCTGCCCCGAGTAGACTCTTTCAAATTAGAATTGTCTCACCAAAATTGATATCATGAAAATAAATAAAAATATTGTGTTTAAGACTTGAAAACACCTTGTAATATGCATCATTCAACAAAGTGGATATGAATAAAGAATAGGTCTTACCTTCACTGGAAGTTGAGAAAAATTTTTAAAATGTAGGAGTAAAATCCAGCATTGGTGATTATTTCAGACACTGTAACAACAAAATGGCGCTGACTGACATGACATGATCCTGTGCTGTCTGCTAATGGTATTTCACCCGGTCCCGATATATCGCTTCGCATTGCAGACGAAATGAAGCCGATGTCCCAACAAGATTTTTACACACATTATAATACGAAATGTTAACTCTGTTGTCGATCTCCGTGTGTTGCGTTTACGGAAGACGTGGACGGCAAATATTTTGTTTAACTACATTTGCTAATTCACTAAGAGCCAATAATGACGTAGGTAATGATTTAGTTTGCTATTGTCATTATTTCAACCATTAAATGTTTGATATCTTTTGGGGACCGTCTGTATAATTAATGATATCATCACATATCAAATATAAAACTTCTTGACGATGGTGAAGAGTCAATTGAATAAATATTTTCTTGGATATTATCCATCGTCTAGTAAATATAAAACGTAAAACGACGTTTCGGAGATGGGACTCTATCTCCGGAGATAGGGATTAGCTCTATCTAGTGGGCCCAACTGTGTAGGAACCTGAAGACGGAGATAGAGTCCCATCTCCGAAACGTCGTTTTACGTTTTATATTTACTAGACGATGGATAATATCCAAGAAAATTTTTATTCAATATCATCACATCTTCAACCAGTGAGTACCGGAGTAAAGGCAGCTGACTACTTACCTCCATCTGATGCCGAGGTTAAGAATTCATGGAGATTTTCCTCATCTACGTCTTCATTATGATTATTATGCATTGAGGTAACTTTGTCTTTCAACTTTGTTGTTAGTGTCATTGCATCTCTTTTTCTGGCCCGATCCTTGATCTGTTCTATTCAAGAGCCATTTCCTTGATCGTTGTTCGACCAAGAGATAGAGTTCGTATTAACGTAAGAACTCCACCTACACATGTTCACACACAAAATCGGAAACGAATATCAACGCTTCGAACTTGTTTCGAGCCACTCATGAACGCGTGACGATGTGCCTGTATTAGCTACGTCGAATATTCGCCCACTTCAGTGCCATTCTAGAAAAGCAGTTCGCGTTGAGTCTAAGGAGACCCGTGGGTGGGTCGGGGCACGCATCAGCAGAGCGTTATGAAATTCTCTTGTTTCTATAAACGAGGAATTCCACTACCGTAACGCAGTTATGAGATGTTGCGATGAGTACCTGACAGGTTCAAGCCCATACCTGGGATTCAAGAAGGTTCTGACATCACCGACACGAATACGAAGACGGAAATCAGTGATATTCACAGCAAAGTGCTTTTAAAGGAAACTTAGGACAGCGTATTGTATTCAGACAGGAAAAGGAACACAATGCAGATGTTCCATTTGCCGGAGAGGTGTAATATTTCTCACTCCTTCTATGAGGTAGGGAGATCAATGAGTCCATACACACTGAGTTTGAATGCTGCATTTATAGTTGACTCATTTACATCCGTTATTCACGATATTTAACAAGTCAGATGAAAGAAATTTAAACTTAACCAAAATTAAGTCTGAAAATAGCGCGTACATATACACAATACATGAATACATACTCACAAATTTACAGTAATATATAATTAGTATGACGAAGACTGAACTACATGTTAATATACAAGGTACAGGTGGACAAACGTCTGGATTGATTATGACGTGTATAGGCACTGTTTCGTTTTTGGATTCGTGACTAGATGTTGTTAGGCAAAAGCTAAAAAAGTTTATGTGAAGGGAGAGAAGTGGAAAATGAAAATATTGTTTATAATAAGCCTAAATATGACGTAGCTACGCAGTATCAAACCACGCAATTTCGTGCATTTTGTATCGCTTTGTGAAAATAGAGGATTAAAGATGGCTACCATCTAAAGAGTCCTGTTGTATGTATGAATAGAAGTTAGCAGTTAGCAATAGACGAGACCAAGGTTAGGCGTTCTGTAGTGCCAACGAAGATTACATTTACATTTTATATATTTTTTTTTTGCTAAAACGTTCAAAAACACAGAAGATATGAACGGAAGAGGCCACATTATATACCCGTGTGCAGGTAGATGATGAACTTCCTGGAGCATGTCTGGCTGAGTGATGTCAACATTAAGAACTCCCAGCGTATTTGCACGGCTGGCTGGGAATTTCCTGACCTGGATTATCCGGCTGGGAATTTCCTCACCTGGATTATCCGGCTGGAAATTCACAACTCTGGCATTTCCAAACCAGTAATTATCGCTGAAAAGGACGCACTAGGCCTTCCTGTAAAATATCCGTTATTGTGGTCCGATTTCAACCAAATTTGTAATGTGCCTGCACATTTTAATCAAATTCTTGTAAGCTTACAGACTGATAAAGAAGTTGTAATAGTATGATTTGAGGTTTTCACAGTGGTGAGTATGAAGATTTCTGTCTTCTGGGTTGTTGCGCTGTGAATTCATCGAACCTGATGACGGAGGCAGTATGACCTCTGAAACTCTGGTAAACATCTACCAGACTACACAGCGCAACAACCCAGAAGACAGAAATCTTCAAGTTTTAATAGGCGCATTGCAGTTTGCGAATGAGCCCAAATGGATCTTGGAGACAACATTTTTTGGATTAAAATTACGTAGTGTAGGGTAAATTTGCGGGCTTTATATAAAAAGTGGCGAATCAAATTTCATTAAAGTGTAGCTCATCCTATGAAATATCTCTTCACAAAATGTCTTCCATACTCTGTGCTGATATATCTAAAAAAACAACCGAAGTTGAGATTTTATGTAATCACGGTGGCAAGTATGAAGATTGCTGTCTTCAGGCCACCTCGATGATGGAGGCAGTAAATACCTCCGAAAGATTAGTAAACCTCTATCAGACTACACGGCGCAACAACCAAGAAGACACTTATCTCCAACTTAATAGTTATTTAAGAGTAATTAGCCAAGAAATTAACTACGTGTTACGGAAATTCCGTTGAATATTTAGTTTACTTACAGTAACGAGTTCTTTAAAAGATCAGAAAATTCATGTGATCAGAGTTTTAGAGCAGCTGTGGGGCCCATCCACTTTCGTCTGCAGTGGGTATACCGGAGGTTCCTACTTCCAGGGTAAAGCAAAGTCCATCTAGTTCCGCAGTTAAGAATGCGTGGAACTCTTCCTCTACTTCCATTTATGCCTGCATGGCGTGATACTCGGTTAAGCACCAGAACAACTTTGCCACATGGTTACTGCATTGTTTATTTTTCAATGTTAGGCCCAGAACACAATTTCGAAGTTTCTAACTGAATGAATTCTTTGATGTTGATACTTTTTATGTAGAAAGTGAAAACGTTACAAGACTGAGTTTTTCAGTAACGCGATGTTCTCGCAATGTTTCCTTCAGTCAATGTCTGTAATACTGAATTTTTATATTTCAAACGTTGATTAAACTGACGGGTGGGCAAAGAGTAATTGCCCTCTACCTAAAACATCTTAAACAAGAACCCGCTGAAATAAACGTTGCACATTACGACACTAAATACGGCAGAGATCGCCGAGTGTTTTCGATATGTAAAATTCATTTACTGTTTCTGGCCGGAAATGTCTCTAGGTCATGGAAACATGTCGACTATTAAACGTTTATTACTTTGTGTACTGGAAACGTGATCTACATCTCTAGTTATAACTAAGTCCTGCGTACACACAGTTATTACTGTAGTAATGCGCGGGCGAGTTGTTTATTATAGGAAAACCGAGTGGGACTAGAAATGTTAAAAGTTTCATGGACGTGCTTTACAGTCACTTTTATCACGATCAGTTGCAGTATATAGACAACTCACGTCACAACATTATGAAGTTTTAAATTAACACTAAGCGATTTGTAATTATTATCAGATTGACCCACAGTCGTATAACACAGGATACCTCTGCCTTCCACTTCAACCAATCCTAAAATGGTATGGAATAACTACAGTTTCAAATAATTCGCCGTCTTTACCTTATTCTTTGTCTCTGCTGCTAGAAGGTGTCTAGGACACTTACGTTTCGACGGACATTTGTCCCTCTTATGAACGACGAAATTATCCGAACTAACGCTTGGCTTGTCGTATGCTCTTTACTGTTTGCATAAGCTGATAGGTAAGATTTCAGGTTCTCACGGCGAAGAGCATGAAGAGGGCTGTCTTCTGGGATGTTGTACCGTAATGTCTGGTAGAAATTTGAAAGATGTTTCAGGAGTTATTCTTGACTTTATCACTGGAATGGATCTAGCTTCGTTATCTGTCTTTTTATATTTTTTAAAGTTTTACAATTATATTAGTGTTCCCTAGGTGGATTATTTGTTTTTATTTATATTCCTTCATTTTTTGCTCTGTGTTAATATTGTTTCTATTTTGGGTTTGCCTGTACTTGGCAGTTATATTTAATACTGTACATGTATAAGTTTAGTTAATCCGTTTGTGTAATATTATCCATTATTATTTCACTATTATTGTATGTATTATCAGTGTTTGCCTGTTATTGGCTTCTTGCTGTTGGCAAACACGTAAATAAATTAATTGAATTGAATTAATTGAATAACGTCCTCTGAAACGTCAGTCAATATTTACTGTACCGCATACTTACCCATTAATGTTTAAATTTGTCCACATATTCTCGTAGATGTATTATGTTCTGTATTTTTATAGCTTACTAATTTCTTATACACTTTATCCTAATTTTCGCATACCCATTTCTCCTTCATAAATTAATTATCATATATATATATATAAATTCTTTAATGTATTTTAAAGTAGAGAGTAAACAAAGGTTTCGAGCCTAATAAGAGAAGCCTGCGTTTTCTTAATTAATTCTTCTACTTATAATTTCGTCTCTGGTGTTTTAATAAGGTTCTATGAACCAGTGATATTTGAACACGAGGTCTTGTGCCCTTAGGCCGCGTTAGTGCTCTGCCTCTAAAGTATTCGTGCTATTTGAGTGACGAAAGGTCACAATGTTGTTGTATTGCGTGTTACTTAGAGATGGAGCCCTCTGTGTTTAAGTGGGTTTAAGGCTGCAGTATTCTTGACAGAGCTATTTTTCTGAACCTAGTAATATTGCACCTCATTCTACAAATTTACATAAGATTCTGGGATGTTGTTTCGTACTTCGAAATTGTAGCAGAGTGGTAATTTGAATAAAAATATCCTCTCAGTTATTGCCTTTAACTTTGTGGGCTGCGTGTGTAGTCTGTCCTTACATATATCAGCAGAAAGAGGAAACACGAAGTAAAACTGAAGGAATGCCTCAGAAAGTAGCTTTCATTTCCATGCAGTCCCCTTTAAAATTTCCGTTTCGCCTTTATTTTATTCCTGCCCGTCATATATCACTAAAATCTTTGTGAAGAAGCGGAAAATTGCCCACGAACGACGCAGTGTTACAATTTTAAGTTGCTGTTTGTTAGGAGTGGCGTGACGACACTACGGGAAATTTTCAGGCGGGTCTGTCCCTGAGGCAAAATTAACTTGCCCTGTCTAGAAATTGAAGATTTTTGTGCAAAAGAGTATAGCTTCAAACTTGATTGCAAATATTTAAAATGGAATAATTTATACCAGTATGCCCTCCATGTCCAGTGACTCCTTTTTATAAATGGCGAAAATGTACTGTGTGGTTTCATTAATCAAATGATAACGACAGCCAGTCACATTTACACACTAATGAAAATTTAACATCAGATTAAATACGTGGAATATGTTTTTACCATTCAGTTCAATTCAGTCTTTTGTATCCTATCTACTATCATGAGATTAAAATGTGCACAATAATAACTTGACGTTAAGGAAAGAATATTGATGGACAGTGTATGGGGACTTAATGCACGATAAGATTATCTGTATGTAAGAGGGAGGCTGCATAATGAATAGGTTTATAGTCTCCACTCTAAGCCAGATATAATTATAATGATCACAGGATTGAGGATGAGAATATTGAGGTCGAAATGGGGCATGCATATAAAGTTATCAGACTTCCCTACTTTCAATGGCCACGACTGACTCAGGATAACCTAGGAGGACATGGATTCCTATTCGAAAGTTGTGCTCTCTGAGTCCCTCTATACGCTCCTTCAGTTTGGCCCTAACCTTTTGAATCACCTGTATAAAACAAATGTCCAAGGTATTTTTACGTACATCTCCATGGAATCTGGAGGTGATTTATTTTGTAAAATTTGTAAATGGTGACTAAAGTCCCTTGTGGTTGCAATAACTTAGTGACTCTCTGGGAAAGAACACGTGTTTAAGCACCGCTTATACCAAAGTTGCTAATGGATCTCTCCTGAGTATTCACACCACAACAGTCCATTTTTGTTCTACATGGTAGTCAAAGTGCTTTATAGATTGAGTTTGCTAACCGAAGTTCGTAGGCAAGTTTCTTCGGAAACGGATAATGGATTTGAACCTGCAACGAATGAAGTCGGAAAGGTGTCGAAATTTCAAAGATTTTCTTCATGCACATCGCGTGCTATGACATCGGCAGTTTGCTTCGTAGGTAACTACGGCTTAAAAGAACTGTAAACTTATATCACTTTCGCTTAAAAATTACAAAGTTAACAATAGTATACAAGGCAATGTGAACCTGGGGCATTGTTGTGAACCTTCGACAGACGTGGAAGGGCCCATAAGGTGTTTTTCGTCTATGCTAGAGCGTGAAGTTCTTGAAAATCGTGTAGACCATAGAGGGATAGAAATTTTCAAATAGAACATGTGTAAATGTAGGTTTACGTTCTCACCGTTGTTGGTTTGTTTGAATGAGGCAATAATGTTCTCTATAAGGTATTCTAAATTGGCTGGTAGCACGCGTTTGCTCGTTTCATTCTTGTCTGTCGCTACGTGACACGGAAGAGGGGTCGGGGGACGTCCTTTCTTCCGTGGAACACGGTTCAAATGGTTGCACTGCTGAGCATACGAAACAGCGAAGACTAGATGCCATGGTTTGAGGTTGGCCTGTATTCAGGGCACTGCGGACGTACTACAGTCTGCGTAAGGCACACAGTCTGCTTACTCCAGTAGTCATCCGGTCGTGTCGCTCATTCCCGCTCCGTCGCGAATGTTCGTACTTCCTGCCCTGGGAGCATTGCATGCACGAAAAGGGCACATGTGTATATAACTATTTGAACAGAGTCCTTCTGGGAAAGATAATTGTCACTCAGCTGGCCAGGAAATTCTCTGCTGTCTACGAAGCCTGTAAATTAATTATCACGTTCTCAGGAGCCCACAACTGTTCCATATCCTGAGCCAGCCGAATATTTTTAAGATTCATTTTAATAAAATAATGTGATTTACGAATAAGTCTTTCACCTTAATGGGATAATAGTCATTCAACTAGTTAAGATATGTCCTGATTTTTACTTAACCCGAAGGTTCATTACCGTGCTCGCAAAATCTCTAGAAGAGTATTTATCCTGAGCCAGTTGAATCCATTCTAAACTCTGACACACAGTTTCTTAACGTCTAATTTTGATATCGTGTGCGACTAATTCTTTTTAGAGGTTTATTCCCTTCAGGTTTCAGAACCAAATTTTTTTGTACATTTATAATCTCTGCCAGGCGTACTATTTTGTTACAATCTTTCGTTCATAATCTAATGATTCCTGGTAAAAACATAAATTATCAAATTTCTCAATCAGTTTTTTATTAAGGTTAAAATATCGACATGTTTATTTATTTATGTCTAATTATTTCGTTTACTTTCTGTGCCCTGTAATTTCAAATTTGACAAAGCTTCAAATTACTAACAGTATCATGACATCCACGCAAGCTGGATGGATTTCTTATTCTTACATGCAGTATTATGCCCACCGCACTCCATCGTTTCTGGAAATGGTGTCTCCTAGACCATTAAGCTATTGCTGGAGGCTTATTTCGACCCACGCTCAAAATTCTAGCTGTAGCAGACATTGTTAACATGAATTAAGAACAACAAAGTAAGAGATTACAGTAATCCATGTTTATTGTTTTTACGTATTAAAATGACTGTATGGATGCGATCAATTTGTTGAGACGAATGCACTTGAAATTAAATTTTTTGCTCTTTCTTCCCTGACCCGTCAGATAATTGGTCTCTGAGTAAAGTTGTCCATGCTAACGTGAGAACAAATATCTGAATTATATTGGGGATGACCCGCGTGTCTGACTGGAATTGACCCCTGCAAAAAGTAATTTTGCATTGAAGTGTTTTCCTTTCATATCTTGCGACCAGAATACTGGTGTGAGATTAGATTTTTTGCATTACTCAAATTGCTTTTCGCGTGTTATAGTCTCCAATGACCTCGTCTCTTTCAGAGCGCGCGAGCCCAATTCAATAGGGAGGTAGCTAAATTAAAAATTCATAATTCCTCTAAAGAAAACTGAGAGTTGCTTTTCGCTTTTATTAATCCCCAAGCCCTCGCTGTTTTCTTTTATACTCTATTTTCTTATTACTTTCTCCTCTGAAAATTTGTAGCCTTTTTTGGTTTCCTTTCAATCAGACTCTTTATTTTCTTTCCGTTCTCCTGAGAAGCTAAAGGACCCTAGGCAGTCTTGTATGCAATCTATGCCGAACTCAAAATATCCCATCTTAAACCCTGTTCTGAGCTATACATTAAATGCACTCCCTCACAATGTTTTAAATATTCTTTTTAACATCGTCCCCCTATCTATTTCTGGGTCTCTGAAATATTCTCTTCACTTCAGGCTTTACCATAAATATTTTGTATAAATTTTTCATCTCCGATACTTACAGCGTGCACTCTTTATCTCAGGGCCTTCGCTTATTTAACATTAATTATATATTTTTGTTTTGTTTGAATTAAGAAGCTGTTGAATTTTTTTTTGAGCGAGCTATTACGTCTTCCGTCTTAGCTTAAAATATTCATCACAGTTGTTTCTAATTAAACTTTGTGACCTGTTCAACTTTAAACTGCAAAACGTGCACTCAGCTCCCTATACAAGAAGCATGACAACCATTACAGGAAGTCGCTCGATGGCGGTATAGTAGAGCGCCTGCGTACTGAGATCTGTCCCACTGCGGTCATCTATTTGACTGGTGAGTGTGTTAGTGACCTCTCCCAAAACAGGTTCTTTTTTAATTCCTACAGTGATGACGAAATTACATGGACTCGTCGAACTGCACGACATTGATTATCAGCTGCAGGTAAACGGTCAATGTTTTTAGCTCAGGTCACAAGCAGATAGCACCACAATGTTACTGTGACGTCGCCCATGCTTATGGTTTCAGCGGGTCCAGTGTACATTGTCGGACGTGGAATGGGGTCTAGATATTTGTTTCTAATTGATCAATCTGTTAGCTTCAGCACTCAGTTACGGGCTCGCCACGGTAATGCTGAGTGGACCTCTACCTTTCAGACGGACGTCGCCCTAAATTTTTTCCAGATGTTGCAGCGCGTTCTTTTATTTAGTCATTTCTCGTAGATGGCTTCATCTTTAAGCTTTTCAGCAACCGTACTGTCTCTCTGCAGACCACAAATAAGATTATGTACCTTTGATGCCGCTCTGATATGGGAAAGGAATCTTTCTAGATCGAATGTCGCATTTGTACAACGTGAAATCACTTAAAATTTTATAATTTACAAATTTACTCTAGGATGGGTGTAATTACTTAAAATCTGTTTTAAATTTTACCAACCAATCGCTATCCTGAGCCAGATGAAACTAATCCACACTCGATCTCAGTTCCCTAAAGTACTTTTAATAATGTTTTCGCATATAAACCTAAATCCTCGTACCAAACATTTTCAATTATTTCGCCTCTCTCCTTTAGGCGTTACATGCCCCATCTATTTCAGCTTCCTTAATTTGGTCGTCTTAATAATATTTAGTGAAAAGTACAAATTATAAAGCTACTTATTGTAGTGTTCTTCAGTCTCCTGTCTTGTGCCCAAATTTTCCCCTAAGCACCCCGTTTCCAGTTTCATACGCCTTCAGTCTGTCTGTGTCATTCCATTAATACGAGAGACCAAGTTAAACTTCTGAAAAAACCGTAGTTCTAATTTGATTACAAGGAATCACAGTTCTGAGTTTAAGAACTTTTAGGGACATTCATCATGAATTCTACTACTTCATAACTGAAAGTATTCTGCAGGTACTCTGTGAATGTCGTCACATATAGTATGCCTCTTAGAGAAATTGCATGGGTGAAGGGTCTTCCACAACATACAAAATATCACGAATACCTGCAGCTAAAAATCAGGAAAATCGAAAAAATTAAGATATTTTATAAGTTGAAAACTGAGTATATCTTAATGGCTTCTCCTTATAGGGTGTGGGTCCTGGCTTCGAATCCCGCTCAAAGCATGAATGTTTGTTTTCGTCGTTCTGCTGGGCTGTCCTGTGTAGGCAGAGGATTTGCGAGGAGCTGATCCTAGGTGTCCTGGCAAATGTCTAAACTAATTTATTATTTTAAAAGTTAATCATAAATTGAAATAGGTCACAGGGCCTAAACCATAAGAAATTATAATGATGAAAATTTGACTAACGAGCATGCGCAGTCCCTGACGACACACAACCGGAGAACAACACCCCACTGTTTAACGACTAACTACTTGGTTTTTCTGTTCTCTTTGTTTCATACACTTTTTACTCTTTAATACGCTCTGAGATAATATGTGCACGTTGAATTACAGTGAGAATGAAATACTTGGTAGTCGTCCGTTTGCCTAGAAACTTTATCTTGTGCACATGCATATATGGTTCAGTTGATCGCGTTCATGAATTGGCGTGACGTGGAACCGCAGCTGTGCTTAATGAATTCACCACACTCTTACCAAAGGCTTTCAGATTATTATCTGAGCTTCCATCAGGCGTACAACTTTCTGCCTTTAGGACTCGGTAAATAACGGTTAGACACGAAATGGAAAAAAATCTTTTAATTCAAATTTGTTGTGTCGACAATATCTCAAATGGAACGATTCATTTAGTGGTTCTTGAACTTTCAGTGGTTAATATGGCAGCTTTTTAGCACATATTATATAGTGTATTGTTTCCTTTAATGCATGCTTATTTTTATTAAATCGAAGGAAATATTCCTTTCCACCATTTGAGCGTCGAGTGTACACAAACGATTTTTGAAAAGAATCATTTCACGAATGTCCAGCATATCCTCAGAACTAACTAATTAACGAACCAACTGCATGCCATAAGGGGTCCTAGACATGACATGACATGTCATGACGTACGTAGTGCTGTGTAACTTTGTACTGCTGTGGCATACCGCACCAGTAATGGCAACCATGCTGTGTTGGTTTGAAAGAAACTTTATACATTTAAAATTATTTTTAAAAATATATGGAAAAATATACATATAAATAAAGTAAATTAAAATAATGAATCAAAAAAGGAAATTCTTTTAACAGGCTTGGAAGTTTAAAAGTATAGTTTTGCAGAACCAGACACCATACATTATTAATCGTCATGTTTGCTAGGCTTAATGTTTGATAACGCAACGAAAAGAAAATAGAATAACCTAACCTAAACTAATCTAAACTAACGTGACGTAACTACCCAACCTATGCTGACGTGACTTGAGCGACCACATGTGGCCAGACCCAACCAGACCCGACGAGGCCTAACCTAACCTAAACAGAATCGCCTACGTCGCCCAAGTTTCACAATTTGCCGGGCCTTCGCAATGCGGGCTCTGCTCTTATTTAATAATTCAATCTGTACCGCAAAATAACGCAACACATTACCATTACGAGGATCAGTTTGTTAACGCTGTTTAAGGAAATAATTGCTGTGTAAACTGGGAACGACAGAAATTGTTGATGAAGTACAGACTTGCAAATTGTTAAACAGATGTCACAGGTATTTACCACTAGGCTTTAAAGGGTGAATATCTAATATGTTTAACTAATGGATAGACTTATCTTACGAATAGCATGACAGATTTAAGTTCAATATTTTAACATGTATTATTTTTTTATAAACTTGTAACCCTAGTTTTTTTAAGTGAAACTTAAACAAAGTATCTGTAGCCATGCTTAAAAAAGAATCAATATTTAGGCGCGTTTCAAAGGCAGAAAAATCGAAAACCACCTGTTAATTTCATCATGTAAGTCTTTCTTTCCATTTGTATCAGCTTCCAAAATTCTCTTTTAAAATTGAAGACCCGAGCGTAACAGTAGGATAACCCATTAATTTGGAAATATGGAATAATAAAAAAATGTACTATAATTTCCGTCCTTTGTTTTATATGAGGACGGGCCAAGCCACGCGTGGTTTGTTGTCTTTATAAAAATGTGTGTCTGAGAATCTTACAAAGTAAAATTACAACAAACATTTAATTTTATCTAAGGTGTAATGAAGTATAGATTAGCCCTCTCTTGGCCAGGATTTTCAATATCTATCAGCTTTAGCTTACAGAAACTAATTTCTGTAAATGGTCTCGAAAACAGAACGCCGTGTCTCACAGGTATGACTTTCTAAATTTGTGTTTCATTGTCTTGTTCAGGTACTAGTGAACTCATAAAAACCAAGTAAATTCTCTTTTTATTCCTTATGTTCTTTTTACGCACTACTGCACTGTCTGTTTCAGGGGTTTTCATAGAAGAATTACTTCATATGTATATTTAAGTTCCATTAGTATTCATTTTATAGTTTGGAGATCTAAAAAAATTTTATTTACATAAATGGAGCCCGAGACTAAAAGAATTTGGTAATCACCACTGCTGTATAGGACATACAGGTTATGATGGGAACATTTTAATTTGTCACAAGACCTTTGTGAAGGCTATTTTTATACATCTTATGGTTCGCTTCATGGTATTAACAGTATAACTGCTCCAAAGTACCATTAAATGCTTCTCTTCATTATGGGTGGCTTTATGTGTGTGGCCCCAAATTGCTCCCAGCCTGGCAATTCTCGGAATCACCAACATAACAGCAATATATAGTGGCCATTAGTTAGGAAAATACGTCTTTGTCGTTTGTGCAGCTGTGACGCAGAACAAGATCATATTAGAGCATCAGTCGCTCGAGTCATCTTGAGTTATTGCACACACTACAGTGTTCTTCAACTCCCTACAAGAAACAGTCACAAATTTGTCCTTGAGAGGTGTTGATATTAACCTTGCGAGATCTGTATATTTTCACAAATAACTTTATGTCGGGTCCAATGATTTTGTATTTAAAACCTTGTGAAGCTAAATTCGACATAGTAATTACAGACAGACTTTCTGCGGACAGTCCATTGATTGGCAAGATAACGCTTACAAGTTGTTCCGAAATAACATATATACATGAGCTAAACCATTATTTATTACATCAAAATTCTAAACAACATAATTTTGTCTAAATTTGTGCTATGAATTTTATAAGTATTTTGGTTGGACACACTTCGGCCCAATATTGGAGTCACTCCCCCCATCTTAATATTAAACTTTCATCTACACATAGGTCTCCCATGTAGCCTTTTCCTTTTAGGGTTTTCGACTAAAATTTAAATTTATTTTTCATGGACCTCGTTGCGTGTTATAAATTCGACCCATAATGCCTAATGGCAAGAAACGTTTACTTGCAGTCTGGTAAAAGTTTATTGACGTTTCAGAGCTATTTGGTGCCTTCATCGTCAGGGTAAATTGCCCTGAGATAGCAGGTATCTCTGAAGCAATTTTTTTTATATATATTACATAGTTACTTTTACATATCTTATTAGTCATATGAGAGAGAAGAACATTAGGTTTAAGGGTCAACATATTTTCTGATTTGAACAGACTTCAGGGTTTTCAGTACTTTCAACTAAGTAAGAGAAGGTTAATAAAATGCTACCAATATCTTATTTATGTACTGATATCAACTCACATTGTTAAATAAGATATTAAAATAAAGTTATTATGAAAAACCACATTGTGTAATAGGTTTAAAACTGAAACTGTAGGTAGCAATCTTTGCATGAAACATTTTAAGAGGTCGCTGAGGCCACAGAGCACGATTGAACAATATCTGTTCTTATTACATTTTATGAATGTTTTTTTCAGATGTAGCAACACGATTGTAATTCAGAATATCGCCGCACAGTCTGACACGTTATCAAGCTGAGAACCGCTTGAGTAGCATAAATGGGCTTATATTAAATTCTCAACAGAGGGAGACATGAATTCCCTTGGTATTACATTGCCGTGGCACATGTTCGACAGCGTATTGTCATGTGTTGTGGGTGTGCTGATAAGACAACGCATTGCACATTCCGTCTCCAAGGCTCTTCAAACAGATTGTTATAAATTAATCAAGGAGACTTAATTGTGCAGCGTCGATCAGAACCAACTACGAACATCAGTAAACTTCCACTGGCACTCTCTTTTGTCCAAATATAAAATAAAGAAGTTGTTCATCAAGGATTTCGCATTATTAAATACTTGCTCGATGCAGCAGAGACCATATGAATTGATAGTTGTTCGACTGGTAAGAAATGACGTCTTTAATTAAACAAAAGTTTAATTGGGTAGCCTATAGTGTTTACAAGAATCCGCCGCTGAATTCTGTTCACACCCTCATACTTTACGTATTTCAGACTAGTCACTTCACTAGTCCATCTACGTCTTCCAAGTTGCCTCTGCCCCTCAAGTTTTCTGTCAGAAATATTGCATTTATTTCTCATCTACATATAATCTCATATTCCTTGATCTGATGATCACTGGATGTTGTTTTGTCAGATATACAAATTATTAAGTTCGTTGTTAGTCGTAAAGTGTTATCCATTATTTTGTTATTTCCTGTCTCGTAGACCCAAATATTCTGTCTTATTCTTGATTTCTAATACCTTCGCTCTGTGTTGTTCTTTAGGATAAGAGACCAAGTTTTATACCCATTTAAAACAGCTGTTAAAGTTATAATTTATTATATGATTTGAGGTTTTCAAAGCGGTGAGTATGAAGATTTCTGTCTTCTGGGTTGTTGCGCCGTGTAGACTGGTCGATGTTTACCAACGTTTCGGAGGTCACACTGCCTCCGTCATCAGGGCGATTCGCGCAACAACCCAGAAGACAGAAATCTTTATAACTTATTGTATGTTAATCAAAGATTTTTAAGCGTATTTATTCCATTGTGTGAACACAAATGTTATTTTATACGGTTAGCCTATAATTCAATGTTTTCAATATGTATTTTAAAATGTATAAATTATTTTGTTTAGTTATTGTCACCAATGCTTTAAAAACTCCAAATATAAAATGACTGAATACCTTCCAATGGCAGGCTGATTCTAAATAATGAATTTTAACGTATGCGGGAGGAAAAGGTCAGTCCTGTTTTAAGGTTGGGTCATAATTTAGTAATATTTACGTTGGACCGTCGTTTTAGTCTTTCATAACAATTGTTCTGCGCAATAACGTAAATATATAATCATTTTATCATGTGACTGTTTGGTAAGCGGTAACTCTGTTGACAAAGCTCGCGTCGTCTCTCCTGAACTCGATTTCAGTGTGTTCCGACGGTAACCGCATTGTTCCTTATTCCAAGCACGTGTTGTTTGCCATAGACTTGTATATCGCATCCAAGGCAAATTGTTATGTGTCGAGAAACTGAACTAGCGACCCTCCATTAAATTTATTAAACAGACACTGACATCAGCGCTCTCATGTAGATAACCACCGTCCTTAGTCGGAATATACAATAACATTAATCTGTAGATTATGCAATAAATATGTTTCGTGCATGATATTTGTAGTAAAATTTCTATCTCATACATTAGGCATGATTTCTTTTCCCTGTTCCAAGGGCCACTCAAAATACATCGGTTGCGTGACAGACGTCAGGCACGCTTATTTGTTATTCAACATGGGATAGTTTTTTTCTCAGTATTATATCAATCTCTTTTACAAATCTAAACAAGCTATTTTCATTACAGATTCTTCTAACTCCGGCAGTAGGTTTTAGTCCACGCTTCTGAGTCAGTTATAACATTATTCGTTTAATACTATAGGCGGATGGAAACCGTGAAGTATTTTACATAGAGACGTAAATGTGAAATGTTTGTGTAACGATGGAAGAATAGCATTGTTAAATGTTATTAGTTATATCCATACAATAAATTATGTACGTGATGTACTCATTTTATGAACACCCAGTACTAGGTCTATTTATTGTGTCAAATAACCACCTTCGGGTGAAAATACACGTCTCCCTTAACAGCCCTTCTGTTGGTAGCAAACAGACACGTGGGCGTTGTTCTAAGTAATTCTCTTTTGATATAATTCAGATCGAAAGTGGCGTAACGAACATATTTATGTTTCTTGTACAGTACTTTACGGGAGAATTATCTCCTAACATTACTAAGCAGTTGAGGTTTATTAGTCTATCAGAAAAGGAACACACACACACATATATATATATTAAGCAGTTCGAAAATTTTTATGATCCCGACTGCTTCCGAAACGCAGAAGATCGGGATATAAAATACACTGTTGTCAGATTCATATAACATTCTTAATAGTCTCCAAGAATGTCATTAGAACAGTACGGAAAGTAAAATTACAGGAATAATAACGGTAATATCATAATAGTCGCTATTTATAAAACGTGTAACCAACCATCGGCTGCTTGACTGATAAATTAATTCTGATTTCTGTAGCAACGGCTATAACAGGATGTACGGAATGACTGAGAAGAAGTACACCAGACATAATATAGTCATTTTACAAGTTTTAATTTTTATTAATGTTATTATAATTTAAATAGCACCTAGGCCTTTCTGATAACACAAAGAGACCATCTAAATTATATATTATGTAGGATAGTCATCACAGTATATTTCCTTGTAATAATAATTATTTGAAGATACAAAGTGACAGTGTGTTTAATAAAATATAAATCTTGGACTGCCACTGTCAGTCGAGACCTGGGCATCGGAATGTTCGTTTTCAGTTGGGCCCGGAGCAGCTGTGCTTTGGAGGTTGTCAATATTGGAAAAAATTAATGGAAAGTCAGATCACATGATGCACTTTCTGTATATCGATGTGTCCTGTACATAGAGCGCTGCCTGTTCTTTGAATGTATCTAGTAAACACGCGACGTAACAATTACCCACCGCGACGATAGTAGCGTCAGTCGATCACGTGACTCGATATAGCGAGTGCCGTATGGGTAGAGTCAGCATCTTGAACACACAATTCGTATCAAGTTACGCTAGACTGAGGGTGTTCCCTTGAGGTTAACTGCAGTCGATATATCGATACCGTCAAAGTCAATAGTCGGATGTGAAAGTGTAATTAAGTGTGCTGTGATACGAAATGTTACTAATTATGACGAGTGAACTACAGTTTATATAGTAATGTGACGAAATTTGTGTTGGTGGACTGTTCGTAATTAGATGCTGTGGTTTTAACACTAATGCTTCTGAATAAATAGCATAAGTATTGCTAACTAATATTAATAACAAACAATTAGCTTCTATTAGAAATTAGATATATCTACGTCAGTGTGACCAATGTTCTGGGCCCCATGTCTGACAAATTGCGTTTCCCTATTCACAGTTTAGCTCAATTAATATGCTGAAAACTTGAAATTGTATTCCAACCAATATTTCTCTTGCTTTCAAACCTAATGATCTGTTTGAGCCCTTTAAATTGCCATAGCCCCACACACTTTTTCATTCAATAACTTTGTATTTTTCCCACGTGTATTTATAAGTTTCGTGTGATTCTCAGAATAGAAAGTAATTATTTTCCTAAACATACTTAACTAATTGAGCCTTATGTGGATGGGCGCTTTGTTTTCTTTGGCGTAAGGGGCTCCATTTTTAAATATTAGACCATTTAAATTAAATTCGGGCTTCAAAGTGAATTTTACTTAGATATAAATGAAAATGTGTTATGAATTGCTTAGTTTTAGGAAATGTTTCAAAATATTAAATTTCGAAAGAGTTGTGAAGATGGGTGTGTTCTGGTTTGCAGCGCCGTGGAATCACGGCGGTGAGTCTGAAGATTGTCATCTTCTGGGTTGTTGCGCAGTGTAGTCTGGTAGATGTCCACCAACGTTTCAGAGGTCATGCTGCCTCCGTCATCAGGGAGACATTCATTGCAAAATTTAAATTTAAATTTAAGTAAAACCTCCTATTATGACTGTGAGAATATAATTTAAAACAATGGTCAGTTCGTCTTAATACTACGCTGTACGCTATGAAGTCCTCAGGACACCATTATTCTTTACATTTATATTTTACATACTCGTAAATAAAAATGAAAGCAGTTTAAATGCCTGTTTAAATATCACAATTGAATGTTACTAGTGTCATCTATCATTATTCTTAAAATTTTCAATGAAATTTGTAGTAATTAAATGTTATTCCAAATAATTCTTATTTGTATCGTAACATTCTAGATGGTTCATTATGCACAGACCGTAATTTTAAAATCAAGTTTTGAACACAGTTTATTCACTAAACGTCTAAAGTGAAACAATGCATTAGCAGTCTCTAGCGGGTAATTTTTAGTTCTTAAATTTCTTTTGTCACCACTTTTCCATAATATAACGTTAACATTGTTATTATTATTGAATCGCAGATTTCTGTTATTTGTGAGGGTTTCGATGAAAGATATTGCCCTTGTATCATGACGTACGTTGATCTCGTGTAAAGGTATGAGTTATGTATGAAGCCCAGATTTACTCACGCCTCTTTGCTATTTCATTTTTAACACAAAATTTGTCAGAGTTTGATGTATTAATATATGTGTATCCGTCTCACATTTGAATTGATTACGTCAGAATAAGTTTAATGTTTTACTCCTATATGCCCGTAATTTCTGTTGATTTGACAGAATTTTTTTTAAATCATGCTACTCGGAGTTTGTTGCCGGCAGAGTTGCTGTCATTATCGGTGTGTAATCTTCACGCGGATAGAATAACAAAATGTGAGCTCTGAATGGCCATTGAAAGCTAAAACAATTCTCTCCGATAACGAGTGACGGACAAAACAGTGTATTCATAGTACTAAAAAACGTGCAAGTTATACACAGAATTATGTCCGCTTTAATATGATACCATATTGAATTCTGTATGTACATAGAAGATTGAACGGCAATATCGATGTTTTCATGACAAGAAGTTTGAATTTAACAAGGATTTTTGCTCCAAGGAAAAAACATAGATTCAATTTGACTGAGAAGAAGGAACTGGGTGCAATACTTGGGCCAGAGCGAGAGGATGGGGAAAGTTATATAATGAGCGGTTTCTTATTTGAACTCTTCACGAATAAGTTGGGAATCAGATCAAAGAAAATGACATGGCTGTGATGCATAACGCGCAGGGGGACATGAGGAATATTCAACTTCAATTGAAAGACCTGAAAGTAAGACACGACCTTGGAGACCGAAGTACACGTGGAATAATAATATTAAAACTGTTATTAGATGAAGAGGGTGTTTAGTGGTAGGCTGTTTTTAACCAAATGAATCATAAAATTCTATACATATAAGGTTGGGAATATTTGACCATTTCAGCCATTGTCTGCTACTTAGGAATAATCTGCTTCAAAATGTTAAAATATGTCAATTGAATAAAAATTTACTTGAATATTATCCATCGTCTAGTAAATATAAAACGTAAAACGACGTTTCGGAGATAGGGATTAGCTCTATCAAGTGGGCCCAACTGTGTAGGAAACTGAAGACGGAGATAGAGTCACTTCTCCGAAACATCGTTTTATATTTACTAGACGATGGATAATATCCAAGTAAATTTTTATTCAATTGACTCTTCACCATCGTCAAGAAGTTTTAGATTTGTTAAAATATGTACTTCCGCGTGTGTATTTGCGCAGACTTCAGAACAAATCAATTTGAGATTCATTATAAGCGGCTGTTAAAATACAGAGTGAGCCTGTTGTTAGTGACACCAGGCTTTCAGTAATAAAACCATTATTTATACATTGATGGTTATCATATTTGTAGTAGATTCGCACCCCAAACTTTGTGGAACTGCTGCCAGTCACATAAGGTGCTGAAAGTCTTTACTCTGAACGTACTTCCTTCGTCTTTGAGTAGGAAAGGGACAGCTGTTTGGTTTCAGTCGGTAGACCGAGCTGTTCCCGATCTGTGGACCCGGTCTTCCGGACGAAACAGAACAGGAATCTCCCTCCTTTCTTTACCGAAGACGAAGGAAGATGGATCCATTGAAAAGTACTGACTTGTAAGGTTTTAAATTTATGAAATCTTCTAAAACAAATTATGGATAATGTCCAAAATAAAAAAAGCAGTAATATGCCATCGCCAAAGACACTAAGTGAATAACTAGCCTTAAAATCTTCCTCCCGTCTACGTATTTGTCTTCCTAGTTGTCTCTATTCTTCAGGTTTTACGACTAATATTTTGTATACATTTATCATCTGAGTAGTGCGTGGTAAATCTACGTGATTCGCGTATTCAGTTTCTTCCATGCCACAAATAATAATTTTCTAAAAGCAGGAAATACGAAAGTCGTCGTTATGCATACTTTATGTAGGAGGCCCAGCCGTGATCTTTTTATGTGCGACGAGCGTTAAAGCAGATAACCATTTCAGCCAATGAGCTGTAGACGTGCGACTGGATGGAAACAGAATTGATTCAGCGGAACAAACGCTTCTTCAAAATGTTGAATAATTTAAAAAGGGGGATGGCAATTTTCAATCGCTTTATTTTCCACGCAGGAAACCTTGATCGAAACAGCGCGGTTTAAATGTAAACAGCGAAATCCGCACCCTGTTTCCCCGTTGAGTGAATTTCTTATTTGCTTTGCATTGTTTGTTAACGGGAAGCCGTAATAATGTCGTACTGCAACGAGGATCGTTTTATTTTCGTGGAAACCTCAGTTATCATTGTTCTTTATTAAAATGTTCACAGGTTCAATATTATTTTGTACCTAACGTTCCGGCCGATTGGTTGAAATACCGGTTTTGGCACTTGGTTACCTGAAGCTAGGTGGATGGATTTTTACGATAGACGTTAAAGAAATGGGTTATGGCAGGATAGCATTATTTCTCCGAGGCTTAGGTAAACACAGCAGCGGGCTTCCCTGTTTTTAGACAAAGGCTGAAGATTTCTTGAATGGAATGATTTCTCAACATCGTGTACATTGGCTGGGCCTTCATGATCAGTGGTAAACGTTTTACCCATGTAATTATCCTTGATTTTATCATTCCATTAATATTTTAGACATTAAAAAAGAAGAAAGATTTTAAAAAAAATCTGCTGAAAACGGAATCTAAGAAGACATTTCCTGGGATCTAATCGTAGATAAGAAGGAAATGTTAAACCAGATGCTAAGAAAACCATTAGTGATGATGTGAAATTCGTCGACGCACTGAATTAATTTATAGTGTTCAAGGGCACTTTTGTCGAAGTGGTAAGTGGCCTCATCTTGTTCCGAGAGTCCCCTTAAGCTGAAAATATTCAGGATTTCGTCACGTGCAATTTCAGCGAGTGTTACCGAATTAATCGAGCGTGTGCCGTGTTTAGTATGAAACTCGAAAGTGTTCATTTCACAGCAGCATCAATGACGGTCTTGGTAAGTATCATAACAGTTTTATATTATGCACTACATTAAGCTGAAACAAAACTGATTTTTTTTAAATTCTATTTGTTGGGGCTTTTCGCAGCTTTGAATTTATTCAAATAAAGTCCTAGAAATTTAGTGTCAGTAGTTAAAAATGTAATGATAGGCTGTCTTGAAATACGATGTATTCTGTTGTTAGTACGCAAATCCATTGCGAGCTTCGGACAGCCTACGGTTTTCTTTGAGGCGTAGGATTAATCAGGCGGAGGATCTGTAGGTTATAGTGAATGCAAAATATCTGTGAGTCTGGGTTACGTCACAGTAAAGAATTAATGGCGCTAAAACTTCCCCTCTCCCTTCCAACTTCGCAACTGGCGAACCATCACCGTGTATATTTGTAATGTTTAATGAAGCTCGGAGATATCTTGCGACAAATACGCATCTTAAGACGGAGCCTGTAAACATCTACACCCAAATTTAATTTGAACCGGTATTCACAGTGTTCAAACCCCCGACCTTGTATTAAACTGGTTAATAATCTCAATTTTCAGCTTCACAAACGATTCAGTGGTTTTCATATGCATATTTTCTTTAAACAATGCCAACAGAAAAATTGCAAATTCAAAGGCGGGTGCAATAACAATCTGATGATTTTGTAAGCAACAGCATAATTCTATGCTTGCTAAATTAAAAAGCTAACGACAGAATCATGGGCAATCCGAAGGAACTGGTTTTAGCAGGTGCAACTGTCAATAGGTGTTGCCATGACAACGGCGATTATCAACACTAAGAGCACGACATGACCTGTCTGATATTTCAAGGCTGCGAAAGGGTGACACTGAAGTAAAGCAACTACGTGATACGACGCAATTAATCACTTAATGTATTTCCTACTTTAGAACTCTGTGACCTGTATGAATGTATATCCCAACATTCATAACGCCATAGATCACAGCCCTCCTTGGAAAGATAATAATAGATTAGTTAGTCAAGAAATTCACCGTTTGTGACATGTTCACAAAACGCCCGTCAACTACTTCCCGTAATTATCCGAGTATGAGAATATAAACCATAGCTTCCTGTACAAACAGACGTTTGAAGGACAGTTTCCCCAAAATTCGGTATATCTTGTACCTACCAATAATCAAAGATAAGTTATTTTAGTAGTGACAGTGTCACTGAGCTCCAGTGATGATTAATAGTTGTTTCGTCTAACTGATAATGGCTCGTATGTTTTAACGACATTTGTATTTTGGGGTTTAATTTATTTTATAACATTGTATCAAGTTCTTAGATCATACAATGTCGAACGAGATGGACTGAAGTCAAAACGTTTTATTTAATCGCCTCCCTCGCTATCTCTCCCTTCTTATATCTCCTTTTATTCTTTGTTCTCCCTTTGAGACACCCTCCTGGCATTGCCTGAAGGGACTGAGAAATTGTCTCAGCTGGAATTAGAGGTTCCTATGTCGGGATTCGATCCGGGTACCTTTCATACGTGAGTCAGTATGTCGTAATCTGATGATAACTGACCAGGATCCGCGGATACTGAATGAAAATGATCATGTACAGTTGGTTGAACGTCTTGATAAAGTGACTGGCACTTCAACAATGAATCTAGATGGCCAAGTGTTCGTGGCCTGTTTTAAGGTACTCTACTGATATATATGTGTATGCCTTTGGGAGCTGAGGCAGCTTGGACCAAGGTAAATTCTGTGCAAAACGTTGCAGTTTAACTCATTTGCTGAGAAAGGTCTTCACATAATTTTCAAGACTGTGTAAGCTCTTTTCAACTTAAAAATCTGTACTCCTCCCCTAACTTTGTCAGGTTGATTAAGTCGAGAAGAATGAGATGGGCGAGGCATGTAGCGCGCATGGATGGGACAAGAGGTATTGGTTGGGAAGCCTGAGGGGAAGAGACCGCTGGGGAGACCTAGACGTAGATGGGAGGATAATCTCAGGCGGGATCTATGGGCGATAGGAGTTGAAGGAAACTGAATTTTGTTGGCCCAGGACAGGGACCGGTGGAGGGCTTTGGTTAATTCGGTGATGAACCTTCGGGTTCGGTAAGCCATCTAGTTAGTGTGTGGTGCTTCCGTTTAACACGTGAGCGTAATAGTGGCAGTCTTTTATCGCTGTCGAAGTAAAGCACACGCGCATCGCTAGAGGGCACCACTTACTTATCAGCAGTTTGTTTCGCTGCTGCTACGAATTGCCGTTGTGGGTCTTACGTCGACCTTGCACAGAATTAACACGGGGCCAACACGTGTTTTATCGAAGTGTTGGTATGAAAGGCGACTGAAAAAAGAAACAAATAAGTTCTGGAAGATAGAGAGAGGAAAGAACAGAGTAAGAAAGAGCGAAAGAAGAAAATGAAATAACAAGGGAAGAGAAAGGAATAAAGAAAGAAGAACTTCGAAAAGCAACATTCTTCATTGTAGGTTATTGTTTTACAGATTCGAGAGGGGAAATGAAATATCCTCTTAAGTTTCCTATGCAAGATTTAGCCTTCATTCGGATCCATTTGTTAATGGCTTATTTAAAGACTATTATGAAATCATATAAAATTCCGTCGAACGAATAATGAATGGGGAATGATGTAAAAGTGGTGATTGCTTATTTCAATGTACTTCATGTCCTTGTATTTGCCTGTTGGAACTGAAAATAACACGAAAATTTTTAGCGAAAAGAACATGAGATTTGCAAAAGGATAACTAACTAACTAGATGGCTTACCGAACCCGAAGCTTCATCACCGAATTAATCAAAGCCCTCCACCGAACCCTGTCCTGGGCCAAAAAAATCCACTCTCCTTCAACTCCTATCTCCCACAGATCCTGCATGACATTATCCTCTCATCTACGTCTAGGTCTCCCCAGCGGTCTCTTCCCCTCAGGCTTCCCAACCAATACCCGGTGCACACCTCTTGTCCCATCCATGATGAACCATAAATGACTGTTCTTGACATATGCTTTGACGCAATTTTTGGTTTCCGATTTTGATGTACGGCGCCTAGAACTTGGCTTAAGGCAGGAACCACATTTCACGCCTTACCCGTACACCCTCCGTACAATTGGATCCTGTAGTATCCAGTTTACACAAAAACCGATATTCTCGTGCTCGTCGAAAGCTGCAGTTAATCATGTTACATTATTCAATCTAAGACTTTAATTAACACAATGGAATTCTGTCTTGTAAGCGGCCTCTGGAAAGGAATTTGTAATTAACAGCAAAGTGTTGAGTTTTAAGAAAGTGATGAGTACTGCAATCATGAAATCGTGAATTAATGACATTGTCATCAAATTTAATCTTCCTTGCCGCGGGGTAGAAGATTATTTCAAGGTTCGGTATCGTAACTATTGCGTTATTAGACGTCTTATTTAAAGCTGAGAGTTTTGGCGTGGATATTCTGTGTATTAAATTCAAAACTACGTTTTCATTAGGGACACAACTAAAGCAGTGATATTAAAATTCAATAACAGACTGATATGGCAGTTAACAGCAGAAATTTGTAGTAAATGTATAGTTAACATTTCAATATTTGCGTAGTGTGAAAGTGCATTGATTAATTCTCGTCTCACTAGACGAAGACTTTGTTGGACATTGCGTAGAGTCGAATGATGGGAATAGAGATTTTATCATGAGTGTTAATTTAACAATTATTAATTATAATAATAATAATTTCTTTGCATTTACATTTCACACATTTTAATAAATGTGCGGTTACTTACAATTATTCACAAGAACATTAAGCCATAGGAGGCTATCATTACGTCAATTAACCCCATGAAATAGAGGCCTCCTTGTACTGACTTGACGTAAAGTGACTATGGACTGGAAACACAGAGTTCGATTTCCGGTAGAAATGTTAATATTTCTCTTCGTCACAATGCCCTGCAGGTCTGAGACAACCTACCATTGTATCCATTAGAAACCTGATGATATTTACCCCTGAAGAGGGGGTGTGAACGGTAGAAGAGTGATGTTGTCCATTCCCTCCACCAGCTGTCGTATTCCTTATACCTTTTAATGTATTGGTGCTTAGGAAGATAAACATTTGTATCTTGATCCTCTTATAACTTGCTTCTGTTGTAGGATTTGAGGTTTTCACGGCGATGAGTCTGAAGATGGCTGTCTTCTGGATTGTTGAGCCGTAATTATGGAGGCAGCAAGGACCTCTGAAACGTCGGTAAACTTCTACTAGACTATACGGCTCAACAACCCAGAAGACAGCCATCTTTTGCTTGTGTTCATTAACTAATCCGTAAATGTGTCCAGGAACATCTGAGTTAAAAGCAGTAAGTAGTAGATTTGCCAGGTTTTGTAATACCTCCGAATGCGTTCTACCTGTAAACAGATTACTTTCTGCTTCATCAAGATTTATTGTCAGTTACGGTAAGTCTGCACGCGTTATACGTCATAACTTCAGACAAGTTATCTAAAATTGCGGAAGCCAGCAATTAAGTCGAAATTGGGGCTGGGAATATAATTTTCCTGATCCAAGTACAAACGTACGCAGTACAATATTAAATTTAATGTGTTGTTACCTCAGGTCATTAATATTCATTTACATCAGTCCCATGAAAATTGTTTTTCTTCGGAACAGTGTTTGGATGTTCATCTGTCTGAACATCCAATTCCTCTTTCAAATACTCCTAGTACGCTCGTGGTGCAGAACATTTCTAGTAGCTTATCTAGTCTATATTCCCGTGTTTTAACAAAGTATAAGTTTCATTACCGTACGCCAGTAGACTCTGTCCTGAGTCATATGAATCAGTCGACATCTGTGGATACGGTGTCTGTACCAAAGTCTCAGGAATGGTCTATTTTTATTTTCTTCAAATTTTTCTACTAAGCTTTTGTACGCATTTATCGTGTGCCCCCCCCCCCCCCCCGTGAGGGCTGCGTATCATAAAAAGAAATGTACGATAACATAGCAACCGTGCAAAATCTTATTTGTTAATCTTTCTTCCACTTTAAAAGCTATAACTATTAAACCATAAGAGCTATAAATACGAAATTATACATTAAAATATATAATAAACATTGTTATAAATTATGCATTAAATGTTGTTTACAATTCAGCAGTTACAAACTTGTTGACGATGTGTAAATTTGGGATTATATACGGAAAATTTAAGTTATTGAAATTTATATAAAAATACATAATTAAATATAATAACAATATTAGCTATTCTGTATGAAACACATTGATAGTTGCAGACATTGAAAGAAATACTGGCGCAAGTAGGATATTCGATTTCACGACCATTTAGCACATTAGCCCATCAGCCCGAAATGTATTTTTCACTTCACAGTATCCTATTTAAAATTCCTTGAATTGGTCACCTTAATGATATTGGGTGATTAATACAAACTGTGAAATTTCCTTTTTATTTAATTTTCCCCCATCCTCCCGCTGTTCCTCTCTCATAGGTCCAAATATTCTTCTCGTAACTCAACCTTCGTTCATTACCGACGGTGACAGATATCCATCCATCACACATCCGTATGAAACCGCAGATAAAATTATAATTTTGCGCATTTTTATTTCCTTTTCCCCTGACTATCAGAGATTTGAGTGCGGTGTTGGATTACGGTCTGCGGGATTGGGAACGGATATCATTGTTTCTCCTGTAAGACCAATGGGGTCACAACCGAGAAGACCAAGGTCTAAATTCTCTACCTTTGTTTACAAGAACTGTGCGTATTACATTTATATTTCCCTGATATTGCATTAATTGCAGAGCGTATCTCTTAGAATTATGCAAATAATCGACTGACAAAGAAGTGTAAAAAAGTTAAAAGGAATAAATTTCATTTAGTAATGCGTGTCGAGCTGAAATTAAATACGTCCGTGATGTTTTGGTATCCTAGCAACTCATATGTTAACGCTAACATTTTTTCCCCGCTGTCACGTGACTTACCAAATAAGCAAGTTAACATATTCATTTCTTAATGCGAGGTAAGTGAAATATGTCGTGCAGTGCCAAATTATTAAAGTGCGTGGGCTGCATACAATTTGTGGCAGTGGTTAGTTTATCATATCAATATTTTGTTGGATATTGTCCATTATCTGAGGTATTTTTTGTATGCACGGCATTTCGAGAGTTGGCTCCAGGTCATCGATTGTTATTAAACTAAGGCAGAGGCGGAGTATTCATGCTAATAGTTTAAGCCCTGGAAACGTGGTTTGAAAGAATAAATAAGTTATTATTTTTGCTCGAATATTAAAAAGCCACCTCTGGGTCTTATAAATGCCAGGCGTGTGTAGGATTTGGGGTTTCACGGCGGTGAGTCCGAAGACGGCTATCCTCTGGGTTGTAGTAGCAAGGACCTCTGAAACGTCGGTAAACTTCTACCAGACTACACGGCGCTACAACCCAGAAGACAGCCATCATCCGGACGTGTGCTGTGTGCTCTAAACACCCCCAGTATTTTTTTATATTTATTTATTTAGTGTTCTGTCTGAGGACAGGTCCATATGAACAGGATCCTTCCATCCTTTTCTCGGACTGGGACCTGTTCATATACGTTCTTGGCAGATGATCCAGAAGTGGTTTGCCATTGCCTTCTTCTGTGTGTGAATGGAGTAATTGTTGGGATGCCACGGAGAAACCGGGGAAGCCCCCGGAGGAAAACTCCGTGTTGCCTGGACCACGGCCTTGCCCAACACAAGTTATAAATTCGGGCACCGCCGGGAATCGAACCCGAGACCCCCCAGGTTTACAAGGCCAGCGTTCTAACCGCTAGACCACCGGGGCGGGAACCCCCAGTATGGACATTGTTATTACTTTAGTTTTATTTATTTCTATTATGCTTTATTACGCAGCCAAATCGCCACTTTTAACTCGTGTGAATTTGCACAGTAATTCTTGGGCAATGATATTTTGCTAAATGTAATTAATGTTGTAACTGACATGACGCTAAACACTCGGCGCCATATAATCAGTTATTGAGTCAATGCCCTGGTTATTATTCTCTCATGTAGTGGATTGGTGAATTGGTTATTTCGTTTCGTTTGTTATTCATGTCCATTCTCAGCGTTTGATGCCTGCGAAGTTATAGTTTGTTACCAGATAACATTGCTTATTAAGAGGTATTTTAATTAGTCAATTTCTGCATTTTAATTAATATTACTTATTCTTCATTTATGTAGTGTTCTCTTAATTTCTCTACGGTAATGATATGTTGTGGTTATTTCTGTGCCTTACAGTATCTCCAGCGGTGAGATGTTCTAGATTCATCTGTACATGTTTGTTTCTATTCCCCAGGTTTTGCATGGTGTTTACGTGCCTGGCGCTCAGCGTGTTCTCTACAATAGAAAAGTACGAGAAGCAAGCGAGCATAATACTTTTCTACATGGAGATTGTAGTTGTCGTGTGGTTCACCATAGAGTTTATCCTGAGGTAAGATTTAGCGTTATATTTCCGGCATACAAATTCTTAAGAATCTAAAAGTACGTTCAATTAGTCAAGAAATTCCTCACCATTTATGGGACAAAAAGATTTATTGTGTTTAAATGAGCCTGCTACAGTTTTTTATCGTGAGCCAGATCAGTCTACTCTACGAACTGCGAATCTATTTCCCAAAGACCCATTTTAATATTATCATCCCATCTGTGCCTAGATCTTCCGAGCGGTGCCTTCGCTTTGGAATTTCCAATCACAGTTCTGCACACATCTTCCCCATGCGCGCTACATGTCCCCCCCATCTCATGTTCCTTGTTTGTTTTTTTTGTCATTCTTATAGCTAGTACTTGGTGAAGTGTACAAGTTATGAAGCTTCTCATTATGTCATTTTATCCACTCTTATGTCACGTATTAGGTTCAGATAGTCACTTAGGGTCCCTGTTCTCTGATACCCGTCGTCTGTTTATTTTTTCTGGACGTAAAATACCAGGTTTCACACCGATACAGAACAAAAGTGAAATTATATTTTTGTATATTTTAATGTTTACGTTTTATGTAACATAAGGGAAAACGAAAGATTCTGAACTTCAAGCAGCAAGCAGACATTAATATTTAACAAATATTAAATTTAAAATATTGCAATTGAATTAGTATTTTTTATCATGACTGTATGTCATCTGATAATCGTATGAGAACATATGTAAAACATAGTATTAGTATATACACTAAAAAATTTTACGATACCGAAATAGTGCCTTAGGTTTTTTTTCTGAATAAGACTTTGTAGCACGAATAAATTTAGTATTAAGTATCTCTATTGCTGATTATCTCATTTTAGTCTGCAATAAACAAACATTATGACCAATAACGAATACAGAATCCCAGAGAACTCGTTTTTTCACAGACACAGAATTCTTTATTTTACTCTAAGGTTAGGGACACAGAGAACAAAACCGCACTATAACGAAAATAGAACGAGATCGTTCATGAGGATCGAAGCGTATTTTATTATTTTAGATAATGAGAAATTTACAAGGAGAAAAACAGATTGAGTGAAGGTTGGTACTTGGCCAAAATTTGCCTCGTCGGCAATTTGTGTCGATAGGCCAGTAAGAGAGGTAGATGATAATCTGTTTAGACCACGTCAAGTCTCCAGGCGCTGTAGTTCTTTCTGCTCTGCTGGACTGGTAAGGTTGAAGTCAAGCAAGCAGTGACTTGGACACGTGACGTTAACTAATGGTGGCGTCTTGTCTTGTGAGTATCTGGCATGTATATTAAATTTCACTTCCGTCGCCTTTCTAAACGTCTTCACATTGTTGTAACGCGAAAGATGTATTATTAACGTACAGCAGTGGTTCAGAATCGTTTATGTTCACGGCAGTTTGTTTTCCGAGGATCTACCTCACGCCGAATTATACAAATAGTTCACAAATCTAATCTGGACAGATTTTTTTTACGATTCTAATAATTGATCCATTTACCGCTGGGGAGACCTAGACGTAGATGGGAGGATAATGTCAGGCGGGATCTATTGGAGATAGGAGTTGAAGGAGACTGGATTTTGTTGGCCCAGGACAGGGTCCGGTGGAGGGCTTTGGTTAATTCGGTGATGAACCTTCGGGTTCGGTAAGCCATCTAGTCAGTTAGTTAGTTAGTTAAACTGGTAGACGCTTATGAAAGGATAATATTAAAATTTACAGGGCATATAGCAGTTATAGCAGGGAGAGAAGTCATTTGGCATAAATGTGAGGTTAATATCAAATTGGATCTCAAAGACTACTGTGGGAGGCTGTGAATTCTTCTGGTTCAATCGTAAGCATAAAGCTCAATGGCAGGCTGTTCTTAACACTTTCATGAAACTTGTGGTTTCATAAAAGGCGGAGAATCTATTAGCCATCTGTCGCAATATGTGAAACTTTCACGGCGACTGAAGTCTTCTTGGGCGATCAGCCGAGTGAGAATGGCGTTGTAATCAGACGTTTCTGTTTCATAATTTCTTTGTAATTCTCTTGTTAACCCGTTCCAGATTATAGATAAGTCACCTCGCTCAGAAACACGTATAATTCTGGCCGGAATTTATCTTAAAATGTAGATGGAAGTGGCTTTTGAAGAATAGAAATTTTCATTTGCTGTTGAAATAAACAAATGCATTGCTAATCTGTTATTTATATTTTATGTGAAAGAATTATCATGCGGCATTGTTATGTCGGTGTGTATGTTTATTTTTGAATGAATTTACAAAAGTTAATTACTTTTCTTGTGAACATAATGCCGCCAGATGCCACCCGTCTATTGTCCTACCATCAGTTTACTGTACCAATAATGTGTTGGCGCAAACTTTCGAGGTGGCAACGAAATGAGCGTCGGCAACAGTGTACTGCCTTAGCTTCCTAAAATAGATCTTTGATATGCATAGGTGTTTATGTAAAGTTTTTGTTGGTGGAAATTTTTAAAATGTATAAAAACAACATTCTGGCCACGCGAATGTTATGTTTAGCTTTATTTTATAGCGGGATGAAATTAACCATTTTGTGTGAAACTTTGAGCTTATACTGGAATGTTAGCTCTGTCGTAATCTGCACTGGTAAAAATTATCCATGGAAATTCCTCGCTAAATAATACAACTAACCATTTATTATTCTTGTCATTCTCATTAGAATTAAAGCATTAGAATTAATACAGATATAAACTATTTCTAAAACTTCTTGTTACGCAGATTTGATAGTTGTAGAAATGTTCCACGTCATACTTTTT
The DNA here is from genome assembly GCF_977971745.1 of Zootermopsis nevadensis. Classification (NCBI taxonomy): domain Eukaryota; kingdom Metazoa; phylum Arthropoda; class Insecta; order Blattodea; family Termopsidae; genus Zootermopsis; species Zootermopsis nevadensis. The sequence goes on along the minus strand of NW_028259149.1, from coordinate 11,780,140 downwards.
CACGGCAGCCATGTTGGTATTCTGAAGACAAAACTTTAAAATTCTAATATTACTGACTGTGAATTTCACTTACTTATATCGTGTTTCACTGTAGATGGTCAGTTAGTGATAATGACACTCAAATGTAAATATGAGGATGGACAAACATACATAAGCATTTCATCAATTCGGTCTCGATGTCTTGACGTCTTAAAGATACATTAACACTCATAGACCTACACACTGGTAAAAGGACGTTTTTGTTTTTTGGTTTTTATTTATATACAAATAACAAACTTCCTTATTACTTATGATAGTCGTCTGTTCCTATTACGAGTGTTCTGTTATTCAACACCGGTTTGCCGTGCAATTATCACTTCTTCTTTCAATTAGCGGAATCGAACTCAGGACAGTCACAGAAGATTTCTGAAACCAAAAGTAATCTCTGTATTTACGGAAACATCTCTCAAATTTCCAAGTCTCTAAAACCGTTCTGATCATATTATATTACTGGGAAAATAAATCATTTCCGCAAATGTTCGTATTTCGAAGTTCTTGAATCGAATTCTTGTCATATATTACGAATCGTAAATGATGTGCCTTCGGTATAAAAGCTGTCGATGGTCCTAAAGAATTCTATTTTATTATTATTTTTGCCGAGAACTGTCCTGTCACGGAAAATGTAGCATTGCGAATGAATGACTAATTGTGAAGACATGGTATTTAATACGATGAAGCGTGAGATCTGCTACTGAATTACAGCAATTTTTTTAAATATGATTTGCGTTTATGGACGAAAATTCGAGTAAAATCGAAAATGGCATAATATCTTGAATAGCGTTTACGTTTGCAAACGTAGAGACTCGAACTGAAACCACATGGGAAACATTTTATTATTTTCATTCATTAGGGAATGTAATACTACTCAAATCGTCTCTGAAAGCCAACTAGACCGCAAAATATGAAGAAGATGAATATAAAGAGTTAAAATACGGTTGAAGACGGAGAAAAAGTAATTCAGCAAGACTGGAGACAGCTGAACGAAAGAATTTTTTCTGGGCTTAGAATTGCCTTCTTCTGAGGCCTTCTTTTTTATGTAAGTTGCCACAAGAAATCAACGGTCTAAGTTATTTTTTGTGTGATACTGAAATCTACTGCTGCCTGTCCAAAAAAAACTGTGACTAGGGCGTATTCCATAGTGGAGGGTCTTTCTATTAAATGTCACCATTGCAGTTTGCAATATTATAAAAGAGATCACATATTTGTGGTCAAAACGTTCGAACGGAACTTGTAGTAGCCCGCCTTTAGTCCATATCTTGACCTAGGCATGAGGTTAACAGATAAGTGGTTAACTCCCCTTTTATTCCCATTTCGGAGGCCCTGGACTTGCATAGAGGTCCAGAATCCTGAATGAGATGTTTCATAGTTTTTCTCAGTACCTTACGGAAAATTTTGTAGTTATCAGACTCCGAATGTACAAGTATCTACAAATCAAGCCGGAATATATGTCCGATATTTCTAGTACTGTATATCTATTATTATTATTATCATCAGTGAACCCTTGTTTATTCAAAGACACTTTATCAACTGAACAGGTTATGTCGACTCGAATGGTAGTTTGGAAAAGGTGTGGAAGAACGTGGTCGTGGTCTATTTTAAAGCTCAGTCGCTCTTCGATTACTATCTGTACTTCACGAACGTTCATCGCTGCGGCCCCGCCAAACGATCACAGATTACAGTAACGCAAATCGACATCACCGAGTAAACAATGTATTTCGGAAACGTTGGCTAATCCTTAAAAGAAAGTTATTTACTTTTTCTACTTCAAGTGATATCCTCGAACAAACTACTTAATTGTATTAGAACTTTAAATTACCCTGTGTGTGTGTATTGGAATGTGGTGGTCTAGCTCCACTCGTAGTTAAAACTCTACACTTGAAGATGGTGAATGAACAGTTTTACGTAAGGTTTGAGGTTTTCACAGCAGTGAGAGTTCTGTCTTCTGGGTTGTTGCGCTGATGACGAAGGCAGCATGACCTCTTAAACGTTGGTTAACATCGAACAGACTACACAGCGCAACAACCCAGAAGACAGAAATCTTCAACAGTTTTACGCTTTGCCCCTGCAAAACATCCTTTAGCCATTGTTTGAGGGGAAACAAAACTCGACCAAATTTTCGACTGCATACAATGCCAAATTGCATTTTCAATCCGGTGAAGGAAATGAATGACACGATGGGTAGAAATTGTCTCTCCTTTATTTGTTCGTTTCAGTGTACTTCGTGGAGAGGAATGGCATATGACCTGGCTTTGAATACTCCAATATTCTTCCTGATTAGCAAACCCAAATAAAATGCAAAGCAATTTAATTCAACTTGTGTTCCAGAGTTTCATTATTTCGAAAACCAGCCCAATCGGAAAAAGTGGGTCGGCACTCTCAGCTCGATAGGCAGACAGTTCGACCGCTTATGAAAGTGGCGGCAAGGATCAGAGAGCCAAACGGAAACAAACGGTTGTTCAATTCTCCGTTCAGAGGCTATTAATTTCATTTGGTCACACAGTTTCACGATTCCTGTATAAATTCACGGCAAGGATCGATAAACCCGATAATACGGATCTCGTCGTTGTTGGAATTTCTGTATCATTTTCGGGAATCGATATCTGCAGCTGCGGTAGTTGGATTGTAACAGATTGTCTGGGTTCAGATAACACGCACTCGAATTACGTGTACGTATCTGAGATATGATTATGACGTATCATCGTCTCCAGCATCGCGGGTTAAGCTGTTTACCTCTCCTATTACGAGTATTACAACTGATCTCTCTTATTGGCATCTTTCGGGCTTTATTTTACCTCCATATTGATAATGCAGCTTTGGGATTCGTTCCAAGCGTTTTAGCTGTATATTTGGATGTTTTGTTATTTAAGTGTTAATAGCGTATTACCCGCTAATTGACTGGAATTAAATTATTGTGCCGAAAAGTAATATTAATTGTAGAATTACCTTTGTAAATCGCATTCAAACTGCAAAATTTATAAAACTTCTTTATAAAATAAATTAAATGTGAAAATATCTTCAGAGTGACTGAAACCAGATAACCTGCCAAACACACCAACACAGAACTAACCTTCTGACTCCAGACCTCTACCGGAGACTACGCCAGACCCTATCATAGCATTGTTTGCATGTCTTGCTACCAAAGTCGCCACCGTCAGAACTTCATTTCAGTATTTTTCCCGAATCACACGAACGATGTACTCATCAATCACAACTTACGGATGTTCTTAAAATTTTCAATCACGATTTTTTTGTGAATTTATTCCTAAAATTTACAAAATTAGCAATTATGGCTTCAGGTACTACTACTATTCGACTATATTAATAACATTTTTTCAAAGGCCTATTCATTTTTGTTTCATCACAAAACTTGTTTATTTAAGAGAAGGCGGTTTGTAACAGTGAAGGGGAAATTTGTTACAACACACTGTATTAGTAAACAGAAGTAATTAATTACAGACAATATGCCAATTAACAATTAATTACAGAAATTAACTTCAAACATATGAAACATTTTCATCATATATTAACAGCCTTAACGAGATTCTTCCAGAAGATACTTCATCAGCTGCTGACTCATGAGATGCTGCTGCAAATGAGTAATTTTTAAACTAAAATATAACAACTAGCCCCCTTCTCCCCTACTTTAAATTTTCTTGTTAGGAATCTGAAGTAAGTAGTTCATAATGTCTGCATCTTTATGCAGCAATATAAAATTACGACCGACAAAATTCTGTGTTGGATTCGATTACAAGCGGGCAAATGGTCGGAAGTGGCAAAACAGTTCGATGAGACTTCACGTTCTTACGGTGACTTCGGACGTTGCACAGGAACTGACCGACATGTCAAGCGTGCTTGCTGCCTCCATCATCAGGACGATATGTTTTTGAAAATACCAGAAACTGGTGTACGACGTATGGTGCTCCATCTTTCCGTCCGGACTCCACAGAAAGCAGCGTATTGTCTGCAGTACTCGATGGGTGCCTGCTATTGGTTTATTCAGCGGTGCTTTACCAACTGCACTGGTTATACTCCTCCGGATGCATGCCCGCAACTTAATTCCAGACCTGAAATATGCAACACTGATTATAATATTCACTTGATGGGACACTTCAAAAGAATATTATATTATATTGGAGTACACGAACGGAGGCATTATTTGGCAGATGTTGAGGCAAAATTGGAAGGTCGTGTCTCCTTACTTATCATTACAAAACTTTTAAATTGCATTCGTTATTTCGGATCTACGTTAAATTTGTCTGGCGAACCTCGTACAAGCAATATTTTCAAGTTCAGTCCTTATCTGAAGAAAATAAAAGTGTTTCCATTACACGGATGAATACATTGATGGTGCTTAGTGATGAGATATCCCTCAATTTCGAGAACGATACAAAACCCTCCAAAATACACTCTGAACGAGTAAAAAGTTATAGATGGTTGAATCGGAGAAGCACAACATAATTACCACTAGAACTTGTAAGGTCAATTTTAGTGCTCTACGTTCTTAAATAAATACTCTACAACATGAAGCTCACATCAAATTTATCACAACATCCTTATCACAAAAGACGTTTGTGGGTTTCAAAACGGGATTTAAAGTATTGTAAAATAAACCAATTAGAATATTCAAAACCTGAGCGAAAATTACCATTTCAAGGAAGACTGCTCCGAGGATTTAAAGCCCTCATCTTTGAAAGCAGAATTTTTTCATCTAGAATACTCCAACTTAAACAAGACTAAAAAATTACGTAATCGACAACAGCATCGGGAAACAGACGTACAAATAATAATTTTAAATGGAAAATTTTTGATGCAGTGGTCCTTAAGTTTGACCTTGTTTCGCCAAAGAAAGATGCATTTATGGGCAAGCACCACGCAGCTTCTGCAGTTACGACTTCGGAATTAATAAATTACCACAGTAACAGCACAGCAAATTATGGAAACTAAAACAAGAAAAAGGGATCTAAGAGTGACGCAGTTGGAGAAAATTAGATTTATTCACTTCAAAGACAATATTGCGCCGTAACAAGGAATAATTAACAAGTTCGATGTTTAAAATGAAGGTTGCTTCACACCTAACTAAAAAAAGAGAGGCTTATTGTGATGTCTGAAAAAAGTTGTCCTCCTGATCTTAAAATTGTTTTGAAGAACATTAATTATGTAGACAGACTAAAGATAAAAAAGTAAGAGTTGGAAATTTAGAACACCAATAATATTATTGATATATAGCGATGTAATTGCACTGTTATGCATCTTTCCTTGTTACACCCCCTCGGCACGATGAGCCACAAGGTCAATGAGGGGGGGGGGCCTGAAAAGAAAAAAATCAAAATTAATATATGTGAAAGACAAACAATAGCAAAAGGTACAACGGTTGCTGACGAAAAGAAACTTGGAAAACTAAAATCTCCGCCATATATTTCACTCCTTTGTTCACCTCCAATCGCGACACATGAAATGACTTCTCTTACTTTCCATTTCGATTAGGTAAGCTGATTTATTCTGCCTGAAACAATTCAATCAAAACATTAGAATACCTTACACTTTTTGTTAGGTGTTTGAGGACATGCTTTCAAATAAAAAGCTGCAGAATAGGAGACATTGTTTCTCCACGATGTTAAAAAAATTAGTAGTCCTCATTTTCTAATGCAGGCTGCAACTGATCCATATACCTAACTTGGTTACCCCCCTTTTCGTAGCCTAAAATGTTGAAGTGAGGTTGAGAAAACAGTGGAAGAGTTGCAGCTTGCCAGTACCAAAGAAATAAAAAAAATATCCATGGATTCGAAAGTCTTCAGAGGTTAGTCTTTTCGGTGAAACAAAGTCGACGACGAAGTTTATCTGAAACAATTCAATCAAAACATTAGAATACCTTACACCTTTTGTTAGGTGTTTGAGGACATGCTTTCAAATAAACATTGCAGAATAGGAGACATTGTTTCTCCACGATGTTAAATAATTTAGTAGTCCTCATTTTCTAATGCAGGCTGCAACTGATCCATATACCTAACTTGGTTACCCCCCTTTTCGTAGCCTAAAATATTAAAGTGAGGTTGAGAAAACAGTGGAAGAGTTGCAGCTTGCCAGTACCAAAGAAACAAACAAAAATATCCATGGATTCGAAAGTCTTCAAAGATGAGCGTCTTCGCTGGAACAAAATCGACGATGTCTATCTGTAACAATTCAATCAAAAATAGAGAATAAGACTTGAAAACAGCTTTTCTGCGTTTTCAGTAGTTTTGTCTGTCCTCAGTATCGAATTGAATTTGCAGTTTATCTACAAATTCTTACAGAAATCTGGGCGCACGGTCATTTAAAGAACCCATTGCGCAGTGGCATTGTTGGCTCTCGTAGTGTTCCGTAGCATGAGCAGCTGTTCCTGATCACGTTCTGTTACCCCCCGCCCCCCAAAATCTAAAGAACCTAACGCGAACGAAAAGACAAACGACTGCAACATGCTAGGTCCACTTCGATCGCCTCCTCCGGCTGCCAACACAAACCGGTCGAGTTCCACATCCCAGTGCAGTCAGTGTTTTGGTGTTTGTGAGCTTGTTTACAATGGGTCAACTATTAATTACGTGTAATTGTGTATGGGGTGCTTCACTCTGCAAACTAAGGGAAGAATCGAGTGCACGCACCATTTTTTATGTAGATACGTCTCAGTTTTGTATGAAAAAGCAGTAATTAATTTGCTTGTGAAAGTAAGCAGATTTAAATAAGAGATGATTTTCGAAAAGTTATAAAACATTATGGGCATTTGAGGTACGGTGGAAACGCATCTACCTTAAGCTAAGGTTAGGTAGGTTAGAGTCTTACGTCACTTCATCACCTGAAAACAAGTGACGAGTATCAACGTGCGAACTCTAGTCCCTGGTGCATGCTAAACAATTCTATGCAGAAGAGGCCACAGCTTACACATTCTGCTAGCCTCGAAATTGTAGAGGCTATTTACATAATTACATTCACGATGATTCTACCTTCTGAACGAAGCGCTTATCCGAATTCTTATTAAGTCGTGTCAACTTCATATATACCAAATCCGAACATTAATATTTAACCATTTAAAGCCGATGTAGAGCGCAACTTTAGCTGTGAAAATTCGCTCAAATAACGACAGAGTTCTGTACGAGAACGTAGCCTGCATCAACAACAAAATGACCAAAAGCTTCTCGAATAATTTGATGTGTCTCTGAGTGACCTCTCCGTGTGTGTTGCTTCCCTCGGACACTGGCTGAACCACGGGGTGTTAAGCTTTCTGCAGCCTGCGGACACACTACTCTACCAATGTGGCCCAGTACATTGGCACGGTACTATATCTAAATACACCTAACAACCTAACACTTCGTGTACCTAACACTGTTTGGGTTGGGGGGCAATACACGATGACACAAAAAGCACTTCCTTAATTATGTAGTGATGTCTCTTGAAATACAGGCTGCCCACTTAACGCTTACATACTACAAAACCCTACGACTCTAAGACAGATGTAGTTTTTGCATTTCTAAATGATTCAGCCAGCGACCCTTACTGAGTGGTAAGCAACGGGGAGACTGCAATAACCACTTAACTTTTTCCCGTGACGTTGTGTCCAGTTTGATCCTGTCGCTCAGCAGCGGATGATTTGTAGTTACTGAAGCTTGTAGTTTTGTTGAAGCTGATGAAGGGGAGGGGGGATATTGATGCACATGGGAGCACTGACTAAAGCTGATTTACACTTTGCACTTCACACACATTTAGCCTATTTACTACAGGCTATATATATATGGAGTAGAAACTCCATTCGAAGCACTGTGAGCTTGAAGCACTTTCGGAATCGATGCACTGAATTTATTCTTAGCACATTCGTTGGCTACATATTTCATACTCTGAACTGATCACTTTACTTCGATGTGTATAATAAAAAATTAAAAGGGAGAGAATAGATTTCTTTCAAACACTATTTTTTCAATCATTACATTGTCTCGACAGTGAATAAATTTCCGCTCTGAATACGTTATTAATGAAACAATTTTCGTAGCCTAGGTAAGTTTTATAACTCGCGACGTAAGAAATTTTATTTCAGTACGATTGAAGACTTCTCGACCGATTCACCACGTATGTGTACTACTCATAAATCTAATATGGAATTTAAACTTTTCTCGCCAAATTTTCTTACGCATCTATCAAAGATTTTAAAGCACTAGATGTATGATTTTTTTATTATCAAATAAGCATTTGTTCGAAAAGTTTTGCACTAATTAAACCAATCTCGAAGAACGTGAAAGCTACATGTTCTAATATATACATATAAACGTCTTACTTTGTTATTGGTCGTTTGAGTACGGGGTGTTTTCTGTCTGAAATTAAATTAATCAATTTCGATTGAATGTTGTAGAAGTATCATTTATAGTGAGCGTAAAATAGTGAAATACTGCCAGTTACTTTTATCGACCCACAATACCCTACTCCATAAGCTTAAAGAATACCGAACTTTCGGCAAGGTTTTTAAAATGTGCAGTTATGTTCAGGCCTGGATGGAAAAACAACTTAACGGACTCTCCTATATACGCGAGGTTTAAAAAAGACTGCATACTCGGGACACGTCGCATGTTATTAGAAAAGAATTGTATTTAAAATTCAGCGAAAATTTTATAACGAATATTTCACAAGGAAATCGCTATTACGTATTTTTGCAATTTTTGTGACGTTGTTTCAGGCCGTAAGGCAGTTTCTTTTAAACGCTAATGCCAAGTAAAATTCTGGTTATTATTCCAGCAGTTAGGAAACTGCATGCCCATATAGCAACTTTTTTTGACTGAAATGATAGCTAATTACAACTAATTTGGTTTTCCTTTGAAAGTTACCCGAAGATACCAATAAACTTATAACTCCGTACATAAATTATATAATTAAGGATGGTTTAAAATATAGCATTTTTCGGTACCAAATCTTTTGCCTATGTCATAGGAAATATGAATATCCCAATTATTATCCCTTCCTTCGTGAAGGTAGAACGCAAGAATGTATTGACTGGGGTTGTATAAAAATCTAGTCACAACGTTGTCCGCTAATTTCTTTGCGTTTCCTTTATGCCCCAACTTTTGTGGAGGCCCGAGTATGAATTCGGAATATCAGAGCTATTGTGGCAATTGCTTGTGCTGTGTACCGCATCTGAGTAGTTTTTGCCGGCCATGCATTGTGTAATGGAAATTATGTCCCATTCCCAAATTCATGTAACTATCATTCAATTGTCCATTCATTCCCATTTCACCCATTCATTCCCATTTCACCCATTCATATTTACACAAACACACAATGAGGAAGCCTAAGAATATATTAGTATATAAAATGTTAGTACCCAAACCTTGTGTCACCTATATATGAAGAACACAGTACAAACAAAATAGCCAATTTGTTTTTCATTTAATTTCCGTATAGCGCAGAACACATTTATAAACTGTACGGTTCATTCGGTATGCCTCCAGTCACCGAATTCCATTCTGAGTCAATTTAGTCCCCCATTGTACTACTTCTTTTGGCAAATTTCAAACTCCACCCTCACATACAGAGGCTGGACACCAAGCTGAAATTTTTGTTCAAGAATTTCGTCACATTCTTCGTACAGATTGCCCAAATTCAATATACGTCGACATGTTACATTTAAATTTTTGGTCTATCGTCCTTATATTTATTATACATTTTAAAAGATTATTCAATGTAGAATGCTTATCTAAAATTTACCTCATTTCTTCAAAAATGTATGTGCTCCATTTTATCAACTGCTGTATAGGCACCCAATGCCATTTCTGCTAGGACCTGTTCTGACTCTATGAAGGAAACGTCAAATACTCCTTACAAAGGCACGTTCTTAAATACTTCAGATTTAGAGGCGAAATATCGTTGTTGTTAAAGTACAAACTAGCCATTTATATTTTCTGTTAAAAAACGTATCACTAGTAATTTTTAGCTTTTAAAATATAAAGGAATTCAATTTTTTGTGGTACACAAAGTTTGCGTTACTTTGTTTCGGATATAATTTAAACGGGATCATATCACACGAATTAGCTACATTCATTTTTCTTAATAAACCTGCTTAAATCTGTAAAGTTTTCGTTCAAGGTTCTGGATTTTGGATGCAATAAAACTGCATTTTACTAGTCGACGTGTCCCGAAAGCTTTACGTTTTGCGTAGAAGCTCCTAGTTTCCATCCCAGTTCTGTCAAATGTGAATCGTACACGTTTTACGAATGAGTTCTTCTGAGGTATTTGACGAAATGTTTGTACCTAGTGCAGTCTGAACCTCAGCGCAGTATATCGAATCATTTCCTACTGCAATGATAATTTGACTGTAAATCTTACGATTGTTGTGAAATAGTTTTTTCGAGGAACTTTGCAATTGCCCAATTACCTGTTCCGGATAATTCTTATATTGCATTCTACAGTACGCCATAATAATCCGCTGATATACGCCGAATTAGAGAATTTGAGCTGCGAACGGTTATTATTTACAACATAATTTAATCAGTTTAGTCAGTATTTAGAAAACGTTTCCTTATTCGACTGGTCTGAACTACTTTACGAAAATATTACGGTTAAGTTTATTTTAAAATTATTATATTAATTAAACTCTGTGTAGGAATTCTACCGTTTTATAAAACGCAATTATTCTTAACTTCCAATACTCAGTCGGTTGTACTGAATTAGCGAATACAAATTTATTGCTTTAATTATTTTTTTAAAAATTCGCTTCTACTGTTAAATATTATCGCTGCTATAAATATTCGCAAAATTAAGAATCCTAACAAATTAACGTTTAAATACTTCATTCAAAATTAATAAATTGATGAAACCACCATTTTGCAAAAACATAATTTTACTGCAACTTACACTTTCATTACCACAGACCCGCACAAGAAGACGTCCCGATTCCAACTGAAAGAATTAGGCCTAGGACCGGATCATCCAACCCCTGCGCTTGACTTTCGTTTACGTCATACCCTATTGGCCAATATGTGTACTATTATTATTTGAGACATGACATATATTTGATTTTATTAGTTGTTCTTGTGTCTTTTACCACTAATTTTATCAAAAAAATGCATTTCGAAATTAGAATTTAAAATATATACTAAAATTCATAAACTTCCTTCTGTTTATTTCTTTTTTTTTATTAATTCTGTGACCATTGGAATATTTTATGCATCCGAGAAAGGAAACAGATCGCGCTGGAAACGAATTCTGTATGGACCGTTTCTTTTTCCACAAGAACATGAATCATAAGTTTTCAAGATGTCCTCCAACGTTCAACTATTCGAGCTCACGTGTTCACAATTTCCGATGTTTTAAATTTAAGAGCTCAGGCATTCTTTAACACAGTTGAATATTAAACATAAATTATAAGTGTGTAAACTAGATTCATCTATGTCAGGACAGGGTAGGGGGGGGGGAGCAACTTGTGAAAGTGTTTATAGACATAGACGTTACACAAAGGACGGAAATTTCCTTATCAACTGAGTTGTTATTAGTTTCTTCAGAAATACTCTAGTCCATTAAGTTACATATGGGTCTAAAGTACTGTGTGCAATGAATATGTATCGGTGTTGAGTAAACTTTATTAGTTTAAAATTCAGGAACGTTTATTATATAATATGTCTTAGTGAGAAACCGCTGACTGGTAGGCAAGAGACATTAAGTTGAGAATCTTGCACTGGTGAACAATAATCTAGTAATCATTTTCCAACAATTTGCCATTATTACTTTGTCTTTATTGTTCATGAATCGCCTCTGAGGGATTCCAACCAGAGAAGAGGAAACTTCAATTATTTTTGAAATCATAAATTTCAGTGACTGAAGTTACCTCAGCACTACGACATCAGAGACATGGGTTCATTAGGCAGCATATTTACTGGCGTCTCCTGAAATAACGAATGAGGTCATTGACTCACTGAGTGTCTCTGTCTATCAGTTAATTAGGTACAGTGGCCTTAACTTCAATAACTATAAGTGACCATATTTATGTCCGTTTGAGGTCACGCATAGGTCACCGTCATGTTTTACTCAAGACAGTATCAGTCCCTGGGTTTCTCGAATAGAGGCATTTAAGTTTCTCAAGGTCACTCAAATTCCATTTTTTCAAGTACACATATCTGCCGATCTGTAGGAGTCTGAGTGATAATACTCATGTCAGTTTGAGGTCTCGGACAGGTCATCGTCATGTCATAGTCACGACAAGATCAGACCGTGGGTTTTCAGAATAGAGACTTTTAAATTTTCAAGGTCATTCAAAAGTATTCTTTTCAAACGCATATTTCTCCCTTTCTGTAGGAAACTGAATGACTATAATCTTGTCAGTTGAGGTCATGGATAGTTCAACGTCACCTCAAGGTCATAAGAAGATAAGTTCAAGGTTTTAAGGAATATATGCCTTTAAATTTTCGAAGCTCAGTTCAAGAACAATTTTTCTCAGGCTTATATCTATCTAACTTTATTAAACTGTGTGACCATAATCATGTTAGTTTGAAGCCACTTATAGATAAATTTCATTCAAAAGTCAGGGAAATTACTTTCCATAAGATGGGGCTACTTTAGAAGGATATGTTCGGTTAGTTTAGGTTGGTTTCGGTTGGTTTAGTTTAGGTTACGTTAGGTTATTTTAGGTTAGGTTTTGTTTGAGTGGGGTGTGTTAGGTTATTTTTTGGTCCCTTGCGTTGCTTTGTGTAGTTAATTTTGTATCGTTTTAACTTCTGTTATTCCGGGATAGGTATGTTTTGGTCACGTAACTGTAACAAGGTGCCCCTTGTCCAGTGTAACAACTGGCCCCACAGCAGGCCATTTTGATTTAACGGTCAAAGCCGTGTCAATATTCGACTGAAGTGAAGAACGAAGTACACGTATTGCTCTTAATATAAAGAGCTTTACGTTAGGAAATTTTAAAGAACATGCCTTTATCACATGGTCGTGGAAGTGAGTTTAAAGTCAGATTTTTTTTTAACTTTTTACTGGTAAAAATACTTAAATCAACCTAGCTCACGTAATACACAAGCTACAAGTACCATACCTTGGTTATAACTGCGCACAGGGGAGACTCAATAGATACGGGGCTCGTGAGATGCTGCTGCAGAGTGATTTTTAAACTAAAATATAACAACTTGCCCGTGTAACAACTAGCCCCCTTCTCCCCTACTAGCATCAAAAAGAAAATCTTATAAGTCGCCGACTAAATTTGTATCAATATACATTTCGTAAAACAAGCTTTTGCATAAGTTTTAAATGGTATATTTTATTTTTATTAATACATCGGAAATACGTAGTTGTAGTTAATATGTATTTCTTAATGAATACGTACTTATTATGTTTTAGGCTCTGGTCGTCAGGATGTAGATCGAGGTATCAAGGGGCCATTGGCCGATTTAAGTTCCTGAGGAGGCCTTTCTGTATTATAGGTAAGTACCAAAGTATTATGACAAATACAATTTTAGATTCCTTTCATTCATTCGTGTAACATGAAGATCCAGCTATTTCAGGCTGAAATATGTCACCATAATATCTACATTAACTATATAGAACAAAAAGAAATTATGCATATACACGTAGCTGGACAAGCTAAAAATTAATCAAATGTAACTTAACTGATCTTTCACATGTGATATCAGTCTACGCATTAATAACTAGATAATACACTTAACGATTTCATTTAAATTTGGTATGGACGTTATACCACAAGTGGCAAAGGCAAATTTATAATCATTAACTTTTAAAGATGTCTGTCTTCTGGGTTGTTGCGCCGTGTAGTCTGGTAGAAGTTTGCCGACGTTTCAGAGGCCCTTGCTGCCTCTATCATTATCGCGCTGATGATGGAGGCAGCAAGGACCTCTGAAAGTTAGGTAAACTTCTACCAGACCACACGGCGCAACAACCACAGCCATCTTCAGACTCACCGCCATGAAAACCTCAAATACTACATATTTATGTATGTTCAGTAAACATCTGGCATAAATCATTTTAATTAATGGGTGATAGAAAAAAGCCTCTTGCAGAGAGATACGAGATTACGAGTGACTGGAATAATGACGCGACTTGTACGCTCTCACCACCTCCGGTTTGGGAGTATTATATTTCAAGTGCTTGACTTTTGTTTCGCAGAGTTTACCTCTCACATGCTGCTGTTATTCGCTAGTTTTAATTATGGAGTCCATCTCATATCAGCTTCCTTGATCGTTATGATTTTCTGCTAGTTTATTCGCATCTATTTCGCAAACCACTGTGTTTTTCATACAGATGTGAGCACCATATTTGCCTCTCTCGTGGTGCTAAGTATGGGCTCCAGCGGTCAGGTGTTCGCAGCCTCAGCCCTCCGTGGACTTCGCTTCTTCCAGATCCTGCGCATGGTCCGCATGGATCGCCGAGGCGGCACCTGGAAGTTACTGGGTTCTGTCGTGTACGCTCACAGACAGGTACGTGTGACCCGCTGTTCGAACCTGAAACCACTTAAATGGTTATTCACTTAGGTTAGGTTGTGCAGGAATGTTTAAACCTGCGCGTTATTTCATGTTTTCTGACTTATGTTTGCCCATTTGACTCATATATTTTACAATTTTGCAAATTTAACTTCTTAACTCATACAGAAAAGTTAGTGCATTGCTATAAACAAACACTGATTGTTCTCACTCTTACATCACTCGTTTCTTTCTGTTGTTTACCTCCAACATATCACATGGTGATAAATATTGCAAATAACGAATAATCTCTTTTTGCATTATTTTACCTTGTGTCATGCCCTGGGTACCACCAGGAAGACAGTGTAAGAAAACAAAATAGACAGAAAGATTATGTATATTTGTTAGTGAGGGGCGCCTACCTAACATTAACCACAGATATAATGTAAAGGGACAATCCAAATAGAACAATTAACTTATTGATACAAAAACATTTACAAGTTTCCAAGATGATGATAAATACATTTCTGTGAGTGAGGTTATGTTGTTTTCTGTTGCAGGAGCTCATCACAACACTCTACATCGGATTCCTGGGCCTAATCTTCGCTTCATTCCTTGTATATCTAGCAGAGAAGGACACTAATGAAAAATTTTCCAACTTTGCTGATGCCCTCTGGTGGGGAGTGGTAAGATTAAAGTTTTGTGTTGATGTTAGTTCCAGTGCAAAACTGTTTATTGGTGACTGTGTTGTGTTGAAATGATTGTCTATTTTGGAGACTGGAGATCTTATGCAGGAAATTTTAACAGCATAAATAGTCTCAGATATAGCACCTCGGTGCTCCTAAATTCTTACAGAAGTCTAGAGAGATGGTGACGTTCTGTTTCAGATAACGCTTTGCACAGTGGGTTATGGTGATGCTGTGCCTGAAACATGGCAGGGAAAAGTGATCGCCTCCTTCTGCGCACTGCTTGGTATATCGTTTTTTGCTCTCCCAGCGGTAAGTCATAATTAGCTCATGGCAGAGTTAAATTAGTGATCATCAAAGGGAAAACAATGAGGCAGAAAATAACCAAGCCCAAAACCATTCCAGTTTTCCCATCTAGAGAAAACACCCGAAACACTAAGCACTTAGTGTATACTGTTGTGAAGCCTCTGGTGTTTACTATGCATTTCCATGTATTAGAAACTGTACCAAGCAAAACATGAATCTAGTGATAATAGAAAATGTAAACACGTGTGATATTCCTTCCAATTAGAAGTAGTCTTTCAGAGCAACACCTTGAGAAAGAGTTTCAAGTGGTAGAGTAAACTCTTCTGAGCAATGTGTAATTTATTGTACGCGAGTTTTTAAGAAAGATACATTGTTTTATCAAAAAACATGCACAGTATAACATAACTATTGGATTTAAATTGGGCCAGCAGGGAATATGGGGATATAAAAGCCTGGTACTTAAAAGGTTAAGTGGTTGTAAATAGAAATCACAGCGCGACTTTATCATTTATAGAACTATTTCAGGATGCCTGGATCTTTTTACAAGGTGGCATAGATTTAGATATCCTTTGTCTATTTCAGGGCATCCTAGGCTCAGGTTTTGCTCTCAAAGTGCAGCAACAACAAAGACAGAAACACATGATAAGAAGACGGCAGCCAGCAGCCACCCTGATCCAGAGCTTGTGGCGCTGCTATGCAGCTGACGAGCACTCCATGTCCATCGCAACATGGAAGATACACCAGGTGCCCTTACCTAGCCCACCCTCGTAAGTATCACAGCCTCCATTTGATCTTATGCTTACAGAAGTGTACAGTCCGAGCAGTAAGAGACTAGGATGTGTGTTTGTCCAAACAAGTGAACGATGGATTGTAGGGTCACCATTTATACCAACTGTAGTACATACATTTAGTTGCATGTGCTTTCTTATCTGTGAGGAAGCAGAAACTCCATAAATATGCTCATTATTTTATTGTCATCATTATAAATTACTGTTAATTTGATAACTCAAGAGTTTTCTTACAACAAGTTTGAACATATTTTAACATTCTGATAAATATTTAATATTTGGCAATGCAAGGAAATCTGGTATCAAGGCTATATAGCACATGGTGAGAGGAAAGATTTTTATTATAACATTGAGAGCTTACCCACTGCTGTAAAATCACATGTAGGTAAATTCTTGTTTTGCAGAATTTTAATAAGTTTGATCATCGTAATTAGAACGGTTTATCTCAAGACGCATGACTGCATGAAACGTTTCCAAAAATTATACACGACATATATTTAGATTTTCTTCAGATGTCTACAGTAATGCATTAGCAGTGGCCGCGCGGTCTGAGGCATTGGCCTTGTGCCACTTGGTCGCTGGGACCATGGGTTCGAATCCCACTCAAGCCATGGATGTTTGTCAGCGTTTTTCTGTGTTGTGCTGTCCTGTGTACAGGTAGAGGCCTTGGGACGGGCCGATCCCTCGTCCAAGGAGCCTACCGAATGTCCATAGATCAAGCCAATGAAAAAGTTGGGACCCGCAGTGCTCAGGCACTTGAAGAACGGGTCGTTCCCAGTATCCCAGTATTATATCCATTGTCTGTTATTTAAATTACTGCACTTATAAAATTACAAGTTCTAAAATGTGTATCTTTTCAATTATGACCCAATCCCCCTCTCAGGTAAAAACTAAAGAAATCACATAACTCCTTGGGGCCCTTTAGACAAAGCTGCTCTTCATCTCAAGGCACAGAAACAGCCAAACAACAGAATATCATATAGGAAGAGAAATCACTTTGTCATAGGATATGAGTAGTAAAATAATCTTCTACAATTTGTCGCAGGTCAGACAGAATGTTAAATAGAAAAGAATGGCTCATAGAATTAATTTTAAGAAAACCAAGACAAAAGCAAAGTACGTTCACTGAATCTAAATGTCAGTTACATAAGAATACCGAAGAGCAGAAGAGAAGCTCATGTTATTTCTCTTCTTCATTCTATTCTTTTGTCATTTTATTATTTTGACATGTGGTTTCTTGGTCAAATCTTCTTTTAGTGTTGGTTTTCTGTAAAATAACTGTGTCATCCTTTTGATTGTATTCAGTAACCTGTTCTTCCTACCACAGACTGTGGCAGATTAGTTTAGTGCTCATGTCCCTTGAAGAAATGGTTGCTGTTCCTACATTTCAGATGTTCTTCATGCTGTAGCTGAAGCAAAGAACACATTATAACATTTCTTCATTCAACTTTGAAAGAGGAGCAATGTTTCTGATTGTTTGTGAGATAAACAAATAATTTGTGTAATGTAAATTATGTGCTGTGTCTTTATGATTACATATAGTGACTGTCCTTAATCTTCTTCTTCTTCTATGGCTCTCTGGTCCGTATTTGGTTCATGGCCTCCTCAATTCTCCTCTTCCATTCAGTCCTCTGTTAGGTCCGTCTGTCCGAGGCTTTGATCGAGGTTTCGAAACATCTTCCTTTTTACGGTGCAAGGTTGTTAGCCTTGCGACCAACCCCCTACCTGGAGGACCAGGGCACCTGTCTTAGTCTGACCTCTCCCCCTCGACCAATCTGGCTAGGGAGGCCCTACCAGTAGCTGTGCTACCGCCAGCATAGCTCTTGGGGTCACTGAGGTACTCAAGCCCCACCACCACGACAAGGTGCAGGTACCATTAAGTGGGGACTGCCCTTAATGCTTAACACTATTTGCATTACTGGTTATTATTTTATGTTTTATCACTTCCACTCCTGTTCTGCTTTTCAAACATTAACACGCTATTACTTTACTACTTACACTGTACTAATAAAAACATTTGTCTCCATGATTTATGCCAATGTTTTGACTCATACAAACAAAACTATATTGGGCATTATACAGTATCCTAGGTGTATTTCGTGTATGTAATGATCAAGAAGTTGGATTTTCTGCCATTCTCAGGTGACAGGTTGTCATTAAGTACTCAGACCTTTATAAGTTGTGTATTGTTCTCTCCTTCCCCCCTCACTCCACCGAAGCCTTTGAAAGAAGTTAGTAGTAGTGTAGCGGTAGCAATAATTCATTCATTATTTTATGTCTGTGCTTGACAACAGCTGACAAAGACCAATTACAGTCAAGCACTAAAATAACAGTACAGGATAAAAAATGTTAGCAACAAGAACAATAATAATAACGATGATTATGATTATGAGCCGCTCAAATTTAAGAATACTGTTTATATACTTGATGAAAAGTGTTTAAGAAATGAAACACATTTTTAAAAACATAAATTTGGAAATCAATTACATTTGATTTTGTTTCAGTTTAATCTTACAAATCATGCATTATGTATTCACAGACTGGCCAACATAATAGCTATTAAAATATAATGTTAGCAACTTCACCTTGCCATATTCTCAAATTTTAACCCCACCTTGAACATGTACATTTGTGTATCATTTTAATTCATTGCCAGACATCCTATGTATCACAGTGCACCATATTTGAGACTGCTCCCCCCCCACCCATGTAGATAAAATAGTTTTGGCTTTAGTTGGTTTGATTTGAAGGATACTGGCAGACATTTCAAATCACTAAACAGTCTTCCATCATAAAGACTTGCTTAAAATAATGTTCTGAGAGTAAAAATTTGGTACATTTACATTATTATAAATATACTTCATGCTTACATCCAACAAGTTCTAGGTGTAATTTCAGTAACAGGCATTGGAATTAATGCATTGTGTTTTAATATGATGTGAACTGAATTTTGCATGATTATGCTCATGAAATTCATTTGCTTTCTTTACTTAACTGTCATTGTATTCCAAATGTATTGTTCAGCATCTCCACCAGACTGTCAATAATGTTCTTATGGATTGTGATGCCTTGTGGTATCATAGGTAGATATCAACATTTCAGAGAAACATACCGTCTCCATCTTCAGAGATCTGAAAAGTACACATAACATCACAACCTGAAAAAAACATAGAAAATTTCACCATAATGAAAACCTCAAATCTGTACCATATTGTTACCACCTCTGTTGGTAAAAATACCTA
Source organism: Zootermopsis nevadensis (assembly GCF_977971745.1). Taxonomy (NCBI): domain Eukaryota; kingdom Metazoa; phylum Arthropoda; class Insecta; order Blattodea; family Termopsidae; genus Zootermopsis; species Zootermopsis nevadensis. The sequence goes on along the minus strand of NW_028259149.1, from coordinate 11,760,668 downwards.
GTTTTGTGTTTGAGATAATAATTCACTTCACATTGTGCTTGCATTTTAAAATACAGTAATAACATTTTTTCTTGCATGTGAATGCAACTTAACATATTTCAGATATTTCAGGCTTGACAGTGAAAGGCTGGTGTTTTAATATTAAATATTTCCCCTTTATAATTAAAAGCAATAAAAATGACTAGGGCTGTTTTTCATTATGTTTATTCAGTTTTGTACTACATCTAGCTGTGGCACATAAAATCCAAGAAATGGAAGCTGATAACATCACCCAAAAATAGCCATTCTTCACAATAAGAGACACATTTTTTTTAGATGTTCTTGTCACTTTATCCGTAGATGATACACTATTCATAATTATATTGTTTCATGTCTTGTCTCTGTTCTTTCTTTCGTTTTCTTCTCCGTGTGTTTTTTTCTCTCTTGTCTCCTTGTCTGTCAATCTGCATGGATTCCACTACTCGTACACCACCTGCAGAACCAAAGCGGATGATACAAGTAAGGCATCCGAGAAGATTCATCACACATCATCCCTCATGTAAGTGCCGCCATTAGCCTCTCTGTGTGCTTTGCTTAGTGGCGGCTGAAAGTGACATAGTGATCAGTAAAACAAGATTATTTGAATTTTATACCATTTATATTGAGTTAGACTTTTCCTACTCTGTCTGAAAACAATAGAGCAGCTGTGAGAACAGTTAACTACAGCCATAATGAGTTCTTAATTGTTTCAACAATATTTATCCATTCATATACTAGATCCATCAATACTTATTAAGAAACAGGTAAATTTACAGTATCTGCAGTCAATTTTCACACACTGTTCTACCAGCTTTCCGTACACTCTATCAGCAAAAGTGGGGTTAACTTTCATTAAAGTAGCCTGGAGCGTGTGTGCTTTCAACTGTATATTCTGAATTTTACAGCTAGATTAAAAATGTTACGTGAATAGCAAATAATGATAATTTTTTATCAAATTGTACATCATACTGTGAAATACCAAAAATTAATTATAAGTCTGTGATGTATAAGACATTATTAGTGAAGTACAGTACATGCAAATTCCCTATTGATTTAGTTTATAAGACCCTAAACTGGAATAAGTCATAAGAAGTCTTGTCCATATTCACATGAAGAGAAGGTGTTGGATACATTCAACATAAGAAATTAATTCATCAGTATAACATTTCGGGGGTCCACAGTGGCTGCGCGGTCTGAGGTGTTGGCCTTGTGCCACTTGGTCGCTGGGACTGTGGGTTCGAATCCCACTCAAGCCATGGATGTTTGTCCGCGTTTTTCTGTGTTGTGCTGTCATGTATATAGGTAGAGGCCTTGGGATGGGCCAGTCCCTCGTCCAAGGAGTCCTACCAAATGTCCATAGATCAAGCCAACGAAAAAGTTGGGACCTGCAGTGCCTAGGCACTTGATGAACTGGTTGTTCCCAGTATCCCAGTATAACATTTCTAACCTTGAATACCTGCAACCTCGTGTTAACACAGTTTCTACTGCTTCTGTAATGTAGTTACGTGCATGTTTGCATCTTGTCCTTCTCACTGCATGAAATATTTCCACAAGTCATAGAAACCCACCCCATCTAAGGTAGGTTTTGACATATTTATGTATGAATCAATTTGTTGCTCTTGTTACCAGTTGTGAAGATCTATTACAATAATCTGTTGTGAGTAAATGGCAAGGGGATCAGAGGGGGAGGGATAGCAGATAAGGAAGCATGTACAGTCCACATCATTAACATTATTTCCCCACAGCATTACAATGCCTCTGTTCCTGTGTTGGTAATGTCTTAGTTTACGTATATATGCATTTGTTTTCCTTCTATCCACAAGCTAGTGATGTAGGTGAAATGCACAAATTAGTCCTTGGTAACATACTATCTAACTAACTAACCAGATGGCTTACAGAACCCAAAGGTTCATCACCGAATTAACCAAAGCCCTCCACTGAACCCTGTCCTGGGCCGACAAAATGCAGTCTCCTTCAACTTCTATCTCCGATAGATCCCACATGAGATTATTCTCCCAGCTACGTCTAGGTCTCCGTAGTGCGGTTTCTTCCCCTCAGGCTTTCTGACTAATACCCGGTGAACACATCTTACAACATCCATGCGTGCCACATGACCCACCCATCTCATTCTTCTGGACTTAATGACCCTGACAATACTGGGGGAGGAGTACAAATTTTTAAGCTCCTGAGTACTGTACATGTACTTAAATTTTCCATAAATAACAAATGTTTCATTTTACAATAGTTGACATTTACACTTATTTTAACATGACTTGTTCATTTTTAAGTTTATCTACTTGAAGTAATACACAATGTTTCCAGAAGATGCCAAAATTCTAAATTAAGTTCCCATTTCAGAATACGTTTTGTTCACTCATGCTTTTTTATATATAATATTTTCTTGTGTTTTTCTTATAGGCAGGCTTTACTTTTCATAAATGGGACAAATAAAGATATTTTTATATACACTGCACTTGGGTGGTAATCTGTAATATTCAGATTGATGGACTTTGATGCAAAACACTTCAGACCAAGCAGTATTAAGTCACATTAATTTCAGATTAGTAGTGTCAATAAATCATTATTCCTGTTCCAGGAGAGTATTTTTCTATGCAACTACTGGAGAGCATGATATAAACAGCACAAACACATTATCAAAATTTCTTCCTTATTGTAATTTAATTCCATCAATTAAGATAATGAAATATTCAGGTACAGAGTGTATATGAATTATCTTTACGACATTACTCATTTATTAAAACATTATTATAGTATGTACAGTCCTGGACCACTGTCACGACATTACCATATTACAGAAGGAGCACTTGTAAAAATAACTTAAGGCTAAATCTGTTATTTCACATTCCCATCTTCAATAAAATCATACCTGTAAACTGTTTCAGCCCTGAAGTAATTTTATCAATACCCTGCATTTGTAACATATGTATATGTATGTTTCTTGTACTTTGTATAGTGAGATCGATTGTTTGACTGCAATTAAAGTAATTAAATTATCTGAATTGGAATAAGCTGACAGTTTTGTAAATGCAAGCAATAATGTTAATGACATATTCCAGTAGCTGCACTTACATATAGTTAAGCCTCTTGAGTATGGGATTATAGATACATGTCTTGATTGTTGCATGTATATATGCCCTAATTTTCATGTTAAATGCTGTAAATGTAGTTACCTTGTAATGGTCTGCTCCTACTTCCAAGAATTCATGTCACTTCTCTGAATAAGTATGTAGAAAACTTCTAGAATAGAGAAGACCAAGGCTTAAATTAGTCATTGGTGAAGAAAGAAAGAAATAAAACATTCAGATATGGCAGCCTTCAAATATGTATCTCACTCATGTTACACTACAGTAACATTAACTTGCATTTTCATATATATTATTATAATTTTGTAGGACAGGGAACTTCTACACCAAAATGTATAGGTCGGGGAGAACAGTGTGTCTGACGTTGAATTCAGTCGTGTCTCTTCTAGCTTCAAACACAACGCGTCATTCGTGTCCCGGTTGCCCACTATCCGACGCCACAAGAGCACGTCACTACACTCACCCTCACTTGCTAAGGGTGCAGGCAGTGGGTCAGCGGGAGGTGGCAGTGGAAGTGGTGGGGGTCCAAGGGGCTTTGCAGAACTCAACGCATCAGCCGAGAACTTAGGTTAGTGACAAGTTTGTATTTCACATTGCACTAAAGTGACATGTTTGGCAAAGGTGTACTTTTGCAAAATAGTTTTCCCAGTTTGTTATAATGCAGTATTAGCTATAAAGTTACATTACCTGTTGTTTTATTTGGGTGTGGAACTTGGTCTCCCCAATGGAATAACATACATTAAGGGTATCTGAGAACAGTGTTACATTGAATGCTTCAACCTAGAAGTGGTGAAAGAAAGATAAAATTATATAACAAGGAGTTTCTTGATTTTGTATTTTTATCACATTATAGTATAATCAAACCAAGGAGCAGAAGTAGATGGGACATAAAACATGCAAAGAAGACAAGAAATGAATACAAATTTTAATCAGAGGCCATGAAAGGAAGAAAACACTTGGGAAATCTAGGTGTAGATGGGAGGATGATATTAGAAATGAATCTTACGTAGGATGTGATAGTGTGGACTGAATTCATGTAGCTCATGTTATGGATCAGTGGCAGTATATGGTAACGAGACTTTGGATTTTATAAAAGATGGGAAATTGTTTGAACAGCTGTGCAGTTATCGTCTTCCCAAGAAGGCCTTGGTTCCACAGAGTATGGAGAGTTTCCTACAAAAAAGTCTTCATCAGAATGTGCCTACAGAATCAGAAAAGTTATACTTTCAGGTAATAGTAGTCAGCCCCTAACCTTACTTGTCCTAGCACTGTTGAGAGGATCCATTATCTTTGGATAAACAAAAATGTTTTCCTCATATTTCCTTTCTGTGTGATTTTGTGGACTAACAATAGATGCTACTGCTAACTAACTCCACAATTCAATGTTAATTAGCTGGTCAAGAACTTCCCTGATTGGCCTATCATGGAACCAGTTGGTTCTTTACAATAATGCATCATTAGATCTTGTAGCTTTGTAAATGTACACATTTGCTAGAACTGTATTCTCTTCAGACCCCAAGCAAAAAAAGTAAATGCATGCTGAACAATGGCAATATGCAGATGGCATAAACTGTATTATATTAATATCTGTCTAATTTTCTTCTCGACCCCTACTTCTTTATTTTGCCTCAAGTTTGTTCAAGTACTTTCTCTCTTCATATTTGATAATCTTATTCATCTCCTTCTGCACATTCCCCTTTTTCTTTCTTTCTTCTTATTCTTTGTATCCTGTTCTCCCTTTCCTCATCATTCTTCTGTTTCTCTCTTTTCTTCTTCTGCTCTTCTTTTCCCCTCCTTCTGATGTATACTGTTTTCTTCTGTGATCCTTGTTCTTCTCCTTCCTCTGTTTATTCTTTTCCACTTTCTGACAGTGGTGTAGCATGTCAAAAATGATTACTAAAATTGCTATTGAAAGACAGTTTTTATGATGTACGAAATTGAAGCTCATGGTTGTTATGGTGTAACGAGAGATAGCATCATAATCCACACACTGTGAGCTCAAGATCAGAAAGGGATGTGACATCATATAGTTCATGTTTCATCATGTTATCATACTTTCTTTATGTAATCCATTACCATTTAAACTTAACAACTTTGCAAAAGTACACCTCTTATATTCATACTTCTGGTTCAAGAGTGGTCTAAATCTTGGATTTGAAATAAGCTGTTAAATATTTTCTGTAATTTTACATGGTTTAGAGCATGTAATATGCTTTCTGCACACTACAGTGACAGCATAATTTTAAACATGGGAGTAAGAATTAGAAGAGTGGGATCACGAATTCTGTGTGGGTGGTGACTCAACTGGAGAAAGAGATAGCGCATCAGTACTTGTACATGGCACTTCCATCCTCTGGTACTTTTTATCGCAAAATACTGTTTGTTTTCAAGTGGTAATCATGTTTATTAGATGTAAGATAATGTTTTTGGAGTGTACAGCGTGAGAATCTTAACACTTCTCCATGTGCTCAAGAATTGACATAGCAAACTCACACAGATTTCATGCACCGAGTCTACCTTAATGTATACTATTAACTTTCAGATAGTTTCTTGTTTAGACCACTCTTATTTGCATTCTTTTTTGTCAAATAATCCTATAATATAATTCATTTTTAATTTTACAGTCAAACAACTGCAAATGTTTTTTTGTTGATGCACAGAAAATGTTTAATCTTTAAATTATATTTTTTACTTTGCCTTTCCTGGTACAAGACACCTTTGAGACATACTTTGTCACAGCTACTTATTATGTTTTATTGATAATAGCAATGGCAGATATAAATTTCATTGTGTGTAAGCTTCACACAACAAGATAATAAATTTGTGCTGGTTATTACTTGGATAGAAGTGGTGATAACAGGATGCAATGTCTGGTAAGTTCATATTTATTTGCAGTGACTTTTCAGTATGTACTTCATTTCATTTTCCAATGTAATTATTTTTACAACTTCCTCTGTAATGAGCATCACAAGAGACCGGGGTGAGAGATGTGTGGGTTTTCATGAATATTTCAGTGACCTCCGAGTGGAAGGTCAGTGAGTCAGATCCTGTGTTGCACTTCACCACAACACACTGCTACCTGCCCACTCTATGAATGGTGTGTCAGCTTCATTGGCATTTACTTAATCTATAATGTTCGTTGTTTCAAATTCAATTCGCTTAGAAACACTTACTAGTTTTGTTTCACAAAATATTATATATAGATCTTCTTTTCTACTCGCAGTTAGTTTGAAGCATGTTCTATCGTGGACATGGCATTTCTTCAGCTTCACATTGATATGTGTACTCAAACTGTCATGGCAGGCAATGTACTCGACGGTAATGAGCGCATTGCGATGTCTGGAGTATGAGCACATACCTTCTTTATTAAATCTGTATTCCGTTGGAATTATCTGTTATGACAGTTCATTTTGAGATGTTTCTTCACAGGAAGAAATATGTGAAAAGCATCTTTTGGACAGTCTCAAATAACCAATTCTTTTGACAGACATAATCAGTCAATTCTGCATGGTCTTTGCATTACTTTCCCAACCCTTTTTTCATCTGTAAATAATTTTAAATACATACACATATTTATTTTATTTATCTGTATTATAGAAATTATTATACCTGTAGTATAGTCTCTGAAAGAGATGGTGATATTAATATAAAACTAAACAGATTTAAATAGTTCTGTGAAACTATAAAATGCAAAACACTAGTCAAATTTAGAAAAATAAACCTTTCTAACAGTGATACCAGTGCATTTGTATGAATCAAATGAAGAACAAGTGATGAGAATGGTTACAAGATACAAAACCAAAAATATAATGAAGGTATTAGAAAAGAATTGGTAGTAACAGGTATAAATAAAATAATAAGAAACTATCAAATAAATGGCTAGAACATTCAGAAAGATTGCTCTAAAACTGATACCTGAAGCTGCTCTATAAATATAAACTCAATGGTACAAGAGCCAGAGACACTTTAAAATCCTTTTAATTGTAACAAACCAAAGTTTTATCCATGATCTTAGTTGATTACAATATTTACATGAGACGAGGTATAGGTAAAACTGACTTGTTTTAAAGACCACACCATGAAAGGTTATAGGTGAGTGCAGAGATAAAGCACCAGGGAAAGATTAATGGTCCACATAGAAATTTAACAATACATTTCATTTCTTTATAAAGTAGAAATTTAAACTCTATATAGTATTTCCATTTATAAACTACAGGGAAATTTAACAGATTTAATTTGTTAGAGTTATAGATCAGGATATTATGTCAAACTTAATTATTAGACCAATGTTTCCTTATGTCATTTTACATATCTGTATCTTACATTCACTGAGCATTAATCAATTCTAACTGTTTAATATCGTATGAAGTAGCTGCTGATTTTTGAATCCCTTTGGCCTGTAATCACTTAAAAATAGGTCCAACAAAAGTAATTGCCCACCCCAGAGCTAAAATTATCAGAGTCAAAAGAAAGTAAAAGTTATTTTCGTTAAGTACAACGTGCATAATACACAATGTACGTATATTGTTTTGTGCTGAAATGTTTTCAGCCTGTGCTAATGCATATCAACATGATTTGATTTGTGTTGTGAGTTTATATTTAGCAAGTTTAAATGACCTACAGAATACTTTTGAAACAAGATAACATCAGCCTGGGGGTAAATGCTAGTGGTGTGAATGCCATTTCTAGGTTAGTCTTTTTGCAAAGAGATACAGAAGCACGCCAGTGATATTAGTCTAGCTATGCACGCCACTGTTCATACGCTGATGTAACACAGGTGGCGCTAACAGTCACAGACCGCTGAACGCGAGTCATAGTGAAGACTCGGTCACTGAGACAGCGCTCTCCAAGAAAAACTCGGATGGTAAGTCCACTGCAGACGATCATTCGATTAAAGAATCATTAGTGGCATGGATAACTGTTGGAATGTGGTTCCAGCATCGTCTGTTGTGAACTTTCTTAATTTTTGGATTCTGAATATAACATATAGCATGGTTAATAGGTGTTGTAGTGCCCAGTTTAATATACTTTTCTAATTTGAATAAACATACTAATTACCCAAAAAGTAGTACGAAAACTTGTCCATTAATATAGAGAAACCATAAACCAATGCAAGAAGTGTTAATGAAAAGGTGCGTTTTGTATTTAGTTTTGTGGTTCTTTTGTCCTGTAGGGTGTTTAAAGTAGTATAATGGTTGTTGAAATGTATTTGTAGCGATCAAGGCACGTCATCACATAAATTCTTGCGTTCGTGTTACATATTTATTATGTTAAACTTCTTTTAGACATTTTTATGGGTAATTATGCATTTATTTATAAGGACATTTAATGGAAATATGGATAAAACGGAAATCCTTTTCAGTTACACATCCCAGGTTTTTTTTGTGAAATTATAAGAAGGTAAATAGTACCACTATACCTGAATTTATTCGAAATTTTTTCAAAGGCTATCAAAATGCATGTAGCAGTATGACGGATAAAGTTACTATAACTATATAGATGACCACATCAAAAATTCTAACATTTCAGTGTTTTTATGAAGCATTTACCCTTGATATTTAAACCCATTACATGGTCGAGTTACCTACCAAACGAACAATTCATCATCAGTGTTTTAGGTGAAATTACTTGAACCATAATTGAAAATTGCTTCGCTAAAAGTAAGACTTAAATCTTCCAGGTTATAACGTGGGGTATTGCACTGTGTCCCCAGCCAAGTTCAACAAACTTAATATGACGTTATGCTTCTATAACATAAAATTATTTTTCAAATAATTGTAGGATGTAAAGAGTACGCAGAAAGTGGGAAATGTGTAATTTAAATATTACTTTAAAAGGAATCAAAATTCCAGTGTTGTTAGGACCCAAAACTTCCAAACGAATTCGTGTGGTCGACATGAAGCGTTTTCATAGCCCAGTATTGAGACAAGAACTGCATGACATGTTTTTGTATTTCTGTTAACGCAATATTTGGAAACTCGTGTTTCATAATCTTAGTCTATCACCGCTTAGTTCACCAAATAATTGTGTGGTGTTACACAAAAGAGGGCGAACTCACTAGAAGAAGAAGAGAACTTTGGACTTCTGTTCAGTAACCTAACCTAACTCATTGGAAACTATTGCGCCTTCATGGAATAACCTGCTTAGGTTTTCACTTGAACCTTTTTATATGGATAATTTCGTTATGTGTGCTTTATTTATCTCGCATTGACCAAATGTTTACTTCACCCCTTACCAGTAACAACATAGGATTATAAGACATTAATACATGAACCCAGAACAATCGGTAATACTTACTGTTCGCGATAGTCATCAAATATAACTTTTGGATGTTGTTACACATAGACGGTACTTATATGTATCAGTGTACCTTTGTGCAACATTATAAGCCTACAACTTCATATTTTGTCGATTGTCTTTACGCTTAGATAATATGTAATATATTTATATCATTGTTCTTATCAGAAGAAAATGTTTTCTCATCTTGCATTGGCGTATTTCCAAATCATGTGACGGGCCGTTTATAAATTTGCGAAGGGCCTGCAGATTGCCGACCCTTGGTCTACTTCAACTAAGGTTCACTTAGATTCTAAGTCTTAGAAGAATCGATTGTCAGCGTTACATTGTGCTGTGTCTTAACGTTCGTGCTACTATTTATAATAACTCGTTAAGCCACATTTTCCAATTCTCATAAAGATACGCCAAAATAGAGGTGCCATGACATCCTGGGATTTAAAATGGTCTGATCATGAAGCTTGTCGCAATGAACTCACAAGTGCTGTCAAAGTATCTCATTTATCTGCAGAATAATTTCCCTTCACGTAAATGTGTTGTAAATGGTGTAAGATACGATATTCATAAATGTAATCAGAATATAAATGTTGTAATTAATCTTGGACGACAGAGAATCAAGCGTTTTGCCAAATTTGTTTTACCAAAAAAGGATTGTTTATTTTAAGGGGTATGTAGGGCATTGTTTCGCACACCTGCACGCAACTGAACAACTATAACATTTGTAAATGTTTATCGTATGAATAATTTCGACTGCGGTCTGAATTTCGTCACGCAACACAGGATGTTCGCTTTCCTAGCAAACGCTAAAACATTACGTGTAAGTATGTAAGATAACAGCAGTTTGCAAATAATTTCCGAAATTAATCCACAGAACGTTTCGTTTTCATCTTTGGTTTATATATCCAGAGTTTTGAAATGTAACATATCAGCGTTGATCTTGAACCAACACTTACACTGCGTCATGTTTTTGAACACACTTGTCTAATTTCCTTTCCCCTGACGCGTAGCTGGCCTGCTAGCGAACAGCAACAGTGCAACCACGGGGGGCAGCACTAGCGATTTACATGCAGGACCAGCGCCTTCTCGACGCGGATCTACCAACGCCACCTTGATACGCATGGGAGAAGCCACAGCTCTCCCTCTAGTCCTGTGTGGTCTGCTCCAGCACGAGTTCGGAAGCCCCTTCTCTCCCATGCCTTCCCGAAGGAGCAGCCATGCCCCCCCAACGGCATCGTCGCCCCTACTTCTAGAACAGAGTATGATGGCTTCTCTAGCTATAGAACAAACTCAGGATGGAGAAAGTTATCGCTTCAGCAGAAAGGAAACGGAATCTAACATTAGGACCTATCTATCCACCTCGACTTCTCTCTACGAATTTCGTGCATTAAATTTTGCGATGTTCAAATTTTGGTGTCAGTTGTGGGTCGGGCAAATTTAAGCTAGGAGGATAAAATGCCGTGGAATCGGTGGTCTCCGGTTCCAAGCCCGGAAATCTCGATTATGAATTGGAAATAGAACTCACTTTCACAGAACAGTTAAAAAGCCATACTTTCCCTGTCTTCCCTGCAGTGTTAAATCAATCATTTTTTGCAGTATCTCATTGCCTTCTAAGACCTATGGAGGAGAAATGAACAGTTATGTACACGACTAAAACGTAGTTGAAATACATTTAACTTGATGTAATATAGAAATTATTGCCATTTCACTTCAGGGTAAGAATGTGAAACGATTGAAACTTAAGCCGTACACCCTGAAACAAATATGTTTATGTGCGTCGGTATCCAGGATAAGATTTATTCCTGGGAAAAAGCTGTCCAGTTGCAGTTACGTATAAATTTGCTTGTAGAAACAACGCCGTTTATGGCGAGGTTTTAGACTCTGACGGCGACGTCTTCCTGGATGCAGCGCCGTTTAGTTTGGGTAATATAGGCAGAAAGGTCCTCTGCAACGTCGGAAAGGATCAATCAGATTACACGGCGTAACACTTCAGAAAGACAGTCATCTGCTTAATCTCGTTTACGTATTGTATTTGTGACAGTCGGATGCAAATGTCTTTGCTATTTGTCTCAGAGTTCTAAAGAATCTGGGCAATGTAATGGTGTTGGTCGGTTAAATTTCTACTTGAAATTTTAGATAAAAAGTATTCCCATAGTTCTTTAAAAATGTAGCCTAATATGTCATTATGAATCTGTCATACAGAGCAATGAGTTGTTAAAGTTTTCTATCAGCTGGTACTGATCGTAACCAGAGATTTTAATTTTACTGCTTAAGTTCTTCATTTTCTTTAGAATTCGTTACACGTGGCTACAAACAAATTAATGTTCTTAAATTACAGAATCTTTATAAGTATTTTAAATTTTAATATCTTAATGATTTCAAATTTAATGTAGGTTTTTTTTTATTAATTTACCCACTTATGTAAAACAAACATTTTCTCAAAGATATTTGTTTATTTTAAGATGTAACTCGTTGCAATTCTGACTCCGCCCTAGTCTGAAGACAGTCACGTAATCTCCATAGTTTTCTATGCGTTTCGTGCTTTATTCTAGCATCACTGTCGCGCAAACAACAAATATTTGTTGGCATGATAAACTGTGCAAACAAACAATTGTTTTGCAATTTCAAGAAAAGATCGTTTTCGGCAAAATTTAGACAACTTTGTACAAAGTCGTACGTAAAACCTACTTATTGTGCTTAGTGGTTAAAGATTGGCAATGCTTTTAAGTTAAAAATAAGTAACTAAAGTACCAGTTCTTTTCCCGGAAATTCTTAAAATGAACTGCACCGTAGTAACGAAATAGCTTATCTGTTACATAACACGTCTTTGATAAAATTTATAAACAAAAGAAAATGAAAACAGGACACTTAACCTCGTATTGACACATGAAAATTAGTCGATTGCTACAAATAAATTCTGAATTATTCTGTCATTAATACGGGTTATAAGTACTGAAACATGTGACATCATACATCTTTTCGCTAACGCGATCTTGTGACGCGGCGGAATGTTGCAGCTTGTAGGTCTAATAATATGCTGCTTTGTGCATTAAACCCTATGTGAGACATGTGAAAGTCATTCATTTCTCTAATTGTAAATGCAGTGGAAACGTGTTTAAATAAAATCCACACGTGTGTGTGCTTATGGGAAAATATAAGAATGATTTTTCTTTCTTAAGCGTGAGCTTGAAATTAGTAAAAGTAGGCGGTTGTGACTTTCCCCAGCGTCTTTTGGTGGCCACGTAATCTGTCGTACATGGTTACCACACGACAGAACAACAGTGGACGTTGATCATTTTGTGCATGATAGCGTGTACAATTGATTCGTCACACGCGTTTTCGCTTATCCGCGGTTTTATCAGTTTCATGAGGATCGTCGATATCCTATCCACGACCAAATTTTTAAACCCTGTTAACTTCGCCAATCTTCTTCAGGCTTGTCTCGGAATGCTATGTTGATGATAAACGAAGCATTAAATAATTTTGGCGCCAGTTTTACGTAAAATTATACGTTTTGCGATTCGTGAGAGCGCAATCCTCGTGTACAACGAGTAACCTGTGTGAATTAATAATAACATTTTCATGCAGAAAGGACGGAAGAATAAAACTTGGGAGGCAAGAGATGTAAGATTCATGTATCTGTGTTCTGTAGGTAGACCTGGTTAGTTTATCAGTAAGTTCTTTTTCACAAGCCAGGTACATTGTTTTCTTACAAGCCACTGGAAATTCGTACGAGGGCGGTTTAGATAAAAATAAAATCCGTTTGGTCTGGATTATTAAACACAGGGCACACAAGAAGAGAGAAAAATTAGAGGTATTTAAATAAAGGTCCTATTGTTAAGAATACGTTCTGCTGAAGGGATTGTTTTGCCAGAGCGATAGCTATGTGGTAGCAGATGCTCACACTTGCAACAATACATCACACACCTGCACTTTGAAAAACCAAGCCACGAGTAGCGATAATTTGATAACCCCATTACGTGTCGAGTTTACACATGGAATTGAACGCAGTTAGTACCTAATGGTATAACTAATTTCGTGCTATGGGCAAACATCTATTGCTCCAAAACTGGGATATTAACAGACTATAAACGTCAGAAAAAACCAGATCCCATCCCTTGATAGTTTTTATTAAAGATTACTATGTGTCACTATATAAAATCACATATACGATCATTTTACACTTTAAAACACAACTATATCGTGCCAGATGTGTTTCAACCTTGTGAGATCATCATCAGTGGCATATTAAAATCAATCCGTTAATATACTGAATCCATATAAACACAAAAAACCGTAAAGATTCCTGTACCAAAAGTGTGGTATTAAAAACATGGCGTAAAGGAACAGGTCACCGTCTTCAGACACAATGCTTTGTGACAACACATTGTTGCATGGACTATATGGATTCAGTATATTAATGGATTGATTTTAATATGCCACTGATGATGACCTCACAAGGTTGAAACACATCTGGCACGATATAGTTGTGTTTTAAAGTGTAAAATAATCGTATATGTGATTTTATATAGTGATCCGATATTACACAGTATTCAAGGTTTTAAGGTTATATTTGTGTTTTCCTTGAACGGAAATAATACATTACCTTAAAAATAGAATTAAATTTATTGTTTGATAAGTACTTCGCGGTTCTTATCAGACTGAGGGGATATTTTATTCTATTAAATAAGAAACTATATGCTGGGATGATTAACATACCAAAACTAATAATGCTTAATTAATATTTCAAAATTATAATTAAAATTCACGTGAAAATATTTTATTTATAAAATCGTGAAATATTTAAAAGTTACGTTTGTCATGTTTTCTGAAGTAATAAACTACAATGTATAGTTGTCGTTTTAAAGGCTTTTTTCCTTCAAGAATTTAACAAGTCAATGTTATAAGTCTCGTCCCTCAAAGTAAGTTTTTTCATCCAGAAAACAATTTTTTTTATATTGTACATTGAATCGAATTACAACTAAAATGATAAATAATTTTGTTTTCTCGCGATATGTTTTACCATTTTTGTGAAACTGAGACGTTTAATTCAACAGCAGTAGTTACACGACACGAGTTTTGTAGATGCAGCGGTATGGTAATTTCTGGCTTGCGGGTCACAGATTTTTAATACAATAAAATAGTTATATGCATATAGGTATCTTCAAAATTTGTTTTAAAAGTCGTTATGTATTTGAAAGAATTCTATCCTTCTCCCATTTCAGACAGAACTGGCTGCATTCTGCCTCTGGAATTACGCAATTTCATAATTTCGATAGCAGAATACATTGTAACAAAAAATATGTCTAGCATTGGCATTCTTATAGGAATCATGATTTTAAGGAAAATATTTGGATAAGTACAGCAAACACACAAAGTTATTCTCGTGTGAAATTAGAATGTTTTCTACATTTTATCACTGAAGTAAAAACATTTTGTATGACGCAGAACGTTATAATTTTAGACATAAATAGATACAAAACTGCCTGAAAGTTCCTTACAGTTAACTCCTACTCTCTTCATTGGATTTACCTGTGCTTGCGAATGTAATATCTGGTGACTATATTTGACCAGATGCAAATAAAATTGTATAAATATTTATAATGTCCCAGATCTTTATGAAATAATTTATCATTTATTTTAAAATAATTTGTAAATTAATTGTCAGAATTTCACCTTGAAGTTCTGCTCTAAATGCCTCGCAGTTTTACTCGGCACACTATGAATATATGTATCGATTTCGTAACTATATTCGAACGATCGCACGATAATGGTCACAGCGAGATGACTTCGAGTTATGTTGTCAACAAACTAAAACAGCCAGCCTGTCGACGTATTTAATCTGTTACGACACAGTTCTGTTCGAATTAAATTAATTCTGAACCCTTTGCAGTAAGAAGTGCATTTACATATTTAAAAATTGGCTTCTACCTCATCGTGTCTCCATTACAAAGATATATCGCCTTTTATTTAGAGACTCATACGAAACCCTTAAATACACTCGGTAGGCAAAATGCATAGTTTCTGATTGTTTAAGTAGACGGTACATGTAATAAATTTAGAATTAACATAATTTGCTTAAAGATCATGTGGAATTTAAGTCACTGGATATAAATGAGGTAGTACTGATCTATTTCGATTATCTTACGCAGATATGGTGCCATATTTACAAAGAAAACGTTGCTCGGTTGGTCGCAAAGAAGATTCCGTGATAAATATATTTGTGTGCTCTTTTAATGAGCAGTATGTAGGTTTTTTCTTTTCTTAGTTTTAACACTTCACTTACATTTATAAGATCTCTTGTATTTCTTCTGGGAGACTTGGATGCGCGGAGAATATCAAATAAAAAGCTTAAACTTCATAAGATGTTACCGATAAAATACTGAGGCTCAGACCGAGTTGGTTCGTATCGTGGATTAAATGATGAGAAGCTGCAAATGATCCCGCAAGAAACTTTTCGGAAAGTAGACCCTTTAAAGCCAAAGCTCGCCCTAATAACATTTAAGAATTAAGTCCGTGCCGCAAAGAAAATACTGCAATTCATTACAAACAACTTATTAATACTGTTTAGGGTAGTAATAACTGTATACAGTTGGAACAATACGCAGCCCATAACAGTTTTCTAGTTGAATAAGCAAATTGAAACCACCTTCCCATACTAATATATTTAATCTTGGAATGGAGAAAATACGTTATTTCTTTCTTAACATTAGTTAATAAAAATACGTACGAATGATATGTAATGATCGGAAAAGTTCTGGAAATTGTTTATACGAAATGGTTCATTACATTTATTATTTGTGACGAAATAGATTTTATCGAAATTATATTTAAAATAATCTCAACATTCTTTGTGTAAAAACGTTGATTAATCTTCCAACAGCTGAAATTTTAGTTTTATTGGATTGGTAACATGTATTTACGACTACTAACAGGGTGTCACGGAAAACGTAGCTTGTTCTTACGTTCCATGGCGTGTGGTGAAGATGAATTCATCCAGCATCAGTATTCATTGCTGCTAGTGTCCTATTTCGTTCTTCACTTTAATAGCTTAGTTACATAATTTATTCACAGAAATATAGTGTTCGTGTGTAATTTTTTTTAAATATTACCGAGTTATATTTTTTTCGTAAATGCATTCCGGACTTTGTAAGATGTTTCAGTATTCAAACGTGAAGCGGAGAACTGTTGACCAATGAACGGTGTTACAGAGCCGTCATGTTCATTAGTTGCAGAGAAAGTTATCTATAAATATCGCAGTAATCCGGTGTCCGCTGCAAGGTTTCATTTGTGCCGCGAATTTTTGCAATAAACTGCATATTCGGACGTTATAGTTAGAGAAAAACAACTCGTATCTTTAATCATCGACAGTTTTATCCAACACGTGTAATGGTTTGCTTTCATATACTTATAGAGCAAGTATTTATAGGTAGATACATATTTATGGCCATGTGAAGATGTCTGCATTAAAAGTTCGAATACCCCGATTTCGTGAGGTGACATTTTGTGGCTTGCCGTCGTGTGTCTGACAAATGAAGGAAAGTTTCGGAACGCTATTCTGTGCAACAAACAAACCACTCATTTGCAGTTTACTCACAAAGTTTTAATATCTGTCGCTACCAGACATTATGGTAATGAGTTAAGCCTACTTTTGATATTGAATTGTACTAAATGTTGATAGAAAATTAAAACTAATATATTTTATGCAGGTATCTGAAAAAATATATATACACAATGCTGACGTATGTTGGCTGTGCGTATAAATCTTTATTTATTTATATATATATCTTAGAGATGCATTAAATTTGTCACTGACGATACTTCTGAAATATTAGTATTGAGCCCGTAAAAATATGAATCCATACAATGTAAAAACAACCATTTTAAATCCTTATACACGTACTTAAACATAAGAGGGATAACATCAAATGAAAGCAACTCGTGGCAACCATTTTTCGAAGTGCCACTTACATAATAGTCTCTACTTGTGACAGCACATTCATTACCCGTCCTCGAAAAAAATAAAACTAATCGCTGAAGCCTCCTATTTGTGGTACTATTTATTAGATCAATTTGGAATATCCCGCCGCTATCGATATTTATCGAAGTACTGCTTCACAGTTTTGAATATAAAATCAGGTCTTAAGACAGCTTATATTTAAGAAGTTTTATCATTTTAAGAATTAATTATTATAAATTTCAGTTATGAATGGCATTGAAAATAGAATTTTTGACGTTTGTTTACTGAAGGTATTCATAACCTGTGGAAAACTGAATAAATACAATATATTTTACAGATTAATATTTCCACTCCTAGCAGGCTTCATTGTGCATTGGAACCTGCATATTTCGTATCGAACACGGTAGATTAGAGGATTCATACAGTTCCATCTTAACATGTTCTGCTTCTCACGTCAATATATCGCAATTCTTATGTAAAAGAAATTTAGTAGGCCTGGTGTTTAATTTTCTGTGTCCGTCCAGTGTAATACGTTTATTTGTAACTTGTGGTCTGTCCGTTGTTCTGTGTATGTTCTCAGCATATTTCCTACGCCAAATGAACATCACACAATTTCAATTAATTATTTCCATGCTGCTTTATTGAGCCTGTTATCTTATGAATAAAATGAAAATGTGTGTACCGTATTTCAAAACAACATACACTTAATGTTTTTTTTTTGTTTTGGAGTGTAAATAATACCGTGTTAACCGTTCAGTTTTGAAAATTGCAAAAATACAGCTAATATTCTTCATGCTACAGAATAGATAAGCTGACATTGTCTGAGCTTCTAAGTAATGCTCATAGGCGGAGATATTTACATTTTACCTTGACATTTCTTCGTTCAAGGTAAACGAATGGTCTGGCCAAAAACTATGCCAATAGAGAGTCCTTTTTAATAATAAATCTCAGTGATCATATATAAATACGTTTTTGTAACTCTATTAAACTCAGATTTTAAATATTATATTGAATTTTTACTGTCGCGTTGTATTGCAGTTTATACAGAACTACATATTTTGTCTTAGTGAGGGTAGTTTGCCATTACAGTTTTAAGAAGAAATAGTGTTTTCTTCCTAAACGTCAACGAACCATTCCTTATTCCTGTTATGTTTCTTACGCTCTCTGTTTCCATGTGCTTAATAGGGACTCCTTGTGTCTTATTTGCACCTGGTCTAATATAGTCAGCGTGTGTCATGCTCTTATGTGTTTCACACTTCATTTCGCTTTTTCTGTGATACTGTAAATATATTTTTGTAATTTGCTTTATAGTTATGATTGTCATGTATCAAAGTGAAGGACTTGGTGAATGTAATGTGTTCTTTGTCTTATATCAGCTGGTGGGAGACTTAAAGGAGACAATTATTACGTTTTCATAGATTTTTGGAGCATACGGGAAAAAACAAAGACTACATTTTTGCGTCCCTCTATAACTAAGAAACTTGAAATTGGGCGAGAAATTTTCAATTTGTTTCCTGCAGCTTGGTGAGGAACCTAAAAGACGAAATTGCTGTATTTAAATGGATTTGGAAAATGGCCGAAAGGAATATAAGATATGATTGCTTAACGTTCATATATGTATTTAAGTTCCTTTAGTCTTAGTTTATATGCCTGTTACTGCAGATAATTCATGTGTAATAAACCCAGACTATCTTAAGCACAGGAGAATTTCATGTTGAAAAATTTGATGCAGTATCTGTGAATCACGAGCCCATACAAAAACAGAGTTTTTATAAAATAGTGTTGAATTTCAGATTTAAATATTGAAAGCGATAAAACAGAACAAAATAGTAAGATACAAATAACCGGGTTATTACCTTATTTCGGCATTAGTTTATTTTTTAGCTCGACGTACATCATACAAACCGTAACTCAGGTTTTACCATGAGTACTCTGGGTAACTGTAGTTCCCGACATCCTTTCTTTTAAATGTTGTGGTGACGTCGCTTTTGAGGAGAAAATTTTATCGTTTACGTAACCTACCCTTAAAAAATAAAAGTCATGGACTGAGGTGCAGCGAAAGGGAGGCCAGTCATTTGACTGCTCTGCACTTTCTTTTAAACTTTGCTCTGAAATGATAGTCACAAGACATAACCTAAATATGGGAGCTGTTAAAAATGTTATCTGGCAATCTTAACGGTATAAGAACCTGAACAAATACAAATTATAGACAGAAATGGATCAACAAATGGTAATATACCAATAGCCGTGGATGATTTTAAACTTGGCCCAGAAGTTATTTTTTAACACGTATACTGTCGTCTGTATCTCCCCTTCCTCCACGTAGACATAAATATTAAAGTAAATAGGCCTACTAAATCCGACGAAAGAATTCTAAACCAATGTGTTGATACATTTTACAGAGAGATGTGGGCACACTTTCACCAAGCTTTTCATTTACTTTTGCGATGAGATGGAATGATGTCTGCATGTTTATGTCACTACTCAAGAACTAATGCAAGATGCTTACAGACAATAGCGAATGGCATTTAGCTGCATTGCTCTCTAGTTTGGATGATGATAAGATTATTGGCTGAACACCTAAGGTGGACAATCCTTCATCTCATTCTGAGGTAAGTGTGCATGCAATTATAACTGAAATATTAAGTCACCAGCACAGATAAATCTGTTACTAATATGTTTATCTTTATATAAAAATTATTTCGTCGTTTTAGTTTGAATAAATACATCTAAATGTATTGACAAGAATGGAGATACATTTTTTCCCCAATCGCAACGTCTACAATGACCGGTCTTTGTAGTTCTACGGTTTCATACCGCGAAATGGTATGAGCAGGCATTTCATACAGATTCAACGCACGATTTGGCAGTAAGACAGAATCATGTCGAAAATATTATGTATATGCCTAATTTTATTCATCCATGTATCGAATCTCCAACATTTTAAAACGTGTGTACTTTAAAGCACTCGCGCAACACAATTAAAAAATTACTAAGATGGCTTTAATATGTAAGATTTGAGGTTTTCACAGCGGTGAGTATGAAGACAGAAATCTTCATGGCTTTAATACATTTTATCCTCTGGAGTTAGCCATGTCCTTTAATTAAGATAAAGTAAACAAGGACGGCGATTTTGTTTTTGTGGATTATATTAACTCATAACCTCCTTTACTATTCGAATTGTTAGTTAATTATGGATTGTGAAGTGAGAGGAAATTGAAAGTAATAAATCTTGATCTGTCGTGAGGTAATGGAGGAAAATTATAGCTTTGGGGGCTAGTAGCCTATCGACATTTCGAGTTCTTTACTATAGACTAAGCGTCATAGGAAGTTGACGGAACCACTAAGCTCTTCAGTATTGCTTCAAAATGCTAATCCGTTATAAGCAAGTAAACCAAACTCAGGATACAACAATGTCCCCACACTTGTTTGTATCGCCATTCTTCCATAAGTATGCGACCGCGTGTCACTGTAGTTTGTGGTTGACGTACGTACGTAGAATGTCTTGATAGACTGCAACACTACACTTAACGCCTGTAAATACACTACGTAAATCTTAACAGAACGCAAGGGGTGACCAAAAAATACGTAGCAAATAACACTAAACAGATATTTCATTAACACGTGTAGGTACTGTAATTGTTTTTTGGTTACCCTGTTTTGTGTCATCGTGTTTGTAGTAGGCATAATATGTTTTACATAGAAAATGTGTAAATATATTTAAAACGTTTTGCAAGTTATAATATTAGGCTAAATTTTATCTAATTGCGTAGCTACTAAACCCGGTCATTTTTAAAAAAAATCTTGTTTTAAATAATAAAAATATATCTTTAGGTGATTTCAGCATTTTGTTCGTCAAAAACAAGTTAATTCGTTTTAAACAATTACCATGGGATATAAAACATTTAAAATATTTTATTTTGATTTGTATTGCGTTTTAACTTGGAGAAAGCGTCTTTATTAAGACAGACTAAACGTAATCCATTCGCGGCTTTAGACGATGCGTGGATTCTGTAGTATGGAGTGACTGTGTCCTTTTTGTTGGTTTATTCCAGATGAAGACGAAGAACCGCGGTGCGTGCAGCTCACAAATCAACATAAGGGTGCCATCAGAG
This sequence comes from Zootermopsis nevadensis, assembly GCF_977971745.1. Lineage (NCBI taxonomy): Eukaryota > Metazoa > Arthropoda > Insecta > Blattodea > Termopsidae > Zootermopsis > Zootermopsis nevadensis. Next base: position 11,739,180 of record NW_028259149.1, on the reverse strand, counting down.
CGATACGGAAGGTAATACAGCATTTGCTTATCAATGTCGGAAGTCAATTTTTAACCAGGTAGCGCACGTAAATTTGAAAATTGGCAGGCCCAGTTATCAGAAGCGTTTAAATCTACTTAACTGAAATTTTGTATCACTTTGGAAGCATTTTAGTGTCCTTGCAGAACCTGGGATGTTCCTTTATATCGTATGTAATGTGCATCTTGCGTAAAATTCTAAGTACTGTTCTTCAAGTAGAATAATAGAAATGATTATGGAATACGAGGGATATATCAAATAAGTGTGCGTCCCCTCTGGGGAAAGAATGACTTCTTACATTTTATTCCAGTTAGGACTAACGCACTCCGCGGAGCGGAAGCTGAAAGTCGCTCGGCTGGCCAAGACATTTTCCACATTTTAATACCTAAGATTCATTACCGTATTTAAAAGACACCCCCACTGATCCACTTGAATCCAATCCGCACCCTTCCATCATATTTCTTTAAGAACTGCTGTAATGTTATTTTTGAAACTTAAATTCTGCTGTGTACGTCCAACTGTGTTGTAGTGGTAGCACTGTAGGTTTGTATTCGACAGTTACCCAGTTCAGATCTTGGCTGTGATATTGGCTATTCTGAATGATGTTTCTCGTGATTTTCCTCTCATACTTGGTGGGTTAGTGCATTGGAATAGGCTTTTTCGCTTCAAAAACATTTCGTATTCATGTCATCATCATTTCATTTCATTTCCACCTGATCCATGCTATATAACCCCTGCAGTTGAAGCAGTGTCATTCAATAATCTAAGAACAAATCAGTAAACTACCACAGAGTGAAATATATTTTTATGAATTAATTTTAGGTATCACAGCAATGTCGTTCTAGGAACATAAAATTTAAGTTGGGTGTATATCAAGATATACCTGGTTCGTTCTTATACTTTGCAACAATTCAACTGCATTGGTTATGTAGCTTTGAATGGGAGAAGGATTATAAATTAGTAATTGGAAATAATATGAAAGGAAGCTATTTCTTCTACAAATAGCCCTTATACTGTAAAATAGTAAAGTTTGTACCACTATACGCCATGTAGGCGCTTGGGGTGAGTGGAGGTATAGCTCCTCTCTTTCTTAACCTCGGCACTAGATGGGGTGAGTGGTCGGCATCACTCCCCGGCCGGCTTTACCCCCGGGAAAGGACCACGGTACCCACTGTAGAGGAGGCTGGGTGGGCCCCAGAGCAGATGCTAGAGGAAAAATCCTCTGTCTCCGTCGGGGATCGAACCCCAGTCGTCCAGCCCGTAGCTAGTCACTATACTGACTGAACTATCCCGGCTCATATACAATTGAATTACAATCTGATTTTCTAAACATTTAAATCATATTTATGTGACTTTATTTATAATTTATACCACAAATCATTTCTTATCATTGCAATAAAGTAACTTTCAGGAACATGAAGACTGAAAATATTAACCACAAGTGTTGTTAGAGACTGAATGTAGTGTTCCGACACAGTGTTTGAAAGTGTTTAAAACTAGGGGTTGATATTTAAAGCAAAATCTTTGGTGTCGTGGATAAAGGAATAAAAGTAATTGATAAATATTTTCATAAATAAAACTAAAACTGTCTCTCAAGAAACTGATCCCAGTCCCAAACACTAAGTGTTACAACACAGTTTAAAATAATGGATCGTGCTAATTTGGCATTATAGCTGTCATTCAATAGAAGGTGTCTTAAGTATGTTTCTTCTTGGAGTTGAATATGTTGTGTTTTCACTTTGATATTTCAGATGACAAGAAGATGGTGCAGATTAGCTAACATACTTTTTTTTAATTTAAGATGTCAAGAGTATTATATTTATTCACACAATTTCTCATCTTAAACTTCTAGGAGAAAATAATTTATTTTGCTTTTCTCATAAGCTGAGTTTCCAAGTTCAGTTTATCAGATATTTCTTTGGTCATTGATTTTTGAACTCATTCTTGAAATTCGTTGTACCTACTCGACTTACTTTTTGGCAGAATACAGTGGATTTGAGGTGACAGTGCAACACAAAAAATAACTGCATATTTTAACTGGAAGTAATTCTGTTTTCTTGACTATAAAATGTATTGGTTGTTGTTACATCATCATTATCATCATCTTAAAAATGAGAAAACTATTCCCTTCTGTTTTGTGGAATAACAAATTATGTGATTAAATACAGTCTGTTGTTTGTATAAATTGAGTGATTACAAAATGGTACTAGCTTTGATCAAAGAATTTATATTAATCAGATTTAGAAAAAGTAAGAAAATAAATCCAGAAAAATATTTTGGGCATTACTTTCTGTGTGCTTATAGTAATAGAAACAATTGTGTTATTTTGACCAAATTGCTTATATAGAAACTAGAAACCATCAGTGCAATATCACTTTTTTAAAATGCTCTGTACATCTACACAGACTGTTTAACAGCAGTGGTTTTAGCTTGTAACAGATGTGTGTAGATACCTATAAATGAAACGGAATGATAGAAAATGTAATTAGTAATTCATTAGGTTGAGTACCAGATTATTCTTATTCCTAAAATAATTTTCAAACTTGTGGATTGACTTTTTAATAAGTTTCCATCTCCTTGCGGTGTACCTTCCTCTCTTCTAAAACATGTCCATGTTTCTAGTACTTATAGTAGTATCTTTATCAGAAATCTCATATATTTTATATTTTCTGTATATATCTTTATTCTATAAAAAGTCTTAGCTTAATGTTAATATTTTGAAGCCTTTCCAGTTATTACATTTATCATATTTTAGATCTTTCCATTTATTTCCGTTACTATGTTTTTCCCCCATTTCTTGAGAGTTCAGCAGATTTCCAGGTTATCTATACCATAAAATGTTTCCACTACTGAATATTATCTCATCATTATGTATCTTATACATCACTCGTATGTGTATGTATAACACAATTATGACCATCCAGATCTACAAACTTAATTTCAAGTGTACTTCATTTGGTTTGAGGTTTGTTGGATTTATTAATAATTTGGTTTTCATTTATATGTATTCATCTACAAAAATATTAATTGTGCTGATTTTCACAATAATAATAGATTAACAATTATGATTTTGTCATGGCAGTGACTTGATTAAAATATTGTGTAACATTTAAAATAAAGTATCATTCCACAATTACAGTAGTCAAATCAACATAAAACCACTTCTGTAATAAAATACATATTTCTCTGAGACTCAGACTAGCTTGAGTTATATACTGTGTTTTGCTGCTTCATCTAATAAAATAATTTTAAATTATCTGTAAATTTGGGTAACATGTTTCTGTGGATATGGGAGTATAGTTATAAGACTAAATTATTCATTCAGAATCAGTATAACTTTCCAAATTACCAGATAATATCCACAGAGGGGACATAACTCAGTTCCACATGGCTACTTAAATTTGCCCTTCAATTAACATAAACCACATAATATAGATTATATACCAATATAATGTCACATCTGCTGCATTATATAAAGAATAGGCGAGCTATGAGTCCTTATGCTTGGTGGGCTTGTGTACATTCCCTTGGTCAAGCAACACTTATATTTATTTATATACTAGCAGAGTGCTTGGAGTGTTACATTGGGAAAATTTGACATATGCTTACATTTCTTAACAATTTTTATTGCCTGATCATTTCATATATATCCTTGAATATCATAGAAAAGAATTATTATTGTCCCTACAGCAGACACCTTCGAGACTTGAATCCAAGAGAGTTTTTGTATTTGTGACTACAATTCCTGTAATCTCTTCACCAAAACAAACAAATATGGCCTTACTGCCATTCTTATGTGGTGCTTAGTTTTGATGTTTGCAGCATTCTGTAAAATCTAGGTCCTTACAATATCTGTAAGAAACAAAAATGACATGATTTGTTATGAAATTTTCAGGTTTGTGTCTTTTATTTAGATATAAGAGCAATTAGAGGTAGTTATAAAACTTGTATAATGTTTAACAGAAAATCGAATGAGCAAGTTGTATGTTACAATAGTGACAGAGTACAATCTACGTTGTTTTGTGTCATGTAAATAAAAATTTAGTAATTCAAAACCATAATGACGATAGAAACAGGCTCACTTGAGTAGCATGTATTTCGTCCACTGAAAAATTCCTTGTTAAACCCAAACAGATTCCTGGAGAACTGATTGCAAAAGAGTTTATGATTATAACACTTTCGATGGCTGTCTTCTGGGTTGTAGCAGTGTGTAGTCTGGTAGAAGTTTATCAGCATTTCAGAGGTCCTTGCTGCCTCCATCATAAGTCTCATTGCCCTAATGATGGAGGCAGCAAGGACCTCTGAAACGGTGGTAACCTTCTACCGGATTACATGGTGCTACAACCCAGAAGACAGCCATCTTCAGATTTAGTGCCATGAAAATCTGAAATTCTAATTAGAACACTTACTAAATATTGTACTTATCACAAAGTATCATAAAGTAGAACTGCAAAATAACTTGTTTGTAATTTTAAATGTGTCTAGCAGTCACTTGTTAAAATGTACAACAATGAAATATGATCAAATTTCATTTCCATACAAGGCAATTCACCAACTTTCTTCCCAGAGTCTTTATTCTGTCTACATAAACTCTGTGTTGATAAATTTTGCAGTTTGGACAAAATATGTAATGTTACCTTCTACCAAAGATTTTATGGGTTCTTGCTTCTCCATTTCCCAATTATAAAATTATCATACTTGCTTTATTGGTAAATTATAATGAAATGATCCAGGAGACCAGACAGCCAGGCTGAGAATATAATGTAGATGTTTGCTTTTTTGTTACTTTACTGCCATTTATAAAGAACTTACTATCTTCTAAAATTATTTTAGTAGAATGATCGGTTATTTTGTTCAATATAATACAAAACTTTATGCAAATATTATGACAGATTTTATAAATAACAACGAATAAAGCTAGTCTGTTCTCAGATAAATAAAATCAAATGATAAGTATCCAGCTTGATATTGTTTTTTTTTTCTTTCTTCCCACTCCATTTAATGCTATAGATGAAGTACTTTGTAGCTCGACGCAAGTTCAAGGAGGCACTGAAGCCATACGATGTAAAGGATGTGATTGAGCAGTATTCAGCGGGGCATGTTGACTTGCTTGGCCGGGTTAAGAACGTGCAACAGAGGTACTCAATATTGTAGTCTCTGTCTGTCGCAGCCTGAAGAGAACCTTGGACTGTGTAAACAAACCCATCCTCTGGAACTCTGCATCATAATACAGTTGTGTAATAATTTCAATCATATCAGTGTAAACTGTTTCATAAAATTTGATTGTCCTCTTGAATGATATGCTTAGAAATTATTCAAATTTAAACCAAAAAACATAGAATACACAACATTAGTTCCTATTTATTATTTTTATTATACTCTCACTGCATTTATACCTTCAAATGTGTTGCAACACATTCCTCCTTTAACCTTGACAATTCATATATCAGTATAACATCAATAAACCAGTATGTATTTAAAAGACAGAAGAAAAATTATGTTACTTTAAAATATACTTTTATATTGAATTATGCCTATAAAACAAAATAACATGAAAAATGTCAAAATACTGCCTGTTGACTCATTACAGGTCTACAGGCAAAATTTATTTGTAGGAGATGGTATATATATATTGTGGATATTGGTAGCCCCATATTTCTTAGGTAAATTTGTATCATCAACACAGTTACCTTCATACTGATTTAGTGCAATATTGTGACACAGATCCTCTATATCTGGGTGTAAAGATGGTAATACAGTAACACTGTCTTAAGTTGTCGTTATATCAGTACACCGTTGAAGAACACAATTAAAAGTATTCTAAAAATGTATGGGTAACTAGTTCTAAATAAGAATGTTATAGTCACTGTTTTCTGCTATGAGTTCATATATTTATTTTATAAAGTTGTCTTAATCTTTTTAAATGTTTGTCTCCTTTGAGTTCATAGTCTCATGATGAACATCTTTCATTGTCTCATATACAGAAAAATGCTTAACATGACCATATCTTTCAAAATCCTTTCCTGCTCATCGTTCATAATCTCAGATGACATGCTACAGTTTAAATAACATCATAAAAGAACTTAAGAATCAGTTGACTTCAAATTTTAACAAAAATGGATTAATTAAATAAAATCAGATTTCTTGAAGATGTTTACCAAACATGACATACATTAATAAAGTTTTGTGCTCGAGAAATGCATCAGGTTTTGCTACATTTGTCTTAGATTCACTCCAGCCATTGAAGTATTAGATGAAACACTTGACAAGGTATGGACATTTCTTGGACCACAAATGAAACTGTGGATGTTCACCGAAGCTTCCTCATAACTTTTTGTCACACAAAATTGAATCCAATACAAATCAGTTTTAACCTATAAGAAGATACAGCTGTTTTTTATTTTTAATACTTATCATATGGTAATACAGGATTTAAACCCCAGTACTACAGGGCTATTGGTCAAACTTTAAATCTAGGACTAACAGTTTAGCATATGCTACTGTGATGTGCAGCTAGCTGGACCATATGTAAGTTCTTACCAAGAATTATTGTCTTAATCCTAACTCTATGGAAGAGACGGAGTGGTCACTCATCTATGTCTAGGTCTCTGAAATAGTCCCTTTCTTTACATTTTCCAGATAAAATTCTGTATGTATTTCTTATCTTTGCCGTACACTGTATGTGCCCCACCCATCTCACCCCCTAAACTTCATGACCATAATAATATATGGTTAGGAGTACACATTATGAAACTCACTTTTATTATATTATAATTGTTCATTACAGAAATGCATACTCATTCATTGGTACAAAATTGTTTCAATTCAAATGGAGACAAAGTTATGTTCTCCAGTAATCCATTTTGTGATTTTGTTGTGGAGGATGGGTTCTGTTACCACTTAATATGTTGCAGCTGATGTACCCCGGTGCTAACAGTAATGTGCTATGTTCTTTGAGTTCCAACAGCTTACCATGTGTAACATTCTTTCCAAGAGATATCATTCACTTCCTTACATTATATAAATTATTCTGAGTTTCACTGCAATGATGAGGTTACCAGGAGTTTGAAGTGAGACATGAGTGAAATTTTAGTTCTGAATAATGTTTACACATCCATAAGTTATTGCCAGCTCTAACTCATAACCAGACAGTGCACAAATATAATCCTGAGTCCAGTGGCCTTGCCTGGAATTTTTGGTCCTTCCATGTCAACACCAGTTTTTTCTAAAATTCTTACTCATTATCTAAATACTGAAGAGTAAACTCAGTAATGTTACAGATGTATTAATTATGATAAGGCCTCTGTGTTTTTGATGTTAAATATTTTTATGTTTGATAATACCTATAGACTATTACAATTTTTATTTGTTGTTAAGACATTGAAAGACAAAGAAACATGAACTAGCTTTCAACAAAAATAAGTACTTTAAAGTTGGCTGAAAAAGGAAAAATATACTTGGTAAGCAGTTCAACATCAGCTGCTAGATTCTTGTTCCATGAACATTTAGAACATAAAATTTACTAAATTGTTTGATTTTTCATAATTTAATCTCAGTGCTTTAGTTGTGTGTTCTTTCTTTAAATTAAGAATTTTTCTTTACCAGTATCCCAATATTTGTACAGATAAATACTCATAACGTATGAATGACTTTTTGTACTGTGAACTTGAAGGGGGAGAAACCTTGTAGATTCCATGTAAGGAAAGATAATAGGACTATTCAGAACAAAAGTCCTGAGAAACTGGTAGCTGGAGAGACATATTGTAAACTCTCAGTGACCTACATAGAAGACACGCAGTATGAAATATTACTGTCTGTATGTGCTTTAACATTTCCTTCTCTACTTATGTACCATCAGTCTGACATGGATAATCAAAATTAATATATCTTAAATTACAGTAAATATTTTATTTAACAAAAAACTTGACTCAGATTTTAAATTACAGTGTTTTTCTTTTCTTTCTAATGTCTCCACAATGCCTTATTTTTTCACTGCTTGGTAAGAAAACCTCAAGTGAAATGTAATTTGTATTACTTTGTCACTTAACAAGATGAGTTGAAATGTAATTCAGCTGAATGCCTGAGAGGTGTTATGGGAAACACTGACATCTATTCCTGTTTCAGAAATAGAACATTTGTTAACTTTTTGACAATTTAAGAAGCACCTGAAGAACGTCCTCTCACTCACTTCTCTTATCCCTGTGCCAAATACCAAATTTGTAGCTTCTTTAATGATGCTGTCAGTAGGTCATACTATATGGTGTCAAATAATAGGATGATTAATGAGAAATGATTTGAAATGTATATGGAAGGAAATGGTTATAGCCTAATTAAGGTACTATTTCTGGTATTTGACTAGAGGGACTGAGGAAAACCATGAAAACCTTAGTCAGGATATACAGTCTCTGGCTGAAGACAGAAATTGTATTAATGTTATATTTTGTGTGCTTCCGGATCTCATTTTCAAGTTGGCAAAGTTGCAAAGTTATTAGGAATTGAATGGTAGCTCTTATGTCTTAGCACCATCACGTGTTGTGGTCTCGGCTTGTCTAACTCCAGTCTTTGTGTGTATGTGTGAACTGTGTCAACAGTATGACATGCTGTGAAATGCATTGATTGATTGATTGATCCATGTTTGTTCTTGTTAGTGCGTCTCGTCATGTGATGCTGCAGTAAAACATCTTCACTGCTACTCTTCTTCTTGTGCCATTGTCTAGTAGTGGCTTCCAACCTGTAAAACACACCTCACTGTTGATACTCATTTTACAGTTTTTTGTGTCCCTTTACTACTACCATCATCATCACCACCACCACCACCATCATCATTATCATAGTTGGTTTCTGTCATATTTTTGTGCTCTCGTGCTGGAAATTTGGAAATTTAAACTTTTATACCATTGATCCACTTGCTATGGTGGTATAAGTTTCATAATGTAAGGTGTGACTGAAAAGATGTTGGAAGTCATTAGTCTTTAGTACTAACAATACTGCAAAGCTTTCTTTCCTTCTGAAGCTGGCATGAGCAAGAGAAATAATCGCACTTCAGTCATTTCTTTCTTTGATGTTATTTGTCTTTCAGAATTATAATGATTAATTCTAGAATGTTCTCAACATAGATTCAGTGTAGAGATTTCATTTCTAATATTTGTCATGAATGCATAATGCAGTATAGCTCTTAGAAAGGCAAGTGAAATGTGATTTATTTCTGAAAAGAGGATATGTGTCTGTAAACATGTTTTGCACAACTGGAGTGTGGAGTGGCACATTTCTAAGAATACCCTTACTTGAAAATGTTCACCTATCTCAAAATATACCTCATTGTTCTGAACAGTAACAATTTGAAATTTATTAGAAATTCACTGTTCTTCTTTCTGCAGTAATTATACAATTAAAATCCAATAACTATACACTTTGAATGTAGACAGAAAGACATCTATAAAAAAATGTATTATTAGTATAACAAAAATTTGTATAAAGGTGGTATATCTTTATGAAAATTTGGCTTATTTCATTGTGTTCAGTATCAGTACTCATTGGTCATATATAAGCAAATGCTTCCTTACAATTATAAATCAATTTGTAAGATGGTATTTCTTGCTCTTCAGTATTTATTAATTGCTGGGTGATACAAATGCGTAGCACAACTTCCTTCGGAGGGGAAGTAAAGCCGGCGGTCCCATGTCATAGATTTACAGCATGTAAAAGAACCTTGCGAGCATGATACGAGATGTTTAGTAAGAAAAAATTCAGCGGCCATTTCTCACCCAAGTCTCTCCTGATTCACTGCTTCACTGCTAGATGGCTCTGGCAGTCAAATCAGGAGTGTGTAGAAATTGTGCAGAGTCAGTGGGCTAGTCACTCACTACTCTTAAATGCACGCTTTAAAGACTATGAAACCTCCAAAAGGAGGCCCTATGCTCCACTTAGGAGTTACAGGAACTATCTATTTATCATGTCATAAACTAGTTTAACAGGTTATAATCTCAAATTTCATTTGGTTCTTCAAATTATTACAATTCGATTTTTATTCTATTGAATTTTAGTTATTTGAAGCAAAGGTACTATGGTACCAGCAGTTACATTGTTGATAGAATGGTTATAATTCCTATCTTCACAATTGTTTCCTTAGCCAAATTTATATATCTTGTGAGGGTGTAGGTGCACGTGTTACCCATCTTACCGCATCTCTGAATATAAGATACATGTATTTTATATTATGTTGCACGACAAAAGCCAATTTGAGTTTTATTTAACTTGGTGTTTAAAAATGGTTGTTGGCAGACAGATAAATATGATCAAGCAAGTCATTATTTGCAGAAGGAAACATAAAAACTGCAAGAACTGACATGCAAGTTTCTTTGTTGTGCTCAAACACTTATGTAATGTCTTCTGTTTTGTGGTATGTCTCTTCGTCAATGTGGTTTGTGGTGTGTCTCACGGTTACGAATGGTGTTTATTTATTGTCTTGCCCGTAGCTGAAGTATTTTGTGGCACGTAAGAAGTTCAGAGAAGCTCTTAAACCTTATGATGTTAAGGATGTGATAGAGCAATATTCTTCTGGGCATGCAGAACTCTTGAACCGAGTTAGAAACCTTCAATTCAGGTAGGTTTATTAATCAGTTCAGTGTTGCTTCTTTTTCATCAGCTGTAATATATACAAACTTTTTGTTCTAAAGCTTCAAATATCTGTTGTCTCTCTTTTTTAGATCATTGTATGTACTCACCAGCAGCAAAATATTTGTAATTAATAAAAAATAAATGGCACATAATGTGTGGAGTAAATATTTTAGCTACTGATATTTAAACAGAAAGAAAATAAGGAATGAAATTTATTTTATCTATATATTCTTGAAACTTACAAGTCATTTTTTGAAAGATAATGTTTTTCAATAAAATTAGGGACCATATTACATAAAATATTTGAAACGAAGAAAAGACTGTCTATAAATAGCTATGTATATTTCCCCTTGAATAGTTCTAATTTACAATCCTTGACATTTTTTAATGAGAAAATACAAACACCTCTAATTCATTGCCATAAAGCGAAGGTTCTTCATATAATGTATATATTCAGAACAGTAACTTTTATGAAAATTAAAAGTAAAAAGTCATAAAATTTTATAAAAGTGATATAAGCTGGACTCTGATTTTTCAAATACTATAGAGGTTTGATCTTGTTATATAACTTGGTCATTGCTGAAGCAAATGACAGTATTTCCATTAACTATATTTTGTTAAAGTGTTATACAGCACAACTTTTATATTCTAAAATTCTGAAGGCAGTTTTGAATTAATTTGTTAAATTACAAAACAATTGATTCTCTCATATGAAGAGTTGATCCACTGATCTTCAGTAAAGACATTGCATTCTCATTCCAAAGGCTACATATGCAGATGTTTCTGTGTTAATGTCAGAGCATTCAACTGTATCACAGCTTATACTTGGGAAATTACAAAGTCTGTCTGATTGATACTCACACTTCAGATGTAGATCTCTTCATCATGTCACTTGGGCAGAGGACAGCAAGGACAATAAAATATTAGAAAAGGTGTTTGCCACAATCTGCATTTTACGAGAAAAGTATGAAGCATAAAACTAGTTAGAATATATGTTAGCCTACATGAAGAAATATCCTGTACTGGAATTGTATATTATAAAAGAGTGCCTTCATTGAATACGTTCTTATTGTTTTCAGAGCTAACATAGCTAATAATTTCAAAATTTTAAATGTGACTCACAGTCCAAATAATGACTAAATTCTATAACTGAAAATACCTTTTCATCATTTTCATATAAAAAATAGGAGAGAATTATGTGAAATTATAGTAATTGGACATTATCCTCTCTTATACATCATATATAAGCTTTCCACGCTAAGTTCATAACATAACACCAAACTTTGAAAGAGTACTGTTTGTCTGTATACATCCAATAGAAATTACCTCAAAGATTTTTTACAGGTTGGACCAGATACTTGGCAAGCAAGGATCCAAAGCAAAAGATGTTTATGCCTCCAAAATTAGTTTAGCTTCAAGAGTGGTCAAAGTTGAAAGACAGGTGAGAAAGACTTTGTCTTAAAAATAAATATAGAATAAATAATGTCTTCCTATGTTTAACCATTAACTCATTAACATACATAATTTTCATCCCACTTATGAGTCAGTATTATTCAGCATAGCAATTGTAGTTTTAATTAGGAATGATGAAATGTATAAAGTTAAACAAAGTCATGAAGAATTATATTTTGCACTGAATGACACACTTCAGCAACAAGCCTCAACGTAGCCAGCCCATAAACAGTTTTTCCATGTGATTTATTTAAACTATGTTTACAAGTTGTGCCATTTTATATTTCTGAATTATAGTTCTTTATCCATTTGTTTCTATGGTGTAAAATGTCTTGTGAAATATTATATTATCTACTAAAATAATGGACAAGTTCTGTACCCATTACAGTGACTCCTATTGTCAAGCCTCAAAAGCAAATATGTATTTGTCAATGTTGGTCTTCTGGATGCTAATGCTATGTAGACTTGCAGGTAGATACCAATGCTCCAGAGGAACATACTGGAAATGGCGGCTGTATGTTCCTCCAAAATGTTGGTACATACAAGTCCATGCATGATTACTGCCCAGAAGACCAATATTGACATCGTCACTGTGAAAACCTTAAGTCTCATAGATGTAAAATTATTTCTAATTTATGTAGTCTTAATTGATGTGCAACTACCTTCATCATCATATAAGACATCTCAGTTGAGTGTTGGTGATTTTCCTTCATACTCATGAAGCTCCAAGTTTGAATCTTGACCCACAGGCTGCTTATATTGACTGAGGTTTTTCATAGTTTTACTAGGTTTCTCTGGGAGGCTGCTGAGATAGCATTTTAAAATAAGCCAACACTATTTCTTTTTTATCCTTATAATTTCATCATTTATAGTCATTCTACCATTACACTGTGTGATATGCAGCAGTTGAATCAATCATTCAATAATCATTGTTGTCATCACTGGACATCACATTTGAGTTATTATCACTTCTGCTCCATATCTTGAGAGGTTACATATTTGAAGTTTTGATTCAGCGACTGGCTATGCTGACTGAGGGTTTTCACGCTTTTTTTTCCAGCTCTTCCAGAAAAATGTTGGTATATTAGGTACCTTAAAATAGCCCTCAACTTGAAGATGTCTGTCTTCTGGGTTTTAATGCTGTGAAGTGTGGTAGAAGTTTACCAATATTTCACGGGTACTTGCTGCCTCCTGCTTCCATCATCAGTCCTGATGATGGAGGCAGCAAGTGCCCAGTACAGCCCAGAAGACAGCCATCTTCATACTTACTGCTGTGAGAACCTCAAAGCCCTCAACAGCTACTACTACTACTGTTACTACTACTACTGTTACTACTACCATCTTTTCCCTTTCAGGTGGATGACATCGAAGTGAAACTTGACCAGTTTATTGAACTTTATATGGAAGACAGAAAGCGTCTTTTAACTCTACCACTCCACCACTTAGCAGATTCACCCCTCATTTTAACGGGTGGTGCAGCTCCAGTAGTTACTACTGCAGGGGCAACACCCTGTCCCAATACTTCCCTCCACAACCCTCACATTACAGTATCAACCTCACAATCTTCCACTGTTCCCCCTGTAGTCTCAGCAGCGGTCTTAAGGCCAAAGCCTATCCTGGTAGATAAGCAGTCCTCAGAGCCCAATACACCCATATCCAAGAGCTTCGCAGAACCTCAGCCACACAGGCCTATGCACCGAGGGTACTCAGACCTTGGGCACAGGATTAAAAAGAGAGTCACACTCAGGTAAGCATAGATGAATAAGCATACTTCCTCCATTTGTCATAAGAGGAATTTCTGTCATAAAAAGAATTACAATTTACTGTGGTAACTGTATTAATCTTTTCACTGATAAGGGTGATGTAGTTCCTTTGTGTGAAGAGCACACTATGCATTATTTACAGAACAGTTTCACAAGAGTACAGTGTACTGTGATATCATTTTGACTTCACTGTCAGTAAATATACTGATGTAGTTTAGGCTTATCATAACATAGAGCAGCCATTATTTTATATTATTTTAATTCTATATCTAAGAATGTTATATTGAAATTTGTAGGTAGAAAATATTATATGGGTATCCGAACACTCACATGGTTATACTGACTAATGCACAGTCTGTTTTTATGAACAGTGTAAGGGGTCAGTGATGACTTATCACATAAACTAAGACTGAAAAAATGTCCTCTTCCACAATGAAACTCATATTGCATACATTAAAAATGCAAGTAGTTCTACTTTCTCTCTACTTGGGTGAAAAGCATAAAGAAGTAAACTGAAATGTTCTAGAAAAATATAAGAAAGAAGGCTTGCATATCAATTAGGCAGTTGATACATTTGTACACTTGAAACTTTTCATGTAGTTTTAACTCTTTATTTATTCATTTCAATTAATTTTACAAATTCATCATTCACAAACATCCTGTCATATTTCATTTGACATTACAAAACTTTATAAGTTGGTTCATCATTGCCAAATAACAAACAAACTTCATTCAATTCTTCTACAACCCCTTCACACCAATTATTTTTGTTTTTGGATTTATTGTTATTATTCTGGACAAAATTGTTGGATACGAAATGTTATAAACATAAATTGTGATGTATCAGATACTGATGAAGCCAACAATAGTGCTTGGTAATGAACTTGGCTTGGACCATTTTCTAAGTTACATCTTTGGTTCTGTTGAACTCTGCTTGTAATGATGGAACAATAATCTATCTGCATTTCTGTTAGTTTCTTCTATAAGTCACTTCAGTTACACATGATGTCAGACTTTCAGCTGGTTTCCACACATTTTACATACCCAATGTCTTAATATTATAAAATAATATTAACTCTCCCACTGATCGTTTTTGATATCACAGCTAGTTATCAAAATATTTCATATTTCCTCCAACAAATATCATTCATTTGGCATTAAATCTTCACATACCATAGTAGGTACCAGCTCTGAGTGATTGACATATACATTGATTTTTTCCTTACATTAGATAATAATAATCTCTGTTTTAAATCATTTTCTACCAGCATTTAAATTCCAGTTTAATTGTGAGTGCCAAAGGCCATGGATAGATAGAAAACAGAGGCATATTTGTTTAACCTTTACCATACAGGAAATGGGGATTTAAACCCCTGTATTATGGGATTGCAAATGGGACTATAACTTTGAAGTTGACAGTTTAGTATTATTTATGTTGTGTATCACACACAATGTAGTGCAAATAGATGGGACAAGAGGTGTGCACCAGGTAATGGTTGGGAAGCCTGAGGGGAGACCTAGACGTAGATGAGAGGATAATGTCATGCAGGATCTGTGGGAGATAGGAGTTGAAGGAGAGTGGATTTTGTTGGCCCAGGACAGGGTCTGGTGGAGGACTTTGGTTAATTCGGTGATGAACCTTCGGGTTCGGTAAGCCCTCTAGTTAGTTAGTTAGTTATCATACACAATCAGCTGGACCTTGTGTAAACTGTAATGCATGGTCAATAACTGTTAAAATGAATCATACAGTATATGACTGGTATTTTAACTGACTCTTTGATAGCAGAATATGAAGTTTCAACATGGTTAATACCAAAGCTTTCTCAGTGATGGCCAATCTTCTAATTTCGGGATTGGACTGACAATCCTGTGTTATAAAATTGTACTACAAGACGTTAACAGTGGACTCAGATATGGATGGTTTATTTAGAATGATACTTAGCTGGAACTTACTTATTCCATGGTTCTACAGTCCTTGAAGGACCTTTGCTGAATCTTGTGTAAGAGGTTTCTTAAGCTGTTTAGAAGTATGATAGGACTCCTTGGACAAGTGATCAACTCATCTCAGTGCCTCTACCTATACAGGGCAGCACAAAACAAAAAGATGGAGAAAGACATCCATGCATTTAGATTAAATTAGCTTAGCAATATTTCAGAGATTTAGGAGAGATTTCATGTTTTTGTGGTAATGGGTATGAAGATGACAGTCTCATTCAGAGATTTATTTTCTTATATTTCACATCTTTCGTCAGCTCGATTCCCTCCCAGTATGTATCACCACTGTCATCAGAAGATGGGGTCTCACATCCTTACCAGCATGAAGGAGAGGTGGTAATCATTGTACCACCTCTCAATGCATCTTTGGATGATGATCAGGAGCAAAGTAGTCCAAAGACCACAGAGAGCACAAGTAAGTACAGCAGACAGATATTCTGGAATGTTACCCTCTTTGATGAAAATGTGAACCAAATTAGACAATTATCCAGTATTAATCATATTTATACCACAGTTTACTAGATGAAGAAATTAATTATATTTGGACTGATTTATACAGTAACAGAGCAGAGAATGAGCAATACTGAATACTGGACATTAGTTGATTTTAGAAACATATGGCAAGTAGATCATACTTGTTTGTTTTACTAGAAGAAATTTCCTAAATTCATGTTAATATTTACAAATTATATTATATAGTGTAGGATAAAATATACAGATATTGCTTTTAAAAGGATTTATTATTAGTTATTCTGTTTTAAATCTGCTTTTATCCCATGTGTGCTACTTCAGAAAGCTCATAGCATGCATGGCAATTAAATTTAAATGGCTGCTACTATCTGAGAAATGCCATTGAATCAGAGGAATGGGTTAGCATATTGGCCATTTATTGTATCTTTGAGTCAGACTTGGTATTGAAACACAAGAGGTTAAAATTGTAATTATTTTCTGTAGAGGTATCTTGTTACATAATTAAATGGATGTTTATTGTGTTCAGTGAATGAAAGAGGATCAGAAAATTAGGATACAGCATGGCATAGAGTGCACTCTGTCACTACAATTTGGAATGATATACCAAGTCCTTTTACTTCCTCATATATTTTCCACATCAACTGTGTTACTTACTCACACACAGGTTTTCTTTGCCTTTCAATTTCAAATTTGGGCTGTACATATTGATTAATTCTTAGAATATTTAACAGTTTTCATTCAACTCCATATGTTTTATAGCGTGAAAGATTATCTTGAATGGCAAATACGTAGGTAGGATTTGGGTTATAGCCAGTTTAAAGACTATCTTGGTATTCACTTTGACAGACGATTATGAAGGACCACAGTAACTCAGTCTACATTCATACTACTGTAGTTAAAATAGCTGTCTTTTGGGCTGTTGCACCATGCAGTCTGGTAGAAGTTTACCAGTGTTTCAGAGGTGCTTGCAATCTCCATCATCAGGGCTCATCACCCTAATTAATGATGGAGCAGCAAACACCTCTGAAATGTTGGTAAAGGTCTACCTGACTGCATTCTGCAACAACCCAGAAGACAGCCAGCTTCATACTTGCTGCTGTGAAAACCTGAAATATTACATATTGATTTCCAATTAGGCAAGTGGGAAATGCTTGCTAACATTTAGTTCAGAATCTTTGTGCCTCCCTTCTGCAATCTGAAAACTTAAAGGAGAAACGTACAGAAACAATATTTTACCTATTTTTTTATCTGAGTATGAAACTTTGTTCCTCACCCTAAGTGAAGAACATATATTGAATGTTTCTAAGTAGAAGTCTGTGGAGAATATTTGAATCTAAGAGGTAGGAAATAGGAGAAGGATGGAGACAGTTGCCCAAGAGGGTACTTCATAATTTGTACTCTTTATGAAATATAATTATAGTAGTCAAAGGATGGATTATGTAAATGGTGAAATAACACTGTCACATGCATAGGAAATATGAGAAATTCATGCAAAATTTTAGCTGGAAATGTTAAAGGGAAGGGATCATTTAGGAAACTGAATATAGATGGAAGGATAATATTTAAATTGATCTTAAAAATGTGATATGTAGTAAATGGATAGAATTTAATAATGAATGGTCTGGCTTCAACTTTTTAAACCCAAGACTTTCTTGAACTGTAGTATCAGGTCTGGAAGGCAAAGCATCATGTATGTGCCTTTGGAGTAAGATATCTCATTTTATTCAACATTATGGTTGGAAATGAAGGACATAAGTAACATTATCTATGTAAATAATATCATACATGTATGATCTGTAGCTTTGCAGTGACTGAATTTAGTGAAGTCTTCTTCATGGACAATCAACCATATCAGGTGGTCATAAAAATCTGGTTCTTATCAACAGGGATCTGATATGGGGCATCCTGTGCTCTTCAGATTATCAGATCCCTGATGATGATGACTGAGACAGCTCTCAAAATGTTGATTTGATGTGGCTCATTGTCTATGAAGACTTCATTGAATCTCAAACATGTTGTATACATATATTATCCAATCCTCTCTCAAACACCAAAACATTAATTTTGTTAAATATAAAATATTTTGGAAGATTTGGTATTGAGGCTCAGTTGACTTCTGGTCAACCATAATGCAGTGGAGATTTTGAAACAGTTGATACCGTACTTTTCACAGCTTCGTATGATGATTGCTCGTCTTCAACTTCCCTCTGACGACACAAAGTCAACTAGTAATAATTGCCTGGCATCAGCAAATTTTATTATTGTGAGTCAATAGCATAAGTTGCATTTGTTTCAGTGGTACGTTTGTTCCCTGGTACCACCCTCTCCCCCCACCTGCCCCAACTTGTTTTGTGTGTTCTCTGCTCTTACATGCTAGTAAACTGATATGCACCATTTATTCATATCAACAAAGTGTTTGTTTCTGTGCACTGTGGGTAATAATACTTTCTGGTAACTAATGGTGAAGCATGGTCACTTCATCTCATACTCAGGTTCTTATGACACTCAAGTGAACAGATAGTAAAGTAAAATGGATTTAAAATAATTATAACACAGATTTTAATTTTTGCACATAATAGTGGCTTTTTATAGTTTTGCCACCAGGTATGACATAAGATTACATCATTTTATTCTGATTTGTATGACGATGTTAAGATACAGTACCATTGTGCTAGATTGAAGATGGCTGTCTTCTCTAGAATCACTGCCATGAAAATTGTCCCCACCCTGACAAACACATACACAAGTGTGTACATCTAAGTTCAAATTTACTGTACTCTTGTCAGTTTGTATTTTATATTAATTGTGCATCTCAAAATTACAAATAAACACTTCTCATAATCATAATATGCCTCATATTCGTAAATAACACTGCTAAGGACATAGAATACATCCTAAACAGAAAGTATTAAGTGCTTAACGTATGAAAGTATATGAGAATATGCAAATATTCTCCTTCACCACACATAAATGCTTTTTCACGTTTTAAATTAAATACATTTTTATGTGAATTGTTATGAATACAAAGATAAAGGACAAAAGGTAATTGAACTTGATTTTCATGTGCTCAAATGTTAATGCTGTAATATTTTGTTATTCACTAACAAATGAATGACAGGTTTCAGACCAAGTTAATTCTGTATTTAAGTTAAACTAAATAAAAAAAATACAAGTGAAAGTTAATAAAATATGAGTTACAGTATTCTGAGTTATGTTACCAAGAAATCTTGTAGATGGCTACCAGCATTTCAGATATTCTGCTGTGAAGATGGAGGAAACAGATTCTTCCATAATGTTGCTAACCACCTACAAGACTACACACCATCATAACCCAGAAGAGCGCAAACAAAATTTTCACCATTGTGATAACCACAAATATATCCATAAAATATATAAAACATGTTCAACATGCTTTAACTCAATGTAAGGTGAAGTTATTATCCAGTTAAAACAAAATGTAATGATTCCAAAATACAACAGTGATTTCCATGTTACATTAGTTAGGGCATCAAAATTCAATATACACTTTTGATAAAGAAATAAGCTTCTTATGTCAACCTACTTTCTCTCTGCATTTGACTCATATGCATCAAATTTACTTCCAGTAATCACATATGCATATAATGTGGTATGAAAACCTGTCCTGCATTTGGACCTTATAACTGTAGTCCCAGAAGTCAACCTTCCAAAAGACAAAATCTCTAAATTTATGCTTCTGTGTGATGTTAGCTACTTTTATTGTAAATTCAGAATGAATGCTGCAGTAAGCTTCAAATAATGGCACACTGATCATGTGGTAAAATCATTAGTTACAACAAATAAGTTTTAACATTTTACATGTAAAAAAATTAATTTGAATTCTTAATTCCACGGTCATTCAGGACAATGTATTGTGTTTCTTTGATGAAAAGTTGTGTGCATTTTTATTCATGATGAATTCAGAGGCAGTTTTTCATCATATTAGACATAGCTTGTGCAACACCAAGTTCCGTGACATATGGATAAAAATATTGTCACTGATTCCAGATACTGATCCTTTTTCTAACTGTGTTAGTGTGTATATTATTAAATATATTTGATTTAATTATGTGTGTATGTTACAAGAATTCAATATCAGTACAGATCACAGAATCAGAATAGCACCAGAGAGCTACCAGATTCAAATTCTATCAATGCATGGATGTATGCATATATTGTTTCATTGTTTCTTAATGACATATCTCATGCAAATCAATTGTGCACAACATATTTTAAAATATACTTTTAAATTGAACTTCAAATTCCCTATGCAGTGTAATATTTGCCAGTTAAAAGTTAAAACATTCAATGCTTTTATTTATTTCTTTTCATATTAAGTGTATTACTGTTGTCATTGAACACATAATTCAGTGTGAATCCTGTATTAAAGATAGTAACAGGTCTGCTTTGCTCTAACTTTGTTTTAGTAATTTTTAATTATGAAAGTAAAAACATAAATTGCAAATGTGAAGATATAAATGTATAAATTCTGGCTAACTGAAGATTCCTTCATCCATACTTCATGTATATTTATGTTATAGTTTATGTTCCATGTTTCAAGATATGAAGCATTTTTGAAAATGTGTCTCTTGTTTCTCTCTCTTTCTCTTTGTCCAGTTCTTTCTTCTGAAATGATTGTTGCAATGACTGCATCTGACTGTTGTAATGAGTTTTCTATAAGATTGTATTGTGTTGCAGCATGTTCATATAAATGTCAGAAGAAAAATTATGTGTATTACTTACTGAAATTTTCGATGATAAATGGACAGACGTTTGTATTCATTACAATTCATTCTTGTTAAGTTGGTAAACTTGATAATTAACCCATTGAATTTTTGGCTGTGAAAGTGAGTCAGTATACCTAGTAAAATACCAGTAAGGAAGTTTTGTTTAAGAAATGAAACACATATAAACAGTAACCTACATAGTATAATAACAGGGGATTTCAAACCCCTTACTGCATGGCTGCTTGATGGAAACTGATGTCTAATGTTTTAGCAGTATGCTACTGCAGCATATGTCCTGCTGGATTCTATTCCATAACACACAGCTGACAAAGATTAATAAAACCAAACATGATTAAGGGAGCATGTAATAATTGAAATAATATAGTGAATGTTTTTCTGGAAACATTATGATGGCATTAAAAAAAAAGGAGACCACCTTCACTGAACAAGCTGTTGAGTTTTACTTCGTCTCTTTACCCTTGCTTAGCAATAAAGTATGTTTTAATGTTTCACTCTCGAAAGCACTGTAGCCACATGCTGTCATAATCCCATGTAAAAGTTTGAGTTTGAACTTGTCATAAGCCTGCAGAGAATCACTTTAGCACAATATTTAGTACCCAGACGTCTTTCTAATCTTGGGTTAGGAGACCATGTTATGATGGGTTTGTTTGTCAAAGTTTTGGAAAATGAGAACCGTAAATATTGGTGCCAAGCTACAGCTTAGTCACATCACCTTCAGGGTGGTTCTCCAAAACATCAGAATACAAGTCCATCATAACACAGTGCAATCAAACAGAACTCTTCACAAAGTGGTAATCTTTATTTTAATTATGTATTTTATACGCTATTTCCACATGCATTTAATAAAAAATAGCATAAAATTATTTAAAAAAAGAAGAATAAAGATACTGAGGATTGCTTGAGAAATATGCTAATGATTTTACAGTTACTGTCTGTATATTATACATGTATTATGTGTAGTTCTGCATTATTCTGTAACTGATTTTGAGCTATCGACACTCTAAAAAGATATTGTAAATGTGAAAAGATTATACATGACACCCATACCACAGCCTCATAATATAGACTCAATAAATCATATTAAATCGGGACCTAATTTAGTCTCATCATCATAATTTTCATGATAATTATTGCATAGAGCCATATGGAAACCTGAAGTTAATATCCTTTGTTCACAATCTAAACAGTCTTCACACCCAACAAGTCATTCTTATTCAAGTTCATGACCATGAGATTCATGTCTTATGGAATATAAATAAAATTATATTAATATAATATACTCCTAACACCTTGAATTATTGATCTTTACCATCATTATGTTACAGTAGCATACTTCTAAAATGTTAACCTCAAAAATAAAGTCTGGCCAGCAGCTACGTAGCTCCGTAGTACAGGCATTTAAATTCCCTATTTCCATATGATAGAATAATTGTGATTTGATATTTTCATTATCTTTGATAGTTTGCAGACTGTTTAAAACAATGTATTCGTTGCACAAGTTATTTAGTGTTGAATTACATTAGAGCAGGAAAGGAAGTAGTAGTGGTATCCTTCAATGGAATTTGCCTCAGGCGACTTTAGTGATTGATTAAAATACCTACCAAGGCCAAGATTTGAAACGTGTTTCTCCCAGGATATGTCAGTTTTATTAAACTTGAGGTAGTCTGTTTGGTTTATTATTCCTGTGATGGTCATATTTCAAATTATATAAGTGTGGAAGTGACATTTTCAAAAATTTTACTAGGCTTTATATGATAAATATTGCTGTTAGTTGTCAAAATACTTACAACTCATTTTTCTCCCAGTTAAATGTAATATGTATAATTAATAATGTTTGATTGTATGTGTTCCTCATGTTCATTAGTTGCAATATCATCATCACCACCACTGGCACTACCTTATGAGGAAACATTAGACTCATGGGAAGGTTGTGATGACTCTCTAGCAAATGAGGACACTGCATTACTTCGTACGACTGCAGCTGCAACAGAGATCATCATCACCCCTATGAGCCCTGCTGCATCCTCTGTGGACCTGTCACATATTGACAGTCAGGATGATGAGGAATGTGGCCTGGACTGTTCAACCACTGTGGACGTTAAAAAAATGGACCTTCTGAAGCCTGATGTGATTTCTAATCTAAATGAAGATGTCTGAGAGTCATACAAGGTGACTGTAAGAGTAGGGTGAGTAAAAGAACTGAAATTATGCATGTATGATATAAAGCTTTCATGGTGATTGATGTTAATAAAATATTCCTGGGCTAACAGCTGTATCAATGATAGGGACAGTTTGATTCCTTTCACAGTAGATCATGAATCACTGGTCTGAAAGTATTCTTCTGGGTTGAATTAATAATAGGTAACTGAAAATGTGTGGTTATGTTGGTTTTGCTATGTTTTGTTTCAGGTGTTGAATGCATCAGTGAAGTGAGTCTGTTTGTAGAAGTGGTGCTGTTGATGATATGGCACAAGTGATTATGTGTGATGGTGCATCATCAGTGATATATGACTTTAATCATCATAATTTAGTTGGGGGGATTATGCAAAACATCTTTTGAGTGTCCAAAATAATGCATATTATACTTTGAATGCTGCAATTGCAATGATTTTAATACATTTTGCACTGTACCTTTAATATTTGCTTAGAAACAAAATATAGGAGGTACAGTACAAGTACATTAAATAATTGTTTATAGAAATGTATGATTTACTGATATGAAATGGCTCATATGCCAGCTGGTTTAAATATTGGTGGTAAGAGGTGGGGCTATACACACAAATTTGTACGTTGGTCCCATAAACCAAAGTTTTCCTGTGGGAATAAGGAAAGTAGGCTAACAAAACTAAAGCTAAATAATGTTCTGTTTTGTGTGTGTGCTAGAAATGTAGACATATCTTCTTTAATGTTTTGAAAGGATTAGGTATTATTTAATTGTTATTTTATGGGCTATTATATAGGTCTATAAATTGTTGTGTTAAAATTTACAGCTGAAATAATTAATGGATATAAATAAAAGAAAAACAATGGAAATATCTTACAGGCAAGTATCGTTTTGAGTATGTCATTATTCTTAGCTGTAAAATATAACAGAAAACATCACCGTTGTAAATTTGTATGGCTTCGCTCTGATCCAAAGCATCCACAACGTTTGAAATCAATTTCCACATCTGAAAGTGTGTGTGTGTGTGTGTTTACACACATTCATACACATATGTAAATATTGATCATCCTTAAAAATTACTTTCTACACAATCTGTTTATAACTGTTGCAGAATTAAATATCTTTGTTTGGTTACATAAATTTACATTTGCCAAAGAGCCTTCAAAGTACAAGTATTATTAGGACACTCAAATGAATCTACCTACATACTGTCAAAGTAATTAAATGGAAGCCAGTTTATTTTTAAAAGCTTGAACCCCTGGCATCATCATACAATTTTTAATTTATCCTTCAGTTAACGAAAACAAATTTAACATATTCACTGCCAACTTAACGAAGTACATGACTGACCCTAATAACTGGTGTATTTTTTATGGTTTTGTGTGATATAATGCACCTGATATTATCTGTGCTATTATATTTTAGTTTTTTGCAAAGGAACCTTGTGTGAATGTGCATAAGTGTTACTGGTAAGGCTGGGGCCACACGACCGTACAAATACGTCCGTTGTAACTCACGTCGTGACATCCGTCATAGAATTATGAAGGGGCATATAGGGTACAACACACGTGTCGTACGCGCGTACTTTGTATGGTCGTGTGGCCCCAGCCTAAATGGTGGTTCATACTTCATGCTGGTCAGAACACATGCAGAGGGCATTAATTTGATAGTTAAAATACTAGAAAGTACATTAAAAATACAAAATTAGTTTTCACTACAGGCAAACAACAAGCTCAGCCCAAGTAAAGTACTCATATGTTGTTGAAGTTGCCATGTCCTTCCTTACAATAACAATTGAAATTTTATTACAACATTTAGTAACTATGGGAACATTGTTTTCATTGATGAAACTAACTAAAACATGGTTCCAAGGAAAGAACTGGATTTTCACATAATTTTCATAGCATACTTTGCAGTGTTTCTTTAGTGTCTTTCCCCTTTTCATTTGGTTTGCATGTAGTTGACATACGCTTTGTGGCCATAGGTGTGTTAGGTCTTATTGTTTGAGTATGAAAAGAAGACAACTGGTACCAGATACCACAAGGTCTGAACATTATCATATGGAATGACAGTCTCTATTCTTTATATTTCTGAATTGTTTTTCTCTCATGAGATAAGTATCAAAGAATCAGATCTTGCCAGTCAACACCTGATATATATTTGTTGTATCACTTGTGGCTTTTTCATTGTTTGGCCCCTTTGTTATCTATGCCAATCACAGTATATTTAAATTAATCAAAAACATAGTCCTCTCCACAGAACCATTGATTTATCAATTGAAAGGTTCTTCTTGAGTAAGTATACATTGTTAGTAATATTTTCAAACAGTTAAATTGCTAAACTCACTGTTAGTATTGCCTCACATTGTTTCTAATAGATCTAAATTTACATAATTCTTATATTTTTTACTGCAATACACTATTGTACTTTAGTAATGAAAAACCCAAAGTTGTAATACAGAAATCATCACTTTTATCTTCCATTACTTTTAGACCTTGACAAGCATGGAGGTAGAAACGAAATTTATGAAAATGTAACTTAAACTTTAGTGTGAGTGGCATTATAGTGAGAAGAACCCAAATCATGATGCCAACCCAATCAGACAGGCAAGCCACTGACACCACCAGATATGCTTGTTAGTCATTCGTGCCTAGAGTGGGTGCGACTTGTGTGTCAGGTGGCAGTGAATGTGTTAAGATGTTTAATTATAACAGAATCCTGATTACTTCTTGACTTTAAATAGAATCCTGATTACCCAAGCTGAAGTTTTCTTTATAAATTCAAGTTGGTTTAAAATGTGCAGATATTACTGTTAAAACTAACTGTCCATTAGATCAAATTATGGCCCTAAGAATTTTGTTTTCACCCACATTGAACTTGATATTGAAGCTAAGTATTGCAATATTATGTTTGTCAACTTTCAGTGGCTCTGAAGTATAATGCACAAAATTATAGAAATTATTATGATAATTATGCCTTATAAAAATGTTCTTTCATTCTGAAATAAGATATGCCATATATGAGTCCAAGAATTATAAACTTATTTATGTTTATACATTAATTTCTAGCAAGTTGTGTATAGTAGATACTGTATACAGGAAAATAAATTTTAGTGGGTTCATAAACATTTTAAAACAAAATCAAAAACAAGAGTTTTCAATAATAGGGAAGTTATGATCCAAGATTGTTTTGAATTCTGTTAAGTGTTCAAATATTATTTTGTTCAGATCAGCTGGTTAAATTTGTATCAATATGTTACTTTCGCTGGAGTGTGTCTACAGTTCGGGTTTTGGAGGAGGAATTATCAGATCTAGATGTTGATCATATGTCCTGTCATACCATGTAGCTTACATTTATTTTATTTATATTATCTATTATGTATAATTTATAAAATTACAAAGGGAGTATTTTTAGAGTAAAGTGTATTGAACTCCAATTGAACAAAAAATGTGCCTTCCATTTAATGAAATTCAGTGAAGTCAAAATATAAGAACTCAGGCTATCATAGTGGGTAAATTTATTGTATATTTCTGTGGCTAGGATACTGCTGTAGCATGCTTCTTACAGTTTATTGAGTGTCTTACTTGATATTACTAGTAGAAGTATTTAGAATTAAATTCACTCTTTCTTTTGTATCATGTCCTGTCTAACTAAAATAACTGTAACAGTTTAAATCTGTAGAGTGGCACAGAAGAAGAGCGGCTGATGTTTTGATATAATGATATTATATTTCACTGATTAAGCCAAAGTATACAAATTATTATATCAGGATTTGCTGTTAATTTAAACAGTAGTTATCTGTATTATTTTTTAATTCTGGAGGGATGTATTTATAATTGGAACTTCAATTGTATTAAATCGGGCTTCTGCATTGAGTAATCAGGGTTCTTGAAGTATTTGATTTTTAATTTTTGTTTATTAGGTTTGGTCTCTACTAGTTTTAAATATTGAAGTGATGACTTCAGTTTAGTGCAAATCAGAATTTAAGTAGTGGATAATAACATTATTTAGAATTAAGTCTGTTGACTATAATCGACAGAAATTGGTTAACAAGTTGAAAAAGTTTTATCTTACAACTGTCTGCTCTTAAGTCCTTCCTGAGGTGTAAGAGTTTGGTAAACATTTGATACTGGTGAAGAAACATTGAAGTTAGCATGAGTAAAGACAAGAAAGAGTAAGCTATCAAAAGACTTCCAGTTTTTATTCCAACTATATGATATATTTATGGTATATATGGATTTACTTAGAAAGATGAAGTTTTGACCATTTGTTGGGAGAGGTGCCCCAAATATTTATATAGATGTTGGAGATGGTAAAATTGAAACAGTAACTAAAGAAGGAAGAACAAAGCTTGTTTTTTTGGATGTCTCACTTCACTGCATACTGTATACTTGTTTATTGATTTATATAATGGGGTCACGTTTTTGGGAATGAACTTGAACTATTTTATGGATCCTGTTTACTCAATAACACCAACTTCATAAAGCATAGTCCTTCTTGAGAAGATAATAGTCACTCAGCTATTCAATAAATTCCCCACCTTTTATAAAACCCAAAGGTTTGTTACTCTGTTGACAATAACCTATCCAAGATCCTACATAACATTTTGTATGGTGAAGAGTTGTTAGCCCCCACATCTACCCATACAACAGATTTGAGGACCACCCTTTTTTAATTTATTTCTGCCGCTGCAACTGCATCTGTTAACCTCCATATCTGGAGTCTGTCTCCTCCATCTACAACTTGAGGACATGCCGTACTGTAACTAAGTAACCCATGAAGAAATTCTAAGAATACATTCATAGGCTATACATTATCCACTCAATGATTTGTACAGGAAGCATGAGACATGTGTGACAGCTAATTTGTGATATACCTTGCTTGCGTAAACTTAGAAATGATAAAACATTGGTTACATACTTACAAATAAGTTTCTGTGAATACTAATCCTTATATTTAATTAAACTCTGGTAAGATAATGATTACTTTCTCAAGCTGTGATTATGAGTCTTGCCAAACCCTGTGATTCAGTGAGGAATGAGGAAGTACATCTAAATAGCTATAAACTTCATCTCAAAATATCTATGTAAACTAAATATAGTGACAAAAGAATATTCTTAAATGTATTTAGTGTAATTAAAGTAATTTTAAATGGTGGGAAGCACAAATTTTAAAATTAATATGACACTGCAACTTTCAAAATAAAAATCTGGTAGTTGCTTTAAATGTGCTGTTTAGAAGTTTGTGTATTGGGAGGGGTCCCAATTAAAATAACATTTAGGATGGACATGACTGCTCATTCAAATATGACAAAAAATAAATAAATGAATGTGTATAACATTTTGTTGTTAGGAAGTCTGAAGTGAATAGACATCTTTGGAGACCTAGGCAGAGATGGGATGGATATTAAGAAAAGAATTGAAGATATGAACTGGGTTCATGTAGCTCAGGACAGAGCCCGGTGGCAAGCATTTGTGAATATGGTAATGTACCTTTGGATTTCATAAGGAGTGAGGAATTTCTGGATTTACAGAACAACTATTAGTCTCTCAAAAAGGACTCTGCTCTATGGAATATTTTAGTATGATAAAACAGTTAAAAAGTGAAAGCTTCCTATTTCTATGAAAAGCCTCTCTCGTAAACAGCTTTTTATCATGAAGAAATTACTATATAATATTTTTCTCTCAGCTTTCCTACCTTTGTTTTTGACCACTAGCTCTTTCAGCCTCTCTTTCTGAACTATCCTCTCTAATGTAAATCATCTTATTTATCCCATTTTATGGCACCAAAATCTAGTTGTATGGTAAGTTTGCTTATAGAATGCTTCATGATTATACAAGCTTAAATGAGGATGTCTTCAAATAAAATATTGCAAACATGCACTGAGCCTTAAGAGCAAGAATACCATCTTCTGTTGCATATCTTATTAATCGTTTTACTATGGGTTCATTTGTTACACTGAGTACATTGAAGACTGATTTATATGAAGCATGGTCAAAACTTCATTTTGCTTATCCTCAAAGAATAGTTCTCATGACAAGTGTTTTAACAATAATGATTTTCAAGATTGTATGTTTCATGTTTATTTCCATTAACAATGGAAACAACTTTAACAATTTTATAAGGATCTCTCCAGGTTAAACAGACAACTGTAATTGTTAAACTTTTGCCTGTGTTTTATCCTATTGTTGATGTTGTTAAGAGACTGTTGATATTGTTTATTTCAGTTGCTATAAGTATAAAAGTGTTAAGGTTGAGATGTATAGAAACTTGATGAGATTAAGGATGGAACTGATAAAAGTGATTTTTAAATAATTCATATTTTCATCATAAAAGTTAAATTAATTAAGGTGATATTAAAATAGTTGTTTCATTATATTTAAAAGTAACACAACAATGCAATTTCATTAATTTACTTTCAAAACAATTTATTTACTTCTGTAATGTCCAGCATCAATATTTTGAACACAAATTTTTATTTCCATTTATGGAAATAGGGCCTACTATAATTTAGACTAGAATTCTTTAAATAAACAAAACCAAATAATTACAAAAAGTCACAGCTTTATAGACATTTTTGCCACATAGAAAGTTTAAGGATCAAATAGAGGGCACAAGATGACGCTTACAATAATATGAATACTTCTTTATATACATAGAAAATATATCAAAATGCTGAATAGCACTGCAAGGTCATTTAATGCTCATATATTCTCGAATTTAAAACTTGAACCAATGAGAAAATAAACAATGAATTTTCATAAAATAGATATTAATATATTTAAAAAGTCACCTCATATTATGAATAGTTATTATTACTGCACATGCTTTATGGCAGTTGCAGATTTCACATCAGCTTGATTCTTAATTTTGCTATGAGGAGAAAGTGCATGCATGTTAATATGAAATGAACTTTATACAAAATAGTAGAAAATAAATTCACACCAAATGTACTATAAAATATATTTTTCACACTCTATATAACATTTTAAAAATGGGTGAGATACATTTAATTTAGACAGAAATCTTTATCAATCAAAATTAGATATCTGCACTCAGACATAAAGGCACACATTTGAGTACAGTAATGAGAAACTAGAATACTGTTACAAAAACAACAACAACAACAACAATAATAATAATGATAATATCAAAATTTCATGGCAGTTGTTCTGTATATTGACCAGCACTTGTATTAGCCAGAAGCAGATTGTAACTGAAATATGTATGACCATTATTTTCTATATGAAATAAGACTTTTAAATACTTGAGAATATGTGATCTGCATTTTAGAAATCTTTTTACATCTTTGATGTGTTTGCAGCTGGTGAGTAGTTAAAATATTTTGGTTCTCTTTGTCCTTGAAACATTAAGTGTATCAATCCTGCATTCATTGCAAGACATTGGTTTAAAACAGAGTCTGGATTTTACAATATAAAGAAAAGAATCAGCAAGAGACTTCTCCATTGACACAATTAACCTTTATCGACATGTGTCACTTCTCACATGTAATTCAGCACACCATTAAACTGTTAAACAAAATAGTTGAGTCCAGCCAGCAGCCCCTTATCTCAGGGGCTTTTAATTCCTAAATCATGTATGATAAAGGTTAATAAGAAACTGAAAAAGACAAGTGATATATTCATTCAGTTGCAAGACATCTTATTTTAACTCCTTTCTGCATATTACCACATTGAATGATATTCCTTCCGTTGCTATAATAAGACTACTAACATGTATGTTTTATGACAATATGTTTTATGCCACAAGGTTACGTTTTCTTTGGTGGTTGTTGAAAGTTGGCAGAAATCACGAAAAGTACGTAACAATGTATGTACAAGTTTAAATTAATTATTAAAATAATAATTAAAATTAATTTAGTCCATGTAAAGTTTTGAAATTTAATTTAAAGTTTAAAAATATTGTTTCAAGGCAGAATTATTAGATTATACAATTCTTCCTTGTTTAGAAACCATTACTGACTCTTATAAAAATAAACGTTACAACTGGTGTGGCACTGTTGAAGAACAAAATGTTCACTTTCGTCTTTCATTACAAAATTATACTCGATTCCAAATTAAATGTCTACTACATATTTCTCTTCACCTGTTTGTCTCTCTTACTTCAACATTAATCTGGCACAGTCCAGTGTGAAAACTTATGACATTGTTCATGTTCAGCCGTACTTCGTGTCTACACATACTCTAATCCAGATATTTGTTTTGTATGTATAACTCATATGTGGATACATTCAATTATAGGAACAAGAAATACTTCCAAAATCCTATCCTACAAATCTTTGAATATTGCATTAAATTGTCAGAACTCTTTCTTATGTGGATATATTCTAAGGTACGGTATAGAGTTTATTACACGGCATATTATTATTTACCACGAGACAGCTAAATATAGCTTTTGCAATTATTTTGCCAATTTTTAATTAACTGGGTCTTTTCGGATATGGCACCCAATTTATTTATTTGTGGTTTATTCATTGAGGCTGTCAGTAGCACTGGATGATAAAGAGTTTTGCGTTTCCTTCAGCCAAGTTTTATGGACAAGAGCCCAGCTTGTCCGCCCCTAAGGCCAGCCCCATGTTCCGTAATGACAGTTCACTGAGTACACTGCTGGTAATTTAACTTCTTTTATCCGTAATGGTTTAGTTTACTTCCCACAGCCATTAATTAATGACGTGGCCGAGCAATTCATGACATTCGGTCCTGCAATAGCTCAGCAGCATTTGTGTCGTTTCAAATTACAGGCACGAAGTCCTGGAAGGGTTAAATTTGCAAACCAAGAACGTTCCTATACAAAAGACGTAATTTAACATTTAGTTTTATGTTAAAAGTATTTTAAGCAGCTTTTTTTCTGCCACAAACCACCAGTCATCTACAGTTTTGCAGATTATGTTAAAATTATAAGCCTAAAGTTATTTCATTGTAAATGATTCTCTAGAAAGCTGTTTCATTTGAGTCTGCCCCATCATGCGTGGAAGGGAATGTCACAGGTTAGGCCTGTGAAGTTTTTTTTCTTTAGCGTATTTACGTGAGCTTTCCCATTATTGTATCCTACGAACTAGAATAAATGTGTAAACAAGCAGGGCTTTGTGAGGTTTCACGTTCTGACGGCGACGAGTATGAATATAACTGTCGTCTGGGATGTTGCGCTTTGTAGTCTGGGAGATATTAACCGACGGTTCAGTGGAACTTACTGCCCCTATCATCAAGGTGACTACCAGATTATACGGCGCAATATTCCAGAAGGCATCCATCTTCAGACAAGTCTTTATCGTTCGTAGGGAGACAGGTTTTCAAGTGTCTGTCTTATATGAAGGTTTCGTATTGAGGTAGTCACCTGTCTGACCACTAGTAGTTTCTATGCAGTACGAAGCAACAAATAAAAAATAAAAATCATATTGCCGTCTTACGGTGTATGGCTTATTTTCATTAAAGGAAATTGGTTGTATATTTTAACAGTATTTATTCTCTGTTATGTATCATGTTCTCTCCAAAGTTTTGTTTATTTTTATCTGTCTACAGTGAGTTTTGCTATACAGTTAAATGCTTCTGCGATTTCCCGACAACCACGCGGCAAGTCTCAGTGCACCGAGGAAATAACATTGTGCAGTACGAATCCGTCAGACACCGATTACAGTACACAGACTGCTGCAGTAAGTTGGACTGGGCGTTTTTGCACACGTCAGCATATTTACTGTTTTGGTTCGTCTATGAGTGAAGAAGGTTGTATTAGTGCCGAACACTTGTGAGTGGATGGGGTCAAATAACTTACAGATGAATATGAGACGTTTGCGATGGTGGTGTTTAAAAAGGGTTGGAGGAAAGTTCATCGTAAATTTGTAGGAGTCAGAATCAAGAACACAACACACATCCGGAAACTTTGTGAGTGAACTCACGAAACAGAAATGGAAAGTAATAGGGGAGGAAGTCCAGAACGTACTTTGCGCAGGAGTTAGTTTGAAACGGAACACGAAAGCACTCGCAAGCAGACCGTACAGGAAAAATGTTTAGAAATTTCTCACTAACTTTTTCGAGTAATACTCTAACAATTTGAACGATGTAGTGTGTTAGACGTGCACAAAGACGTCGTTCTCATCATTTTATAATAATCTAGGTAAGTTGCTTTGATTGCTATCTCAGAACGATTCTAGCAGTTCCACTGTGGGATCATGCTGCATTGCAAATTGTAACTGTTGCAGAAACAAAGTCAAGTTGAGACTAGTTGTAATTGGAATTCACTTCTTAAAACACAAAATTTTCCGCGTTACTTTTGTTTCCTTAGAGAAAAATAATACAGGCTTATGACAATATGCTGTGTCCCCCATATGTGTATGTGAGAATAAAGTCTGTGGAAATATAATTTTGTGTTCAGTTGGCAGTAATGTCAAAAGGAACTCCCACAATTCAAAATATAAAGAGCAGTTGAATGTAGCAACTATGAAACATGTAAAACTTGGGCCAGATTTTTTTTAAAAAAAAATCATACTACAATAAACTGAGCAAATTATTCAGTTAAATTTGTAGGCCTAAAGGTACTATAATTGCTGCAGTAGTCTGTCCAACCTTCATAATAATATAAAGGGTTTGAAGAAAAGAAAACTTGAGTTAGAAATGTAAGACAGCCACTGCACATAATAATGCAATAAAGGGGCTTGTATTATTCATTTTAAAGTAAAAAAAAGTAATAAAATAGTAATGTACATATTTCTGGGGCTCTTTTAAATCAATAATAACAATGCAGTGCAGATCAGAATTCAGCCCCTAATATTTCTGTATTCTGTAAAGGAAAAATGAACTGTCAATATTCATCATTTTGTATATATACCATTGAGGCACCACATAAGTTTAATTTATGCAAACTTTTTAGGCAAATAGTTTTGTTTGTGTAGACAATTTAGAAGGGAAGTTACACCCACAGATCAGTATAGTCTGCCTTTTTCAATACTGTTTGCATGTATGTGTGAAAAATGTATAAACCCATTAACTGAAAGTGATAATGATGATAATCTCAAATAATCTAAAAGTATATGGCATAAGGATACAGAAAATTAAATAAAAAGCTACTTCCTAGAAATGAATGTGCAGATAATTTTTATGCATACACTTCAAACACAATTGGAATAGCTTCAGAAAACATTTACAAACTTAAGTGGGCAAATGTACTTCACTGTGAAATTTATTAATGCAACTCAAGGAACCGTGATTCAGCGTGAGTGATGGTTATGAAAATACAACTTGACTTCTGTGAATTAATTTAAAACCAGGAAGTTATGAATGAAAGTTTAGACTGGCAGATGGAGGAGTCAGAGGAATCATACTATGATACTTAAAATAGTTTTTTTTATATATATATATATATATATTTATTTGTTTGTTTATAAGGATAAACTTGTCGACATAAATTTTAGTCCCTAACTGCCAACCTTTTTCTTTTAATAGTATTTTGCCTTATATCTGTGACCAGAAATGTCAGTTGTGTGAATAAAGCACTGAAGGTATATAACAAACCAAGGTCTGGTACTGTGTTAGGAAACTTTTCTAGCCATACAAGTGAAGAACCAACAAAACATTATTTTATAGAAAATGAGAAGAATATTTTCCAAACTTCCAAGTAAACAGTAGTGAAAAATTGATGCATAGTTCAAGATTATAATAATTCAAGTTGCTCCAAATTTAAATAAGTCAGGGCAAGTATAGCATCTCTCCACAGTGATAAGGAGTTTCTTACCAACATTAAGCGTAAATTGTGGAGGCCCACAAATACAATCTAATGATGTGGTTAGGCTTGCCGTTGTCTGGTGTACCTGTAACAAGATGGGAATAATCTATGGCAGGGATGCAATGTTATCTTGTTCAGAGACAATTCATCTGATATTAACAATGTGCAACAGTTAATATTTTGTATTTCCCCCAATACCAACAAAAAATCACCATACAATTTATTTTTCTTCTTTCATTTCCATGCATGTGAATGTCCGTTAACATTTTGAATGAACAAATTAGATTTCTTGCACAGAAATGCTGGTTGTTTCTTCTCTAAACATTTTTAGAGAAGAAACATGCTCAGATGTCACTTGACTTGCTACAACATACTTCTAAAGTTATTTTAGGTTCTTGGATACACCTAAAAACATTATTATTTGAAAGGATTTATTTTTAGGGTACAGATGTATTTAAAACCTCAATAACTCCATTGTACAAAATTTGTAGTGAACAAAAACTTTTATTAAACTTGAAAAAGTATTTTGTGACATATAAATTTGCTGAAAAATGTTGTACAACAAATAACCTGCCCTTCGATTTTTTACAGCTGAAAGAACTGAGCTGTAGATAATGACAGTGAATAAGCAGATAACAGACTAGAAAGCTGTATTTCATGTACCATGTTTGTACAAACTTTACTGGACATTTGTGGAACAAAATAAATGACACAGCCATCAAAATCGCCATGCTTCATCCTTTCCTGTAGTCATTACTACACAAAATGTGCCGTCTGTTCACACTGAATCGTAATATATTGAGTTACATTTGCTACCTACAAGATGTTTTTAACATTTTGTCAAGTTCTTAAGGGATATCCATCTCAATTCACTGTTATAATACTATTGTTTTAATAATTCATTATGTAATGATAGTTAATATCAAAGATCTGGTACAAGCTTTAATATAAGTCTGGTGCATTTCTAACATGATGCAGGAATGTGAACAAGCATTACCTATCAGTTGTTACAGCACCAATAGCTCGTATGTTTTTAACATGTTGTGTGATTGAATATAAACAGAACTGGCTCGAATGTTTCTGGGGAAACATTGACAGTACTATTATTCCAACCATCTGTACTTGAAAGAAGTTTTCGTTATTTGCGTGTTAGATGTTATTAAAACATGATCTAGACTTAAATCTTCTGTTCCTCTTTTACCACTTCATCCAGTCTTTTAGGGCATGCCTGTGTGAAATAACCTGCCCTGAAATGCCCTTCCCCAATTCAAGCCAGTCCTGAATATACACGTAATCAAACTGTAAACATCAGTTGAAATGATGCACTCAACTATAGATAATTCCTAAGTACGTGTGTTGGTATTAACTTTGTTTATATAATTTACTAAATAAAGGTTACGCGTGATGAGAGATTTGTGGCAGTTTAATATCCATATAGACACTGGATAGTGAGATGTAGTAAACTGCTATTAGAATAATCTTTAAAAGAAATGAGGATCCAGTTGTTCAAGGAATAATGACATCACATTCGGTTGTGTCAATAATGAGATTTGACATTGCATATCAGGAAAACAATGCCTTCCCCTTCCCACTTTTAAAATATGAATCACCGAGAAAGTCCTTTATATCATTCCAGGTCTTCAAATTCAGTTTCTTCATTCTCCAAATTCCTGTATCAGACAGTATCTGTTTCTGCTGTTACTTTAAGTTTTCTACATTTTATATTTCAGAATATCACCTTTAGTAAGCTCCTATATAAGATAATGTAAATTACTCCAATCAATTTATTAACATCTGGCTATGATTTTATAGTGTATCTTTAGAATTCTATAAAGAAATATTCACTGGTCTGTTTTCACATTCCTAGCCAAATAAGTTGGAAATGAAGTCATTTTAACTGACAATACATGCTGATTAAGTTGTATATTATGCTGAATGAATATTGTAATTTAAAATGTCATCTGGCTTAGTTTTTATACAATGATATGTAAATATGCTTGCTGTATCATTACTGGCTTAAAAAGATGCTTTTTATTACTATTATAAAAGCTATACATATATAAATAAGAGAAGAGATAATAAGTTGTAAATTATTACACAAGTACACAAATTTTATGGAAAATACAAAGAAAATATTCTGTACTCAGGTCTGAAAATAAAAGTCAGTGTTACTTATGTTTAGGATAAATCCTTTCTTTCCAGGGAGGGGGGATTTATAATGGTTAAACCAGTAACAGAATTTCTTTTGTTGCTTCATTATACCACATGACACTTGTGAAACAAAATTGTATTTATTGCAAATTAATAGTTCGTACACTACAGCTTTGAAGGAGTAGAGTCTACATCACATAACTTAAAACCCAGAAAAGTTGCAAGAAAAAGTTCAGAAGTATTATTAACACTACATAAAAAATACAGGAAACTCATAATTACAAGTATGCCCCATTACAACAAACCTACCATAGTGGGCATTATTTGAAGCAGTGTAAAGTTAATATGATTTTATAAGGTAATTTTGAAGGAATAACGGATGAACTATATGCAACTTTTCACAGTTACAAGGCTCCATAACCAATGTGATGTACTTTTGCTTCTCAAAGTATGTTTCTGTCTGTAAATATTAATTCACAACTATTGTGGAGCTTTCTGCACACTGCATAACAATGTGAAAAACAGAAGGGTCTGAAATGCAGTGAAGATCGGCCTACAAAAACAATTTAAAAGCTCCAAATAAACAGAAGGAATTAATTAAAATCAAGAACTCTACCACCAAAATCATATAGTAAAGTCCTAACAATTAAATGTTAAAACTACTTTAACTGGACATTCTGCAATCTCTGTACAGTCATATCTGCTGGCATAATTTTCTTGTCGCTTTTCCAGGTCTTTAATGAAATGACAAACATTCTGTGTGAGGTCTTTTTATTTTAAACTGTGCAGTGTAATAAAATGGTTTGGACTGAAATGTTCCATATGAACATACCTGAATAAAATCTATCATTAATTTTTCTCATATTAGAACAGAAATGTTTATTATATAGAATGATCAAAAGCCACCCATCCCTGACATACATTAAATTTGTCAAAAAATAAATTACACTGAAATCATAAAACAAAAACAGTGTTGTAGGATTTGAGGTTTTCACAGCAGTGAGTTTGAAGATGGCTGTCTTCTGGGTTGTTGCACTGTGTAGTCTGGTATAAGTTTACCTGATGATGGAGGCAGCATGGACCTCTGAAACGTCGGTAACCTTATACGAGACTACAAGGCACAACAACCCTGAAGACAAACATTTTCAAAAACAATGCTGAATTAAGTGTTGGAAATATCCAATTCATTCAGCAATGCGGCAAGCACTCTCTTTTCATGCCTGCTGCAACCCAGTGAATAGTTTTTGCGATGACCAGAAATGGTTCACCACATGAAATATTGTTGATCTTTCTTGCACAGGAGAATCAGAAAATGTATCCGACTGAAGACAACTGATGGACAGGCACAAGGAGGTTACAACATGGTATGACCTGCGCAGGCTCTTTTATAGTCACAGTAATACTGTGTGTTTATTTATCCAGTCAAATTGTACTGAACTGCAACAATAAAATATTTTAATATGGGTTGTGTGACTTTTCGATCACCCTTTATTATTTATGGAATATACATCTAGTGTTTTCATTATTGCTGGTTTTTGGACAAGCCCATAGTTCGGTATTCTAAAACAAGACCACCATATTTTGGGAGTTGGCATGATGAATTATACCATTTATATAATGAACCTGTTGTAATTAAAGTAATAAAGACAGGAAGACTAAGGTGGCTGGGACACATGTACAGAGCCAGTGAAGCACACCCAAGCAAGAAAGTAACATTTACCAATATAGAAGGAACAAGAAAGAGAGGGAGACCCCCATTAGGTGGCTTGATAGTGTAGAACAAGATCTTTAAGCTCTCGGAGTCCAGAGATGGATAAGGAAAGCCATAAATAGGGACCAATGGAAGCGCATTGTTGGGGCAGTCAAGGCCTGTAATAGGCTGTAGAACCCGTGATGATGATGATGCACTACTGCTATAATCGTTTACAGTTAACTAGTATTTTATTGAATAGGTGTTGCCAAACTATTATTACTACTTAATTTCTTTTTACTTTCTCACCACTCATCAAATTTTACACTGCATTTTCTATGAGCCTAGGTTGTTTCTCAAAAAACAGATTCAAAATCTGCTGTCATTTTATTAGTCTTTCACCATGGACCTGTTAATCAATCATTCATTTTCAGAGTTCTAATCAGATATTCTGAGCTGCCTTCAAAGTGTCTGGGACTATATCCCTGCTTCACCCTACATGAATGATGTACCCATACTATGACAAAGATGTAGGAGTAAGGAGGGCATATTGTGATTCCCTTAGTTAAATTAAATTAATTGTCATTAGCCCCAGAAGTTCACTGAATGAGTCAACTTAAAGAAATTGTAGGCTCCAAGAGAGTGTTAGGCATTTTTATTACATCCACTGAGGACAGGAAATAGACCATGTAGATGTGGATTGTTTATTCTGGTATTACTGATAATAATCAGTTAAGTTACATATCTTGTCATTTGGGGTCCAAATATAATTAAGTCTAACAGTAACATAAGTTTATTTTACTGAATACCACTTACAAAATGTTTAAGGTAAAAAGTCACCTGTCCTATATCTCACAATTTTGAGACAGATAGTCTGTAGGTATCTTTATTTTGTGCAGCCAGAGGAAAAATGAGTTTCTCAGTGACATTTAAAAGCTATGTGGATAACAGTATGGGGGGGGGCTATGAAAAATTTAGTTTACAAAAATAATTCTCAAAATTTCCTGCTTGAACTTGAGTCGTTATGAAATATTTTGAAACTATACATCAGATTGATTTGGTATGTCTTTGCAAACAATAAGACCAATAGCTTTGAATATACATGGGTGAAAATTTATTTCCAATATTTACTGACACTCTGATAAGTAAGAAATATAATTTAATACTTGCAGAAATAAGTGCACAGGGACTTTGCACTCACTCTCCGAACTTTAACCAGGTAGTTGAGGTTCCTAATTGATCATGCAACCCAACCATAAAGTAGTATTTGCTGTTTTTCTATTCGCTTAATCTATGTGAAGTGTTCTGGGTGTGTATGTAAGAATAATAAAACTAACACAAAATGAACAGGTAATAATTACTTTAGAAAACTGTATAAGTTAAAAAGTATAGGTGCCTATGATTTTAACCCTTATTTTATCAAACATAAAATTAAAGAAAATATTTTCAATAAGTAAATGAACAACAGCAAAGAATAAGAATAACTTTAATATTGACAAAATGTGTTGATGGGAAAGAATACTAAAAATGGATTGTAGAAATGTGAATCAGAATGAACTTGTTCATTATAAGGTTCAGTGGAGTATTGGTGGTGTCTGATGAATGCTTGGCTTCCATGCTAACAGGAAATTCCATAACTACTAAACAACTGTTTGCTTAAGGAAGACGCTGTACATTTAGTGTTATACTTACGTTGCCTCTACAATACTTGAGAGAAACGTGTTTTTGCAATTGTGTGCATACATGTAATAACTGAACCCTAATCTTAAGAAAGGTGTTCAAAGACAATTACAGTTTATGTAAACTATGACATCAATAACCACTTTGCTACTATATACTTGCGATTCAGTGAGAGTGATACGTTATGTAGATCTCAAATATTCTTCATAAGCTTTCACGTAGCTGAAGATTATTACTTAAATCTGGTACTAGTGGAAAGAAATTCAGTGCCTGAAGTAAGAATACTGCCATGTGTGGGGGAGCAAACAACAGACTACCTGACTGGGTTTCACAACAGATACTGAAATGTTTAATTACAATTTTTAGAAAATGTTTAATATCATAAATTAACTGAGTTAAGCTTATGATAAATTCTATCTATGTCAGTATGCAACTACCAATACTGAAAACTGTAGGAATACTGTTAAGCTAAAGATTAACATACTTAAAAAATACACATACAAAATTTGCATTTATGTAAACTTTATATGTTGAGCCTTATAACAGCAAATTATGTAACATATACTGATATTTCAGTATAAAGTGATCTCATTATTTAAGAAAGCTCATACAACTCTAATTTCCTTATCACCAGTTTACAAAGAAAAAAATATACAGTACTTTAAACAGAACAGCTCAATGCAACACCAAGAAAATCTTCAAAGTTGATTGATATAATACCTTTGAAGTCTTTGTCACGTGCTCGGAAGGCCTCTGAAATGAAACCAGGAAGGAAACACACATTAAAATAAAAATAAAACCTTCAAATTTACATTAAAATACATTACCTAAGTTACTGTAGTTGGAGATAGATCAATTACTGAAGCAGCATGTTGCCTTGCATAATTCACACACCTTTCTACCTAAATTTTGTGGACAGACTTGGGAATGTGACTTAAGCAAGAATTAATGGGAACAGTCTCTCATGAAAAATATCACTGTATATTCAACAGTGAAATGCTATCTGAAAATCTTAATTATCCGTGTTGTCTTAATTGGTAACAAAAGATAGCTTATTCCTTTTCTTTGAAATTCTTCCTGAATTTATTAACAACCTTAATATCATGCCAGTAACATTTTTTTGGCATCTTGTTACATGGCTATTGCAATTAAAAAGACCTGTTTCTGGCCATTAGTTTGTAGGTTATATGATGATGATGATGTGTAACATCTAACATACAAAGATGATTATGTCCTATGAATTGGAAAGGGATTTTGGCTTTTACCTATAAGGAATAAGGAAAACCACAAACAAGAGTTTAGGACACATCTGAGGTTGGAATCAGGTACATCCTCCAGTATCTAATGTCTAAGAGGAATAAACACAGCAACCCATGGTAAAAGACAATAACATTATTGGAATGCAATGCAGTTTTGTATTTTAGGTGCCTTTGTTTGAAATATCTCCATTTCTGAGTATGATGTTTCTTGAAGGAATGGTTAACATCTTCAACTTGATTCTTACCAGTAAATCTCTGAATCTGAACACAAACCACAATGAACTGATCCACGGACATGTGTTTGTGGTTCTGTAAATCACTCTTCGTGACCAGGAATTTTATGAACTCTGGAGAAAACCTGAATCCCATTTGATGCAGAGCTGCAAATACAAACATCACAAACATAAAGCAGTGCACTTACACTTCAATTTTCATTACTCTTAAATATATTGAGTGGAGATGTATAATACCAAACAAATGCTGCAAAGAACTTTGGTTTGAGACTGACTAGAGATCCAGAGCAGATTTTTCGTACAACTTTCCATTATCTCTGATTTCAATAAAATTCTAAAAATTAACTCCATGCTCCTAACTCAGTTTGAAATTAAAAAATCTAAATAGTTTTATTATTTATCGCTTACATGCCATAATGATCTTATTACTCTCATCACTGTTCTTCTTCACATTCTCACTTTTGTCATAATTACTGTCCTGTTTGCTTTACTCCTTATATTTGTATTTTTTAAATTCAGGTATATTGCATTCAATGTAAAACTGGACACTTCACTCATTTAGATACATAACTTAATTACTAATTTTTTTTATGAAACACTTAAAATGTGAAAGAAAATATTCTTTAGATGGGGATGTGGAAATTTTGGATCAGAAGGTAGGCAGAAGACACTATGCATTCTGGAGTAAACCAAGACAAAGTCCCAAAATGATTTACGGGCTCAAATATGTGTGAAACAGGACTGACTTTTTGCAGATAAGTTTTACCTCTGTATTACAGGAAACACAGTTTACAGTTATATAACAGGGTAATAACCTGTACCTTGAGTAAGTTCTGGTTCCTCAATCTGTCCTGAGCCATCTCTATCATATGCCCTGAAGGTTCCCAGCCACTGGTTGATGTAGTTGTACAGTAGCTGGAACTCGTGTATGTCTATAGTACCACTTCGATCTCTGTCAAAC
This sequence comes from Zootermopsis nevadensis, assembly GCF_977971745.1. NCBI lineage: Eukaryota > Metazoa > Arthropoda > Insecta > Blattodea > Termopsidae > Zootermopsis > Zootermopsis nevadensis. Next base: position 11,696,224 of record NW_028259149.1, on the reverse strand, counting down.
ATACCTGGACACAATGCAGAATGCTACACAGTAGTGACATATTGAAGCAACTTCTTTTCTGTAGGATTTGAGGTGTTCATGATGATGCAAGTATGGATAGTGGTAGTTAGGGTTGGTTTCTGCATACCCTTCTGGCTGTATATCAGTGTTTTGGAGGAACATACTACATCCATCTTCAGCCATGCTAGTGGAAGCAATAAGGTCCTCCAAAATGTTTACCATTTGAACATACACAGTTGTCTACAGTGAGACGACCTAACCACCCAGTATATTCCGCAAGGCAGCAGTACTTGTCAGACTGGTATATTGTCATATACAACCCACTTAAAGGAGAAGCGGGTGGCGATAACTGGGGGACCTAATACTGTGTGGTGAATGAGATTGTAGCCAGGGTAAAGAAAACACAAGTCTCCCCAAATATTAATGCAGAATGCCTTTCACACAACTACTTCTACACTAATTATAAGTATATCCCAACATTAGACTTAAGCAGACACATTTTTAAGTAAAAATTATTGAGACAAGTGTCTCAGATGAACAAAAGTATATTATACCTCATCTAGGCGCAGGTGAGAGGATAATGTTAAGAAGGAACTTATGGAGAAAATTGATGAAGTGAACTGGATTCAGCTAGCTCAAGATAGAGACCGGTGGCAGGCTTTTATAAATATGAGATAATCCTTCGAGTTCCATAAATAAAGTGGGCTATTCTTTGACAAGCCAAGTAACAATCCTGCACCATAGAGTGAGTGATACCTTAATGACTACAGCATTAACTGAAAACCTAAAACCTATAAGGCAGCATTACTTTGACTAAATTAATGCTTGAAATAAAATGTTTTCTTATACAAAACTCAAAAACTATATAAATAAAGTACTAACCAATCATAAGGTGGCATGCTGTATCACTAAAATTCTTTCCTTGACCATTTATAAGTGCACTCTTAAGTTCTTTCGCAGAAATACGCCCTGATCGATCTTCATCTACTGCATTAAACCACTGTTGAACTTCAGGACTAATGCCTGAAGCAACAGGAGCACCTGCATATCCTCCCATCTGTTGAGGTTGTCCCCCAGGATATCCTCCCATCTGTTGAGGTTGTCCCCCAGGGTATCCTCCCATTTGTTGAGGTTGTGCTCCTGGATAACCACCCATTTGTTGTGGCTGACCAGGATAACCTGATCCTGGTCGGCTGCCACCAGGATAACCAGAAACTGGCTGTTGTACACCTGGATAACCTGATCCCGGATAACCACCTTGCTGAGCTCCGTGATAACCTCCTGTAGGTGGCTGACCACCAGGATAACTACCTCCAGAATAACTGAGATTCTACAAATCAAAAATCCAAAACTCACTCAGTCCATTTATTTAACAAAGTTTTGGAAAAACACTGGTCAATAAATTTATTTTGAATTCATAGGGTTAATATATTTTGAACTTAAAAAAATAATGATCAAGTAATTTAAAATAACATGGATTTTAATATCCTAATTTCAATGCCTCAAATTAAAAACGTTTCAAGGTAGTCTTAGTCCAAAGACTGAACCACTTTCCATCTTAGTGAAGTTGTGCACATGATGAACATGAGAAGACCTGTAAGAATTTCTAGTCAGAAAAACTGTTTTAATTTTTTATTTCACTAATAGGAGTTCCACACAAACTTTACAGTTTGTAAAATTTGTTATTATTATAAATTAAAAATAAATTATACTGAGGATAACAGTCTTATGGAATGCTGTATCATGTAGTCCTGTAGAAATTGACCAATGTCTGAGAGGTGCTTACCTATTACATCAGGGCAAAGAACTGAAACGTCAGTAAATTTCTATGAAACTAAATGGCATAACATACTAGAAGACAGTCATCTTCATACTTGCTACCATGAGAACCTAAAATCTAAAATTAAATTGAGGTCAATAAACAATCTGTTAAACACACAATTCTACACACAGCCAGAATGGTGGATCTGATATGCCAACATGATTTGAAGCTTTCATGGTGACAGTATAATTAAATCACCTTACATGCTGGTAGCCTGAGAAGAAGGGAAAATAGGCTAACAAATAAAGGAAGCAGCAATACAAATATCAGTCACTTGGAAGCAGTCATGATACAACAAACCAGAACTGCACATACTGGACTGAGGACGATCTTAAAAATGCTGTTTTCAACATGCAACACAAAACCGCTGTTTTGGTGTGCACAAAATTTAAAATAAAACAGTTTAGTAAATTAACAATTGCAGTTGGATGGAAAATACGAACAATTAACTAAACTACATTCTTCATATATTTATTACATTGCACTGTTTTAGCGCCTCATGCACATGTGTTATGAAATCATTCTTTTAAAATTACATAACCTATAAACCTATCGCAGATGATCTATTTCCACAGTATCAGTTTTGATTCATCTTAGATATATTTCCATATCAGACAACGGGAATTCAGGCGTTAAATTAAATTCATATATTAACAAGGTATTAGGTGACTGGTTAGTGGAAACGTAAGTTTCATTTGGTAGGTTATAGTAGTTTTGTGTTCGGCACAACACGCCCAGCCTGGGAACGCTGGCTTGGATTCCGAGTAGGAGAAATTGATACATGTTCTGTAATAAAGCTTTTTAAAATACAGTCGGCTGTTGTTTTGGCTTCCCAATCACTGTCTTTTGAAATGCACTACGAATTACCTTAAATTGTACACGATAAGTGCAGTAAGAGTGGATTTTATCCTCCGAAACTTACCGGATACGACATTTTAATAATCACTCTAACAAATACACAAAGTAGGCCTATTTATACAAATACACAACAGTATCTGATTCCTGTAACGTCAATATTTTCATCTGTACAAAACTACAAATGACGTTGCAGTATGTTGGTATTATAATCTGTGGGTAGTAAATTTGCACAGTGGTGCACTGCTGTACTCTTTGCGTAAATCGGAAACTATGTTGGCACCACGATTTAAGAATAACTAAAATCGAGCATCGTATAACGAAGCATTGTAAACATTAAATGGTACAAGTTTTAGTCTTTCGTCAAAGAAGGGGAAATTGTACTTCACATTGTGATAATTATGGCTGACGATTTACAAGGAAATCTTCAAAATTATAAGCTACAATTACAACAGGTAAATATGACTTAAAGTGGTTATGTATAAGGGCAAAACTAGTGCTGCTATTACTTGCCACTTGCAAAATGGCATGTATATATGTACATTTTGTGATATTTACTAGTATGAGAATATTCAGAAACCAACAGAACAAGGTTCTTTATTCAATATACATATTATTGGACATTGGGGGGGATAAACGTTCTTGAAGCTTATTCTGCTTTCCTCATCAGGTAAAATTTCGTCTGTGGGGTCGATTGGAAGTACCTGATCTCAATGCCTGGATGAAGGAAACCGACCAAGAATGTGTTTCAATTTTAGGCCAAAGTCATTATTCTGAATAATAATAAGCTCTTGTCTAGGTTGAAGCAGCCCTCACAACAGATCCTGCAAATGAAGAACTTCTGAAATTGAAAGTTGATCTTGAAGAAGTTATAGACTTGACCCGAGATCTAATAAAGACACAGCTCCTTGAATTAAAAGCAGCAGAAGGTACTGCTGGTAGTTCGAATGTTGAAGATGATGTTACAGCCAGGCTTCTGGCTGCTGAACAGCCACAACTAGAAGAGCTTTGTACTAAGAGAGACTGGAAAATTGGGGACAAATGCCTCGCTATATGGAGTGATGATGGACAGTAAGTTACATGTAAATTATTAATTAAACTGTTCTGCTCTTTAGTGTATTTTTAGGAAAGAGGCCTTAATCATCTCTTTACAGTTCAGGGTTTTAGGTTATATTATTAAAAATACACATGCTTTCAAGTAATATTCCAAGGATAAGTAAAGAGGTGACTGAACTACTGCCATAAAGGAAATTCCTTCTATCAGGAAATCTGCTTTGCAGCTGGATACCAGCAAGTGGGTGAAACATGCAGACATTACCCATATTTAGCCATGACAGTGTTAATTCTGGTCATTATTAGCCAACCATTGTCACTCCTAAATTGGCTGTAGATGAAATTGAAGAGTGAAGGAGATGAATTTTAGAACTAAATGAGAGAGAGTTTTGAAACTTATAAATGAGGGAAGTAATTTTTTCATACACTTCTTTTGATACATTGTCCATTCAAGGGAATTTTGAAACAGACTTACAATTTTAGGAATTAATAATAAAAAATAAAATAGGTTATACACTGAATTAAGCCTGAGGACAGCTTTAAGACTTATGTTCAGTGGCTGGTTGTATTTTATTTTCAAACAGTTTCACAGGCTTTTATTGTCACAATGTTGGTATTTGGCAATTACATACTGAATTCAAATATTTTTAGATGTACATATCTCGCTTTATGCTAACCGTAATGATCTATAAGTTAAGTCAAAATCAGGAAATAAATATATATTTTGTTTGACTGTCATTTTCCATTTTATGTCAATGTTGTTAAAAGAATTTGCATATTTTTCAAAAGCTATCTTCATTCAATTTTACAATTTTACAGGATCATAAATTTATTGCACTAGTGATACTATCAAAAGGTGTTGGTCGAAGTGCACAATTCAATAAAAGGTGTTTTCTTCTTCCCAGAAATCAGTCTTAAATGCATACCAACATACATGGGGATGTATTATTCAGCTGTGAATTGAATTAATTTATATATACAGAATGTTCAAACAATCATACAACTAATACAAATTGTTAAACATGAATATTTTGTGTACACAGTAGCAGCATCTCTGTCATTTTGGTATTATCAGAATTGTGCACTTTCTGCCACCACCACCAGTCTGAAAATGCCCAGTTAGATACTCTATTAAGATAGTGTTATTTTTAAGAGTACTATTCAATCAGTGTGTCATATTCTGAATGCACATTACCTGAAGCATAGTAAGACCATCTTTATTGTTATTTGGAATATACCAGTAGTTCAAAAGAAGGAAGGAATTTGCAATAAATAATTAATATTTTTCACTGGGTTGCATAACTTTCAGAATTGCATGTACACTTTACATCAAGTGTTTTCATTATGTATACGACTTGGTCATGAAGCAATTTTACCGCTCGTTAAGGGTTAATTTGTTTTCAGGTACTATGAGGCAACAATTGAGGACATAACAGAAGATGGCGAAGAAGTATCTGTGGTATTTGATAACTACAAGAATTCCGATGTAACAACACTGGCACAGCTAAGGGAACTTAAAAGTGGTGTCAAGAGGTCAGCAGACGATGTTACTGACACTAAGTCCAAGTGAGTGCAAGTTTCAGTATATTGATTCCTATTATATTTAATGACACTTTCCAGCTGTTTAGGGTAAATAATGATGATGATAGAATGATTAATGAATGTTGAATTGTAAAGGATATGGAAGGAAATTGGCACAGTCTAATTTAATGTACTATTTTAGAATTTGCCTGGATGTACTGAGGAAAACCACAGAAACCTAAGTCAGATTAGCTTGACCTTGTGAATACAAAGGATAGTTAACCATGTGACCATAATGTTCAGCTCCATTACATTGAAATATGAGACTTTCAAGATGCAAATATGTCAGAGAAAGAATTGCTTACTTCTGATCTCGGGTTCCTTACAAAAACTATCATATCAATATATTTCCAGTCCTATTACATTATTTATGAGATGCATAGAGTTTGTGTGTGTGTGTTTCTGTATGTATCAAACTGGACAGTGAATTGAAAAAAGTATTTTGTAAATTTGAAATTTTCTTTAACTTGATATCAGTTTTATTAATACTTTTCTCCTGTTCCTGAAGTTATACTTATGCAGTTCTTTCATTCATATAAATAGACTCAGCAGAATCTCACCTTTAGTCTCTGATTAAAAGTACAGTGGAACCTCCATATAACATACCCATTTATACCCCAGATTCAGATATACCGCAGCTCTGATTATGTCTTCCAGTAGAATTAATACAATAAATGTAAATTTCTCTTGTAATGTGGGTAGTTAAGCTGTCACCTGACTCCTGTGTCATATAAAGTTTTCACTGTATTATGTGCTTCACAATGTTAAGAAAATGAGATGTGCGCTATATTATATAGCACCACATACTCACTTTGATGCTTTTGTAGTGTCATCTTAAACAAGGCCAGAGCAAATATTGTTTTAATTGTGCGATTACTGAAACTTTGTTGGATCATTAGTTCCTTTTAAATATAATCATAGTAATCAAAAATGTATAGTTATTCTAAATTTGGTTTTAAGATCCATTGTCCTCATGTGAACCTTCAGATTCCATAAATTGTTGGGAATTTCTTGAATGAAAGTATTATCATTATTTGACATTGTAAGCATGTGTTTTATTATGGACCTACTTCAAGTTTATCAGATTGGTTCTTCTGACTGTTCAGTTTACTCATATCTGTTTTTATGTTTTTCATTAATGTTACAGGAAACAAGTAATATCAAAACAGCGTGAATACCAGAAAAAGAAAAAACAAAAGAAACTCCAAAGGTATAAGCAAATGGAAGAAGAAAGAGAAGGAGAGAAGAACAAATGGCTTGCATTCAATTCCAAGGTAAATATGTTTATCCGCATCTCTTTTAGAATTTAAAAAGATTTTATGACACAGTAATCTATTGTAAATAACTGTCAAATGTCTGTGTAGAATGCATCGGTTGGTGTACATTATTTTGAGATATTTATTGTATAACCATTCTCAGTGGAGTGGGATGCCTCACTTTGGATACACTGTTTGTAGAAACTTAAGTGAACCTATTTTGATTGGGACCAGTGGCAGGTCTTTATGAACACTGAAATGGTCCTTCAGTTTCCATAAAGGGCTATGAATTCATTGACTAGCTGAGCAACTACTCTCTTTTCACTAAGAACTTTATTCAATAGAGTTTATAATTGCTTCCACTCTTCTTGTAGTCCTCTGTTCCAGCTGCCATAATGGGCTCTGCTTCCTTCGGGATATCTTACTTTATGCACGAACATTGTGCACTAATACAGTGAAACCTCTATCCGTTGTTCTCCGAACTATCATTTTCCCGGATGCATCGTCTGTTTTGTTTGGTCCCTGAAAGGTTCCATATAAAATAATGTTACATTTTCTCGCTTCTATCGTGTCTCAAGCTGTCGTTTTATCGCATCAGTCGTTCAGAAATCTTAGTCCTGGCCCACAATTTTTCCACACTGATCGTTTCTGAGAAATTATAATGAAATTTACATAATGTTTTTAGAATTTAAAATGATCGCTTTAGATATAAATTAATATCGAAAGACGCACAGCGAGCTTGCGAAAGACAACGAATGCAAGCCTGAAGCTGTGCCGAGTTTTGCCGAAGCACATGCTGCATTGGTGTAAAAGTGAGTTCATTCTTTTATGAGCACAATATTTGTGAAGGTGATGAGGAAAACGTTTTGAACATGGAAAGGGCTCTGTTTTGCCTAAAATGTAAAGTTATCCATTAAAGACTATTTTGGCAAAAAGAAGTAACTTTGAAACAGGTTTTTTGTGTATGCTAAAGAGAAAAACGCACTATTTTAATTTTTTAACATTTTTAATGCTTTCCCGCAACTGTCGTTTTCCCATATCCATCATTTTTATTTCTCTCCCCCATCAAAAACGATGCATCGAGGTTTCACTGTAGTTATATCGTTTTTGCTGTGTAGGGTTAAGACATTAACTAGTTTGGTATACTTTGCTGCAATGGAGTTGGAGGTATGTGCTCAAAATTAAGGTCTTTCATAAGTATTGTATGATGTCATAGGTGATATAATCCAACTTAGAGTGAGTGGAGATACTTAGATTCATTGGGAATTATTGGAAGTAAGGTAGATTAGTGGAATGTGACATATTAAACTCCATCTCGTTTCACATAGCTGAAATTGTTTTGTACAAAGGCTTAATCACTTTTGGAACACACGTCCAGTTATTAATGCATCTTTATTCACGTTGAAGGATTATCATCACATAGAATTAAGATGTTTTGGATTTGAATCTTTACCTTTAGACCAGCTGTCTTGACAGGTTCCATGGTTCTCCTTAGTCCCTCCAGACAGGTGCTGCAATTAGATGATGATTACTTCCTTTCATGTCCTTTCCACCTCATTCATTAATCATCCTATCTTGTGATGGTATTTAGTCTTGGGTAGTGCCAATTTTGTTACATAAACCATGGATAAAATAAGATAATGCAGTTTTCCAAGTATGGAAAGCACATGATATGAGACATCTTAAATTGTTGCCCTGGTAATGCATATGGCAGGGATCATGTTATTATGCTTTGCTTTCAGGCTGCAAAGAAAGGAATGACAAAGAAAAGTATATTTGCATCACCAGATAATGTAAATGGACGAGTTGGTATTGGCACATGTGGTATGAGTGGGAAGCCCATGACAGAGTTTACAACAGCTGAAAAGTGGAGAAAAGGGGTATGATCCCTAGAAACATTTTGTGCAGTGAAAATAAGTGGATATTCATCAGAGACCTGTTATGTTGCTGCCTTATGAAAATTCCAGTGTTTACATTATAAAGATTTGTGATTTAGAATGTAAATAACAAATTTGATGTAATGTAATTGTGTGCCACTGTGAATTAGACCATGTGAATTAGAGTAGTTTATATTAATAAAACTTATTGCTTGATTTAATAACAATTTCCAAATAGCATAAAGAAAGTATAGAATATAAATTTCATTTGGTTAATAATTGAAGTATTCTGGTATTTACCACTCAGTTGTCATGCTTATATAATGCAGTCATATCACTGCAAATGTGTTTTGTTACATTTTATGTTTTAAGAATGATGTATATGTTGCTTTTCTTAAATTTCGCTAACTTTAATCCATAATTTTATGAAAAGCAATAATCCTTGTATTTGGTGATGTCAACTGAATATTTCTTTCTGTCATTTTAATTCTTTGTATAATATTTTAGTGAATCTCTAAACCGAAAATACATTTTAATATTGTGCTGAAATTAAATTTTCAAAATACAAGTTTACATAATGATTTTCAAGTCATATGTAGATCCACTTTGCTCAGTAGCTTCTGTAAGCTGCTTTGAATTGTTTAAATATAAATGATAAATGTAAATAAATTATGGGACAGGAATTAATTATAGATCATTGTGGTACATGAAGATGAAGTTAAGGAAGCTTTCCTTGCATACCATGACACTGGTGAGCAATCCAGACAGTTGAAAATTACTGTCTCCTTCATACTCACTGCTGCGAGAACCAGAAGTGTTGGCAGTTGACTGCCAATATGTATTGTTGTCTAGGCACCCTAACACTATACTGATTACAATAAAGGTTTTAAGATATGTGGACTCTATATCCTCTAATTGAAAACAAACTTATTTCAGTCAAGAACAAATTTTTAAATTTAAGATGAAAGTACAATTGTTTTGGTGCATTGGTTTTGTTCCAAGTTATGTAATTTCATGATGATTCATGAGAAACACAAGTTTACAATTAATGGACAAAATATTTATATTGCATTATGTGTAGAAGTGAACATCAAGAAAAAATAATCTTACTCTTTATACTTAAAAATTGAATGTTACTGAATCACTTTGTGAGAAATTTTAGCTGAAAAATCTTTATTGCTTTGATACAAGGTCATACTGTAAGCATTCTAGATCTCAGAAGGCTTTCAGTGACCATAGGATTTTTTAGATACATTACAGCTATAAGATGTAACCTAAGCATTCTGCATCTTTGATAGCTTTCTGACTTATGTTAAGACTTTTAGCATGAACATAAGCTACACATTACAGCTTCCAAGCATGGAATAAAAAAAGTGAGCCATTTTAGAGTTTTCTGTCATTTTTAAGAATTCTGACTCATAACACCCACCTATGAATTTTTTGTAATAGCTTGTAATTAAGCATAAGATATTTTAATTACTTGACAACTTCTAGCACAGTCCAAGATGCACCTAACAGATTTCAGCCAGAGCATAACAATTCCTTGTCACATTACTACTTAAAGCAATCATGTAGGGCAGGATTCACACTGAAGCAACATACAATATATGATAAGCAGTGCATGTTGCTTAACAAATAGCATGCATGTACAGTGGAACAAGAGTGATATCACTTAAAATTATCACTCAGTGACAGGTGATGTGTGTTTCCAGCCGTTTTTCTGCTGTATTGCTGAGCAATACAGACTGGCTACCAGTAAGGAGAGGATTTATTTATAGTGTCTTATTGCTTCCTTCAGGCATTTTTACAAACTATCAGTTTGGTAACTTTGGTTTGAATGTTTGATATGATATCGTTTGTTGCTGGTTGCTTTACTGTAAATCCTGATTATTATTATTACCATGTGGCAGTTTTTTTATTTCTTCTGACTTTCAGTAATTTATTTGCTACATTTGGGTATTGTGCTGTTTGCATAGTAATGTATTCATTTCCTCTAAAACTGAATTGATGGATGAATAGTATTTTGTAATATTCTACCTTGTAGCAGACAATTCATTTGCTTCTAATAGTGTCAATCATTTGGCTAAACTGTATCAATCTGCATCATACTTTTTGTCTTCTGCCTTGTACTCATAATCTAGAACTCTTCTAGAGAGCCTGTCATTTTTCTTGTCTGAGACATTGTAATCTGATCATGTTAATTTCTGTAAGCATACATTGACTCTCAGTTCATCAGTGACTGTCACATATTTTTTAAGACCTATTACGACACCAAGTTTTCAGATTTTATGTTATTAATGCCAGTGACATATTTGTTTAGTATGAAAAACATTACAAGTCTTAATGGTTTAGTGGTATGCTGTACACTTAAACACAGTAGAACCGATCACTCCAACTGCACTGTTAGCTCCAGCAGGGTGTTGTTAGCCAGATACTTGAGACATAGAATGCCCGCCTCTTAGCACAAGCCAAATAGACGAGACAGGCTATAGTATAGACTTGAGAGGAGGAGAGCTGCATGATATTCCTAGTCGAGATGTTTGCCAAACCTTGGTTGTTAACACTGAACGTCGTGGTCGTGTGGTTAACGCTCCTGCTTCGAATTAGGGTGGGTCTGTGTTCAAATTTGGCCTCAACAGTGGCTGTTCTGACAGATATTTTCGTGGGTTTCCTCCGTCCCGCCAGGCAAATGCCGGGTTAGTACATTAAATAAGGCAACGACCGCTTCCTTCCACATCCTTTCCGATTCACTATCATCCTCGTGTTCGCGATTGACGTAGATCGCTGCATAACGATTTTAAATTTGTAACCTTTGTTGTAAGTGTGTCATGTTGCGAGTTGTGATTATGAATCATGGAAGACGAAGTGCGATGCTTAGTTGCTAAGATTTACTACTCCCCGCCTTGGGGCTTGGCTAACATTTTTAAAAACGTGACGCTCCGCCGCTGTATACCAATGAACTTAAAATAGTTTTAGATTTTTTCATGCTGTTGAGATGGACTTCGGAATTTTATAATTTACGATAATGTGCAGTTGCCTTCGAAAATGAAGTACCGTTTTCTGATACCATCTCCACGCCCCTTTCCTCAAGAGATAGGAAGAAGTTTTGACAGATAGTTCCTTTGTACTACGTGTTCATTTTCTGTAGTGTAAGCACAGATACGTTATCGTCCAAGGATTTTCCATTGTCCACCGCAGAGCAAATGTTCGTTTATGCAATTTAATTTAATTTGTGGGAAATGGGCTGCAATTAGCACTTGTTTTCGGCAAATTTAATCAATATGGTTTTTGGTAAATGCAATCAACTTGGTTTCTGCCAAATGTAATCAACCTCCTACTTATTATTGAAACTTGTATGTTGGTCACATTGTATCCACCAGTTGCGTGTGCGTGGGCTGCTAGTGGGCAGGAAGATGATATTGTGTGAAGATGTAGATAAAGATAAGGAACTAATAGTTCCAGTGATTATCAGATATCGTTATCGTGATTGGACATGCTGGTATGGTTACTTTCACGGCGTTGCTGTAATATGCTTGTAGAATTTTATTTAATTTAAATTGTTTCCTTGAAGTGAAGTTTTGAAAGAAAGAGGGTAAAGGCCGTCAACCTAGGCGATGCTGTCATGTGTTCCAGGATGTTTAAGAGCGACGTTTTGGAGCATGACTAATATGTAGGAGAAGGACATTTAGGCGTGATTTATGGATACGTGTGTCATTATATATTTAACTATTCTTTCGGTTGCATTTTTATGAGTTTCTACTTGTAGTAGAGTACAATATGGTATAGTAAGTTACACATATGTCCTGAAGCAAAGGAAGACAGGACTGAGACGTTTAAGAAATGATAATTTGTAATTGACCATAAAGTGGTGGCTCAACTTTCAGAGAAGAGCTGTGTGTTACGAAAATTGGTTTGTTTAAGTTGTATTATAATGGTTTAATATGAATGTCAAAATGTAATGAAAACGATTTGGAAGATGTATGTAAATCTGAAGTGATTTTTTTTGTATGATTTGAGGTAATACTCGTTTGGTTTTCATTGCAGAAGGTAAAATGAAAAAGTGAAGTAACTTGCATAATCTCCAAATACCATAACCAGAATGGACTCATCATATTCCAGCGACAATGGTAGGGTCAACAAGGATGTTGACTGGGGAAGGTTTGGTCTTGGCAAACGAGAAGCAAGTTCACAACACCAACAACCAAGTGATAGCAACAGGACTGACAGACTGCCAGGAGGAACTGATTTTGGCTATGAGTATCGTTATGGTCCAGGTGGTCACCAAGCTTCTGAAGTCAATGAACTCTTTGCAGAAGAGCAGGTATTGAACGTTGTTATAAATTCTGGATATTTACTATCAGGAACTTGGTAAAAGTGGTTATAAATTGTGGCGGTTTACTATTAGGAACTTGATAAACTGTAGATGTGGTGATTTAGTATATGCAAGTTGTGACTGACTGATTGATCAACTGTCTAAATCATAGATTAGAATTCTTTAGAAGTTAACATTATGCTCAACTAGTCAAGCAATTCCCTGTGTTTTATAGAAAATGGACGCTAATTACCATGCTCACAAGAACCTACCACAGGTATTTATCCTGAGCCAGATAAATCCACTCCATACCCTTTAACAATGTTTCCCTAAGGTCCATTTTAATATTTCCCTCCCATGTACACCTTGTTGTTCTGACTGAACGTTGTGATTGAGTGGTAAACACTCCTGTTTCGTATTTGGGAGGTCCCAGGTTAAAATCACCGCCCAGACACCAGCTACTCCGATTGTGGTTGTTATAGTTTTCCTCAGTCCCTCCAGGAAAATGCTGGGATAGTGCCTTAAATTAGGTCATGACCACTTCCTTCCACATCCTTTCCAATTCATTATTCACTGTTATCCTCTCATTTGATACTATATAGTCTGAGTGGTCTTTTCCTTTCAGGCTCTGCAACCAGTTCTGTACACATATATCATCTTTCCCATGCATGCCCTGCGCATCTCATCCTCCTTGATGTTATTGCACTAATATTTTGGTGTACAGTAACAATTATGGAATTTCTTGTTATGCACTGTTCTCCATCCTCTTGGTACTCCATTCCTCTTAGGTCCAAATATTCTGATAAATGCCCCGTTCTCAAACAACACCCTCAATCTGTGTTCTTCCCTTCATGTGAGAGCCCAGTTTTCACACCAACGTAGAAGGATAGGTAAGAGTGGAGATTAGGAATTGCATGGTAGCATGCTTTCCTTGAAATAAGTTTGGCTCTTCATTTCCAAGATATTTGAAGTTTTCCATGTTTTGAGAGGATTTATAAACCACCTTTATGTAATGATTTTATTGTGTAGTCTGGTGACAGGACATTAACTTACTTATCCTTGTGTTTGCTTATAGATGACTGGTTGAGTTTTGTCAGCATAAGTATTTTCTTTAAGAACACATTGGTCTAGCTTCTCTATCAATTTGAATATTTGTGAACCAAGTACTGGAACTATATCCATTGAAGTTTCGTGGTGTATAGGTTGTTTAAACACACTCCTCAGTGCAGACATCACAATGAAACAAGCTGTATTGTCCTGTTATTTTCTCGAAACAAGCATGTTGCTTATACTGTGGTATAGGAGTTACCCCTGTGTCTAAGCATTATTCCATGGATCACTGCTGAAAGAGGTTTCAAAGAGATATTATCATAGAAGAGACAAAGATGTTTAAAACATGCATGTACTGAGAGGCAGAGGAGGAATTACAGATGTCGGTACATATTTACAGTCCAGTGGCAGACTTGGTAATGGGCCTTTATGTTCAATAAAATGCAGGGAATTTCTTGACCAACTGAGCGACCGTCAGCTTCTCAATGACTTCTGTATGGAATTTGGTAAAGAAAATGTAATTGAACAAGATATGAGTGCGACCTGCCATATGGTGGCAGTAATGTCAGTCATTTGAATGTGATAAGATAACATGACTTCACCAAAGTGATTGACACATTCATAATATGAATCAAGACAATTATGAAGCTGATGTGTTTCAAATTTAAATGTTTATAAAGCTTGCTAAAGTGTGGGTTTTTGAAGATTGTTGTCTTCTGTGTTATTGCACCGTGTAGTCTGTTAGATCTCCACCAACATTTCAGAGGTCATACTTCCTCTGAAACGTTGGTGGAGATCTACCAAATTACATGGCTCAAAAACCCAGAAGACAGCAATCTTCAGACTCACCGCTGTGAAAACCTCAAATCCTACATGTGAGTTTTTAATTATATTTTTTTACTTCAGACATTTTAAGGAACAAAAATGTAAATTTAGTGAGTACTTTACAGTAATTGCAGTTTTAAAAACTTTGATTCATTGAGCCTAAGAATTTGTGTTTCATATTTTGTATTTTTTAGGTTATGTCATGATGAAGGTGTAGATTGGTGAAGGGAAAACATTTTTTATTTTTATGAGTGTATTCCAGAACCTGCAATATTCAATGGAGAATAAAAATGAATGTTATCTTACTAAGTATTAACTGGAGTAAAAATGAAAGAAAACAAATACTGATAAGTATCTGCCTGGTTAATAAAATTAATGAAAGTCCCATGATTATAATACAAACTGCTGAGTTCAGAATAATATATTCATGTGGAACATATTCTAAGCTTTATGATACAAAAAATGTATAAAAACAAAATTGCTTAATTTTTTTTGTTGCTCATTGAATTTGCTTTGCTATTTTTTAATTATAAGAGTTCTATTAACTGTGCCACTACTTTCTTAAGGTTGGGAATTTCACAACTTGTACTTGCAAACTTCAAACACTAAGTATTATTCTAAACATGGAAAAGTAAACCATGAAATTAAACTAGGACAAGTCAGTAATTTGGTAAAGTGGTACCTTACAATCTAATTTTCTCTTCACTACCTTAAATACTGAAAACTGTCAGTAATAATTAAAGCAAAATGAAGGCTTGAGGTGTTTAAAATTGCCAGTTACTGTTGAAACATATATGTGTACCATTGTTTAAGTTATCTGTGTGGATAATAATCCTATTCCATTTTCAGAGAGTAGGTGTTAAGGTGGCGACTGACTTGTAACATTTACTTGTAATGTAACATTCGCGGCGAGCATGTTACATTACACCACAACTGGTGAGGCGTATCGAATGCTCGTTTTGAACGCTCAGCTCGACTGTGCTCGTGTGTGCTCCATTCATTTCATTCAATATGTCGGACGTGGAGGTTGTGTTATCTTTGTTTAATTTAATACGCTACTCTTATCTAAAGAACTCGTGAATGCTCGTTACGATGCCGCTCGACTGACTGACTGACTTGTAATGTAACACTCAAGGGGATTCGCGAAAAAACTGACAACACGATGGAGCGCCCGCGAGCGTGAGCGGCTCGCATTGAGCGGCTCCGTTCGCTGTCTTCACTTGTGTAATGCTCGATTTGTAACACGTTACATTACAGGCAAATGTTACAAGTCAGTCGCCACCTTTAAGTTGCATCATGTATTTTTTAAGACCTGAGTGAAAATCTGTGCAGGTATGTTCCAGCAGAGTGCATGACCTTGTAACATGCACCTATCTTATCTCATACTTGTCATGTTTGAAAGTATGTCACAAATATTTGTCCAGATTTAATTTATGATAAATTCTGCCTTGTTTAGACTGTTCATTTAATTAATTAGTTCTGGAAGTTTAAAATATTCAGGGAGCAGTGAGATCTGCAAGTGGGCATAATTCCAAAACCTATATATTTAGGTAGTGGGGTTGCACATTACAGACACTCTTCCATATTACATATTTTAGGTCCTCTTATGTTTTATGTCAGTATAAAACTGGTTCATATAGTTAACGTGAAGATAAATATCTGCTGGTATTTCTCCACAAAACATTTCTTGATTAAAGTATTTAGTTGTACTTAGGGCATGAATGTGTTTACTGCAATTTACAAAGTTTTGTGAAATGAAGATATTTAAGATGGAGATAACATATATCATGGTTATATAGTTAGCATTTTTTCCTGTTCAGAGTTCCAGGTTAAAATCTCAGCTGAGGAACTGACTGTCCTCATAAAAAAAACTATTTGACCACCTTAAAATCAGCCACGACCACTTCCATAGCCATTCCACAGTTTTACACTGCATGGTATGTGCAGCTAAAATATATTTATTATCATGATTCTGTGTTGTGGTTACATTAATGCCACTGTTATTCATGTATTAGTAAGTGTCTGAAGGCAGTAGAGTCTTCTTCGGTGATAACCAACATCATTATGAGTTTCTAACATTTTGGAGATTGTCTTTGTCTCTGACATAAGGGATTGTTGTCATATCAGTGAATGTCAGAGAAGTCTACATTTGACTCAGGTGCTGTTACAGATTCAAATTATTTTTGAGCCTGAAGGCTCAGAAGCAGAAACCGTGTCTGCACATTTAGCACTGTATGACTGCATCTTTATTCTTTCAGGGAGACAAACCATGGTGGAAGTCACAGTTCTTCATATCAGAGCCAGTTCTGTTTGGAACATGGGATGGCGTCTTCACTTCATGTCTGATAAATATATTCGGTGTGATTGTGTTTCTGCGTTCAGGCTGGATAGTGGGTCAAGCAGGTGTCCTAAATGCAGTACTTATTGTATTTGCCACAGGTTAGTGAATCCTTCAAACAGGACCAGCAGGTGTAATGGAGAAGTTTTCATGTGTCAGTAATAGTTATAAAGTTAGTTAATGATGTCTTGCTTCGTGTATTTTCCAGATTATAAGGTTTTAAATGAAAAATAAAAAATAGCCTGTTGTACTTTTGGACTCTTGAATTCTTACAGATTTTAGGAACTGTTTTCTAGGGTACAGAGTTTACCCTGGATCCTGGAAGATGTGATATTTGTTTTAGAAAAAGTTTTATTTTTGATTGTCTATTTTATTGCACCAGCACCCCTTTCCTTCAAAATAAAAATAATTTGTGAACACTGTGCAGAAATCTAGCTTTGTGGAAGATGGTGTTTTATTATGAATGGGAAGGAAAATAGATAATGCAACTGTGAGATCTGAAGTTCTCATGGCGATGAGGATGAGGTTTGTGATGCCATGTAGACTCATAGGTAGATACTAGCATTTCAGAGAACTATAACTTTCTCTATCTCCAGGGCTGAAGTGATATCTCCAAAACATTGGTATCAAACTGTGAATACATGGCATCACAACGTAGAATTATGAGGTCAGAACAGTAGCATAAAACATTTAAAACAAGCTTAGTTTTGTTGCGTCTGTTCATAATTGTATCAAGAATGTATGTAATGTGAAGGACATTATCCTGATTAATAATGTATATCACCCATTCCTAAATGTGTTGATTTTATTGTTACCAGTGTCTGTGGCTCTTGTGTCAGTATTATCTGCTGTTGGAATCTGTGAGAGATGTCGTATGGAAAGTGGGGGTGTGTACTTCTTGGTATCTCATGTGCTGGGTTCCAAGTTTGGAGGAGCTCTGGGACTACTCTATGTTTTTGGGCAGGTCAGTATAATTGGTCCAGTGGCAGATGAAAGTGAATCTTTGGGTTCTAAAACAGGGATTTTCTTAACCAGCTATGTAGCTGTCATCTGCTAATAGAAGACCCTCTACCATGAAGTCTGTTATTTATTCAATCTAACTACAGTAATATAGTTTTTGTTGGTGTCTTATTTTGCCAGTAATGTTACATAATAAACTCTGTTGTAGCAGAAACCAAAGTTTCAGTACTACTGAAACCAAACCCTGCCATTTGATATAATCCTGAGTTGGTTCCTCTAATCCTCAGAACTATCTCCTAAAGTCTTCAGTATACATATATAGAATCATGCAAAATATTTTCCTCACTGATAAATCTTAAATAGAAGTTGGTACTAGCAAATATCTTACAAGCTTTGAAATGTACAATGTCATTTAAGCACAGGTAGTTGTGAGAATAATAATGAATTCTTAAATCAGGAATACATATCTTACAGAGTAAGATTTCAGGTTCTCACAGTGATGAGTATGAAGACAGCCACCTTCATAACTTACAGAGGTTCCCACCCTCACCATATTGGTACTGTTAAGACTGCAAGGAATTTTCATTTTGAATATGAGTTGCCTTATGCCTTGTAAAATTTGTTTGCATCCATTATCTTCACTAAGTGAAGAGCATATCTGTACTTCATCTAGGTGTAAATTTGCCTACACTTTCAACAAAAATAACCTTTGCCAAATTTATATTGTTCTATAAAGGTTTTCTTGATCCTTTGCCCATTCCATTTAAAATGTATGGTGCTATTAGCTTTTTGTGTATTTACATTTTAAATGAGACTATTATGTTTTACCGTATTAGGAGGTGCAAAGCCCTTTTAATTTTACAATGCTACTAATTTACAAGGAGCATAAAGTTCTTTAAAGTTTCATGATTCTGCATGAAGTAGCAATATTTTTGGTTGGTGCTTAGGCCTTCTTGTACCACTTCCGTGCCTGTCATTATTTCTGATTCTTTAGTTATCTTGGATATTCTAATTGAGCTGGTCCTTAACCTAAACATAATACAATTTAATGCCATCTAGACTGACATTATCAGGATCACTAACACTTGTCTGTCCTCTTTTTTTCTTAAACTCATTTATAGCCTCTTCTCTGGCTCGTGCAGTTGCTGTTATGCTGAAATGTCAGTCTTCCATAAATTTTATAATTCTCATGTCCTCTGAAAAGTTAAGATTACTGATCATTGTTCTTGTTTGGTGCATTCTATCAATGGAACAGGTGTTTTAAAACATTTCACAATATTACTACTGTTCAAAAGCCAATAAGCAACTAGGTGAAAATGGGGGAAGGTTCACACTATTTATATCCACCATCCTTTACAGTGGTGCCACATCGCTTTTATGATAAACCAAAGTTTCTGGGTTTTTTAAATATTTTTATTTGTTATTTTAGTTTTTTGCATAATATAATGTCATTGTCCCTATGAGGTTAGTAGCTAAGTGATTTGACAGTTGATCTCTAAAAGCAACACACATATACACAAAATAAAATAAAATTGTTCCGTACAAATTGTTTTGTCTGTTTAGGCTGTTGGATGCGCTCTCTACGTCTTGGGATTTGGTGAATCTATGGCAGGATTAGTTGACTTAAACTCACCATGGGCAGAACGAGGTTTTGCCAGTGCTGCAGTGCTGTTGCTTGGCGTGATCAATGTTGCAGGTGTCAAGTGGGTTATAAAGCTGCAGTTCATGTTATTGCTTATCCTTCTTATGGCTGGAGGAGACTTTGTTGTTGGCAGCTTTATCCACACAGATAGTGGTGAGGCACTTGACTTTACATTTTTAAATTTTAATTTATATGTGTATTTACCATTTTGCCAGCTTCTATGCAAGTTTAGTAATACCTCCTACCATTCATTTACTTACTTAATTTCTGGCATACAAGTCTGTTTATCAGGTGGAGAATGGCCTATAAGCTTACTAGGTTCAGTATAGCATGTTTTATAAAATGTTGAAAATGTCTCATTTATTCATGTTATCAGTCTAATTTATTATGTAATAAATAAATAACTGCCTCTATGGAGGAGGGTCCTAGAGAAGCTGATAGTTACTCAGATGGTAAAGAAATTTCCCACCCCTTATGAATCTGAAAGTTCATACACATGTGAGTGCGCTCGTGCGCACACACTTTGTCTTACATACTCTCTCTATCTCTCTTTTTGTTTCTTGCTTTTACACTTACATGTAATTTGTGTGTCTGCAAATGGAAAAAGTGATGAACATGATAGGTAAAGTTGTCCATGTGCTTAATTAAGTGTCATACCATGAAGACATATTTGGGACCGGAAGTGTAGCTCCACACATGCCAGCAGCTAGTGAAGGTCATTGGTCATCTCAGTTCCCTTTATCACTTTATCTATTGGGAAAGAGCCACTGTTGTCCATTTGATAGGAGACTGGGTGGGTCCCACAGACAGTTTGGGTGTTATGTTGAACAGAAAAATTCCTGCTTCTGCTGGACTGAAATCCATTCATCTAGTGACATGGTTGGATGTCTGTTGTAGCAGACAATGTTGGGGAAATTGTTGCATGCCATTTTATGTTTCAGAGAATGGTTTCTCAGGGTGGAGGTCAGAAAACTTTGTTAACAATACATTTCCTGATTTCCAAGAAGACAACAACTGGTTCACTGTGTTTGGAGTGTTCTTTCCAACTGTGACTGGTATCATGGCTGGCATCAACATGAGTGGTGATCTGAAGCATCCATCTAGGGACATTCCAAATGGTACTTTGGCAGCTATTGGCACAGGGTGAGTGTGTCATATAAAAACAGAATGTGTAAGGAATATGCTCTATTACCTTTGCCACCTGACTCAGTCTCTAGCTGCCCTTTTAATTGTTTCTTTCCTTCACAATTTTTTGTCCTCTAATATATTTATTTTCCTTTGTAAGTGGTGAACTAATGTTCATATAAATACCTTTCTGTTGTTTAATGTATTTATCAGGGGACCAGCTGTGTTTTATGACATTTATTCCCTAGAAATTTTGAAGTACAAGATAAATCCTTCAACATTTATTCCAAATTCATTAATCACCATGATCTTACAGTGTCAGTCATTGATAAGTAACTTCTGAAGTTGGTACATTATTATTAAATAACCAATGAATTAGTCGCTTATTTCGTTTTTGACTCTGCTGCATCTGTATGGTATATTATATTGAATTCAAGTCTGGATTAAATGCAAATTATTGAAGTCTTGCCTTTGAATCAGTTGATCCATGAATAGCTCATGGTAGTCACTGGTTTGTGCAGTGAAGTGGGAATCTTCTAGCTTGATGTGTAATATGGGGAATGTTGCGTGTAGTATTCATTGTTCAAATGGTACAGGTCATTCAGGAAGTGTGAATAGTGCATAGAGAATTAAGTATACCAAGCAAGACCAGCAACTGTAGTAAATAATGACAGTCATCCATGTTGTTGAACTCATATGGAATAACAGGAGAATGTCAGTGCATGAATTAGCATGAAGATTTAACATCACTGTTGAGAGTGTCAACACTTCCCTCCATGGCAATCTACTGTTCAGTGTTTTCAGGTCATAACAGGTGAGAAACAGAAATGATATGAGTTCATTGGTTATTCTGAATTAACATTTTCAGAGGGAATTGTTGAATTGCATTACAATCTCCAGTGAGACATTGTTTCCTCACTTTAATTTTGAAACCAAGCAGTGAAGTATGAAGTTCTGCACCAGAATGATTCAACACAATGACATGCAGGTATGCAAGGTAATTATCATGGTGTTTCAGGAGGCTCAAGGTGTTTTTCTTGTTGATTTTCTGTAATGATGCCACACAGTTAATATTGAAATTAGTAAAGGGCTAAATTACTGTGTTTGATCGCTAGTAGATTTTTTCTCTTTGCTTCCATGTCTAGACTGGCTTTGGGGGGGTCCCATTGAGTACCAGGGGCTGTTTTCCCTGGAGGTAAAGTGGCCGTTGTTTGAAGTTCACATGTTCCTGCCACTGCCTTGGTTAAGAATATGCTGAACCTTACTTTTTATCTGCCATACATAATCATGATATGGTGCATAAAGTCAGAGATAACTTCCTGTTTTTAGTGTCGTAGGATCAAATTATTAAGTGCCAGGTCAAATTTGATAACCTTTAATCTGCATATACAGTATTTGTAAAAATTGCCTTTGTGTATGTGTGTTATTACTTTCTTTAAAGTCTTAAACTTAATCAGGAGTTACCCCTCCAGGTAACTTTGACCTAACCCTCTCTTCTTATGGACTTAGTATAACATAGAACTTCAAAAACTTGTTCCTGTCAACAAACACAACCCTTGTACCATGGGAGATAATCTGAGACTGATAACATATCTATATTAGAACTCTTATCTTGGTTCTCACTTGTGGTTTATCAGGGAAACACATCATAATTATCTGCAACAAGACTGATAAGTATTTTTTCAATAAGGGAAGTCTAATATGCTAAACTTTTGAATTTAATGCCACTGCATATTTGGATTACAACTGATGGATTTCACACTGTTACAGTTGATTATTTCCTGGATTATTCTTGGTTTACAAAGTAAAGTCTTAGTCTTGACTTCATGATGGTTGTCACTGTCTTCTTGCACGTTATACGCTGCTGCACTTGCTCTGTGGTGCTCAAATTGTTGATTCAGTATTGAGCTAGCTGTTTGCAGGAGGCTCATATTTATAGTTCTACTAGTCATTCAACAGAGTGCTCCTACATTCCAGAGCACAGCACAAGCTACCACTTGGTCTTTCCACACCTTGTTTCATTCCTCCACTATCAGCTGTTGCTTGATGTCATTGTGGGTGAACTTGCTGATGTAACAGTGACATATGCAACAACATAATAATTTTATGTTCATTTATTATTTTCAGAGCTCTTTGATGTAAAGATTTTATAAGTATTTTAATTTTATGTTTGAGACAGTGATCATCAAAACTGAAGGACTTCAGTTATGCTGTATCATAAATGGTTCCAATGCATTATGTATTTATTGTATTTGTTTCCAGAACTTTCCTGTACCTCATTTTTGTACTTGTTCTTGGATCTACATGTGAACGTGCAAAGCTTCTAACTGACTTCATGATAGCTGCCAAGGTATCTGCGGTTCGTAAGTATCGTATGCATGATGACTAGTTCAAAGTTTGAGTTTTTGTAAATTATATGTATTCACATGTTTGACAGAATTCACTTTAAAAATGTGTGGACCCAGGAGAGAGAGTGGTTGTGATGTTAAAGTAAAGGGTTTAATAAGGAACTTCATGACTTTAATATTTTCCTTGTGATTTTTTCTGTGTATTTTTACTGATTCCATGGAGCAGAATAATTGAGACCCTGATAATTTATTACCTTAAAAACACTTCTTGGATGTTGCATCGTATAATCTCTTAGAGGTGCTTGCTGCCTTCATCATGAGGGTGATTGTATGCTATCATGAGCCAGTTGAACCCAGACTTTATTCTTTTACCCTCCTTCCTTGAGAATCATTTTAATATTGTTCTCCTATTTATGTCTAGGTGTTCCAAGTGGTTTCTTCCCCTCAGTTTTTGACTCAATTTTGTATACATTTGTTTCCTCACCCTAATAATGTTTGGTAAAGAGTTTAAATTATGAATCTCATTTTGTACTTTTCTATGCATGTGTTATGTCTTCACTTTTTGGTCAAAATACCCTGTTCTCAAACACGCTCAAGTTATGTTCTTCCCTAAGGGTGAAAAACAAACTTTCACACCCATACAAAACAACGGCCAAATTATAGTTCTGACCATGAGATAGGAAGATAGAACAGTGTTGTAAAATATTTCAGTCATAACTGAGGCACAGGCTTTCTTAAAGTTTGGAAATCAGGAGGTCCTGGTTTCAGATCTTGGACCAGGACTATCTATCCTGACAGAGATTTTGTGTGGTTTTCCTTACATTAAATTAGACCATGACTTTTTCCTTCCATATCCTTTCCAATTGATTGTTGATATGAATCCTACCATTCCATGCCATCATTAAATAAATTATAAATAAATGCACTTAAATTAATTTAAAGTCAGGTCAGAAAGGTGTTCTGTATAAATGAAAAGCATTTTAAAACATGTAAATGTATGCACAGGCTTCCTTCTCCTGGCCGGCCTGTATGTCTCCTCGATGTCAAGTTGTCTGGCTGCTATGTATGGTACTCCTCGTGTCTTGCAGTCCATTGCCAATGAGAATGTCATCCCAGTCATTCAAATTCTAGGCAGAGGGGTAAGCCTGAGAATCTTCTTCTATGCATTTGTTTTTTATAAACTTTGCTAACCTTATAGAATTTCAGTACTTGTAAATTTTACGGAATATCATACTAGTTGAAAGCATGATCTTGTGAAATGTTTAATATTCTGTTGGTGACACCATATGAACAGTTTAGAAATGTTGCTTGTCGATTATTATTATTATTATAAAAGAATTAAAATACCGTGAACAGGATAAAGACAGTAGAATATTGGCACTGCTTGAACAGCAAAATTTTTATAAGAATAATAAGATTATTTGTTGATCCAATTTTCAAGTTCTCTGAAACTTTGAGAAGAGTTGCACATTCTTAGAATAATTCAGTCTTATTGGTGGTTCTTATTTGAAGTCTCCTGGTATCAAACCCAGCATGTATCTGCTTGAGCTGTCACATGACCACATTAAATAACTAAAACACACTACTATATCTC
Source organism: Zootermopsis nevadensis (assembly GCF_977971745.1). Lineage (NCBI taxonomy): Eukaryota > Metazoa > Arthropoda > Insecta > Blattodea > Termopsidae > Zootermopsis > Zootermopsis nevadensis. The sequence goes on along the minus strand of NW_028259149.1, from coordinate 11,671,586 downwards.
AGTGATTAGATGATGTTAATTTAATTTTTGAAGGGTAGAGAAAGTCATAAATTTTCAAGTTTATTTTAAGTTGTACCATACAATTGTCTTCGCTACTTTATTTGGAATGGGTCTGCCTCTCCCCCTAACCTCGGGACTGAGGGCTGTTTCCCTGGGTTAAAGAAGGTGGGGCATGAAGCTGAGTACACACCTCCATCTAGTGAAAATATTTAAGAGTGTGTGGAGCTATGCTTCCACCCCCTCATCACCCCGATGGTGGCGGCAGCAAGAACCTCTGAAACACTGGTAAACGTCTATCAGACTACAAGGCACAGCAGCCCAGAAGATAGTTGTCTTCTTACTCACCACTGTGAGAACCTGAAATCTTAGTGAACAGTCAGTTTTATTACAGCTTACATTCACGCATTCCCTGAAAGGCAGTGGGACACAAAGTGTGAAGTGATTCAATGAAACTTACAAGCTCTCTATGCTCGAAGTGTCCTTTTTGTTTATTCGTTATTTGTTTAACAATGTTGCCAGCAGTTCGTACTGTATGATGTTGAATGATAGGATGATGAATAAATGATGTAGGTATTTATTATAAAATAGCTACTTTTAACCACATTAATTATTCTTTCCTGCACTTGCAATGTTTTTTACATTATTATATAATTCGTTCTTTTGCAGAACAAAACCTTTATAATAGCGCTATACATTTCTATACTGATGTGATATAGGCACACTAGGTCTAACGTAGGCCTTATCCTCAGCACTAGGTGTAGATGAGTGACCAGCTTTATGCTTCTGCTACTTTGCCCCTTCGGAAACAACCTTTAATACCCAATTAATGGTTGGACCTCAACACCAGTCTGGACATGGTGGTAAAGAGAAAAATCTGTGTCCTTGGTGGGAATGAAACCTTTGTTGTCCATCCCATATCCAGTCATTGTACTGACTGAGCTGTCCGTGTAGTATTGGATATTTGAATTGATTATTTGTTTTTGTTTCAGCGTGGACCTAACAAAGTTCCTATATATGCTATGGCTGTAGTTGCAACAGTGACATTGACATTTATTCTTGTTGGCAAGATCAACACACTGGCACCAGTCGTTACCATGCCATTTCTTCTTACATATGCTGCTATAGATTATTCATACTTTGCACTGGCACAAACATTTGACATACAGTTGAGAAGAGAGGAACGATTCAAAGCTCAGGATTTCCAGAGCCCAACATTTGATACAAGTCCTCGTGGAGGTTATGGAGCTGTGGGACATAACCATTCAGAAGCAGTTGAAAAGTTTGGCAATGATCTTGATAAACTTTTCCCTGAAAGAACTCACCATAAGAAACATTGTGTAAGTTTTCATTAGGGCATTATAATCTCTTCCTTCTTTACAAACTGGATTCATTCTGCAGTTCAATGAAACTAATTGCTTGAAGTATTAACGTTTCTAACACTCATGAACTTAATAATGTATTAAGATCTTCATTGCTATACCCAGTTACAGGGTGAAAGTTGATCTCTCTCATTGAAAGAAGAATGTAGACTGAGGGTGTTTGAAAAAAGGGTGCTGAGGAGAATATTTGGACATAAGATGGAGGAAGTAATACCAAGTGTTAGGTTGGTCATGTAGCATGTGTGGAAGGAATGTGAAATTAATGCAAACTTAAAAGCAAGAGAACTTATGAAACAAAAGCATACATGGGAAGATAGTATTACAATTAATCTTGAACAGGGTGTGAAGATGTGGGTTGGAGTCATCTGGCTCAGAATAGGGGTCAGTGGAAGGCTGTTGTAAGCTGAATAATTAAGTTTCATGTTTTATGAATGGTTGGAAATTACTTGACCAACTGTGGAGCTGTTGTGGTCTCAGGAAGGATTTTGCTCCATGGAGGTGTTAGTTTATAAATGTATATTAAGGTGTTATATTCTTTTAAATGGGCCTTATGCAACATGTACTTTTCTTTGGTTTACTGATAATCCGGTGTACTTTGTTTCTTATTAGGGAACGCATAGCTCTGGGACATCTAGTCTAGTGTCATCACCAGATGAACATTCAAGTATCCGAAGTGGGGAAGAAGAGGTTGGGAAGAGTCAGCAAGCGCGAGACACGCACATTCATTCAAAGCCAAATAACTGGTACTCAGGGTTGTGCAACCGTTGGTTTTCCCTTGTGGGGGTAAGGAGCGAATAGTATTCCAGCTTTGTGTGTCTATATTTCTAAAAACTTCATAGATTGACTCATGCCATGTTTACTTGTGTATAAGATGACCTCACATATAAGGCAAGTCCTTCCAAATTTCATAGTTTAAGGAATAATTATTTTAATCTCTTGTCTTCCTCCTGTGACATTTTCACATTAACCCTTTAAAGCCCAGTGTACCATCCGCTTTAGTAATCAGTAACTCTGCATTTTGTATTTATGGGTTTTGTGGGAGTATTTCCTTCAACTGCATAAACAAATATATCTTTGTAATCGTGAATGCTGTGTTTTCTTTGAGCTATATACGAAATTCTTCAATTTTAGATGATCTTTGTCTCCAAGGGAATGAGTGGGTCTTTTGAATTTTATTATGTACAAAAGATACAATTAATAATAAGTAATTGAAGAGTCCAGTTTTAAGACTTGCTCAGTCCATTCGTCACATTTTCCTGCTAAGTGTAGTTCTTGTAAGATTAGTAAATTCTGTTTAATTTGAAGCATTGTATGCGGCAAAACACAACTCTCTTTGTCTTATAGGGTGCTGAAGACATTAGTATTTTTCAGTATATAGACATTTAAATTGGGTGATTAAAATCAATTTAATTTCATACTACATCATTATTTTCTAAAATGTAAACAGTGTTAACATCTTGACACTCAGTACATTTATTACACTAGTACTGCCTCTCAAAAATGTTTGTTTTCCCAAAATTTTGTTGAATGACCTCGTTGAGTTTTAGAATTACTCTCTTCTGTTCTTTTTTGGTCTTCCATTGCTTCTCATTTGCCACTTAGACATCCCCTCCACTGGAAGTGACAATTTGCAGTCAACAATAGCACTAGACATACAATGATTCTATTAGTATATAGTTTACCAGAAATCACTGAAGCGTGTTCATTTTATTGCTTCATTTATGAATATAATATTGTCCTTTATTTGTGCTTGGAAATAAATGCCAAAAGGACCTTGCCTTGTAGCGAGATAAAAATTATTGTTGGCACTGCAGTATAAAATGGTCTAAATTGTGAGAAACAGTTGCAGGTGTTTTGTACTGACATGTACATGACTGGTATATTCTGTTCTGTTTTTGGAATTCTGTACAGGTGTTTAAACAGGCTATTCTGTTATTTCCTTATTTAAAACTCTCTTTCTACATTAAACAGTTTCTTTTAATTAGAGATAATTTTACATTTGATTTTACTCTTGGGACCAGAGAAATTTTTGTAGTAAGAAAAGGTTCAACTTCAGACAGAATTTATTGTATAATGATATCAGGGATATGGACTTGCTTCTGATGCCCATATTTTTCTTAATGTGTATCCAGTCTGTGACACTAAATGTAGATATAATGTCTTCTGTGTTCAGGCCATTGTGAAGCTACTCATCATGTTCTTGGTTCATTGGGGCTATGCTCTGGCTAATATTGCCGTGGTATTCTTGGTGTGGTTCTACGTCGGACATGCAAACCCTGCCGTCAAGCCCGGCCTAGCGTCTGAGTTCCGGTTCTTCACTTGGCTTAAGAATGCGCTGCTCCGTTTAATGGGGTAAGTACTTAAATGATTTATCAGTCTATTCAGCAACATTTTTGTGTGTTTGAAAGGTCTCTGCTGAATTTCTTTTAGATGTCAATAAAGATTGTTGTCTGCTTGGATGTTACACCATGTAATCTTGTAGATCCATCAACAAGATCACACAACATCTGGACATAGAAGAGTACAATCAATATCTTCACTGCCATGAGACTGTCCTTTCTGAGACATGAATATGGTAATTTCCCAAATTAAAATCTTCATATTGTTTGGAGGTAAAAGAGTTGAACAAAGAAGCTCTACCATGTCTTTACTTGTACTGATACAATGAAGTGATGAAGTTCAGAGTATCAGGTCATAAGCTGCAGTTGCATGATACATCGTTGGCTTCATTACAGTATCCTGTAACGGTACTGTCATAGTACCTGAGTGCATTAATCAACCCAGTGATACTTCTGTATTTTGCAAAGAATTTGTTTTCTGTATATAAAAACAGTAAAACTTCTTTTACTAATGAAAGTGTCATACTTTCTGAGATTTTAGTTTCTCACAGGAGTGAAGACTTCTGTTGCAGTCTTCTGGGTTGTGACATCATATGATCTTTCAGTTGGAGATGTAGACAATACATTTCTCCAGTTCCAGCTGGTAACCACATAGAAGACCAAACAATGTCACAGCACACAAGACCACAATCAGCATTATACATATTTTTCTCCATATATGTGTTTAACTGTTTGTAACATATGCAGCCATAGTAATTGACAACTCCCTTTCATCATGTCTGTCTAGTAACTGAAGATTTTGTTTCAGTGTTAGGCCATATTTCCTCTATTTATACTGTTTCATCTCTGGTTCACATTCTGAATTGGAAATCAAATTAAATGTAATCATGGGGTTTTACATTTTTCACTCTAAAATGTTATTGAGAAGCAGTATACACAGAGGACTATGTGGATTGTATTTTAGAATAAATTTTGAAGCTCACTGTACTCTATAGTAAAATATATTTTTCTTGTTGTGACCCATCTATATATCTATGGCTATGATATATTTGTTCCAGTTTTCCCCCATAAAAAGGTTTTCAGCCTCCAATTCATAAGATAATTATACAGTGGAACCTCAATATACCATGCCTCGTTATACTGCGGCTGTGATAATGTCCTCCAGTACGATTACATGTTTTATGTCAATTTCACATATAACGCAGGTACCGAAGCTCTCCCCTGAAACCTGTATTATATCAAGGTTCCACTGTATTACAGTGTGTCCACAAAATCCCTTCGGGGTTTTGAAAAATTGTGGCGCGCAAACAAATTGAGCTAGCCACATGCGGTTTGCGGCAGATTACAGTGAAACTCTGGAAGTTTTTTACTGACCTCATTAGACTTCGATTTGGGCTCCCTTGGTAGCACGGAGAATGTTCAGACGATATTCGAGCTCTTGCCATGTTCTGTGGAGCATGTCCGCTGGAATAACCGAGATCGCATTCCTGATACGGGTCTTCAGGACATCAAGTCCGTTAATTGGTGTTCGGAACACATTGCTCTTGACATAATCCCACAGGAAAAAATCCAGTGGTGTTATGTCTGGCGAACGTGGAGGCCAAGGCATTGGACCATCTCTGCCGATCCATCTTCCTGGAAACATGAACACCTACCTGGACATGCTGGAACTGTACGCAGTACCACAAATTTAGCACTTACAGCCACACATTATTCTGCATCAAGATGGTGCTCCACCTCATTGGGGTCTGCAGGTACGTGCGTACCTAGACAGGACATTTCCAGGAAGATGGATTGGCAGAGACGGTCCAATGCCTTGGCCTCCACGTTCGCCAGACATAACACCACTGGATTTTTTCCTGTGGGATTATGTCAAGAGCAATGTGTTCCGAACACCAATTAATGGACTTGATGACCTGAAGACCCGTATCAGGAATGCGATCTCGGCTGTTCCAGCGGACATGCTCCACAGAACATGGCAAGAGCTCGAATATCGTCTGAACATTCTCCGTGCTACCAAGGGAGCCCACATCGAGGTCTACTGAGGTCAGTAAAGCACTTCCATAGTTTCACTGTAATCTGCCGCAAACCGTATGTGGCTAGCTCAATTTGTTTGCGCCACAATTTTTCAAAACCCCGAAGGGACTTTGTGGACACACTGTACTATTTTATTTTTCATGTCTTCATGGTTTCTGTTTCTAAAAATGATAGCTTTCAAAACAACAAAGTTAAATCCTGCTGACAGACTATTTACTATATGCTTATAAAGAAAGGCAAAATTGTCTCTGTGCTTAAGCATCATATGAAGACATGAAGCATGTGTATTGTTAAAACTCCATGAATTTTTTTTTCCTGGCACTATAATATAGGTAAGCAGCCAGCTTCATGCTTCAGCCCTACGGATCGTGTGGAATCACTTGTGGAAAGAAAAATTAGTACACCTGCTTGGAACTGAACCCCAGTTGTCCATTCATACCAAGTCACTTTAGTGCCTGTGACTGAGTTTATTCTGTGTGCTTTTATATATTTATTTTTCAGTAAACGTGTACAAGAATATGAGCAGATTGTGGTGACACCTATTCATCCAGGTGTAGAAGTAACCTCAGCTCAACTGAATGAAGAGAATCAAGATTTTGCTTCTAGGAGACGCTATCATCAGTCATCTACAGTCCAGGGCCATTTTGTCAGTGTGGATGAAGACTAGAAACTGTGAGTTTACTCACTGCTATGCTCCCTTATCTCTCATCTTCTGGCCTTTTGTTTGGGGGTGGGGGGGATTTAACGAGACAGAAAGATCTGTTGAAGTGAGAAAAATGAACAGCATTGGAAAGGTGCAGTAGATGTGAAGTGACATTTTTTTGGAGAAACAGTGAACATGTGAAATGAATTTTAGGAATAGTTTGACAAAACAAGTAGTTCTCTGTTCAGTCTGCTCTCTGTTGATTGTTGTTTTCTGGGCTATGATGCTGTGTGGTCCTGCATTGCTTGAAGCGACATTATAGAGATGTAAGTCAGAGACTGTTAGTGATGACAAGTAGCACTAGAAAACACTAAAAAGTTCATGTCAGTATCACGGTTTGTGTTTGTGCTTTTTAAAGTTAAGATTCTTCTATTACATTCTCTGTTATGTTGGCTAAAGGAGATTGATAGTACTGGTACAGCTGTTGGGGTCAGAGTGTTAAAGAAGTCTGATGATAACAGACACAGAGGGTCATTCTCTCAGTTAAGCAAGATGGAAGCAGTACAAGACAGGGATGGGAGACTGCTCAAATGGTACTGTGCTCTGCGCACCAATAGGGAGGGGGCAATGCATATACTCTGATAAATATATATGTTGACTTCAGGTCTTTCCTCCTTTTTGACCTTCACGATGCAGACAGCAGGTTTTCAGAACGCTGATCTTGACTCAACGTTGACACCCAAAAGGATTTCAGTGCCATTATTTGCTGACCAAGTTTACTCAGAATCCATAATAGGTGACACGGGTTTCCGACTCATTGTTTTATAGTCATTTGTTGTCATCCAAACCACTGCTGCCACCACTACCACCTTCATCTTTATCTTCCTTTTTCAGAGTTCTGTCATTATAGGTTTCCTTTTCCCTTACTGTACAACTGCTGAGCATTGAATTTCCTCCCATCTTCTTGTAAATCTTGTATAATAATGGCTGTATCTGTTTTCTCAGTATGGTGTTGAGCCAACTTATTTTCTCAGGATTATATTGCCGGAATATTTTATTTTCTCTGCCTATGCAATATCCTCATGTCTCTTGTTTCTCAGTTTGATTTTGCATCCATTTTTGCCCAGTGAATCATGAAAACCTCTAGAAATGTATTTTTGAAGACTTCAACTGAACTTTTTCTCTCTGATTTTATACCCAGATTCTGTCTCATTATTATGTATTATGATGTGTGTGTTTATGAGGTAATTTAATAATTTCTGAATTCTTGTGTGTCATAAACTTCATACATCTTTGTTGTTGATCTAACTAAAAAAATAAAACTGGCTTTTAAATAAGATATTAATTGATACTGCACCTGGTAACCAACATGATATGCTTAAATATAATCGGCTATGGCAAAGAGGAGGCTAAAGATGGTACTGAAGTACTTCTGTTGGTCTCAATCTTATCTCACATTCAATTTATTGCTCTTGTTAGGTTTTACCATGACCTGTCCATAATGACACCTTCTGTAGAGACAGACTGCAATCATAATGCCATGCAGAAAGGTTTATCTTCTGGTAACTGACCACTTTTCTTCAGGCTATATGTAATTACTTTTCTCAAGTCGACAGTAGTGATGTTTGATGCTGTTGGTGGGAGGAGTTGTAACACTGTGTTTGGTGCCACTAAATGTCATGCTGTATTACAGAACCGCAGAAGTATCTCTTTACGTTGAACTCCAGTTTACTTCATTGTTGTGGGGAATGATTAACATATTTTATGATTACTTCTAAAAAAATAACATTATATATGTTTTATGCTGTTCTGGACTGGCTCACAGAGTCAGCAAGCCATTCTTAGTCATGTCATTTATAGTTTGTATGAGAGGTTGTTGATCCTGTAGAAAACTGATTAATATAGAAGTAAGGAATTATGAAAAGCCTCTGACAGACGGACCTAACAGAGCAGCGGAGGATGGGACTGAATGGTAGAGGAGAATTGAGGAGGCCATGGACCGAATACGGACCTGAGAGCCATAGAAGAAGAAGGAATTATGATGTTGGCAACAGTAATAAGTAAATGTACATGACAGCCACATTTATATATAAAATTATATACAAATCACGTAATATAAGTACTTTACTGCTTTTTACTTTATTTTCAATCAATGAATTAATTGTTAAATTCATTCTTGGCATGTTGACTTTTGAGACTCTTGATGAAGTTATCTTCAGCATTGCCCTTTGAAATCTGTTGTTTATAATGCTAAAAATTTTGTGTAATGTTTTTGTGCGGAATGAAACCTGGAGCTGCTGTGTTTACTGTAGCCCTGTTAAGATTGACTTAATAAAAATACATATCACTAACTGAATTGTAAATAGGATATTGCAAGTGGGATGTACACAGACTACATGAAGGCTATATTAAAGCCATATTTTTCATATTTACCATATTTATACATCAGTGTAAGATGCATTTTGAAATATGCGCCAGAAATCCGTAGAATCCTGAGCAAAAAATATATAAAATTTAAGACACAAAGAAGCTTATTATTGTCATAAAGTCACTAAAGCATTTCATTGCTATGTGATTAACAGTGAGTTGAAGTTTGTATCATTCGTTACACAGTGTTTCTGTTGAGTTCACCTCATCTGGAGTGAAATTAGATACGTTGTGTATGACATCATGTCCAATTGTATCAGAAATGTACCTTCACATATATGTAGTAAATATTTTAAAATATTAAATTATGGGAGTGCCAGCCAATATTGAAGAATAAAAGTAACTAATATATTTAGCATGAATGTCTTATGAGATAATTTATAACAATAATTTATTTTTTGAAAATGTATATATCTGTTTCTGAGTAAATTATGCATTGTGATTTATATTATGAGGCTTTTCCTACTTACCTTGATATTTTGCATTATTTTTCTTGTAGACCCGTTGATCTCAAAATTAAAACACACTAAATGTTGCTTGTATCTTACATCCAAAGAGCAATTTTGAAAAAAAAAAATGAAATTTTCTAAAAATCTAAATTGTGCTGGAAATTGTCTAAAAACGCACAAAACCAAATATTTTCGAAATATTGGAAAAAAAATTTTTTTTTTTAGATTTGTGCGCTCTTTGGACAATATTCAGCATATTTTGATATTTTGAAAATTTTGAAAAAGTTCAGAATTGTTTTTACAATACACGAAACGTGTTCCCTGCCAGACCAGGTGACTGCATTACCCGGTCTCGGATTAAGCCGGTCTCTGTCTTACCCTTTTTCTGACGGACGCGGTCTCTGCTTCAGCCATTCTCAGCCTGACACGGCCTTTGCAGAGACGCCTTGCCAGAGACATGGTGATACAGAGACCAGATCGTCAAGAGACCCGAGACCGTGTACGTTAGAGACGGTATGGCAGTGACAGGTAGACAGAGATCGGGTGGGGAGAAATTTAAAAAAAACTCAAAATTTTCAAAAATTCAAAAAATGCTAGAAATTGCCTAAAAAGCGCACAAAACTAATAAATTTTGAAAAATTTGAACTTCAGAATTTTTCAAATATTTCGAAAATTTTGGCTTTGTGAGCTTTTTAGATCGGGCGGGGAAAATTTTGAAAAAAATTTCAAATATTTAAAAAATAAAAAATTCTGGAAATTGCCTAAAAAGCGTACAAAACTAATAAATTTTGAAAAATTTCAACTTCAAATTTTTTCAAATATTTCGAAAATTTGTTGTTTAGTGAGCTTTTAACACAATTTCCTGCATTTTTAGATTTTTTTAAAATTTTCAAAAATTTTGAAATTTTTTTTAAGAAATTTTGAATTTTTTTTAAAAAATTTCCCTGCCATATTAATACCAGAACCAGTCTCTGACCTTCCCGGTCTTTGCCAGACTACGTCGCTACCTGAGACGTTATCTGCACACTCGGTATCTGCCTCACACGCTCCCTGCCGGTCTCTGTCTTTATGTGTCTGCTGCTGGACGCGGTCTGCAATACGCGATCTCTGCTTGATCCGTTTTCAGCCTGACACGGTCTTTCAGAGTCGTCTTGCCACAGACATGGAGATGCAGAGACCGAATCGTCAAGAGACCGAGTCCGGCAGATAGGTGTCCGTTAGAGACGGTACGTAAGGCAGAGACCTTAGGTAGTACGCAGTGCCATCTGACGTGTCTCATCTTAAGATTTAACAATAGGGCTTAGCTCTTAAGTGAAATGCTACACAAAGGAGGTTCCCTAGTGCAGCGTCGTAGCATTCCTAGGCAATAGAACAAAATAGGTCTTCCACCAACAGACGTGCTACGGGGGCATGTTTTCAATAACATGTCGCCAGTAGATCAACTAACTTATGAATAAGATGCATTAAACTAATATAAAGTAAATAAAAACTTATCAGCTGAGGGTTCGGACGACTACGCCTGCCTGGTCTGGCTATGCCTTGCTTTACCTGGCCTTGGTTTGCCTGGAATTGCCTTGCCTTAGCTAGACTTGCCTCGCCTTGCTTGGCCTGGCCTTGCCTTGCTTAGCCTGGCCTGGTCTTGCATTACCTGGCCTGGCCTGGTCTTCCCTTGCCTGGCCTAGCTTGGCCTTGCCTTGCCTCGCCTTACCCTAATTGGCCTTGGTTTGCCTGCACTTGCCTTGCCTTACTTCGCCTCGCCTTGCCTGGCCTTGCATGTCCTTGCCTGCCTTGCCTGGCCTTTCCTCGCTTTGTCTGGCCTTGCCTTGCGTTCCCTGGACTTCCCTGGCTTTGCTTCGATTTACCAGGCCTTGTCTCACATTGCCTCGCTTTGTCTCGCTTTTCTTCGCTTCTCTTGGCCTTGCCTCGCCTTTCCGCGCCTTGCCTAGACTTGCATGGCCTTGACTTGCCTTGCCCCGCCTTGCGTCGCCTAGCCTCGCCTTCCCTTGCCTTGCCTGGCCTCCCCTCGCCTTCCCACGCTTTGCCTCGCCTTGCCTGGCCTTGCGTCGCCTTGCCTCCCCTTACCTTGCCTCGCCTTGCTTGTACTTCCCTGCCTTGCATGGCCTTGCCCTACTTTAAATCGCCTTGCTTCGCCTTACCTCGACTTCCCTCGCCTGGCCTTGCCATGACTTGCCTGACCTTGCATCGACTTGCCTCACAGTACCTCGCCTTACCTCACTTTGCCTGGTGTTGTCTTGACTTGCCTGGCCGTGCCTGATTTGCCTGGACTTCCTGCCTTTGCCTGACCTTGCCTGGTTTTGCCCCGCCTTGCTTGGCTCACATTACCTCGAGTTGCCTGGCCTTGCAAGGCCTTGTCTCGCCTTGCTTCGTCTTGCATCGCCGTGCCTGGCCTTGCCTGACCATGCCCGCATTGCCTGGCCTTGCCTGCCCTTACCTTATCTTGCATCGCCTTGCCTCGTTTGCCTAGCCTTGCTTGACCTTGCTTCGTCTTGCCTTGCCCCGCCTTATTCGGCCTTACCTGGCCTTGCCTCGCCTTGCCTGGCCTTGCTTCGTCTTGCCTGGCCTTGCCTTGTCCCGCCTTACTCGGCCTTGTCTGACATTGCCTTGCCTCGACTTACATCGCCTTGCCTTTACTTCCTGGCCTTGCCTGACCTTGCCTGGCTTTGCCTCGCCTTCCCTCGCTTGCCTTGCCTTGCATCGCCTTGCCTCGCTTGCCTAACCTTGCCTTGCTTCCCTCGCCTTGCCTCGTTTTCTTCGCCTTGCCTGATTTTGCCTCGCCTTGCATGACCTTGCATCGACTTCCCTCGCCTTGCTTCGCTTGCCACGCCTTGCCTCGCCCTTTATCGCCTTGCCCCGCCTTGTCTCGCTTGCCTGACTTTCCCTATCCTTGCCTCGCTTGCCACGCCTTGCCTCACCTTCCCCCGCCATGCCTCGCTTGCCTCGCCGTGCCTGGCCTTACCTAGCCTTGCCTGGCCTTGCCTTGCCTCTCCATGTCTCGTTTTGCCTCGACTTGCTTCGCTTTGCTTCACCTTTCCTTGTCATGCCTCGCCTTGCCTGGCCTTGCTTCGCCCTGCCTCGACTTACCTCCCCAAGCCACGCCTTCTCTCGCCATGCCTCGCCTTTCCTCGCTTTGCCTCGACTTCCCTCGTCTTGCCTGGCATTGCTTGCTTTGCCTCGCCTTGAATCGCCTTGCTTCGCCGTGCCTCGCAATGCCGCCGCCTTGCCTGAACTTGCCTCGCCTTGGTTCGACTTGCCTGGCATTGCCCCGCCTTGCTTCACCGTGTCTGGCCTTATCTGGCACTGCCTGGCCTTGCCTGACCTTGCTTCGCCTTCCATCGCCTTGGCTGGCTTGCTTCCCATTGCCTGGCATTCACTTGCCTTGCCTCGTCCTGTCCCGGCTTGCCTCGTCTTCCCTCGCCTTGCCTCGTTTTTCTCGCCTTGCCTGATTTTGCCTCGCCTTGCATCACCTTGCCTGGCCTTCCCTCGTCTTGCCTCGCATGCCTAGCCTTACCTTGCCTTGCTTGTCCTTCCCTGGGCGTGCTTAGACTTGCCTGGCCTTGCCTGATCTTAAATCGCCTTGCCTCGTCTTCCCTCGCCTTTGCTGGACTTGGTGCGCCTTGCCTCGAGTTGCCTAGCCTTGCCTCGCCTTAACCCGTATTGCCAAGCCTTGCTTCGCCTTGTCTGGCATTGTCTGGCCTTGCATGGTCTTTCCTGGCCTTGCCTGCCCATGCCTGAACTTGCATCGCCTTGCCTCGCTTTTCCGCGCCTTGCCTTGCCCTGACTCGCCTACCCTTGCCTTGCCTCGCCTTGACGCCCCTTACCTTGCTTTAACTGGCCTTGCTTGGCCTTGCCTGCCTTCCCTCGCCTTGCCTGACCTTGCCCTGACTCGCCTTGCCACGCCTTCCCTTGCGTTGCCTCCCCTTACATTGCTTTAACTGGCCTTGCCTGGCCTTGCTTTGCCTTGCCTGCCTTCCCTCGCCTTGCCTCGCATTCCCTTGTCTTGCCTGGCCTTGCGTCCCCTTTCCTTGCTTCAACTGGCCTTGCCTGCCTTCCCTCGCCTCACTTCGCCTTGCCTCGCCTCGCTTTGCCTCGACTTCCCTCGTCTTGCCTGGCATTCCTTGCTTTGCCTCGCCTTGAATGGCCTTGCTTCGCCGTAACTCGCATTGCCCCGCATTGCTTAGCCTTGCCTGAACTTGCCTCGCCTTGCCTCGCCTTGGTTCGACTTGCCTGGCCTTGCCTCGCATTGCCCCGCCTTGCTTCGCCGTGTCTGGCCTTATCTGTTTCTGCCTGGCCTTGCCTGACCTTGCTTCGCCTTGCGTCTCCTTCCATCGCCTTGGCTGGCTTGCTTCCCATTGCCTGGCCTTCACTTGCATTGCCTCGCCTTGCCTCGTCCTGTCCCGCCCTGCCTCGTCTTGCCTCGTCTTCCCTCGCCTTGCCTGATTTTGCCTTGCCTTGCATCACCTTGCCTGGCCTTCCCTCGCCTTGCCTCGCTAGCCTAGCCTTACCTTGCCTTGCCTGTCCTTCCCTGGTCTTGCTTGGACTTGCCTGGCCTTGCCTGACCTTAAATCACCTTACCTCGACTTACGTCGCCTTGCCTGGCCTTGCCTCGTCTTCCCTCGCCTTGGCTGGATTTGGTGCGCCGTGCCTCGAGTTGCCTGGCCTTGCCTCGCCTTGACCCGTATTGCCAAGCCTTGCTTCGCCTTGCCTGGCATTGTCTGGCCTTGCATGGTCTTGCCTGCCCTTGCCTGAAATTGCATCGCCTTGCCTCGCCTGCCTATTCTTGCCTAGCCTTTCCGCACCTTGCCTGGCCTTGCCTAGAATTGCCTGGCCTGGCCTTGCCTCGCCTTTCCTTGCCTCCCCTTACCTTGATTTAACTGGCCTTGCCTGGCCTTGCTTGCCATCCCTCGCCTTGCCTTGGTCTTGCCTAGACTTGCCTGGCCTTGCTTTGCCCCGCATTACCTCGCCTTCCCTTTCCTTGCCTGGCCTGGCCTCGCCTTCCCTTTCCTTCCCTGGCCTCGCCTTGCCTCCCCTCACCTTGCTTTAACTGGCCTTGCCTCGCATTCCCTATACATGTCTCGCTTGCCTTGTCTCGCCTGGCCTGGCCTTCCGTTGCCTTGCCTCGCCATGCCCCGTTTAGCCGCGCTTTCCCTCGCGATGCTTCGCTTGCATCACCCTGCCTCGCCTTGGTTTGCATCGCCCACCCTTGCCTCTCCTTGCCTCTCCCTGTCTCGTCATGCCTCGCCTTCCATAGCCATATCTCGCTTGCCTCGCATTTCCTCGCCTCACTTCGCCTTGCCTCGCCCTGCCTCGTCTTGCTTCGCGTTCCCTCGCCAAGCCTCGTCTTTACTCAATTTGCCTCGCTTTTCCTCGAATTCCCTCGCCTCGCCTGGCTTTGCCTAGCCTTGAATGGCATTGCTTCGCCGTGCCTAGCATTGCCCCGCCTTGACTCAACTTGCTTCGCCTTGCCTCGCATTGCCAACGACTTGCTTCGCCGTGCCTGGACTTGCCTGGCTTCACTCGCCTTGCCTGGACTTCCCTTGCCTCGCCCTGCCTCGTCTTGCATCGCCTTCCCTCTCCTTGCCTCGCTTTGTCTGTCTGAGAAGTCACTTGTCCCAAGTCGTGAGAAGTCACTTGTCCCAAGTCTTGAGAAGTCACTTGTAACAAGTCGTGAGAAGTCACTTGTCCCAAGTTGTGAGAAGTCACTTGTCCCAAGTCTTGAGAAGTTACTTGTCCCAAGTCGTGAGAAGTCACTTGTCCCAAGTCGTGAGAAGTCACTTGTCCCAAGTCTTGAGAAGTCACTTGTAACAAGTCGTGAGAAGTCACTTGTCCCAAGTCGTGAGAAGTCACTTGTCCCAAGTCTTGAGAAGTTACTTGTCCCAAGTCTTGAGAAGTCACTTGTCCCAAGCCTTGTGAAGTCACTTGCCCCAAGCCTCGAGAAGTCACTTGTCCCAAGTCTTCAGAAGTCACTTGTCCCAAGTCTTGAGAACTCACTTGTCCCAAGTCGTGAGAAGTCACTTGCCCAAGTCCTGAGAAGTCACTTGTCCCAAGTCTTGAGAAGTCACTTGTCCCAAGTCTTGAGAAGTCACTTGTCCCAAGTCTTGAGAAGCCACTTGACCCAAGCCTTAAGAAGTAACTCATCCCAAGCCTTGAGAAGTCACTTGTCCCAAGTCTTGAGAAGTCACTTGACCCAAGTCTTGAGAAGTCACTTGTTCCAAGTCGTGAGAAGTCACTTGTACCAAGTATTGAGAAGTCACTTGTCCCAAGCCTTGAGAAGTCACTTGTCCCAAGCCTTGAGAAGTCAATTGTCCCAAGTCTTGAGAAGTCATTTGTCCCAAGCCTTGAGAAGTCAGTTGTCCCAAGCCTTGAGAAGTCTCTTGTCCCAAGCCTTGAGAAGTCACTTGTCCCAAGCCTTGAGACGTCACTTGTCCCAAGTCGTGAGAAGTCACTTGTCCCGAGCCTTGAGAAGTCACTTGACCCAAGCCTTGAGAAGTCACTTGTCTCAAGCCTTGAGAAGTCACTTGTCCCAAGCCTTGAGAAGTCACTTGTCCCAAGCCTTGAGAAGTCACTTGTCCCAAGCCTTGAGAAGTCACTTGTCCCAAGTCTTGAGTAGTCACTTGTCCCAAGTTTTGAGAAGTCACTTGTCCCAAGCCTTGAGAAGTCACTTTTCCCAAGCATTGAGAAGTCAATTGTCCCAAGCCTTGAGAAGTCACTTGTCCAAGCCTCGAGAAGACACTTGTCCAAGCCTTGAGAAGTCACTTGTCCCAAGCCTTCAGAAGTCACTTGTCCCAAGGCTTGAGAAGTCACTTGTCCCAAGTCTTGAGAAGTCACTTGTCCCAAGCCTTGAGAATTCACTTGTCCCAAGTCTTGAGAAGTCACTTGTCCCAAGTTTTGAGAAGTCACTTGTCCAAAGCCTTGAGAAGTCACTTTTCCCAAGCATTGAGAAGTCAATTGTCCCAAGCATTGAGAAGTCACTTGTGCCAAGCCTTGAGAATTAACTTGTCCCAAGCCTTGAGAAGTCGCTTGTCCCAAGCATTGAGAAGTCACTTGTCCCAAGCCTTGAGAAGTCACTTGTTCCAAGCCTTGAGAAGTAACTTGTCCCAAGTCTTGAGAAGTCAATTGTCCCATGACGTGAGAAGTCACTTGTCCCAAGCCTTGAGAAGTCACTTGTCCCAAGCCTTGAGAAGTCACTTGTCCCAAGCCTTGAGTAGTCAGTTGTCCCAAGCTTTGAGAAGTCACTTGTCTCAAGCCTTGAGAAGTCACTTGTCCCAAGCCTTGAGAAGTCACTTGTCCCAAGTCTTGAGAAGTCACTTGTCACAAGTCTTGAGATAACACTTGTACCAAGTCTTGAGAAGCCACTTGTGCCAAGCTGACGAAGCCGGTTGGTGGGAACGAGGCAAGAAGCAACAGGGTGAGATAGAGGCTGTCTCTGGCAGAGACAGCATGTGGCATTCACCGAGAGTGGCATGCATCTCTTGAGGAGACGTTTAAAGAAAATTGAAAATTTTGAAAATTTTTCAAAAATAATGAAATGCTGGGAATTGTCTGAAAAGCGCACAAAATCAAAAATTTTTGAAAAATTCTGAATTTAAATTTTCTGTCGAAAATTTCGAAAATGTTTAGTTTTCTTCGCGTTTCACGCCATTTGCAGCCATTTTTAATTTTTTTAAAATTTCGACAATTTTTGAAAATTTGAGAAATTTCAATTTTTCCGAAAATTTTCGAAAAATCGAAAAACGTGGGAAATCGCCCAAAAAGCGCACAAAACTAAGAATTTTTGAAAATTTTCAACTTTTAATTTTCTTTCGAATTTTCCGAAAATTTTTGGTTTTGTGCGCATTTCAGAGCGTTTGCAGCGTTTTTCGATTTTTCGAAAAATTTCTAATTTTTCAAAATTCCACCACCTCATGAGTCGCGGAACCGGACTCTCTCGGACTGTTTCTGATGTAAGTCACTTGTCCCAAGTCTTGAGAAGTCTATTGTCCCAAGTCTTGAGAAATTACTTGTCCCAAGTCTTGAGAAGTCATTGCCCAAGCCTTGAGAAGTCACTTGACCCAAGCCTTGAGAAGTCACTTGCCCCAAGGCTTGAGAAGTCACTTGTCCCAAGCCTTGAGAAGTCACTTGTCCCAAGCCTTGAGAAGTCAGTTGTCCCAAGTATTGAGAAGTCAATTGTCCCAAGTCTTGAGAAGTCACTTGTCCCAAGCCTTGAGAAGTCACTTGTCCCAAGCCTTGAGAAGTCACTTGTCCCAAGTCTTGAGAAGTCACTTGTCCCAAGCCTTGAGAAGTCAGTTGTCCCAAGCCTTGAGAAGTCACTTGTCCCAAGCCTTGAGAACTCACTTGTCCCAAGCCTTGAGAAGTCACTTGTCCCAAGCCTTGTGAAGTCACTTGCCCAAGCCTTGAGAAGTCACTTGTCCCAAGTCTTGAGTAGTCAGTTGTCCCAAGTTTTGAGAAGTCACCTGTCCCAAGCCTTGAGAAATCACTTTTCCCAAGCATTGAGAAGTCACTTGTCCCAAACCTTGAGAAGTCACTTTTCCCAAGCCTTGAGAAGTCACTTGACCCAAGCCATAAAGAAGTAACTCATCCCAAGCCTTGAGAAGTCACTTGTCCCAAGTCTTGAGAAGTCACTTGACACAAGTCTTGAGAAGTCACTTGTCCCAAGCCTTGAGAAGTCACTTGTCCCAAGTTTTGAGAAGTAACTTGTCCCAAGCTTTCAGAAGTCACTTTTCCCAAGCATTGAGAAGTCACTTGTCCCAAGCATTGAGAAATCACTAGTCCCAAGCCTTGAGAAGTTACTTGTCCCAAGTCTTGAGAAGTCACTTGTCCCAAGCCTTGTGAAGTCACTTGCCCCAAGCCTCGAGAAGTCACTTGTCCCAAGTCTTCAGAAGTCACTTGTCCCAAGTCTTGAGAACTCACTTGTCCCAAGTCGTGAGAAGTCACTTGCCCAAGTCCTGAGAAGTCACTTGTCCCAAGTCTTGAGAAGTCACTTGTCCCAAGTCTTGAGAAGTCACTTGTCCCAAGTCTTGAGAAGCCACTTGACCCAAGCCTTAAGAAGTAACTCATCCCAAGCCTTGAGAAGTCACTTGTCCCAAGTCTTGAGAAGTCACTTGACCCAAGTCTTGAGAAGTCACTTGTTCCAAGTCGTGAGAAGTCACTTGTACCAAGTATTGAGAAGTCACTTGTCCCAAGCCTTGAGAAGTCACTTGTCCCAAGCCTTGAGAAGTCAATTGTCCCAAGTCTTGAGAAGTCATTTGTCCCAAGCCTTGAGAAGTCAGTTGTCCCAAGCCTTGAGAAGTCTCTTGTCCCAAGCCTTGAGAAGTCACTTGTCCCAAGCCTTGAGACGTCACTTGTCCCAAGTCGTGAGAAGTCACTTGTCCCGAGCCTTGAGAAGACACTTGTCCAAGCCTTGAGAAGTCACTTGTCCCAAGCCTTCAGAAGTCACTTGTCCCAAGGCTTGAGAAGTCACTTGTCCCAAGTCTTGAGAAGTCACTTGTCCCAAGCCTTGAGAAGTCACTTGTCCCAAGTCTTGAGTAGTCACTTGTCCCAAGTTTTGAGAAGTCACTTGTCCCAAGCATTGAGAAGTCAATTGTCCCAAGCCTTGAGAAGTCACTTGTCCAAGCCTCGAGAAGACACTTGTCCAAGCCTTGAGAAGTCACTTGTCCCAAGCCTTTAGAAGTCACTTGTCCCAAGGCTTGAGAAGTCACTTGTCCCAAGTCTTGAGAAGTCACTTGTCCCAAGCCTTGAGAATTCACTTGTCCCAAGTCTTGAGAAGTCACTTGTCCCAAGTTTTGAGAAGTCACTTGTCCAAAGCCTTGAGAAGTCACTTTTCCCAAGCATTGAGAAGTCAATTGTCCCAAGCATTGAGAAGTCACTTGTGCCAAGCCTTGAGAATTAACTTGTCCCAAGCCTTGAGAAGTCACTTGTCCCAAGCATTGAGAAGTCACTTGTCCCAAGCCTTGAGAAGTCACTTGTTCCAAGCCTTGAGAAGTAACTTGTCCCAAGTCTTGAGAAGTCAATTGTCCCATGACGTGAGAAGTCAATTGTCCCAAGCCTTGAGAAGTCACTTGTCCCAAGCCTTTAGAAGTCACTTGTCCCAAGCCTTGAGTAGTCAGTTGTCCCAAGCTTTGAGAAGTCACTTGTCTCAAGCCTTGAGAAGTCACTTGTCCCAAGCCTTGAGAAGTCACTTGTCCCAAGTCTTGAGAAGTCACTTGTCACAAGTCTTGAGATATCACTTGTCCCAAGTCTTGAGAAGCCACTTGTGCCAAGCTGCGGAAGCCGGTTGGTGGGAACAAGGCAAGAAGCAACAGGGTGAGATAGAGGCTGTCTCTGGCAGAGACAGCATGTGGCATTCACCGAGAGTGGCATGCATCTCTTGAGGAGACGTTTAAAGAAAATTGAAAATTTTGAAAATTTTTCAAAAATAATGAAATGCTGGGAATTGTCTGAAAAGCGCACAAAATCAAAAATTTTTGAAAAATTCTGAATTCAAATTTTCTGTCGAAAATTTCGAAAATGTTTAGTTTTCTTCGCGTTTCACGCCATTTGCAGCCATTTTTAATTTTTTTAAAATTTCGACAATTTTTGAAAATTTTCAAAGGGGTACCCCTTTGAGAAATTTCGCTTTTTCCGAAAATTTTCGAAAAATCGAAAAACGTAGGAAATCGCCCAAAAAGCGCACAAAACTAAGAATTTTTGAAAATTTTTAACTTTTAATTTTCTTTCGAATTTTCCGAAAATTTTTGGTTTTGTGCGCATTTCAGAGCGTTTGCAGCGTTTTTCGATTTTTCGAAAAATTTCTAATTTTTCAAAATTCCACCACCTCATGAGTCGCGGAACCGGACTCTCTCGGACTGTTTCTGATGTAAAAGTCACTTGTCCCAAGTCTTGAGAAGTCTATTGTCCCAAGTCTTAAGAAATTACTTGTCCCAAGTCTTGAGAAGTCATTGCCCAAGCCTTGAGAAGTCACTTGACCCAAGCCTTGAGAAGTCACTTGCCAAAAGGCTTGAGAAGTCACTTGTCCCAAGCCTTGAGAAGTCACTTGTCCCAAGCCTTGAGAAGTCAGTTGTCCCAAGTATTGAGAAGTCAATTGTCCGAAGTCTTGAGAAGTCACTTGTCCCAAGCCGTGAGAAGTCACTTGTCCCAAGCCTTGAGAAGTCACTTGTCCCAAGTCTTGAGAAGTCACTTGTCCCAAGCCTTGAGAAGTCAGTTGTCCCAAGCCTTGAGAAGTCACTTGTCCCAAGCCTTGAGAACTCACTTGTCCCAAGCCTTGAGAAGTCACTTGTCCCAAGCCTTGTGAAGTCACTTGCCCAAGCCTTGAGAAGTCACTTGTCCCAAGTCTTGAGTAGTCACTTGTCCCAAGTTTTGAGAAGTCACCTGTCCCAAGCCTTGAGAAATCACTTTTCCCAAGTATTGAGAAGTCACTTGTCTCAAACCTTGAGAAGTCACTTTTCCCAAGCCTTGAGAAGTCACTTGACCCAAGCCATAAAGAAGTAACTCATCCCAAGCCTTGAGAAGTCACTTGTCCCAAGTCTTGAGAAGTCACTTGACACAAGTCTTGAGAAGTCACTTGTCCCAAGCCTTGAGAAGTCACTTGTCCCAAGTTTTGAGAAGTAACTTGTCCCAAGCTTTCAGAAGTCACTTTTCCCAAGCATTGAGAAGTCACTTGTCCCAAACATTGAGAAATCACTAGTCCCAAGCCTTGAGAAGTCACTTGTCCCAAGCCTTGAGAATTCAATTGTCGTAAGCCTTGAGAAGTCACTTGTCCAAGCCTTGAGAAGTCACTTGTCCGAAGCCTTGAGAAGTCACTTGTCCCAAGCCTTGAGAAGTCACTTGTCCCAAGCCTTGAGAAGTCACTTGTCCCAAGCCTTGAGAAGTCACTTGTCCCAAGCCTTGAGAAGTCACTTGTCCCAAGTCTTGAGAAGTCACATGTCACAAGTCTTGAGATGTCACTTGTCCTAAGTCTTGAGAAGTCACTTGTGCCAAGCTCCGGAAGCCGGTTGGTGGGAACGAGGCAAGAAGCAACAGGGTGAGATAGAGGCTGTCTCTGGCAGAGACAGCATGTGGCATTCACCGAGAGTGGCATGCATCTCTTGAGGAGACGTTTAAAGAAAATTGAAAATTTTGAAAAATTTTGAAAAATAATAAAATGCTGGAAATTGTCTGAAAAGCGCACAAAACCAAAATTTTTTGAGAAATTCTGAATTCAAATTTTCGGTCGAAAATTTCGAAAATTTTTACTTTTCTTCGCGTTTCACGCCATTTGCAGCCATTTTTATTTTTTTAAAAATTTCGACAATTTTTGAAAATTTTCAAAGGGGTACCCCTTTGAGAAATTTCAATTTTTCCGAAATTTTTCGAAAAATCGAAAAACGTGGGAAATCGCCCAAAAAGCGCACAAAACTAAGAATTTTTGAAAATTTTCAACTTTTAAATTTCTTTCGAATTTTCCGAAAATTTTTGGTTTTGTGCGCATTTCAGAGCGTTTGCAGCGTTTTCCGATTTTTCGAAAAATTTCAAATTTTTCAAAATTTTACCACCTCATGCGTCGCGGAACCGGACTCTCTCGGACTATTTCTGATGTAAAAGTCACTTGTCCCAAGTCTTGAGAAGTCACTTGTCCCAAGTCTTGAGAAGTCACTTGTCCCAAGTATTGAGAAGTCACTTGTCCCAAACCTTGAGAAGTCACTTGACCCGAGACTTGAGAAGTCACTTTTCCCAAGTCTTGAGAAGTCACTTGTCCCATGCTTTGAGAAGTAACTTGTCCCAAGCCTTGAGAAGACTCTTGTATCAAGTCTTGAGAAATTACTTGTACCAAGTCTTGAGAAGTCACTTGTCCCAAGCCTTGAGAAGCCACTTGTCCCAAGGCTTGAGAAGTCACTTGTCCCAAGCCTTGAGAAGTCAGGTGTCCCAAGCCTTGAGAAGTCACTTGTCCCAAGCCTTGAGAAGTCACTTGTCCCAAGCCTTGAGAAGTCACTTGTCCCAAGCATTGAGAAGTCACTTGTCCCAAGCCTCAAGCCTTGAGAAATCACTTGTCCAAGCCTTGAGAAGTCACTTGTCCCAAGCCTTGAGAAGTCACTTGTCCCAACCCTTGAGAAGTCACTTGTCCCAAGCCTTGAGAAGTCAATTGTCCCCAGCCTCGAGAAGTCACATGTCCCAAGCCTTGAGAAGTCACTTCTCCAAGCCTTGAGAAGTCACTTGTCCCAAGCCTTGAGAAGTCACTTGTCCTAAGTCTTGAGAAGTCACTTGTCCCAAGTCTTGAGAAGTCACTTGTCCTAAGTCTTGAGAAGTCACTTGTCCCAAGCCTTAAGAAGTCACTTGACCCAAGCCTTGAGAAGTCACTTGTCCCAAGTCTTGAGAAGACACTTGTCCCAAGCATTGAGAAGTCAGTTGTCCCAAGCCTTGTAAGACATATGTCTCAAGCCTTGAGAAGTCACTTGTTCCAAGCCTTGAGAAGTCACTTGTCCCAAGCCTTGAGAAGTCACTTGTCCCAAGTCTTCAGTAGTCACTTGTCCCAAGTTTTGAGAAGTCACTTGTCCCAAGCCTTGAGAATTCACTTTTCCCAAGCATTGAGAAGTCACTTGTCCCAAACCTTGAGAAGTCACTTTTCCCAAGCCTTGAGAAGTCACTTGACCCAAGCCTTAAGAAGTAACTCATCCCAAGCCTTGAGAAGTCACTTGTCCCAAGTCTTGAGAAGTCATTTGACACAAGTCTTGAGAAGTCACTTGTTTCAAGTCGTGAGAAGTCACTTGTACCAAGTATTGAGAAGTCACTTGTCCCAAGCCTTGAGAAGTCACTTGTCCCAAGCCTTGAGAAGTCACGTGTCCCAAGCCTTGAGAAGTCACTTGTCCCAAGCCTTGAGAAGTCACTTGTCCCAAGCCTTGAGAAGTCACTTGTCCCAAGCCTTGAGAAGTCACTTGTCCCAAGCCTTGAGAAGTCACTTGTCCCAAGCCTTGAGAAGTCACTTTTCCCAAGCATTGAGAAGTCAATTGTCCCAAGCCTTGAGAAGTCACTTGTCCAAGCCTCGAGAAGTCACTTGTCCAAGCCTTGAGAAGTCACTTGTCCCAAGCCTTGAGAAGTCACTTGTCCCAAGGCTTGAGAAGTCACTTGTCCCAAGTCTTGAGAAGTCACTTGTCCCAAGCCTTGAGAATTCACTTGTCCCAAGTCTTGAGAAGTCACTTGTCCCAAGTTTTGAGAAGTCACTTGTCCAAAGCCTTGAGAAGTCACTTTTCCCAAGCATTGAGAAGTCACTTGTCCCAAGCATTGAGAAGTCACTTGTGCCAAGCCTTGAGAAGTAACTTGTCCCAAGCCTTGAGAAGTCACTTGTCCCAAGCATTGAGAAGTCACTTGTCCCAAGCCTTGAGAAGTCACTTGTTCCAAGCCTTGAGAAGTAACTTGTCCCAAGTCTTGAGAAGTCAATTGTCCCATGACGTGAGAAGTCACTTGTCCCAAGCCTTGAGAAGTCACTTGTCCCAAGCCTTGAGAAGTCACTTGTCCCAAGCCTCTAGTAGTCAGTTGTCCCAAGCCTTGAGAAGTCACTTGTCTCAAGCCTTGAGAAGTCACTTGTCCCAAGCCTTGAGAAGTCACTTGTCCCAAGTCTTGAGAAGTCACTTGTCACAAGTCTTGAGATGTCACTTGTCCCAAGTGTTGAGAAGCCACTTGTGCCAAGCTGCGGAAGCCGGTTGGTGAGAACGAGGCAAGAAGCAACAGGGTGAGATAGAGGCTGTCTCTGGCAGAGACAGCATGTGGCATTCACCGAGAGTGGCATGCATCTCTTGAGGAGACGTTTAAAGAAAATTGAAAATTTTGAAAATTTTTCAAAAATAATGAAATGCTGGGAATTGTCTGAAAAGCGCACAAAACCAAAAATTTTTGAAAAATTCTGAATTCAAATTTTCTGTCGAAAATTTCGAAAATTTTTAGTTTTCTTCGCGTTTCACGCCATTTGCAGCCATTTTTAATTTATTTAAAATTTCAACAATTTTTGAAAATTTTCAAAGGGGTACCCCTTTGAGAAATTTCAATTTTTCCGAAAATTTTCGAAAAATCGAAAAACGTGGGAAATCGCCCAAAAAGCGCACAAAACTAAGAATTTTTGAAAATTTTCAACTTTTAAATTTCTTTCGAATTTTCCGAAAATTTTTGGTTTTGTGCGCATTTCAGAGCGTTTGCAGCGTTTTTCGATTTTTCGAAAAATTTCTAATTTTTCAAAATTCCACCACCTCATGAGTCGCGGAACCGGACTCTCTCGGACTGTTTCTGATGTAAAAGTCACTTGTCCCAAGTCTTGAGAAGTCTATTGTCCCAAGTCTTGAGAAATTACTTGTCCCAAGTCTTGAGAAGTCATTGCCCAAGCCTTGAGAAGTCACTTGACCCAAGCCTTGAGAAGTCACTTGCCCCAAGGCTTGAGAAGTCATTTGTCCCAAGCCTTGAGAAGTCACTTGTTCCAAGCCTTGAGAAGTCAGTTGTCCCAAGTATTGAGAAGTCAATTGTCCCAAGTCTTAAGAAGTCACTTGTCCCAAGCCTTGAGAAGTCACTTGTCCCAAGCCTTGAGAAGTCACTTGTCCCAAGTCTTGGGAAGTCACTTGTCCCAAGCCTTGAGAAGTCACTTGTCCCAAGCCTTGAGAAGTCACTTGCCCAAGCCTTGAGAAGTCACTTGTCCCAAGTCTTGAGTAGTTACTTGTCCCAAGTTTTGAGAAGTCACCTGTCCCATGCCTTGAGAAATCACTTTTACCAAGCATTGAGAAGTCACTTGTCCCAAACCTTGAGAAGTCACTTTTCCCAAGCCTTGAGAAGTCACTTGACCCAAGCCATAAAGAAGTAACTCATCCCAAGCCTTGAGAAGTCACTTGTCCCAAGTCTTGAGAAGTCACTTGACACAAGTCTTGAGAAGTCACTTGTCCCAAGCCTTGAGAAGTCACATGTCCCAAGTTTTTAGAAGTAACTTGTCCCAAGCTTTCAGAAGTCACTTTTCCCCAGCATTGAGAAGTCACTTGTCCCAAGCATTGAGAAATCACTAGTCCCAAGCCTTGAGAAGTCACTTGTCCCAAGCCTTGAGAATTCAATTGTCGCAAGCCTTGAGAAGTCACTTGTCCAAGCCTTGAGAAGTCACTTGTCCGAAGCCTTGAGAAGTCACTTGTCCAAGCCTTGAGAAGTCACTTGTCCCAAGCCTTGAGAAGTCACTTGTCCCAAGCCTTGAGAAGTCACTTGTCCCAAGCCTTGAGAAGTCACTTGTCCCAAGCCTTGAAAAGTCACTTGTCCCAAGTCTTGAGAAGTCACTTGTCACAAGTCTTGAGATGTCACTTGTCCTAAGTCTTGAGAAGTCACTTGTGCCAAGCTCCGGAAGCCGGTTGGTGGGAACGAGGCAAGAAGCAACAGGGTGAGATAGAGGCTGTCTCTGGCAGAGACAGCATGTGGCATTCACCGAGAGTGGCATGCATCTCTTGAGGAGACGTTTAAAGAAAATTGAAAATTTTGAAAAATTTTGAAAAATAATAAAATGCTGGAAATTTTCTGAAAAGCGCACAAAACAAAATTTTTTGAGAAATTCTGAATTCAAATTTTCGGTCGAAAATTTCGAAAATTTTTAGTTTTCTTCGCGTTTCACGCCATTTGCAGCCATTTTTAATTTTTTTAAAATTTCGACAATTTTTGAAAATTTTGAAAGGGGTACCCCTTTGAGAAATTTCAATTTTTCCGAAAATTTTCGAAAAATCGAAAAACGTGGGAAATCGCCCAAAAAGCGCACAAAACTAAGAATTTTTGAAAATTTTCAAATTTAAATTTCTTTCGAATTTTCCGAAAATTTTTGGTTTTGTGCGCATTTCAGAGCGTTTGCAGCGTTTTCCGATTTTTCGAAAAATTTCAAATTTTTCAAAATTCCACCACCTCATGCGTCGCGGAACCGGACTCTCTCGGACTGTTTCTGATGTAAAAGTCACTTGTCCCAAGTCTTGAGAAGTCACTTGTCCCAAGTCTTGAGAAGTCACTTGTCCCAAGTCTTGAGAAGTCACTTGTCCCAAGCCTTGAGAAGTCACTTGACCCGAGACTTGAGAAGTCACTTTTCCCAAGTCTTCAGAAGTCACTTGTCCCATGCCTTAAGAAGACTCTTGTATCAAGTCTTGAGAAATTACTTGTACCAAGTCTTGAGAAGTCACTTGTCCCAAGCCTTGAGAAGCCACTTGTCCCAAGGCTTGAGAAGTCACTTGTCCCAAGCCTTGAGAAGTCAGGTGTCCCAAGCCTTGAGAAGTCACTTGTCCCAAGCCTCGAGAAGTCACTTGTCCAAGCCTCGAGAAGTCACTTGTCCAAGCCTTGAGAAGTCACTTGTCCCAAGCCTTGAGAAGTCACTTGTCCCAAGGCTTGAGAAGTCACTTGTCCCAAGTCTTGAGAAGTCACTTGTCCCAAGCCTTGAGAATTCACTTGTCCCAAGTCTTGAGAAGTCACTTGTCCCAAGTTTTGAGAAGTCACTTGTCCAAAGCCTTGAGAAGTCACTTTTCCCAAGCATTGAGAAGTCACTTGTCCCAAGCATTGAGAAGTCACTTGTGCCAAGCCTTGAGAAGTAACTTGTCCCAAGCCTTGAGAAGTCACTTGTCCCAAGCATTGAGAAGTCACTTGTCCCAAGCCTTGAGAAGTCACTTGTTCCAAGCCTTGAGAAGTAACTTGTCCCAAGTCTTGAGAAGTCAATTGTCCCATGACGTGAGAAGTCACTTGTCCCAAGCCTTGAGAAGTCACTTGTCCCAAGCCTTGAGAAGTCACTTGTCCCAAGCCTCTAGTAGTCAGTTGTCCCAAGCCTTGAGAAGTCACTTGTCTCAAGCCTTGAGAAGTCACTTGTCCCAAGCCTTGAGAAGTCACTTGTCCCAAGTCTTGAGAAGTCACTTGTCACAAGTCTTGAGATGTCACTTGTCCCAAGTGTTGAGAAGCCACTTGTGCCAAGCTGCGGAAGCCGGTTGGTGAGAACGAGGCAAGAAGCAACAGGGTGAGATAGAGGCTGTCTCTGGCAGAGACAGCATGTGGCATTCACCGAGAGTGGCATGCATCTCTTGAGGAGACGTTTAAAGAAAATTGAAAATTTTGAAAATTTTTCAAAAATAATGAAATGCTGGGAATTGTCTGAAAAGCGCACAAAACCAAAAATTTTTGAAAAATTCTGAATTCAAATTTTCTGTCGAAAATTTCGAAAATTTTTAGTTTTCTTCGCGTTTCACGCCATTTGCAGCCATTTTTAATTTATTTAAAATTTCAACAATTTTTGAAAATTTTCAAAGGGGTACCCCTTTGAGAAATTTCAATTTTTCCGAAAATTTTCGAAAAATCGAAAAACGTGGGAAATCGCCCAAAAAGCGCACAAAACTAAGAATTTTTGAAAATTTTCAACTTTTAAATTTCTTTCGAATTTTCCGAAAATTTTTGGTTTTGTGCGCATTTCAGAGCGTTTGCAGCGTTTTTCGATTTTTCGAAAAATTTCTAATTTTTCAAAATTCCACCACCTCATGAGTCGCGGAACCGGACTCTCTCGGACTGTTTCTGATGTAAAAGTCACTTGTCCCAAGTCTTGAGAAGTCTATTGTCCCAAGTCTTGAGAAATTACTTGTCCCAAGTCTTGAGAAGTCATTGCCCAAGCCTTGAGAAGTCACTTGACCCAAGCCTTGAGAAGTCACTTGCCCCAAGGCTTGAGAAGTCATTTGTCCCAAGCCTTGAGAAGTCACTTGTTCCAAGCCTTGAGAAGTCAGTTGTCCCAAGTATTGAGAAGTCAATTGTCCCAAGTCTTAAGAAGTCACTTGTCCCAAGCCTTGAGAAGTCACTTGTCCCAAGCCTTGAGAAGTCACTTGTCCCAAGTCTTGGGAAGTCACTTGTCCCAAGCCTTGAGAAGTCACTTGTCCCAAGCCTTGAGAAGTCACTTGCCCAAGCCTTGAGAAGTCACTTGTCCCAAGTCTTGAGTAGTTACTTGTCCCAAGTTTTGAGAAGTCACCTGTCCCATGCCTTGAGAAATCACTTTTACCAAGCATTGAGAAGTCACTTGTCCCAAACCTTGAGAAGTCACTTTTCCCAAGCCTTGAGAAGTCACTTGACCCAAGCCATAAAGAAGTAACTCATCCCAAGCCTTGAGAAGTCACTTGTCCCAAGTCTTGAGAAGTCACTTGACACAAGTCTTGAGAAGTCACTTGTCCCAAGCCTTGAGAAGTCACATGTCCCAAGTTTTTAGAAGTAACTTGTCCCAAGCTTTCAGAAGTCACTTTTCCCCAGCATTGAGAAGTCACTTGTCCCAAGCATTGAGAAATCACTAGTCCCAAGCCTTGAGAAGTCACTTGTCCCAAGCCTTGAGAATTCAATTGTCGCAAGCCTTGAGAAGTCACTTGTCCAAGCCTTGAGAAGTCACTTGTCCGAAGCCTTGAGAAGTCACTTGTCCAAGCCTTGAGAAGTCACTTGTCCCAAGCCTTGAGAAGTCACTTGTCCCAAGCCTTGAGAAGTCACTTGTCCCAAGCCTTGAGAAGTCACTTGTCCCAAGCCTTGAAAAGTCACTTGTCCCAAGTCTTGAGAAGTCACTTGTCACAAGTCTTGAGATGTCACTTGTCCTAAGTCTTGAGAAGTCACTTGTGCCAAGCTCCGGAAGCCGGTTGGTGGGAACGAGGCAAGAAGCAACAGGGTGAGATAGAGGCTGTCTCTGGCAGAGACAGCATGTGGCATTCACCGAGAGTGGCATGCATCTCTTGAGGAGACGTTTAAAGAAAATTGAAAATTTTGAAAAATTTTGAAAAATAATAAAATGCTGGAAATTTTCTGAAAAGCGCACAAAACAAAATTTTTTGAGAAATTCTGAATTCAAATTTTCGGTCGAAAATTTCGAAAATTTTTAGTTTTCTTCGCGTTTCACGCCATTTGCAGCCATTTTTAATTTTTTTAAAATTTCGACAATTTTTGAAAATTTTGAAAGGGGTACCCCTTTGAGAAATTTCAATTTTTCCGAAAATTTTCGAAAAATCGAAAAACGTGGGAAATCGCCCAAAAAGCGCACAAAATTAAGAATTTTTGAAAATTTTCAAATTTAAATTTCTTTCGAATTTTCCGAAAATTTTTGGTTTTGTGCGCATTTCAGAGCGTTTGCAGCGTTTTCCGATTTTTCGAAAAATTTCAAATTTTTCAAAATTCCACCACCTCATGCGTCGCGGAACCGGACTCTCTCGGACTGTTTCTGATGTAAAAGTCACTTGTCCCAAGTCTTGAGAAGTCACTTGTCCCAAGTCTTGAGAAGTCACTTGTCCCAAGTCTTGAGAAGTCACTTGTCCCAAGCCTTGAGAAGTCACTTGACCCGAGACTTGAGAAGTCACTTTTCCCAAGTCTTCAGAAGTCACTTGTCCCATGCCTTGAGAAGACTCTTGTATCAAGTCTTGAGAAATTACTTGTACCAAGTCTTGAGAAGTCACTTGTCCCAAGCCTTGAGAAGCCACTTGTCCCAAGCCTTGAGAAGTCACTTGTCCCAAGCCTTGAGAAGTCACTTGTCCCAAGCATTGAGAAGTCACTTGTCCCAAGCCTCAAGCCTTGAGAAGTCACTTGTCCAAGCCTTGAGAAGTCACTTGTCCCAAGCCTTGAGAAGTCACTTGTCCCAACCCTTGAGAAGTCACTTGTCCCAAGCCTTGAGAAGTCAATTGTCCCCAGCCTCGAGAAGTCACATGTCCCAAGCCTTGAGAAGTCACTTCTCCAAGCCTTGAGAAGTCACTTGTCCCAAGCCTTGAGAAGTCACTTGTCCTAAGTCTTGAGAAGTCACTTGTCCCAAGTCTTGAGAAGTCACTTGTCCTAAGTCTTGAGAAGTCACTTGTCCCAAGTCTTGAGAAGTCACTTTTCCCAAGTCTTGAGAAGTCACTTGTCCCATGCCTTGAGAAGACTCTTGTATCAAGTCTTGAGAAATTACTTGTACCAAGTCTTGAGAAGTCACTTGTCCCAAGCCTTGAGAAGCCACTTGTCCCAAGGCTTGAGAAGTCACTTGTCCCAAGCCTTGAGAAGTCAGGTGTCCCAAGCCTTGAGAAGTCACTTGTCCCAAGCCTTGAGAAGTCACTTGTCCCAAGCCTTGAGAAGTCACTTGTCCCAAGCATTGAGAAGTCACTTGTCCCAAGCCTCAAGCCTTGAGAAGTCACTTGTCCAAGCCTTGAGAAGTCACTTGTCCCAAGCCTTGAGAAGTCACTTGTCCCAACCCTTGAGAAGTCACTTGTCCCAAGCCTTGAGAAGTCAATTGTCCCCAGCCTCGAGAAGTCACATGTCCCAAGCCTTGAGAAGTCACTTCTCCAAGCCTTGAGAAGTCACTTGTCCCAAGCCTTGAGAAGTCACTTGTCCTAAGTCTTGAGAAGTCAGTTGTCCCAAGCCTTGAGAAGACACATGTCTCAAGCCTTGAGAAGTCACTTGTTCCAAGCCTTGAGAAGTCACTTGTCCCAAGCCTTGAGAAGTCACTTGTCCCAAGTCTTCAGTAGTCACTTGTCCCAAGTTTTGAGAAGTCACTTGTCCCAAGCCTTGAGAATTCACTTTTCCCAAGCATTGAGAAGTCACTTGTCCCAAACCTTGAGACACTTTTCCCAAGCCTTGAGAAGTCACTTGACCCAAGCCTTAAGAAGTAACTCATCCCAAGCCTTGAGAAGTCACTTGTCCCAAGTCTTGAGAAGTCACTTGACACAAGTCTTGAGAAGAAACTTGTTTCAAGTCGTGAGAAGTCACTTGTACCAAGTATTGAGAAGTCACTTGTCCCAAGCCTTGAGAAGTCACTTGTCCCAAGCCTTGAGAAGTCACTTGTCCCAAGCCTTGAGAAGTAACTTGTCCCAAGCCTTGAGAAGTCACTTGTCCCAATCCTTGAGAAGTCACTTGTCCCAAGCCTTGAGAAGTCACTTGTCCCAAGTCTTGAGAAGTCACTTGTCACAAGTCTTGAGATGTCACTTGTCCCAAGCCTTGAGAAGTCACTTGTCCCAAGCCTTGAGAAGTCACTTGTCCCAAGCCTTGAGAAGTCACTTGTCCCAAGCCTTGAGAAGTCACTTGTCCCAAGTCTTGAGAAGTCACTTGTCACAAGTCTTGAGATGTCACTTGTCCTAAGTCTTGAGAAGTCACTTGTGCCAAGCTCCGGAAGCCGGTTGGTGGGAACGAGGCAAGAAGCAACAGGGTGAGATAGAGGCTGTCTCTGGCAGAGACAGAATGTGGCATTCACCGAGAGTGGCATGCATCTCTTGAGGAGACGTTTAAAGAAAATTGAAAATTTTGAAAAATTTTGAAAAATAATAAAATGCTGGAAATTGTCTGAAAAGCGCACAAAACCAAAATTTTTTGAAAAATTCTGAATTCAAATTTTCTGTCGAAAATTTCGAAAATTTTTAGTTTTCTTCGCGTTTCACGCCATTTGCAGCCATTTTTAATTTTTTTAAAATTTCGACAATTTTTGAAAATTTTCAAAGGGGTACCCCTTTGAGAAATTTCAATTTTTCCGAAAATTTTCGAAAAATCGAAAAACGTGGGAAATCGCCCAAAAAGCGCACAAAACTAAGAATTTTTGAAAATTTTCAAATTTAAATTTCTTTCGAATTTTCCGAAAATTTTTGGTTTTGTGCGCATTTCAGAGCGTTTGCAGCGTTTTCCGATTTTTCGAAAAATTTCAATTTTTTCAAAATTCCACCACCTCATGCGTCGCGGAACCGGACTCTCTCGGACTGTTTCTGATGTAAAAGTCACTTGTCCCAAGTCTTGAGAAGTCTCTTGTCCCAAGTCTTGAGAAATTACTTGTCCCAAGTCTTGAGAAGTCACTTGTCCCAAGCCTTGAGAAGTCACTTGTCCCAAGCCTTGAGAAGTCACTTGTCCCAAGGCTTGAGAAGTCACTTGTCCCAAGCCTTGAGAAGTCAGTTGTCCCAAGCCGTGAGGAGTCACTTGTCCCAAGCCTTGAGAAGTCACTTGTCCCAAGCCTTGAGAAGTCACTTGTCCCAAGCCTTGAGAAGTCACTTGTCCCAAGTTTTGAGAAGTCACTTGTCCCACGCTTTTAGAAGTCACTTTTCCCAAGCATTGAGAAGTCACTTGTCCCAAGCATTGAGAAGTCACTTGACCCAAACCTTGAGAAGTCACTTGTGACAAGCCTTGAGAAGTCACTTTCCCAAGCCTTGAGAAGTCACTTGTCCAAGCCTTGAGTAGTCACTTGTCCCAAGCCTTGAGAAGTCACTTGTCCCAAGCCTTGAGAAGTCACTTGTCCCAAGCCTTGAGAAGTCACTTGTCCCAAGCCTTGAAAATTCACTTGTCCCAAGCCTTGAGAAGTCACTTGTCCCAAGGCTTGAAAAGTCACTTGTCCCAAGCCTTGAGACGTCACTTGTCTCAAGTCTTGAGAAGTCATTGTTCCAAGCCTTGAGAAGTCACTTGTCCCAAGCCTTGAGAAGTCACTTGTCCAAGCCTTGAGAAGTCACTTGTCCCAAGCCTTGAGAAGTCACTTGTCCCAAGCCTTGAGAAGTCACTCGTCCGAAGCCTTGAGATTTCACTTGTCCCAAGCCTTGAGAAGTCACTTGTCCCAAGCCTTGAGAAGTCACTTGTCCCAAGCCTTGAGAAGTCACTTGTCCCAAGCCTTGAGAAGTCACTTGTCCCAAGCCTTGAGAAGTCACTTGTCCCAAGCCTTGAGAAGTCACTTGTCCCAAGCCTTGAGAAGTCACTTGTCCCAAGCCTTGAGAAGTCACTTGTCCCAAGCCTTGAGAAGTCACTTGTCCCAAGTCTTGAGAAGTCACTTGTCACAAGTCTTGAGATGTCACTTGTCCTAAGTCTTGAGAAGTCACTTGTGCCAAGCTCCGGAAGCCGGTTGGTGGGAACGAGGCAAGAAGCAACAGGGTGAGATAGAGGCTGTCTCTGGCAGAGACAGCATGTGGCATTCACCGAGAGTGGCATGCAACTCTTGAGGAGACGTTTAAAGAAAATTGAAAATTTTGAAAAATTTTGAAAAATAATAAAATCCTGGAAATTGTCTGAAAAGCGCACAAAACCAAAATTTTTTGAAAAATTCTGAATTCAAATTTTCTGTCGAAAATTTCGAAAATTTTTAGTTTTCTTCGCGTTTCACGCCATTTGCAGCCATTTTTAATTTTTTTAAAATTTCGACAATTTTTGAAAATTTTCAAAGGGGTACCCCTTTGAGAAATTTCAATTTTTCCGAAAATTTTCTAAAAATCGAAAAACGTGGGAAATCGCCCAAAAAGCGCACAAAACTAAGAATTTTTGAAAATTTTCAACTTTTAATTTTCTTTCGAATTTTCCGAAAATTTTTGGTTTTGTGCGCATTTCAGAGCGTTTGCAGCGTTTTTCGATTTTTCGAAAAATTTCAATTTTTTCAAAATTCCACCACCTCATGCGTCGCGGAACCGGACTCTCTCGGACTGTTTCTGATGTAAAAGTCACTTGTCCCAAGTCTTGAGAAGTCTCTTGCCCCAAGTCTTGAGAAATTACTTGTCCCAAGTCTTGAGAAGTCACTTGTCCCAAGCCTTGAGAAGTCACTTGTCCCAAGCCTTCAGAAGTCACTTGTCCCAAGGCTTGAGAAATCACTTGTCCCAAGCCTTGAGAAGTCAGTTGTCCCAAGCCGTGAGGAGTCACTTGTCCCAAGCCTTGAGAAGTCACTTGTCCCAAGCCTTGAGAAGTCACTTGTCCCAAGCCTTGAGAAGTCACTTGTCCCAAGTTTTGAGAAGTCACTTGTCCCACGCTTTCAGAAGTCACTTTTCCCAAGCATTGAGAAGTCACTTGTCCCAAGCATTGAGAAGTCACTTGACCCAAACCTTGAGAAGTCACTTGTCCCAAGCCTTGAGAAGTCACTTTCCCAAGCCTTGAGAAGTCACTTGTCCAAGCCTTGAGAAGTCACTTGTCCCAAGCCTTGAGAAGTCACTTGTCCCAAGCCTTGAGAAGTCACTTGTCCCAAGCCTTGAGAAGTCACTTGTCCCAAGCCTTGAAAATTCACTTGTCCCAAGCCTTGAGAAGTCACTTGTCCCAAGGCTTGAAAAGTCACTTGTCCCAAGCCTTGAGACGTCACTTGCCTCAAGCCTTGAGAAGTCATTGTTCAAAGCCTTGAGAAGTCACTTGTCCCAAGACTTGAGAAGTCACTTGTCCAAGCCTTGAGAAGTCACTTGTCCCAAGCCTTGAGAAGTCACTTGTCCCAAGCCTTGAGAAGTCACTCGTCCGAAGCCTTGAGATTTCACTTGTCCCAAGCCTTGAGAAGCCACTTGTCCCAAGCCTTGAGAAGTCACTTGTCCCAAGCCTTGAGAAGTCACTTGTCCCAAGCCTTGAGAAGTCACTTGTCCCAAGCCTTGAGAAGTCACTTGTCCCAAGTCTTGAGAAGTCACTTGTCTCAAGCCTTGAGAAGTCACTTGTCCCAAGTCTTGAGAATTCACTTGTCTCAAGTTTTGAGAAGAAACTTGTCCAAAGCCTTGAGAAGTCACTTGTCCCAAGCCTTGAGAAGTCACTTGTCCCAAGCTTTCAGAAGTCACTATTCCCAAGCATTGAAACAAGTGACTTCTCAAGACTTGGGACAAGTGACTCCTCAAGGCTTGGGACAAATGACTTCTCAAGACTTGGGACAAGTGACTTCTCAAGGCTTGGGACAAGTGACTTCTCAAGGCTTGGGACAAGTGACTTCTCAAGGCTTGAGACAAGTGACTTCTCAAGGCTTGGGACAATTGACTTCTCAAGGCTTGGGACAAGTGACTTCTTAAGGCTTGGGACAAGTGTTTTCTCAAGGCTTGGACAAGTGACTTCTCAAGGCTTGGAACAAGTGACTTCTCAAGGCTTGGGACAAGTGTCTTCTCAATGCTTGGGAAAAGATACTTCTCAAGGCTTGGGACAAGTGACTTTTCAAGACTTGTGACAAGTGACTTCTCAAGACTTGGGACAAGTGACTTCTCAAGGCTTGGGACAAGTGACTTCTCAAGGCTTGGGACAAGTGACTTCTCAAGGCTTGGGACAAGTGACTTCTCAAGGCTTGGGACAAGTGACTTCTCAAGGCTTGGACAAGTGACTTCTCAAGGCTTGGGACAAGTGACTTCTCAATGCTTGGGACAAGTGACTTCTCAATGCTTGGGAAAAGTGACTTCTCAAGGCTTGAGACAAGTGACTTCTCAAAACTTGGGGCAAGTGACTACTCAAGACTTGGGACAAGTGACTTCTCAAGGCTTGGGACAAGTGACTTTTCAAGGCTTGGGACAAGTGACTTCTCAATGCTTGGGACAAGTGACTTCTCAAAACTTGGGACAAGTGACTTCTCAAGACTGGGACAAGTGACTTCTCAAGGCTTTGGACAAGTGACTTCTCATGACTTGGGGCAAGTGACTTCTCAAGGCTTTGGACAAGTGACTTCTCAAGGCTTGGGAAAAGTTACTTCACAAGGCTTGGGACAAGTGACTTCTCAAGGCTTGGACAAGTGACTTCTCAATGCTTGGGACAAGTGACTTCTCAAGGCTTGAGACAAGTGACTTCTCAAGGCTTGGGACAAGTGACTTCTCAATGCTTGGGACAAGTTACTTCTCAATGCTTGGGAAAAGTGACTTCGCAAGGCTTTGGACAAGTTTCTTATCAAAACTTGGGACAAGTGAATTCTCAAGAATTGGGGCAAGTGACTTCTCAAGGCTTGGGACAAGTGACTTCTCAAGACTTGGGACAAGTGACTTCTCAAGGCTTGGGACAAGTGACTTCTCAAGGCTTGGGACAAGTGACTTCTCAAGGCTTGGGACAAGTGACTTCTCAAGGCTTGGGACAAGTGACTTCTCAAGGCTTGGGACAAGTGACTTCTCAAGGCTTGGGACAAGTGACTTCTCAAGGCTTGGGACATGTGACTTCTCAAGGCTTCGGACAAGTGACTTCTCAAGGCTTGGACAAGTGACTTCTCAAGGCTTGGGACAAGTGACTTCTCAAGGCTTGGGACAAGTGACTTCTCAATGCTTGGGACAAGTGACGTCTCAAGGCTTGGGACAAGTCACTTTTCAAGCCTTGGGACAAGTGACTTCTCAAGGCTTGGGACAAGTGACTTTTCTAGGCTTGGCACAAGTGACTTCTCAAGGCTTGGGACAAGTGACTTCTCAAGGCTTGGACAAGTGACTTCTCAAGGCTTGGGACAAGTGACATCTCAAGGCTTGGGACAAGTGACTTCTCAAGGCTTGGACAAGTGACTTCTCAAGGCTTGGGACAAGTGACTTCTCAAGGCTTGGGACAAGTGACTTCTCAAGGCTTGGGACAAGTGACTTCTCATGGCTTGGGACAAGTGACTTCTCAAGGCTTGGGACAAGTGACTTCTCAAGACTTGGGACAAGTGACTTTTACATCAGAAACAGTCCGAGATAGTCCGGTTCCACGACGCATGAGGTGGTGGAATTTTGAAAAATTTGAAATTTTTCGAAAAATCGAAAAACGCTGCAAACGCTCTGAAATGCGCACAAAACCAAAAATTTTCGGAAAATTCGAAAGAAAATTAAAAGTTGAAAATTTTCAAAAATTCTTAGTTTTGTGCGCTTTTTGGGCGATTTCCCAAGTTTTTCGATTTTTCGAAAATTTTCGGAAAAATTGAAATTTCTCAAAGGGGTACCCCTTTGAAAATTTTCAAAAATAGTCGAAATTTTAAAAAAATTAAAAATGGCTGCAAATGGCGTGAAACGCGAAGAAAACTAAAAATTTTCGAAATTTTCGACAGAAAATTTGAATTCAGAATTTTTCAAAAAATTTTGGTTTTTTCAGCTTTTCAGACAATTTCCAGCATTTTATTATTTTTCTAAAATTTACAAAATTTTCAATTTTCTTCAAACGTCTTCTCAAGAGATGCTGCCACTCTCGGTGAATGCCACATGCTGTCTCTGCCAGAGACAGCCTCTATCTCACCCTGTTGCTTCTTGACTCGTTCCCACCAACTGGCTTCCGCAGCTTGGCACAAGTGACTTCTCAAGACTTGGGACAAGTGACATCTCAAGACTTGTGACAAGTGACTTCTCAAGGATTGGGACAAGTGACTTCTCAAGGCTTGGGACAAGTGACTTCTCAAGGCTTGGGACAAGTGACTTCTCAAGGCTTGGGACAAGTGACTTCTCAAAAATTGGGGCAAGTGACTACTCAAGACTTGGGACAAGTGACTTCTCAAGGCTTGGGAAAAGTGACTTCTCAAGGCTTGGGACAAGTGACTTCTCAAGGCTTGGACAAGTGACTTCTCAATGCTTGGGACAAGTGAATTCTCAAAGCTTGGGACAAGTGACTTCTCAAGGCTTGGGACAAGTGACTTCTCAATGCTTGGGACAAGTTACTTCTCAATGCTTGGGAAAAGTGACTTCTCAAGGCTTTGGACAAGTTTCTTCTCAAAACTTGGGACAAGTGAATTCTCAAGACTTGGGACAAGTGACTTCTCAAGGCTTGGAACAAGTGACTTCTCAAGGCTTGGGACAAGTGACTTCTCAAGGCTTGGACAAGTGATTTCTCAAGGCTTGGGACAAGTGACTTCTCAAGGCTTGGGACAAGTGACTTCTCAATGCTTGGGACAAGTGACGTCTCAAGGCTTGGGACAAGTGACTTTTCAAGCCTTGGGACAAGTGACTTCTCAAGGCTTGGGACAAGTGACTTCTCAAGGCTTGGGACAAGTGACTTCTCAAGGCTTGGGACAAGTGACTTCTCAAGGCTTGAACAAGTGAAATCTCAAGGCTTGGGACAAGTGACTTCTCAAGGCTTGGGACAAGTGACTTCTCAAGGCTTGAGACAAGTGACTTCTCATTGCTTGGGACAAGTGACTTCTCAATGCTTGGGAAAAGTGACTTCTGAAATCTTGGGACAAGTGACTTCTCAAAACTTGGGACAAGTGACTTCTCAAAGCTTGGGACAAGTGACTTCTCAAGGCTTGGGACAAGTGACTTCTCAAGGCTTGGGACAAGTGACTTCTCACGGCTTGGGACAACTGACTTCTCAAGGCTTTTGACAAGTGACTTTTCAAGCCATGGGACAAGTGTCTTCTCAAGGCTTGGGACAAGTGACTTCTCAAGGCTTGGGACAAGTGACTTCTCAAGACTTGGGACAAGTAATTTCTAAAGACTTGGGACAAGAGACTTCTCAAGACTTGGGACAAGTGACTTTTACATCAGAAACAGTCCGAGAGAGTCCGGTTCCACGACGAATGAGGTGGTGGAATTTGGAAAAATTTGAAATTTTTCGAAAAATCGAAAAACGCTGCAAACGCTCTGAAATGCGCACAAAACCAAAAATTTTCGGAAAATTCGAAAGAAAATTAAAAGTTGAAAATTTTCAAAAATTCTTAGTTTTGTGCGCTTTTTGGGCGATTTCCCAAGTTTTTCGATTTTTCGAAAATTTTCGGAAAAATTGAAATTTCTCAAAGGGGTACCCCTTGGAAAATTTTCAAAAATAGTCGAAATTTTAAAAAAATTAAAAATGGCTGCAAATGGCGTGAAACGCGAAGAAAACTAAAAATTTTCGAAATTTTCGACAGAAAATTTGAATTCAGAATTTTTCAAAAAATTTTGGTTTTGTGCGCTTTTCAGACAATTTCCAGCATTTCATTATTTTTGAAAAATTTTCAAAATTTTCAATTTTCTTTAAACGTCTCCTCAAGAGATGCATGCCACTCTCGGTGAATGCCACATGCTGTCTCTGCCAGAGACAGCCTCTATCTCACCCTGTTGCTTCTTGCCTCTTTCCCACCAACCGGCTTCCGCAGCTTGGCACAAGTGACTTCTCAAGACTTGGGACAAGTGACATCTCAAGACTTGTGACAAGTGACTTCACAAGACTTGGGACAAGTGACTTCTCAAGGCTTGGGACAAGTGACTTCTCAAGGCTTGAGACAAGTGACTTCTCAAGGCTTGGGACAAGTGACTACTCAAGGCTTGAGACAAGTGACTTCTCAAGGCTTCAGACAAGTGACTTCTCAAGGCTTGGGACAAGTGACTTCTCAATGCTTGGGACAAGTGACTTCTCAAGGCTTGGGTCAATTGACTTCTCAAGGCTTGGAACAAGTGACTTCTCAAGGCTTGGGACAAGTGACTTCTCAATGCTTGGGAAAAGTGACTTCTCAAGGCTTTGGACAAGTGACTTTTCAAAACTTGGGACAAGTGACTTCTCAAGACTTGGGACAAGTGACTTCTCAAGGCTTGGGACAAGTGACTTCTCAAGACTTGGGACAAGTGACTTCTCAAAGCTTGGGATAAGTGACTTCTCAAGGCTTGGGAGAAGTGACTTCTCAAGACTTGGGACAAGTGACTTTTACATCAGAAACAGTCCGAGAGAGTCCGGTTTCGCGACGCATGAGGTGGTGGAATTTTGAAAAATTTGAAATTTTTCGAAAAATCGAAAAACGCTGCAAACGCTCTGAAATGCGTACAAAACCAAAAAATTTCGGAAAATTCGAAAGAAAATTAAAAGTTGAAAATTTTCAAAAATTCTTAGTTTTGTGCGCTTTAAGGGCGATTTCCCACGTTTTTCGATTTTTCGAAAATTTTCGGAAAAATTTCTCAAAGGGGTATCCCTTTGAAAATTTTCAAAAATTGTCGAGATTTATTAAAATTAAAAATGGCTGCAAATGGCGTGAAACGCGAAGAAAACTAAAAATTTTCAAAATTTTCGACAGAAAATTTGAATTCAGAATTTTTCAAAAAATTTTGGTTTTGTGCGCTTTTCAGACAATTTCCAGGATTTTATTATTTTTCAAAATTTTTAAAATTTTCAATTTTCTTCAAACGTCACCTCAAGAGATGCATGCCAGTCTCGGTGAATGCCACATGCTGTCTCTGCCAGAGACAGCCTCTATCTCACCCTGTTGCTTCTTGCCTCGTTCCCACCCGGCTTCCGCAGCTTGGCACAAGTGACTTCTCAAGACTTGGGACAAGTGACATCTCAAGACTTGTGACAAGTGACTTCTCAAGACTTGGGACAAGTGACGTCTCAAGGCTTGGGACAAGTGACTTCTCAAGGCTTGGGACAAGTGAGTTCTCAAGGCTTGGACAAGTTTCTTCTCAAGGCTTGGGACAAGTGACTTCTCAAAGCTTGGGACAAGTGACTTCTCAAGGCTTGGGACAAGTGAATTATCAATGATTGGGACAAGTGACTTCTCAAAACTTGGGACAAGTGACTTCTCAAGGCTTGGGACAAGTGACTTCTCAAGGCTTGGGACAAGTGACTTCTCAAGGCTTGGGACAAGTGACTTCTCAAGGCTTGGGACAACTGACTTCTCAAGGCTTGGGACAAGTGACTTCTCAAGGCTTGGGACAACTGACTTCTCAAGGCTTGGGAGAAGTGACTTCTCAAGCCTTGGGACAAGTGACTTCTCAAGGCTTGGGACAAGTGACTTTTACATCAGAAACAGTCCGAGAGAGTCCGGTTCCGCGACGCATGAGGTGGTGGAATTTTGAAAAATTTGAAATTTTTCGAAAAATCGAAAAACGCTTCAAACGCTCTGAAATGCGCACAAAACCAAAAATTTTCGGAAAATTCGAAAGAAAATTAAAAGTTGAAAATTTTCAAAAATTCTTAGTTTTGTGCGCTTTTTGGGCGATTTCCCACGTTTTTCGATTTTTCGAAAAATTTCGGAAAATTTTTGAAAATTTTCAAAAATTTTCGAAATTTTAAAAAAATTAAAAATGGCTGCAAATGGCGTGAACCGCGAAGGAAACTAAAAAATTTTGAAATTTGTGACAGAAAATTTGAATTCAGAATTTTTCAAAAAATTTTGTTGTGCGCTTTTCAGACAATTTCCAGCATTTTATTATTTTCCTAAAATTTTCAAAATTTTCAATTTTCTTCAAACGTCTCCTCAAGAGATGCATGCCAGTCTCGGTGAATGCCACATGCTGTCTCTGCCAGAGACAGCCTCTATCTCACCCTGTTGCTTCTTGCCTCGTTCCCACCCGGCTTCCGCAGCTTGGCACAAGTGACTTCTGAAGACTTGGGACAAGTGACATCTCAAGACTTGTGACAAGTGACTTCTCAAGACTTGGGACAAGTGACTTCTCAAGGCTTGAAACAAGTGACTTCTCAAGGCTTGGGACAAGTGACTTCTCAAGGCTTGGGACAAGTGACTTCTCAATGCTTGGGACAAGTGACTTCTCAAGGCTTGGGACAATTGACTTCTCAAGGCTTGGGACAAGTGACTTCTCAAGGCTTGGACCTGTGACTTCTCAAGGCTTGGGACAAGCGACTTCTCAAGGCTTGGGACAAGTGGCTTCTCAAGGCTTTGGACAAGTGACTTCTCAAAACTTGGGACAAGTGACTTCTCAAGACTGGGACAAGTGACTACTCAAGGCTTGGGACAAGTGACTTCTCAAGACTTGGGACAAGTGACTTCTCAAGGCTTTGGACAAGTGACTTTTCAAGGCTTGGGACAAGTGACTTCTCAAGGCTTGGGACAAGTGACTTCTCAAGGCTTGGGACAAGTGACTTCTCAAGGCTT
Organism: Zootermopsis nevadensis; assembly: GCF_977971745.1. Taxonomy (NCBI): domain Eukaryota; kingdom Metazoa; phylum Arthropoda; class Insecta; order Blattodea; family Termopsidae; genus Zootermopsis; species Zootermopsis nevadensis. The sequence continues at coordinate 11,629,902 of NW_028259149.1, read as the reverse complement.
GGGACAAGTGACTTCTCAATGCTTGGGAAAAGTGACTTCTCAAGGCTTGGAACAAGTGACTTCTCAAAACTTGGGACAAGTGACTTCTCAAGGCTTGGGACAAGTGAATTCTCAAGGCTTGGGACATGTGACTTCTCAAGGCTTGGGACAACTGACTTCTCAAGGTTTCGGACAAGTGACTTCTCAAGACTTGGGAAAAGTGTCTTCTCAAGGCTTGGGACAAGTGACTTCTCAAGGCTTGGGACAAGTGACTTCTCAAGACTTGGGACAAGTGACTTCTCAAGACTTGGGACAAGTGACTTTTACATCAGAAACAGTCCGAGAGAGTCCGGTTCCGCGACGCATGAGGTGGTGGGATTTTGAAAAATTTGAAATTTTTCGAAAAATGGAAAAACGCTGCAAACGCTCTGAAATGCGCACAAAACCAAAAATTTTCGGAAAATTCGAAAGAAAATTAAAAGTTGAAAATTTTCAAAAATTCTTAGTTTTGTGCGCTTTTTGGGCGATTTCCCACGTTTTTCGATTTTTCGAAAATTTTCGGAAAAATTGAAATTTCTCAAAGGGGTACCCCTTTGAAAATTTTCATAAATTGTCGAAATTTTAAAAAAATGGCTGCAAATGGCGTGAAACGCGAAGAAATCTAAAAATTTTCGAAATTTTCGACAGAAAATTTGAATTCAGAATTTTTCAAAAATTTTGGTTTTGTGCGCTTTTCAGACAATTTCCAGCATTTTATTATTTTTCTAAAAAATTCAAAATTTTCAATTTTCTTCAAACGTCTCCTCAAGAGATGCATGCCAGTCTCGGTGAATGCCACATGCTGTCTCTGCCAGAGACAGCCTTTATCTCACTCTGTTGCTTCTTGCCTCGTTCCCATCAACCGGCTTCCGGAGCTTGGCACAAGTGACTTCTCATGACTTGGGACAAGTGACATCTCAAGACTTCTGACAAGTGACTTCTCAAGACTTGGGACAAGTGACTTCTCAAGGCTTGGGACAAGTGACTTCTCAAGGCTTGGGACAAGTGACTTCTCAAGGCTTGGGACAAGTGACTTCTCAAGGCTTGGGACAAGTGACTTCTCAAGGCTTGGGACAAGTGACTTCTCAAGGCTTGGGACAAGTGACTTCTCAAGGCTTGGGACAAGTGACATCTCAAGGCTTGGACAAGTGACTTCTCAACGCTTGGGACAAGTGACTTCTCAAGGCTTGGGACAAGTGATTTCTCAAGGCTTCGGACAAGTGACTTCTCAATGCTTGGGACAAGTTACTTCTCAATGCTTGGGAAAAGTGACTTCTCAAGGCTTTGGACAAGTAACTTCTCAAAACTTGGGACAAGTGACTTCTCAAGACTTGGGACAAGTGACTTCTCAAGGCTTGGTACAAGTGACTTCTCAAGACTTGGGACAAGTGACTTCTCAAGACTTGGGACAAGTGACTTCTCAAGGCTTGGGACAAGTGACTTCTCAAGGCTTGCAACAAGTGACTTCTCAAGGCTTGGGACAAGTGACTTCTCAAGGCTTGGGACAATTGACTTGTCAAGACATGGGACAAGTGACTTCTCAAGGCTTGGGACAAGTGACTTCTCAAGGCTTGGACAAGTGACTTCTCAAGGCTTGGGACAAGTGACTTCTCAAGGCTTGCAACAAGTGACTTCTCAAGGCTTGGGACAAGTGACTTCTCAATGCTTGGGACAAGTGACTTCTCAAGACTTGGGACAAGTGACTTTTACATCAGAAACAGTCCGAGAGAGTCCGGTTCCGCGACGCATGAAATGGTGGAATTTTGAAAAATTTGAAATTTTTCGAAAAATCGGAAAACGCTGCAAACGCTCTGAAATGCGCACAAAACAAAAAATTTTCGGAAAATTCGAAAGAAAATTAAAAGTTGAAAATTTTCAAAAATTCTTAGTTTTGTGCGCTTTTTGGGCGATTTCCCACGTTTTTCGATTTTTCGAAAAATTTCGGAAAATTTTTGAAAATTTTGAAAATTTTTCGAAATTTTAAAAAAATTAAAAATGGCTGCAAATGGCGTGAAACGCGAAGAAAACTAAAATTTTTCGAAATTTTCGACAGAAAATTTGAATTCAGAATTTTTCAAAAAATTTTGGTTTTGTGCGCTTTTCAGACAATTTCCAGCATTTTATTATTTTTCTAAAATTTTCAAAATTTTCAATTTTCTTTAAACGTCTCCTCAAGAGATGCATGCCAGTCTCCGTGAATGCCACATGCTGTCTCTGCCAGAACAGCCTCTATCTCACCCTGTTGCTTCTTGCCTCGTTCCCACCAACCGGCTTCCGCAGCTTGGCAGAAGTGACATCTCAAGACTTGGGACAAGTGACATCTCAAGACCTGTGACAAGTGACTTCTCAAGGCTTGGGACAATTGACTTCTCAAGGCTTGGGACAAGTGACTTCTCAAGGCTTGGGACAAGTGACTTCTCAAGGCTTGGGACAAGTGACTTCTCAAGGCTTGGACAAGAGACTTCTCAATGCTTGGGACAAGTGACTTCTCAAGGCTTGGGACAAGTGACTTCTCAAGGCTTGGGACAAGTGACTTCTCAATGCTTGGGACAAGTGACTTCTCAAGGCTTGGGACAAGTGACTTCTCAAGGCTTGGGACAAGTGACTTCTCAAGGCTTGGACAAGCGACTTCTCAATGCTTGGGACAAGTGACTTCTCAAGGCTTGGGACAAGTGATTTCTCAAGGCTTCGTACAAGTGACTTCTCAATGCTTGGGACAAGTTACTTCTCAATGCTTGGGAAAAGTGACTTCTCAAGGCTTTGGACAAGTAACTTCTCAAAACTTGGGACAAGTGACTTCTCAAGACTTGGGACAAGTGACTTCTCAAGGCTTGGTACAAGTGACTTCTCAAGACTTGGGACAAGTGACTTCTCAAGACTTGGGACAAGTGACTTCTCAAGGCTTGGGACAAGTGACTTCTCAAGGCTTGCAACAAGTGACTTCTCAAGGCTTGGGACAAGTGACTTCTCAAGGCTTGGGACAATTGACTTGTCAAGACATGGGACAAGTGACTTCTCAAGGCTTGGGACAAGTGACTTCTCAAGGCTTGGACAAGTGACTTCTCAAGGCTTGGGACAAGTGACTTCTCAAGGCTTGCAACAAGTGACTTCTCAAGGCTTGGGACAAGTGACTTCTCAATGCTTGGGACAAGTGACTTCTCAAGACTTGGGACAAGTGACTTTTACATCAGAAACAGTCCGAGAGAGTCCGGTTCCGCGACGCATGAAATGGTGGAATTTTGAAAAATTTGAAATTTTTCGAAAAATCGGAAAACGCTGCAAACGCTCTGAAATGCGCACAAAACAAAAAATTTTCGGAAAATTCGAAAGAAAATTAAAAGTTGAAAATTTTCAAAAATTCTTAGTTTTGTGCGCTTTTTGGGCGATTTCCCACGTTTTTCGATTTTTCGAAAAATTTCGGAAAATTTTTGAAAATTTTGAAAATTTTTCGAAATTTTAAAAAAATTAAAAATGGCTGCAAATGGCGTGAAACGCGAAGAAAACTAAAATTTTTCGAAATTTTCGACAGAAAATTTGAATTCAGAATTTTTCAAAAAATTTTGGTTTTGTGCGCTTTTCAGACAATTTCCAGCATTTTATTATTTTTCTAAAATTTTCAAAATTTTCAATTTTCTTTAAACGTCTCCTCAAGAGATGCATGCCAGTCTCCGAGAATGCCACATGCTGTCTCTGCCAGAACAGCCTCTATCTCACCCTGTTGCTTCTTGCCTCGTTCCCACCAACCGGCTTCCGCAGCTTGGCAGAAGTGACATCTCAAGACTTGGGACAAGTGACATCTCAAGACCTGTGACAAGTGACTTCTCAAGGCTTGGGACAAGTGACTTCTCAAGGCTTGGGACAAGTGACTTCTCAAGGCTTGGGACAAGTGACTTCTCAAGGCTTGGGACAAGTGACTTCTCAAGGCTTGGACAAGAGACTTCTCAATGCTTGGGACAAGTGACTTCTCAAGGCTTGGGACAAATGACTTCTCAAGGCTTGGGACAAGTGACTTCTCAATGCTTGGGACAAGTGACTTCTCAAGGCTTGGGACAAGTGACTTCTCAAGGCTTGGGACAAGTGACTTCTCAAGGCTTGGACAAGCGACTTCTCAATGCTTGGGACAAGTGACTTCTCAAGGCTTGGGACAAGTGACTTCTCAAGGCTTGGGGCAAGTGACTTCTCAATGCTTGGGACAAGTTACTTCTCAATGCTTGGGAAAAGTGACTTCTCAAGGCTTTGGACAAGTGACTTCTCAAAACTTGAGACAAGTGACTTCTCAAGACTTGGGACAAGTGAATTCTCAAGGCTTGGGACAAGTGACTTCTCAAGACTTGGGACAAGTGACTTCTCAAGACTTGGGACAAGTGACTTCTCAATACTTGGGACAAGTGACTTCTCACTACTTTGGACAAGTGACTTCTGAAAATTTGGGACAAGTGACTTCTCACTACTTGGGACAAGTGACCTCTCAAGACTTGGGACAAGTGACTTCTCAAGACTTGGGACAAGTGACTTCTCAAAACTTGGGACAAGTGACTTCTCATGACTTGGGACAAGTGACTGCTCATGACTTGGGACAAGTGACTTCTCAAGACTTGGGACAAGTGACTTCTCACTACTTGGGATAAGTCAGGCAAAGCCCGGCAAGGCGAGGTAAGGTACGGCAAGGCAAGGTGAGGCAAGGCCAGGAAAGACCAAGCCAGGCCAGGCATGGCGAGGCAAGGCGAAGAAAGGCCAGGGAAGCCCAGGCAAGGCCTGGCAAGGGAGGCTAGGAGAGGGAAGGCGAGGAAATTGGAGGCAAGGCTAGCAAATCGAGGCACGCCGAGGCAAAGCCAGACAAGGCGGCTCAAAGCCATGCAAGTTCAGGCAATTCGAAGAAGTCCAGGCAAGGCCATGTAATGCCAAGCAAGGCGCTGCAAGACGAGGCAAAGCGAGGCAAGGCGATGCAAGGCGAGGCAAAGCGAGGCAAGGCGAGACTAAGCCTTGCAAGGCAAGGCTAGACTAGATCAGGCAAGGGCAAGCAATGCCATGCAAGGCCAGGCAAGGCAAAGCAAAGAGAGGCAAGGCGAGGGATTGTCAGGCAAGGCCAGTCAACGCCAGGGAAGGCAGGTAAGGCAAGGCAATATCAGGCAAGGCGAGGCAAGGCAAGGCGAGGGAAGGGGAGGCAAGGCGTGGCAGCGCGAGGCAAGGCGTGGCATTGCGGGGCAAGGCGAAGCAAGGCCAGGCAAGTCCAGGCTGGCGAGGCAAAGACAGGCAAGGCGAGGCAATTCGAGGTAATGCCACACAAGTCCAGGCAGTGTCAGGGAAGGCCAGGAAGTCCAGGCAAGGACAGGAAAGGCGAGGCAAGGTGAGGCAAGAAAATTCAAGGCCAGGAAAGGTCAAGCAAGGCAGGCAATGCCAGTCAAAGCCAGGAAAATCAGGCAAGGCAGGTCAGACCATGCAAGGCAGGAAAGGCGAAATAAGGCGAGGCAAGTCGAGGCAAGGCCAAGCAACTCGAGGCAAGGTCACACAAGGCCAGGCTAGGCGAGGTAAAGACACGCAATGTAAGGCAAGGCCAGACAAGCCGAGGCAAAGCGAGGCAATGCCAGGCAAATCAGGCAAGGCCAGGCAAGGCGACGTAAGGCGAGGCAAGGCGATTTAAGGTCAAGCAAGGCCAGGCAAGGCAAGGTAAGGCGAGGCAAAGCCAGACAAGCGAGGCAAGGCGAGGCAGGAAGAGGGAAGGCGAGGCAAGGCGGGGTAAGGCAAGGCAAGGCCAAGGAAGGCTAGGCAAGGCCACGCAAAGCCAAGCAAGGCGCGGAAAGGCGAGGCAAAGCCAGACAAGGCGAGGCAGGGCGAAACAAAGCGAGGTAAGGTGAGACAAGGCCTGGCAACTCGAGGCAAGGCCAGACAAGGCCAGGTAAGGCGAGGCAAAGCCAGGCAAGGTCATACCCAGCGAGGCAAGGCCAGGTAAGTCAGGCAAGTCAAGGCAAGACCAACCAAGTCAGGCAAGAACATGCAAGGCCAGGCAAGGCGAGTCAAGGCGATGCAAAGTCAGACAAGGCCAGGCAAGACCAGGCAAGGTGGGGCAAGGCGATGCAAGGCGAGGCAGCAAGGTGGGGCAAGACGATGCAAGGCGAGGAAAGTCAAGGTAAGGCAAGGTCAGGCAAGTCTAGGCAAGGCCACGCAAAGCGCGGAAAGGCGAGACAAAGCGAGGCAAGGTGAGACAAGTCCTGGCAACTCGAGGCAAGGCCAGACAAGGTCAGGCTAGGCCAGAAAGTAAAGGAAAGGCCGAGGAAGGCCAGTCAAGGCCAGTCAAAGCGTGGAAGCGCCAGGCAGGCAATGCCGGGCAAGGCGAGGCAAGGCGGTTTAATGTCAGACAAGGCCAGGAAAGGCAAGTAAGGCGAGGCAAGGCGAACAATGCCAGGCAACTCGAGGCAAGGCCAAGCAAGGCAGGCAATGCCAGACAAGTCAGGCAAGGCCAGGCTAGAACAGCCAAGGCAGGCAAGGCGAAATAAGGCTAGGCAACTCGAGGGAAGGGGAGGCAACGCCAAGCAAGACCAGGCAAGGCCGGGTAAGGCGGGGCAAGGCGAGGTAAGACGATGCAAGGTCAGGCAAGGCGAGGCAAGGCCAGGAAAATCGTGGCATGCGATGCAAGTAGAGGGAAGGCGAGGCAAGTCGAAGCATTCCGCGGCAAGGCGAGGTAAGGCGGGGCAAGGCCGGGAAGGCGAGCCAAGGCAATGGAAGACCAGGCAAGGCTAGTTAAGGCCAGGGAAGGCGATGCAAAGTCATGCAAGGGCAGGCAAAGTCAGGCAATGTAGGCAATTCCAGGCAAGGCCATGCAAGACGAGGCAATGCGAGGCAGGGCGAGGCAAGGCGAAGCAGGGGTATGAAAGGGGAGACAAAGCCTTGCAATACCAGGCAACTCGAAACAAGGCCATGCAAGGCCAAGCAAGGTGAAGCAAGGCGGGGCAATGACAGGCAAGTCCAGGCAAGGCCAGGAAGTCCAGGCAAGGCCACAAAAGGCCAGGCAAGTCCACGCAAGGCAGGCGAGGACAGGCAATTCCAGGCGATGCAAGGCGAGGTAAGGCGAGGCAAGTCGAGCTAAGGCGAAGCAAGGCGATTTAAGGTCAGGCAAGACCAGGCAAGGCAGGCACGTCCAAGCAAGGCCAGGCAATGCAAGGTAAGACGAGGCAAGGCGATTCAAGGCGAGGCAAGGCGAGGGAAGGCGAGGCAAGGGGAGACAAAGCGAGGTGAGGTGAGACAAGGCCTGGCAAATCGAGGCAAGTCCAGACAAGGACAGGCAAGTCGAGGCAAAGCCAGGCAAGGCGAGGCAAGGCAGGCAAGGCGAGGCAAGTCGTGGTAAGGCGAGTCAAGGCTAGGCAAGGGGAGGCAAGGCCAAGCAAGTCCAGGCAAGGCGAAGCAAGGCGGGGGAATGCGAGGCAGGGCCAGACTAGGCGAGGCAATTCGAGGCAAGGTGGGGCAAGGCCGGCAATGCCAGGCAAGGCAGAATAAGACGAGGCAAGGCGAGGGAAGACAGGGCGAGGAAAAGCGAGGCAAGATGAGGCAAAACGAGGCGAGGCAAGGCAGGGCAGGGCGATGCAAGGCCAGGCAAGGCGAGGCAAGTCCAAGCAACGCCAGGTAACTCGAGGCAAGGTCAGACAAGACCAGTAAGTCCAGGAATGTCCAGGTAAGGCCGCCCAAGGCGAAGCATAGAGGGAAAGACGGAGCATGGCGGGAAAGGCGGAGCAAGGCGAGGCAAGTCGAAGCAAGGCGAGGCATGGCCAGGCAAGTCGAGATAAGGCGAGACAAGGGGAAGTAAAGCCAGGCAAGTCCAGGCAAGCCAGGCATGGCCGCGCAAGGCGAGGCAAGGCGGGGCAAAGCGAGGCAAGGCCAGGATCGGTCAATAAAGGCCAGGAAAGGCCAGGTAATGCGAGGGAAATCGAGGCAAGGCCAGGGAAGGCAAGGCAAGGCGAAGCGAAGCGAGGCGAGGCAAAGCGAGGCAAGGCCAGGATCGGTCAATAAAGGCCAGGAAAGGCCAGGCAAGGCGAAGCAAGGCGGGGGAATGCGAGGCACGACCAGGCTAGGCGAGGCAATTCGAGGCAAGGCCGGCAATGCCAGGCAAGGCAGAATAAGACGAGGCAAGGCGAGGGTAGACAGGGCGAGGAAAAGCGAGGCAAGGTGAGGCAAAGCGAGGCAAGGCCAAGCAACGCCAGGCAACTCGAGGCAAGGTCAGTAAGTCCAGGCAAGTCCAGGAATGTCCAGGTAAGGCCGCGCAAGGCGAAGCATGGCGGGAAAGGCGGGGCAAGGCGAGGCAAGTCGAAGCAAGGCGAGGCAAGGCCAGGCATGGCCAGGCAAGGCGAGATAAGGCGAGGCAAGGCGAGACAAGGGGAAGTAAAGCCAGGCAAGTCCAGACAAAGCCAGGCAAGTCCAGACAAAGCCAGGCATGGCCGCGCAAGGTGAAGCAAGGTGATGCAAGGCGGGGCAAAGCGAGGCTCGGCCAATAAAGGCCAGGTAATGTGAGGAAAATGGAGGCAAGTCCAGGGAAGGCAAGGCAATGCCAGGGAAGGCTAGGCAAGGCCAGGCAATGCGAGGCAAGCCAGGCATGGCCGCGCAAGTCGAGGCAATGCGGGGCAAAGCGAGGCAAGGCCAGGCTCGGCCAATAAAGGCCAGGTAATGCGAGGGAAATCAAGGCAAGGCCAGGGAAGGCAAGGCAAGGCGAAGCGAGGCGAATCGAGGCTCTTTGCCTAACTCGATCTGTGCATTACCCGGTCTCTGCCTTACCTTTTTTCTACCGGACGCGGTCTGCATTACGCGGTCTCTGCTTGACCCGTTCTCAGCCTGACACGGCCTTTGCAGAGACGCCTTGCCAGAGACCGGATCGTCAAGAGACCGAGTCCGGCACAAACCATGTTCGATAGGATGGTACGCCAGAGGGAGAGGTAGACAGCGATCGGGTGGTTAGAATTTAAAAAAAATTCAAAATTTTCGAAAATCAAGAAATGCTGGAAAGTGCCTTAAGAATGCACAGAACTAATAAAATCTGAAAAAATTCTACTTCAAAACAATTTTCAAAAATTTAGAATTTTTTTGTTTTTTGAGCGTCTTAGACAATTTCCTGCATGTTTTGACCTTTCGAAAATTTTCAAAAATTTGAAATACTTATTTCAAAAATTTCCCTACCAGATAACTATCAGAACCGGTCTCCGCTAGACTCTGTCGCTGCCTCACATGTTCTCTGCCGGACTCAGTTTCTGCATTATCAGGTCTCAGCTTCATCTCTGCCACACCCAGACTCTGCTTGACTCGTTCTCTGCATTACCCAGTCTCTGCTTCAGCAGGTCTCAGCCGCACATGGTCATTTCAGAGACGCCTGTTCAGAGACCTGGTGATACAGAGACATGATCATTATGAGGCCATGTCCAGCACAGACCGTTTCATGCAGGGGTGGTATGTCAGAGACCGAGACAGAGTTCAGGTGGGGAGAATTTTGAAAAAAGTGAAGGGTAGAGTGGCTATTTCAATTCAGTGTGGTAAAGGTTAATTTAGATCTCTTTCTTATGTCCAATCTTACTGTAAAATATGAAGGAGGTTTTATATACATTACAATGTATCACACATTTTCAGCCAAACACCCTGTCAGGAGCAAAATCTGTATAAACAATAAAACTCTAGAACAAGTCAACACATTTAATTATTTAGGTTGCATCCTATCTCAAGAAGGTGAGGAAGATATGCCCTCAAAAATATCAAAAATTTATACTAACAACCAGGGTCATAAACCAAAGTCTTCAAAACCCTCATTAGTACAACATACAAGACTAAACATTTACAGGACTCTAGTAAGACTGGTACTGTTGTATTGAAGTGAAGTCTGGACAATTAGAAAGGCGGATGAGAAAAGATTTCAAGCAGCAGAGATGAAATTTATGAGGAAAACTGCCAGACCACAAACAAAATGAAGAAATTCTAGAAAAATTGAAAGTCAAACCAGTCTCTAAATTTATTCAGAATTATTGTGACAATTGGAAAGATCACATTGAAAGAATGGACTTTAATAGAATCCCAAACCAACTTTTGAACTGCAGACCGAATGGAAAAAGAAGCCTGGGAAGACCATTAAAAAGATGGAATGAAACCGTAACAGGCCACTTGGCCTAATACTTGATGAATATTATGATGATGATGATGATGAAAATATATCACACCACTAGAAGAATAATGTCACAACTAAAAAAATGCTCATTTTGCAATAGCTTCCTCATAATTCAACAAAATTGAATTAAAATTGGGTTTTTCCTCTCTCCTGAAAATTTGTATTTCTTGAGTTGTGACAGTATTCTTCTGGGGGTGTGATATATTATGTGCAAAACAGTAATTACAAAAATTAATTTGATGGGAACATGAAATAGGGTAAATATGCAATAGTTGTGGCTACATAAGCATTTGTATGTAGAAAAGAAATGAGAATTATGATAGTGTGAATGGGCATTCTTGTGGTAAAAATTGCAGCAAACAAAACAGATATTAATTTAATTAATCACTTGTTACAGTGTAGTACTGTGTTCTCCCTGCAGCAAAATCGATGGGAATACAGACATAAAAACTAACTTATTGCATGTTGGAAGCAAACAAACAAAATACTTTTAGTAGTAACTTTATTTACATCCAATGAATAATTACTGTAAATTTACATAATGTGTCATTTTCTTTTGTAATAAAGCAATGCAAATAACCGCAGAACTAAATATTTCAAAATATTCAAATATATCTAAAATTACATTAGCACTTCTAAGGAACCTATTTCAAGCTCTGGAGTGTTTTGCTGATATTTCTCAGTATATGTGAAGGGATCACTTCAGACAGTACTGGGCTGAATGTTGGATGAGTGGACAGCATTCGAAACAGCTGCTTGGCAAAACACCTACAAATAATATATAATACACTAACACTGGTTCATAACCACTCTGTGTTTTTCAATATCATAATACTGTACAATTTAATGACAGGCACTTTTTAACAATTCTTTTATATATGTTCTTCTTTTGTTTGATCCAGTAGCACTGGCCTGTGATACTATTCTTTCATATTGTTTATATGGTTACCCTGAATCTGGCAGGTCTGCTGGGAAACTACCCACACTATGTGAAAGATTCTGAGAAACTATTCTACAAACTGGGCCCTCTGTAGATCAAGGTAAAAGACACCATCATCAAATTCGGTGCTGTCCGACTCTTCACCCAAATGTCTTTAGGAATATTCCGAAGGACAATCCTTTACTCAACAGTACATATCACAAAATCGAATGTAGCTTTTAGCTGGAGGGTCAACTCCCTTTCCTGGAAATTGATGTATAAAACAGATGGCTCCTGAGTCAGAGTATACAGGAAGCCAAACTACACCAATCACTACCTGAATACCAGGTCATAGTACCAGCCATCAAAATAGTTGGCTGTGCTTTCTAATTTGGTGTACAGGACCAAAGTCATTTGTAACCTAGACAGTTTCCACAAAGAATTTAAATTTCTCTGCAACACCTTCAGACAGAATGGCAAAAGCAACTGGTAGAGTCTCTGGCTCTAAATCCATCACAGTACATACATAACATACAGCATACAGAGTACATCAACTTCAGCAGCTTTCTTACTCACTGTCATTATGATCAAATTCAAGAACAGGGTGCTGTCCAAGCATATCAAAGACTGTAATAAGTCACCCATTAAGGCAAGTCTTGTTTGCCTTAATACGTCAAGGATAACCTGACATTAAAATCACTGACTGGACAAATTGAATGCTGAAATTACAGGTCAAAGAGCACCATCAATATATTCACTTCTTTATGACCAAATAAGAACACAGTATAAACCTAGGACATTGGATTGAATTACTGGATACTGGTAACCTGGCCAAAAAATTCATACGAACCATATCAATACGAAAGAGAATGAGCTCCATCCTAACAACATGAGAGGAGAGGAAGGTTTCTCCATGAGCAGGTTAATGGATTCCTCTAATTCTCACTGTGAAGGTACTAAAGAAGACTGTCTCTGAGGATAAGGCACATAATTCCACTCAGCCTTCCTCTGTCCACAATCCTTATAAGGACCTCTCTTGGGTGTTCATATTTCATGACCTCCTGTTTCCCAGTGGCCACCTAGCTTTATACAGGATGATTCAATAATAACTAACTAACTAACTAGATGGCTTACCGAACCCAAAGGTTCATCACTGAATTAACCAAAGCCCTCCACCGGACCCTGTCCTGGGCCAACAAAATCAAGTCTCCTTCAACTCCTATCTCCCACAGATCCCGCCTGACATTATCCTCCCATCTACGTATAGGTCTCCCCAGTGGTCTCTTCCCCTCAGGCTTCCCAACCAATACCCAATAGACATAAAAATTTTACTGGTAGGTTTTATGCCAAAATTAAATTACATCAGTTCATATAAACATAGGTCTCTAAATCCTTAGTATTCAAGCTAAGGCCACAAGACTGAATAAAGTACTTTCAGATATGTAATTATTTCATTTTTCTTCTACATGAGACCAATCATGCTGTTAAAGAAAATGCTTGAAATGTTGACCATTAACTTCCACATAGCACTGAGCACTGAGCACATCAAAGCAATGACTATGGCTCCTCCTCAAACATCCCTGGAGTAATCTGAATGACATGGCATCCACCTCCCAGCTCACTGTTTTAGGCCCACCACATCAATGACAGCACACACTATACTTTTCAAATATCACCACAAGAAAAAATCCAGCAGATTTAAATCAGGCAAATGCAGAGGCCATGTGATTGTTCATTCAGGATAGATATTGTGAAGAAGTTCTAACTCTGATGGTGAAATAAGGAAGAGAAAGCACCACCATGCATAAACCACATCTGCACTCTTCTTCCCAAAGGGACATCTTCCAACTCTGGCTCAATGTTGACTACGAAGTTTAGATAAGAAAGCCCCATCAACCTTTGCAGCAAACTATGAGGGCCAATCAGTCTGTCCCTGAGTATGAATGCTCAAATATTTGTTGAGAATCAAAACTGGTGTCTCATTGAATGACGATTTATCCGTAAACATCAGAGAACCAAGGTTGAAGGCATATTGCTGCAGCAGCCATTGGTAGAAGTTGGTTTATTGTCGGTAGACATCAGGGCATGGTCCATGTATTTATTGCATGTGATATGGATATAGGCACTGCTTGTGATGACCTTGCTACACAATCAACTTGGATGTCTTATACTGCAGTGATCCTCCTCTAGCCTGTTGCTGGATTGTTAGCAAAATGGGCCAGTATGCTTTCTTTCAAATCCAGAGCACACACTGCTCTGTCTCCCACAGTTGTGTGTGGCAGGAACAAAGTACCTCTTTCTCTAAGGTCTTTGTGAATACTGGTGAACATTCTTACACTCACACTTAAGTGAGCAGGAACTTGCTCCTTGTAAAGACACTGCGCCTGATGCACATGGCCATGACAAAGATTCATGTCTGCCAGCTCTGTGAATGTAGTTCACTGCCATGTTTGCACATGAAAACAATCTTTCTATTCAATGCACCGTTGTGTCAAAACTTCTGTTTACTTTTATCAGTCTTCATCCATACATCTGACTAGTTTCAAATCTTGCCAGCCAGCCATCTTATACAGATGGCAAGGTAGTGCAGTTAGATGGTTACCGTGACTAGCACCATCTGGGTCACTTCTCATGCTCTGCTTGCAAATGATGTTACAATACCAGTGTCTTGTATGCAACTTGATGTATAGCCATGCAATGTGTGTATGGCCACTAGTTATGCTCAGCAGGCCCTTTGTAAAATTCCAAAATGTCAGAAAGTAAAAATAACATATTTCCTTTGTGGCCTTGGTTTCTTCCCAGTGAGTGACAATTTCACACTTAAATGCCTTTGTAGAGCTACTGTGTGACAAGTTATAGAGGGTTAGCCTGTATCAGCGGCTTGTGGTAACTATGATGCATGTTCAAAATTCATGCCTTTACAAGTCTGAATGTGAGGTGAGGAATAATTTCCTGTGATACATTGTAAATTATGTATGTACTGCTTATTACTACATTCTAGATTATTTTGAACAGTTCCACATATTATTTTAGTCCCTGCCCGTTTTTTCTAGTCACAGTTCTAGAGCTTGGTCTTTCAGATCTGTCCCTCCCTTAGTAAAATTACAGTCCACCACACATCTTGTTTTCAATAATATACTCAACTCTGATTTTGCAGCCATTTATAAATTATGGAATGATGATATAATGAAAACATACCTTTTTATTTTTTAATTGTAGGACTACAATACCACTACCATCTACTGTAAGTTCACAATGAAATTACAATTAAATGTATCATGCATATGAGCTTGGAAAATGTATGCACTTCTTTAAAATAAAACCTGAAGGAAAGAGACCATTTGGAAAACCTCAGTACAGATGGGAAAACATTAAACTGGGTCTTAAAGGAACAAAATGTAAATAGAATTTAGCTGGCTTAAGACAGAGTCTAGTTTCAGACTGTTTAAACATGATAATGAATGTCTGGATCCCATAGAAGGCAGATAATTTATTGACTAGCTGAGTAACTGTACATTCTCAGGAAGGAGTCTACTTCATGGAGCTAAGTGGCTAAGATAATATTTAGCACCTTGTGCTGGCAGTGGCTGTCATAAGTGCAGGGCACATACCTGGTGTCCAGACTTCCTTCAGTTAGCAGATTGGAGCCAGCAATGAGGATCTTGTCTCTCATGTCTCCAGAGTGTGACATCACTTTGTCTACACCAATTTTGCTCACCAAGCTCACCAGCAGTCGGGCACTAGCAGTTCGTACAATGGCATTCTGATGGCTGCAATATTTCATTGTTTGTTCATGAGAGAAATTTGGGCACATGGAAACAAGAATTAGTCTTTTGCCACGTCTAATGCATTAAAAGGTAATAACATTTAACAAGATTAGAAAGATGCAGGCAAACAGTATTTCTACATGTAATCTTTGCACCTTTGGCATTCTTAATGGTCCTAGCTGTTCTGAATATCTATGATATAAACATTGACAATAATAATTACAACTTTATAGAACTTCCTTTCCATAACTGCAATAATAAAGTCATTATTTTGCAAACTTTACTACTGTTCATGCCTCATAACAAAAATCAGATCACACAGCTCTCATCTTTGATGTATTTTATCTATGAAACTGCTGTCATATTATTTCCCAATACATGTTTTACTTTTTATATTATTAAGATAATTCTCAGTCCCATAAATACTTGCAACAAATAAGGCAGACAAAAAGAACAACATTATTCATATCCACATAATCATTTACATAATTTATTTTATAATGCCTTGAAAGAAATACTCCATGACAAGTAGTATGCTGTTCTAAGTAGTGGATCTGTTGTGTCCATAATGATGGCAGCTTTAAGTAAACATTAAAAGGGGCTGTGTATTCTTTACACTTCACCTTATGCCCTTTCCTGTAATGACAGCCACAGCCCTTGAAGGGCTGATCACCTCGATCATCTTATCTAGGGCAGCATTGCTGTCTGCTCGCAGAAACCTGTTTGTATCAGCAGTTCTGTGCAATAAGGAGCTGACCAGCTCATCCAAATCCTGAAAGTATATAATTACATATTTGGGTCAAACTTGCAATTAAAAAACTCATTATTCAACAACATAAACTGACTAACTAGCTAGCTAACCAACCAACAAAACATCCAACCAACTGTATGGTGCTCCATAAAAGATGATGATGATCGCTCAGTTGTTCATGAAATTTCCTCCCGCCTTCTCTGAAACCCAATAAATTCAATACTGTGTTCAAAGGAGTCCACTACTGGATCTTACCCTGTGCCACATGAAACCAATATGCCCACTACACCCTGACATCCATTTTAGTATTAGTCAACCTAGACCTAGACCTCCAAAGTGGTCTCTTCCATTTCAGTTTTCCGGTCAAACATCTGTATAAATAGGTAATATTTAGATTTGCATCTTTAGTGTTCCTTACATTCTGGGACAGCCTGGGCACTATGGTTTTCAGAAATAATAAAAATTTCTGTTTCAGTATGTTTTATGTACAATTCCGAATTTGTTTTACATAAGTAAATTAAATACCTCTTCACTCTGAGATGGTATCAACTTCATCATCTACGAATTGCTTAAAAATCCACAACTTATGTCGTCCAATACCAAACCATCCACAAACAAGCAAACTACTCTTAAACTGGCCGACGATTTTTGGACGTTTCTGCGCTCTGCTGCCACATGATTTCGCAAGCCAATTAGCTTCGGAGAGTTGGTGACTTCAAATGCAAAGCAGTCGAGGAATGGTAAAGCACCACCGCAAAAGAAAATGCCGCAGTAAAATTTCGGATTTTAGGCCCTTCTGGATTTTGGGATGCCGGATGCGGGGTCCGACACCACAGTTAAACTCTGGGTTTATAAAATTTGTTCTATTTCTTTCTAGAATGACATCATTTTCCTTTGCCAATGGGTTTAGAGTACAGTACAGTACCTGCACACCATTTCTGTGTGAGTTTCTTTTTTTCAATTTTCTTCAAAATAATGCATGTCTTCTACTACATTTTGAACCATATTTTTTTATAATACAATTTCCTTGAATTTACAGTGATGTCTGTAACAGCAGGTTAGAATGTTGAAAGAATTCCACAGATTTATACACATATACCAGGCGCGTCCTCAAAGTAAGTTTCCCACTCGTCCCACAGCTAGCAAACCTTATATTGCGCAAAGCGACTGTGCGTACGTGATAGAGCAATAACGTAGCATGGCGCATGCACTAACGGCACCTCCCGCGTTCTCACAGTAGCATCGTTGCAGCTGTTGAAGATGGAGGTTCTTATTCCAGCTCCCGCCGACTGTGAAGTGCGGTCAGTGATAACGCTAGGATAGGAGTTCAGCTGGGAGGTGTTTAATCATTCACCCTACAGCCCGGACCTCGCTCCCAGTGATTTCCATCTTTTCCTACACCTCAAGAAATTCCTGTCCGGTCAGCGTCAGCGTTTTGAGAATGACAGAGAGGCGGAGATGGTTGTCACACAGTGGTTCCAATCCCAGGCGGCAGACTTCTACGACACAGGTATTCAAAAGTTGGTCCCACGGTATGACCAATGTCTCAATTCCGGTGGCGAATATGTTGAAAAATAGCTGGACACTTGCTGTATCTGTTGCAATAAATATTTCCATGAAATTGTGTTTTGTTTCTGTAAACGGCCCCAGGGAAACTTACGTTGAGGACGCGCCTCGTATATGCTTTTATAGGAATGTGAATGCTTCATTAATGGGGGAAGAAGACTGTGATGACGATAATAACAACAAATGAGAGGAATTAAGTCAGCAGAAATGTGTTTCCTCAGAGTGGTCATAAGAATCAGAATTATGGTCCATGTATATGACAATGGTATTACAGAAGAACTGAATATAACAGACATCAATGTAATAGTAAAAAACTATAAAAGAATGACTAGAATATATGGAAAGAATGCCTATTAACTGAATCCTGAAGTTACTCTATCAATATGAATTGGAGAACAGAAAGGTTAGGAGTAATTCATCATCAAACATATGCATCATTGTTTGTTTTTTCACCATATAAGTCACACGATTACTGTTTGTTCATTATATTCAGTTTGCAACACAGTGACTATTTAAATGGCATAATTCTCACTATTAACTGTACAACTTATACACTTTTCATTTTACCGTGTCAAAATGACCATCAAGAGACACTTACAGTCTCCAGAGCCCTCTTCTGTGACAGGAAGAGCTCTCCACTCGCCTGGCATGCAGCACGTGCTACTTGTGAGCGGAGGTTACGCACTTGCTTCCCCACAGCCACAATAACAGAATGAAGCTGAGTGTGGATAGTTTCTGGGTGGTGGCGCATCAGTCGCATCAACAACTTCAGGCCCTGCAATGTCACCTCCCTGGAAAACAACACTTGTCTTATTTGGTTGCCATAACCTTCATTTATTACTACTCACACCTATTTTTTGATCAATCCTTCACATTTTCGTTAATTACAAATTCATGGGTTGCTAGTTTTGTATGCATATATTAACCCTTTCCTAAATGTTTTCATGTACATATAACATTTGAGTTGAAAATCCTAGAAGAGCATAAATATATAATTATTATAATGCTCTGCTTATGTCATCTCAGAACTTCACTGTAATGGTCACTTGATAATGAAATACTGTCCAAATTAACAAAATAAAAACACATTAAACAACTGACACACTTACTGGCATTAATTAACACTTAGAGTAGCTAGTTAATGACAGACTCTGGTAGTACAACTGTAAATTTTAACACCGCTAACAACACAGCCTTCCACTGAATATGATCCTGGGCCAGTTCGATCCATCTCCTTACCTCCTTAACTCACCTCCCTAAGATTAAACTTCTACCAAACTACACAGTACTACAACCCAGAAGACAGCAAACCTAAAACCCTAATCATCTCCTTAATATTCATATTAATGTTAATTTACCAATTCCTTTCCATTTCTGTAAAGGGTTTCTCCTCCAAAATTCTATATGCATTTCTTGTCTCCTCCATCCAAGCTATATACCTGTTACTTTAATTATCTAGATTTCACTGCCATAACAATACCAGGTGACCTGCTTAAATAACAAAAATTCCTCAACATATATTATCCTGTCATATTATTTAGTCTTCCTGGGTCCAAATACTTTTTGAGTATTTTGTTTTCAGACATTTGTATGAGCAGATGGAACACTTTACTTGTTACAATCAAGACAGCCCTCACTTATTCCCTCCTTCGGATATGATATATAAAGCATTAATGTTTTTGAAATAATATTTTTAGGTAGATACTAGCCATTCTGAGTTGTCAAGGTACATGAAGCACTGCTGCAGGGCTTCTTTTGGCTTGTCCACAGGATGTAAGGTGTCAGGAAACAGACCACTGTTCTGCTGCGTGCGGGTTCTGTCACGAAACTGCCTGTAAATTGATATAAACTAGGGCTTACTCTAGAACACTACTCTTGAAGCAAGTGGTTATAAAAAAAAATTGCCCATGTTTAAAGAACTTTCTTCAACCTAATTTGACAGTAATATCCAGCAAACCACTGTACCTAGGCACATAAAATGTGGCACAGAGCTAAATTATAAACATGCTAACAAATAAGGTATGAAATATTGTAAGTTGCCCCACTTAATGATACCTGCACCTTGTCGTGGTAGTGGGGCTTGAGTACCTCAGTGACCCCAAGAGCTACTGGTAGGGCCTCCCTAGCCAGATTTGTGACATAGGAAAGTTTGCTTTATGAGTTCTGTCCAAAATTCACACAGCAATCCCTTCTCAACTACAGAGGTCATGTTCCTACAAATCACCATAGTCAGCAACACTTTACAGTATTGTTCTCAATGTTTATTTGAAAGTTGCAGAGGACAGTCAAGAATAAGACAGTAAATCCCACTTACATGTCTTAGCTGCTAGTTGTTGAGGGAGGCAGCATAAAAATTTATATAAAACAAAGAGGGCCTTTTGACAAGAGCATTTATGAGGGTTGTAGGGTCATCCTTCTAGAGTACACTGACTTTATTTTTGAGGAATATAACCCAATATAATGATCACAAAGTCATGATGCAATGCATGCTGTGTCTCAAAAGGTTAAAGGTACATGATAGGACTCTAATATACAACGCACGATGTTTGTTTTTTGAGGTACGTACGTTCCTCTCAGAGTTGTTGCGGGAATCTTTGGACCAACTTGATGCTTGATGCGCCGTGTTTGCTTGATTGGGGCTACAGTCTCATTCTGAAAATTGTCTTCTACATTCAGATGCAGGTCAATAACTGAGCCAGTGCTGTATGTTGCCTGTGGGACCTGATGTTCATTATTCACATCTTCAGCACTTTCTTCATGTGACAGTATGGGGGGACTAAACTGTAAGTTGTGGAGGGACAATACGCCTCCTCGACTGTTCGTGTCTAGCTCTATCACCTCTGTGGTAATGACTGGGCTTTCAATTGTTGGTGGTGCTGAGACTATAGGTACTGGTGAAACTGTAACAGATTCCAGTTGTTCCTGTTCCTAAAAATAAACAAATGATGAATCAGATTTAATGTTCATGCTGGAATTTCCAAGAACAGCATTATTTATTTTATGAGTAAAAGTAAAAATCCAATATTTAACTTTTCTTCTAGCCTCACCATACAGACTGAAACATTTGAAACAAAGGAGGGGACATAACAGGATGATTGTCTTCTGGAATGTTTTGCTGCGTAGTCTGGTAGACACTGATCAGTGTTTCAGAGGAATTTACTACCTCTATCATCAGGGCAATGGATTTATTTATTAACAAAATTTGGACTACGTTATTCATTATGAAATTCAGAAATCATTACAGATACATCCATGAGCAACGACCGTTTTACAATTCTTTTTACAACACACTGCAATCAAATTATTTTGAACACCACTATAACCAATTGTCCTCTCCATTTGTTCCCATGACATGCTGTGACATAAGTATTTGGACATTACTGCACCTACTTTTTGACCCCCCCCCCCCCTCCCAGAAAAGTCTATAAGTTTCCTGCAGTTGTCTCTCCAAATGGAATAATTTTTTGTATTCATGATTTCTCTTTATAATGTACCATTGGAAGTAATGCACTAGTGTATAAGTTTCTTGGACACACCAGTGCCTAATTTTGGAAATTAAAAAAAAAATATAACATTCATGGGGCTGTCTCTCCAAGTGAAGCATTCTTTGTCTTTGCCAATTTTTTACAACATGCTGTTTAAGAGAAACAGCAGCTGTTATCAGCCAAAGAAGTTTTCTGGCCAACTGTGTGCCTAAATTTTAAAATGGAAAAAATGCCACAATTCTCCCTGGGTTATCTCTCCAAGAGGAACATTTTTTAACTTTACCAATTATACATGGTGTCTGTAGTACTATGTGTTGGAAGATGTCAGGATGATAGTGGAAGGTTGTAGAACACACTCATTTGTGCACATTTAATAGGATATGTTATATTAGCAACTTTCTCAAAATCATTGAGGTTTATGAAATACTGTGCGAGGCAAAACATATGTAAGTTATCATTCCAAACATTTAAGACATTTTCTCTCAGGTTAATATCTAGTCCAAAAATGTACTTAAACCTTATATACGGCAAAGTTTAAATAAATGCAAGTGAATTAAACTCATATCTAGTAATAATCATCCACATGTTAGCATATTCAATGACACACAATTTTCAAGACTACCGAATCAACATAATAAATCATATCATCAGTTTATCTCAGTTATATGTACCTTCAATAGCTGGAATTTCAGGGCACGTTCTTCAGCCTCAAGAGCGTCCATGGCTGACACAGTTGAACTGGCCATCTGATTTAGAAAGAAAAGAGAAAGACAAGCAATTACTACGTAAGATTTGAGGTTTTCACAGCGGTGAGTAGGAAGACTTCTGTCTTCTGGGTTGTTGCGCTGTGTAGTCTGGTAAATGTTTACCATCATTTCTGATGATGGAGGCAGTATGACCTCTGAAACGTTGGTTAACATCGACCAGACTACACAGCGCAACAACCCAGAAGACATAAATCTTCATACTAAGAATCGCCCTGATGACGGAGGCAGTATGACCTCTGAAACGTTGGTTAACATCGACCAGACTACACAGCACAACAACCCAGAAGACAGAAATCTTCGTACTCACCGCCCTGATGATGCAGGCAGTATGACCTCCGAAACGTTGGTAACATCGACCAGACTACACAGCGCAACAAGCCAGAAGACAGAATCTTCATACTAAGAATCGCCCTGATGATGGAGGCAGTATGACCTCTGAAACGTTGGTAAACATCGACCAGATTACACGGCGCAACAACCCAGAAGAAGGAAATCTTCATACTAAGAATAGCCCTGATGATGGAGGCAGTATGACCTCTGAAACGTTGGTAAACATCGACCATACTACACAGCGCAACAACCCAGAAGACAGAAATCTTCATACTAAGAATCGCCCTGATGACGGAGGCAGTATGACCTCTGAAACGTTGGTAAACATCGACCATACTACACAGCGCAACAACCCAGAAGACAGAAAGCTTCAAGCATTTACTACATTAGAAGTTCTGAACTACTCTCACTGAAATCAAAGAATATTGCTACACTAAGCATAATTAAATTAGCAGTGAATAAAAAAAATCCCATTCAAACAAGATCCTCATTACAGGCCACATTCATTACACGAGACTTCTACAGTACCATGACAAAACAGATTACATGTGAATCCATGTAGCAAATGTGATTATTGTGACTTACTGCATGAGATGGTGAGTCTTCTCTCCCTGCCTCATCAGTTTCATCGAAACTCTTGAACTCCAGATCATCCTGTTCCTGAGGTACAGGAGATGTTTTTATCCTGGAGAGTTGGGGTGTTGAAGGATCCACAGGGGGCAAGAATGGCTCAGCAGGTGGGGTAAACAGCCCACTTGGTATTTTACTTCCATTTTCAGGAAACATGCCAGCTGTTGATAAACACAATAACAAGTTTGCTTTGTTATTATTAACGGTGAACTCAGCAACATGCTAACAGTACCAGTTACAGGCATAACAAAAAAATTAGTGATCAGCCCTATCTTCAAGGCTTCTACCTATTCAAACACAGAAAGATGAAGACAAACATCCATGCCTTGAGTGGGACTCGAACCCATGGTCGCAGCGGCCAGGCACACGAGGTCCATGCCTCAGACCGCATGGCCACTGCGCCAGTACATTAAATAAACAACTACAGCATATTTATCTGGTTTTCTGGGTTCTGATGACATGTAATCTAAGTGGTCA
The DNA here is from genome assembly GCF_977971745.1 of Zootermopsis nevadensis. Taxonomy (NCBI): domain Eukaryota; kingdom Metazoa; phylum Arthropoda; class Insecta; order Blattodea; family Termopsidae; genus Zootermopsis; species Zootermopsis nevadensis. The sequence continues at coordinate 11,607,060 of NW_028259149.1, read as the reverse complement.
TCAACATTCGTCTGAAACTTTGATAACCACTTACAAGAATACGCTGACTCACATCGAACATAATTGAACGGTTAACACTCCCACTTCGTACGTGGTTTTACTCAGTTTATATAGGTAAAAGCTGAAATAGTACCTTAAACTAGGTCATATCGTTTCGAATTCATTATCATTAATCATCCTTATCATCTAATATTACATAGTCTGAGAATCTGACAGCGTCGTTAGACCTTGGGTCACACAGCCCAGAGGACCCCAACCCTCATTTCCACCTGTGTCAAAATCTCAAAACTCAAGTACAGAATAAGTCACAGTGTCAACCATTCAGACATGAGTAATTTACTCAAGTGGTCACGAAAACAGAGAAATTCCATACCTGGTGACAAATCGTGGCGAACTCCCTGCCTGGCTAATACAGGCTTCTGGGGAATGGTGCAGTCATCAGCTGCCTCGCCTTTGAAGTTAGATGACCTGCAATTACAAAATATTTATTCTGCAATAAATGTTAAATTGAAATATGCCATTATTAACAGATGTTAAAAGTGGCTATGGGTTTCTGGTTTGCAGTGCCACGTGGTCTTTCCTCCAATGTTTCGGAGGAACAGACGATTTCAACTTCAGGGCGAATACAACAGAGCAAACCCCTATCAACATCATCACTACAAGAACCTCAAATCTGAGGATCATTAAAGCACTGACTGTTGAGATTAATTTCATGTTTCTGTAAGACTGGATTTAAAATAGCATAATTAATGTGATCCTTAACATTGATAAGTGTCTATGAAAATTCTGTATCAGAGGCGAATCGTTTATTAGAAACAGTATGATGGTGTAACTAAACTAAAATTTAACACTAGAGACACAAAATTTGTGGATGTGTTTATAAAAAAGCAACAAACAAATTTCTTACGTCAGCCAAGAGCTTTAAGTGTCCTGTTATTGTTTACACTGTCTATGAAATTTATTAAAAGATCCAACTGAAGATCAATCTAACGAGTGACAGGTCTACAAGTAATTACAAAGCATTAAGTATACAACATAATAAATAATATAGTTCCTATTTTAGTAATTCATTTAAAAAAAACTTTCGGCGAAGAACGGCCACCTAAACTGAGTTGCCAGAATAACGCAATGAGAATACAGAGGGAACAGAAAATCGATGAAAGTTCATACAAGAGGCAATAAGTGCTTGGTCTAAAACTCGTGGAAGAAGAAGAAATTAGTAGATTTGTTTGACAACGATCCAAACAATATTTCAAGTGTTGCTGCATATCATTTATAATCGTACTATAAAGGGTTTGACATGAAAGAAATGGAATAACTGTGAAAACACGCAATAAACAGATGTGTTGTTGTGGGTGACATTTGTACTTATCACTAAAGACTAATGTAATTATGAGAAATGTCACCAACAAATCGTTTGCCTTCTGTAATGCAAATAAAACAAATACACGATAATGGGGCATTGAGAGATCAAATTATTGTTCCAGTGTTCATACCACAAACAAATATTTTAAATGTAAGACTTGAGGTTCTCACAGCGGTGAGTATGAAGATTTCCGTCTTCTGGGTTGTTGCATTGTGTAGTCTGGTAGATGTTTACCAACGTTTCAGAGGTCATACTGCCTCCGTTATCAGAGTATGAAGATTTCTGTCTTCTGGGCTGTTGCGCTGTGTAGTCTGGTCGAGGCAGTATGACCTCTGGAACGTTGGTATACATCGACCAGACTACACAGCGCAACAACCCAGAAGACAGAAATCTTCATACTCTGATGACGGAGGCAGTATGACCTCTGAAACGTTGGTTAACATCTACCAGACTACACAGCGCAACAACCCAGAAGACAGAAATCTTCATACTCTGATGACGGAGGCAGTATGACCTCTGAAACGTTGGTTAACATCGACCAGACTACACAGCGCAACGACCCAGAAGACAGAAATCTTCATACTCATCGCCCTGATGACGGAGGCAGTATGACCTCTGAAACGTTGGTTAACATCGACCAGACTACACAGCGCAACAACTCAGAAGACGGAAATCTTCAAATATTTTAAATGTTCTAGAGCAACACCATTCCTAAATCAAGGCCTTCCGGGATGAAAAGATTCACGGAGTTAATGTTATTTTAGTATGTTAACGATGTGCTTGCCGGTTTATTAAACGTGTTATCAACTGAACAGTTCATATACCGGAAAATGAGGTAGGGAAATGATCATAAATAATGAGTAAAGCATCTGGAAGGAGACGGCAGTCACCTACGAAGAACGTGCGATCCAAGTACTAGCACGGCGAGACAAAAGCAAGAATCTCAATCCTGCTGGCCTAAAAGAAACTGCAATCACACAAACTTAGAGTAAAGAACATGATGAGACAACATGACAAATAATGCCTGTAGATCGCAATAAAGGTATTGCGTGAAAGGGTGGAAGAAAGCTCCAGCAATGCTGCAAACATTATCGAGGGCATCATGCCAGGAAAGCGTAACAACAAAATGGCTGACTTACAGGAGACCAAGTTTTTACACTTATATGGTTTGACGAATGTGCATTATTAGTGTTCATGTGCCAAAATGTTACTGTATTTCTGCGTAGAGCAGCGTCAGCATCAAGTTCTTCTGGCATGACACCCTCGATACAGCAGGAGACGATATACTAGAAAAAAGATGGCTCAAACATATTTGTCGAGTAGTTTGCACTTCTGTTTCGTATTTCGAAAGTCACTCGAGAAGTTCTCGCCCCAGGGACTGGCTTTCATGTGGTTTTTCGTGGTTCTCCTCGGTTCCTTCAGGAAAATTCTAATATAATACTTTAAACAGGCAGTGATGGCCTCTTCTTTGATCGGCTTTTCCAACTACTCATTCACAATCATCCTATTTGTAGTTATACGACCTATTCAGTTGATAAAACGTCGTTAAATAAACCAAGACTAAAACAAAAACAACGAGAAAACAATGTGACGCGTCTCATTTGTACTGCCGATACAAGCCTTGGCCATCGTGATCTCACAGACTACACACAATCTTTGCATTCAATACATCGTCGTTAAACACCGTACGAACCAAGATGAGCTGTTCTAGAAATAACGATATAAGTTTTAGTTTCCATGTCCAATGAAATGTTCCAGCCTGGAAGGAACGTGAAATGAATGGTGTTAATCCCAGGTTCTCTACGCCATCGGCACACGCAGCCCTATTAGCTCGCCGGCAATGCGGGTTGCTGCTTGATAAACATTATCGCCAAGCTTATGAGTTCCTGGCGTTGTAATAGTGCAGTCCTGTGACGTGTCCTGACTCAATAAAGCGTTTTCGCTGTGCCAGGGCGCAAGATGAGTGTGTGGTGACGATTTATAAAATCCAAACGGAAAGTGGAAAGGAAATTACCTTGTGGTTTGTTTCGAGTATCCTATGACTGTACCACTTCCTCAGATAAAACTATAAAATAGAAAGCTTCGTAATTTGTAATCTTCACCACAAATTATTAGAGTAGGCCTAATAAAAACAAGGAGAGTAAGATGGGCGGGACATGTAGTGCGCAAAAGAAAGACAAATGCACACAAAATCTTAATTGTAAAATCTGAAGGAAAGAGACGAGTTGCAAGACCTACGCGTAAATGTAAAGATAACACTAGAATGTATCTTAAAATAAATGTTTTCGGGGTTGGTATGGATTCATCCGAGTAGGATCTGGGGGTCCGAAGATTAAAATGGACCATTTCTTGGGAACACGGTAATTAAAACATGGAAGACCAAGAAGTATATGCGATTACAGTATTAAGATAGATTTTGGGAAGGTACTTTGTGAGAATGGGACGCGTACGGAACTGGGTCAGGACTGTGTTCAATGATGGGCTTTGGGACTATAGTAATAAACCTTCGTGCGCACAAAATGCATCGTAATAAGAAAGCATATCTGCTCGTACGTATCTTTCATCCTTGAAACTAAAGAACAGATTTAAATCAAATTTTGTATTGGTAATCTTCACTAAAAGTTGTGGGGCGAATTTAATTTTAGTCCATACCGGTCAAACACAAACGCCAAACTTACATGAAACCCAAATACAATTTTACAAGTTTCTTTAAGAAGGACTCTTAGTACAAACAAATTCTGCACAACACAAAACATTCTTGCTATGTAATTGTACTCCAGTATGAAGATGGCTGTTTTTGGGATGTTGCACCGTCTATTATTATTATTATTATTATTATTATTATTATTATTATTGTTGTTGTTGTTGTTGTTGCATCTATACACCATTTTACAGGGTATTTACTTCTATGCACCTGATACAAACCTTGTCCCTGAGGTACCTAGTGCAGTAGCTATTTCTGAAATACATTTTGTTTCTTAATACGTGTTACATACATTAAACAGATTTCGTGTGAGGCATTATATATGTTACATTACCGTCTTTCGAATGACGTATGATGTTCATAGAACGGCGGTTTTCTGAGGTTCCCAAATATCGTGTTCGCCCGGGATGTTGGCCAAAATTTTTTGACGTAAATACGTCTATATTTTAGGGTCAGTGTCATTCGGCAAAAAGTGTTACGAAAAAGGGAAACGAAAAAGTGTAACTTCTTTGTTATGTTACCTAGGAAACGTCAAACTTCATTGTTATGTTACCTTGGAAACGTCATCTTTTTATCAACAAATAAACAACAATGGTTACCTACATAGTTACATTACATTACATTACTTTACCTTACATTACCTTACCTTTCATTACAATACCTTACCTTACATTATATTACTTTACATTGCATTCATCTACCACAGACCCATCTTAAGCGTAACTAATTCAAGTTAAATAAGCAATGTCTTAATAAAACTTATCTCGATTGTAAAGCATGTATAAAGGAAATATGTAGAATAAAACCAATAAATAAATTTCCTTTCCGTATAGACGTATTTACGTCAAATTCTCCGGAACCGTGGTTCCACTGACAACTTTTTGATCGATTTGGAGACAGTTTCAGTTGCTCCTACAATTATTGGAATTACGTTTGCTTTCACTTTCCACAATCGTTGTATTTCAAGATCTTCTCTGCTTCTTTCTTAATTACAATTCTATCGGTTGGTATTTCTATATCAATTAAGAGGCAAGTTCCATTTTTTGTTTCGAAATTATTATTATTTATTATTATTATTATTATTAGTTTATTTAACGAAGACTTTTCAGTAGCTCAGACTATATAGCGTCGAAAATGTGGTATTACACGGCACAACATCCCAGAAAACAGCCATCTTACAGTTTATTTTAAGTGGTAATGACACACCAAAGACATGCAGAGCAAAGACCTATTTCGTAGAGTTATAGGTCCTTCATCGTGTTACATGACTTAAGCGAGTCTTAAAACAGTTGCGACGAGGAGCACAGTATGTCGAAATACGTCCCTTTATTTCTACCCCGTACTTATTAAGTGGTGGCGTTAAGGAGATGACAGGTGTAGAAGCCAACGTTCCCATTTCGTTATCGGAAGTTTCTTGTGCTGATGTCCTGTGACGACACCGGAACAGACAAGGACAACAGCAACACATAAGGCACCCCGTTTCTGACGCCTGAGGTTGATGTTTCTCATTACTGTTGTTATTATTGTCATCATCACCTCGTCCGCCCAAACAACCACACAGCTTCAGTAACATCGATGATTTTCTTCTATCGTTCCTCAGGTACTTTCCAATTCAGTGACTCACAAAATTGACTGCATATCACGAATATACACAATCAACACGACTGCAAAACATGGCATTATTTCACAAATATAGCTTAATGTAGGGTTCACTACGCAGTATTCCATACAGAATCGAAGAAATTCATAAGTAAACTGTTATAAGACTGGGTGAATCGATTATTCAATAACTTGTAAAAACACTTCGGAACTAAAGAGCCTCCAACAAGAGAAATAAACTAAACTCACATTTTCGTAGGACTTTTCGAAAAGGAATAATCTACGCTGATTTTATTTTAAACAATGTGTTTAATACGCGTGCTTTGTCAAAAACGTAAAATTCTTCGTATGTTATCACGAACTTTTATGGCACTAATTTTATTAAATTCACTGTGCACACAAATGAAACACGAAATAATTTCTTTTACCATAATAGAAAAAACACACTTTAAGAAAGAACAACAGAAATTATGCAGGTACTATGTTAAAGTACATCGTCGAAATTCAACTGTTCCCGATCAACACACTACAACAGGTTCACCAGCCAAACTAGTTACGGGTTTAGTTCTAACGGTAAGCAGGTATGTCAGCCAGTGAAGCATTGTAAGCGACTCGCTAGGTGGCTCTGCCGTCTGTCCCTCCTACGCATAACACTTTTTATTTTTTCATTGATTATTCTCACTTCGTGCAACCCCCCCCCCCCTGCTCTAATTCAACAAATGAAGACGGATTTTTAAAAGAATTACAAATTCAGAGTAAGAACGATTCAAAGGACCATTCAAACGATTCTTCAGTGAAGAAGGCTGTCTTCTGGGGTTATGGCGTCATGCAGTCTGTTAAAAGTCTACCGACGTTACAAGGGTACTTGCTGCCTCCATCATCAGGTCAACGAGTAAGCTGCATCCGAGGAATGGGTTTTGACAGGAATTTCTCTCTATATCGATCGTTAGGAGTGTTTTCATACAGGCAAGAAACAAGAACAATCTAGCACGAAATAAATTCTCGGTCATGTATTCTCGCTGGCCTTACAGGTTAGGCGTTCTACGCGCTGAAGAATGAGCGAAGTACACCTTATGGGCCCATCTGCGTCCGTCTGTCTGTCAATTTCCCCTACGGGGTTAGGCAACCTGCATGACCGGAGACCCCATGGTTTGACCACACCGTAGCTCAGTAATCACCTCGAATTACACTGGTGCAAGGATGAACGAACGAGCAACACACATTACATTAGTGCATCAGCACCCCTAGTGATATGAGGCGAATAACACCTTTGGAACATCGGTGTACTCCAAAGAGTGCCCATTTCCAGTCGTTTTATCGTTATCGTGGCGGTGGGAGTTCCTGGTGCTCAACAAGTATGTCAGGAAGGAACTGCCCTTCTCCCTCAAATCGATTTCTTTCTACCATTTGTCAGTCTATTGAACTATTATCAGGGCCAAGACCTATTCGCCAAACTAAATATTTATGAACGACGTCTGAAGGTTTCTCACGATGATGTGTAAAATTGTTCATTTGGACTCTCATCATCTTCTACATTACAAAATACTACAACTCCAACGTTTCGGAAACTGTATTCGATTTCCGTCTTCAGATAGAAAGGGGGGAAAGAGGGCACGCAACCTATCGGTTGGACCCCTTGGTCGAGCTAGCCTCAGACTTGGAGTACCGAGGCTAGTCCAAAACATGAAATAATCTGAATCGGTATCATGTAACGGGATATTGCCAGTCACAAATTTCCAAAGCAGTTGCTGATTTTTAAGCTGAATGTAGAAGTGTTTTTGACAACTCCAGACTTTTAATAGTGTTATGGACATTTTTTTAGATGTTCCAATGGAAGAAGGTTGTAGGCCTATTTGAATTTGATTCTGGAGATTATGTACTGTTTAATTTCTCGGTTAGCTAATACTTAATTTCGAATCACGCATAATAAATAAAACAAATCTAAGAGTTCGTGACGATGGTGAGTTATTTGAATAAAAATTTCCTTGGATTTTAACCATCGTCCAGTAAAATAATAAAATAGAAAACCACGTTTCGGAGATAGAGCCAATCTCCGAAACGTCGTTTTTTATTTTATTATTTTACTAGACGATGGAAAATATCCAAGGAAATATTTATTCAAATAATAAATAAAGCTCCTTAAGACAACAGTACGCCACTGGAAACAGAAAACTGCTAAATATAGAGTTCTACGGACTGTCGACAGTTTTTCCCAAGTGCCTAGATGCATTATTCAGGGGTTACATAACAGGGCAAGTTTGAATGTCAGTGAGTACACATGTTGACACCGACCGCAGCTTACACTGACCGACCGATCTACCGAGACCGAAATACAGTTGATCAGTTCACTTTAGATATTGTAAATTGTTACTACCTACAAGTACACACAGCTTTATAACCCAGAAAACCAACATGAACATCCTTTTATGTTCAAATGAAACGCATATTACATGAGTCTAAAGCTGCCAGAATTATTTACGAATTTGGAACACACTGTTCTTTAGGGTTGGAACTATCACTCTACTAAAAGATCCCATAGGATCAAAGCCCACAACTGGAAACCAAAATTCTAGTGTTCTAGTTCAATCCTCCCTTCCTACCGTCACTCAAATTGGCTATTTTGCAATACGGTTATCCACCAAAATTTCGCACATTTATTTTGCTACATGAGATCAAAATCTTCAATCTATTACACTGCTATCTGATTTAACCTAGTAATATTATCTAGTGCAGTAAGCCACAAAATTTTCCGTTGTGCAGTGACTTCATTGGTCTCCCTTGGGTATTGATATAATAATACTGATATTATTTTAATATTTTCCGTCAAATCACAATTTTAATAAGATAATAAAATATAAAATATTTAAAATATCATTTCACGTTCCGCATCGAATGTCGTAAGAGACGTTACAATTTGTAAATCGATCATTCGATGCGGAACGTGAAATGATATTTTAAATATTTTATATTTTATTATCTTATTAAAATTGTGATTTGACGGAAAATATTAAAATATTAACCTAATTCACAATATGACGCAAATATACTACCTTATAATAATACTGGTAACAAACCACAATTACGTCCTCCAAAATCCCTACCTACGATCATCCGATGTTATAATCATCAACTAAACAGCGTTGACATATACCCTTGAATAAGACCAATAAGTTTGTTCAACCCCGGTTATAAACACGGGCGGAATATAGCGGTTCATAACGCGGAAATTCGTGCAGATGCGGGCAAGCACTTTGGGTTGCAGCCTAGGCGTGATACATTATTTAGTTTGGAACAAATCATCACTGCTGTCAGTCGACACTTCTTAACAAACAGTGCCAGTACAACTTGTTTCGTGATAAAAATGGTCCAATTCTCATGTCAGACGTTTCTCCTGATGAATACTACGAGACACGATGACCGTATGAAGAACCGAAACCCCTGCTTTTATTCTAACCACGTTAACCGGTTAAATCTGACGGAAATAAACCTTTACTATGTCGAACAGCAATACAATTTATTTTAGCATCATGTTTACAAATCGTATAGAAAGAACAGCATTTATAAAATTTCTTAACAAAATAAATTAAACTTTAAAACGTCTTCACGACGACGGAAGCCAGATTTCTGCCAAACGTACCGAAACAAAACGGAACGCCTGACACCACACCCCGCCAGACCCCACCATATGCGCCACCACAGCAACGTTTGCATTTCTTGCCATCAGAGTCGCCACCGTCAGAACTTCATTTAGTCAAGCGTGACGGACACAGGCTATTATATACCAGAAGCATTTCTTACCTCAAAGAAAACACGTCTCCATTGCAAGGATTAATAGATCAGTGTTGTTGAAAGAAATTATCTATGTTCTGCGAATCACATGAAACTCACAAATGCAGAGTTAGATAGTACTGCCATTGTGCTTTAAAGGGCTAGGACAACATGGAAACAGCAAACTGAATCATGACTGTTCTTGCCAGCCCTGTTTCTAGCCAATGTTTATCCTTCTCCCGCATTGTTTAATTGTTTCGGTATTTTTAATTCAGTCTGAGGTGAACAAACCATATCAATGCACAGGAAGTAATATAAATTAATTACTAATATTCCAGCAGTAGTTATGTATCTGCGGGTTGTTGAAGTACCAAAACAGCGTGTGAGGGCGCCACTAACATTTATTTTCACACACTTCATTTGATAAAACCTAGCACGAACCATTGGCCTACATAAGCACACTTCCAGTTCAGAAACTGCAATTATATGGAGTTGAACCATTTAAAGCCCTGTGTGTGTATGCTTTAACAATAAACAACTCTGAATTCTGTCTACAGAGTGTAATTATGGGTTTAGTATGATTATCAGAGTAAACAGCGATTATTCTTAAACAGGACTGACAAACTGGTATTTATAACAGAGACGCGTTGTGTTTTCTTTGCGTTACGGAATTAGTTATTAATATTTTGACAAACTCAGGCTTCAAAGGCTTGCTACTAGGTACACGGTCAGAATTTCGTTCCCATAAATGACAATGGCAATGACGTCTAGAGGACGAAATCCAGAGTGTGTGTGTGTGGGAGGGGGGTACCTCCTCTCCTGTGAAATGGTTGCTTGATCAACCACGCAGGCAAATAACACATTCAATTACTGTCACCAAAACAACAAGAAAATCAATTTTAAAGTCGAAATTTAACGTCCTCGCTGCGGAATTTCAATAGTCGTCTTCTAGGACGCGACGCCATGTCATACGATGTTGGGTGATCCCAACGTATCCGAGAAAGGTATTGCCTCCATCTTCTGAGTAAAGTGAAGCAACACCGTGTGAACTTGTAGGATGAAGATGAGGGCGATATATTCAGTAACCACCTAGAAGACCACAGCAGATGACCGCAATCGACAATAAATTATTAAGTAAGGTTTCAGGTTCTCACAGCGACGAGTATGAAGATGGTCCTGTAGCCTGGCAGATACTGACCGACGCTTATGAGAAGCTTGCTGCCACATCACCCTGATGATGGAGGCAGTAAGCTGATCTGAAACGTTAGTCAGTACTTAACAGACTACACGAAGCAACATCTCAGAAGACAGCCATCTTCGATTCTTGGGTTACTGAACGATGTTTTTCAATTATGTAAGTTTGTGGCGTCAATGGTTGCTGCACAGAAGGAAGTGGTCATAACCTATTTAAGGTATTATCGATATTATCTAAGCGTTTGACCAGGGAACCATGAATAACTTCATCCAGTAGCCTACAGCCTGTCTCCGGGCCCACATTTGGATGTGACCTACACTCGACCGCGCCCTCCCTCATTCGATGCCTCCAGGCCAGCATAAAAGAACGTGGTCCTAGATCTACATTCTTCGGGAGACAAGCATACCACAGATCTTACAATAGGTTCGAACGAAAAGCCATTCATAAATCACTATGCTATTTTGCTAATACGTATTTCTTTATGTTCCATTTTCCTTTGAAGATTCTCTACAATACATGAAAAACTACCCAGACTTACACAACTGATTGTTCTTACGACATATACTTTAAATTTTACCCCTTTCTCACTGTTGTTACCATAAGCGTGTCTAAGACCTCGTTCTCTTTAAGTTTTCGTGACTCAATCCGTTTAAACAATGCACACAGGTTTATAATAGTGTTCGATCAATACTATCGGCATATCTGTAAACATCGTAGTAGTTTCCGACTGAAAATGGCGTACTCGGCGTATCACATAACCTGGATTTTGCTCCCTGATATTTGCATATGGTTTGCAAGCTTGTCACTTGAATGCATTTTTTCATAACTCGAGTCTTAACGCCAAGAACGTCTGGAAAGAATTAAAGACGTGTACTTTAATTAAAATGCTTCAATCTATAAGGCGCGGCTAGCAAGAACTACAAATTAATAATTACGCTACTTGTTTGTCAATTTTTCTGTGTAATATCAAACATTAAATCAACACGATATAACACTGTTTAAAACTGTTGACATGTTCAGGATGCATAGTTATTTTATGATCTGTCTTCATATGCCTAACTAAAGCGGTTCAACGGATATCTTCATTAAATCGAAAGCCAAACGGCTGCCATGTTGTTATTTCACATTTAAATGAAAAGAAAATAAACAACTCGGCATATTGTACGTTCGGAGTACTTTTACCTCACAGCATTCAAGAACCTTACCCCGCCCCAATTCGCACTGCCGCCATGTCCGTATTATTGATGAACGGAAAGTTGGAAGTACAAAGGTGGAGTGACCTCTAGTGGCGTGGTGTATCTAGTAGCTTGATCTATTAAACGGTTCAAACTTTATGGGGCGGGATTATGCATCGGACAACTATACAAGATACCATTACTTGATTTTTCGTTATAAAATATGAAAGTAACAATATCAATATTTACAAAAAAAATAATTGAAATTTTGTTTCTCCATCGAAAATACAATACAGAATATGGCGTAACATTACTGAGAACACATTACTATTATTAAATACTAATTTTAATAATTGTTCTTGCACGTCGAACAGGAATTTCAATTTTTTAAATTCTCTCCTGTAATTCAAATTGATCACCGATCAGGATTTATTAGACTCAACTTTTTTTAAAATAAGTCTGTAACTGGTATTGAATAGCTTTACATTCAATCGGTTTGGCGTGCCAATTCCCATTCACACGCTCACCAAGTCTCTCGCTCACCCATCCACCCACTCGTCCATTAGCTCACTCACCGAGTCTCTCGCTCACCCATCCACCCACTCGTCCATTAGCTCACACTCACCAAGTCTCTCGCTCACCCATCAACCCACTCGTCCACTAGCCCACACTCACCAATTTGCTCGGCACTCATTCATCCACACACTCACACCCATCCATTCGGTCGCTCCCTAACCCACGTCAACCTACACATCAGCGATGTGATGAAGCAGCTTTCAGTAAGTCATCTTACTACACCCGTGAGATTTCAGAACCAAGTTTTCATTCCCTTCCTCGCCGATACATGACACACTATCTTTAGCATGGACCGTTCATGATAACCGTATTAGTACGACTAACACTTCGAAAAACGAAAAATAAAAAGTTTTCAGTCTTACGTTGGTGATTCAGTGGTACTCCATCAAGCGTTGTCGCTTATCTTATTATAAAAGCAACTATTTGCATATCGCTACAAGACATGTTCGTGGCTATTAATTCTGCGCCGAGGCCAAGGTTAGATAACCACATACACATTCAACACAATGCTTTTATAACGTAAAGGGGCAAAATAATAGTTTTCTCAGAAAAAGCTTACATTTGGGGGGGTTCAAAAAATTTCTTTTCAGCAGTTAAGTACATCCTTACTCCACACAGCAGAGTCCTTCTTTAGAAGCTAATAGTCGCTCAGCTAGTTAAAAAATTCCACGTCTTTATGGAATCCGCAGAATTTTTACGTATTTAAAACAGCCTGCCACAGGAGTCCAGGACACACCTTCGCGCTGTATTTGCTATCAATTTTAATATCATCATCCCATCTACGTTCACGTCTTCCAAGTGGTCTCTTTGCTTGGTTTCTTTTGTGCCACTTTTGTACGTATGCAGTAGCTGTGATAGCAAGTACAGTTCTGCGCTTGCGTGAGTAATTCGTTGTGTCGACATCTTTTCATTGGGTACAGTTTATCCATTTTCACTGCTTCATTGTTTAGTGTATTGTTACTAGTTCTGAACTGTCTGTTGTGCAGGCCTATACAAATATAATCGCCATTGGTTTAAAGAATGACGAAGTTCGTAAGGGAGGTGACGTCTCTGTCCCACTAGAAGAACAAAGCCCCGTATTGAAAAGTTCATTCCTGCTGCATGCATTGTGTTCAAGAAGAAAGTATCCTGTTCACCCTTGGAGAAAAACATCTTTGCGGTGTTTCATTCATGCAAATTACAGCTCCGTCCACGTCCGTTTCGTTATCCAAGGTCATCTACATTTTATTGACTAGCGACAGGAAGGAACATTGTACCTAAGGTAGGAACGAAATAAGGCCGAGGGGTGAGGCCGACAAACAGGAGAGGGGACGTCAGACATGCAGGACATCGATCCAAAATCCAAACAACAAGCACAGATGCCTCAAAATTATATCAAAAAGGCTCAGGGGAGCTCGTGTTAACCACGTCGAACCGGGTAACAGTATGAAAAACGAAAAATGAAAAAGCCTTCTGTCTTACTTTCGTGGCTCAGTATTACTCCATACATTGGAATACAGCAGAACCGATCAGATAAAATGCATCATTGGCCAGCTCCATCCAGACAGGTTGTAAGCGTTGATACGCTCGCGTCGAGCGTCAGATTGAAAGAATTGGCAAATGCCATCTATCGCTGTTCTATCACGAATCTAATTCACACCCCCCTCGACACAACTCTAAACTGTTTTCTTTAAATGCATGTTTTTATATAATAATTCTATTTCTTTCAGATCCATTTTAATATTATATTGCCTTCTCCAACTAGGTCTTCCAGGTGATTCATGTAACCCACATGAGAAGCCTATTCCATTTATGTGAGTGAATGTTCAATGCATTCAATTTCTTTCTGTTCTGCAGTTCCACGAAACTTCCATCTACCTTTCCTTTTCCCTTCATCTTATGCCTTTATTTCTGAACTTACAATGTTTCAACAAAGGCTGTATACAACGAAGCCAGCAACTGGATCTTTGTCAGTTAACACAGGAAATACATAGTGGTAGCCATTATATTTCCATAGCAACCATTTGAAAAAAAAGACCATCACGAGAGAATTTAATAGGCTGTGTGGGATTGAACAATATAAAAAAATTGAACACACTGAACATTTATCCTTAAGATACAAATTTTGAAGCAGGTTATACAGTTAAATGTTCGGCGTACTCTCCTATCTTAAGGAAAATGGGTAGGTTGGGGTTTATGAGATCACCACGCGCTGTGTACGTTCTACTTTGAAGTCAGATGATCATCCCATCGAGTTGGGACGACCCACAAATTCACCGCATGGCTATGCTGTCTAGAAAATTAACTTAAATGCTATACAATTTTCAAACTGAAAAATGAAGAGGTTATTACCACATGTTATAAAACACACCGTCAGAAAGTAATGTTAACTGTTAATTTTTTTTTTCATCGTCTATGGTCAGCTTGACCGTCGTGACCCCTTTTCGGGGTTTTCTTGCAAAGGTACCACGGTGGTTTCGCCTTGCCTTCCGTGGCCAGTCTTTATCCACCAGACTGGAAGAGGAGACGCGGACAGACATCCATGCCTTGAGTGGGACTCGAACCCACGGTCGCAGCGTCCAGGCGCACGAGGTCCATGCCTCAGACCGCGTGGCCACTGCGCCGGCACTTTAAATATTCCTGCTATACAAATGTATTAATGATCTTTATTAAATATAAATTACCTTCCAATCACCAAACACCAATTCAGGATTTTACCAACATATCAATAAGCAAATGGTCACCATTCCCACACAAAGGGTATGCCAGCTACAAATTCTAGAACAACATAATAATTGGGTTTTCACATTTTCATGGTACTGAAAATGAGGACTGTGGTCTGCTGGATTGTGAAAATCTGTTCTTGTAAGTGGTTACAAATGTTTAGGAAGAAATGGAAAATGAATGTGATTCAATTTATGTAAAGCTGTGTAAAATGTGAGGTCCCATACCTTGCTCACTTGTCCTGTCAATAGACCCACCAAGAAGGAAGAATAAAAAACTAAACTACGCTAAGATTAGGAGAACTGTTATAATATGTAAGACCTAAGTAAAATGAAAATGTAATGTAGGATACTACTAAAAATAATTCAAAGGAATCTATATATGATACTTCAATGATACTTATACATCTGATTTAATTCAATTTACACAGGCTTAAAATATTATTAGCAAAATATACCTTTCACTGTTTATTCAATTTTATTAATTCATCTTTATTTATTCATTTATTTAGTTACAGTTTATAATTAACACAGAAAATTGTATATTTTGCAGGTTTACTGGTAAGTTATTGTATTTATTTGAAATTAATGAAACATAATATTTTTACTGTTAAAATTCACTTCAGTACTTCAGCAGTTTGGCATTCAAGAACATGTTCAATACAACTTACGCAGGACAACAACATTAATTTCAAGATCAATGCCATTTCTGAAGCAGCTACGCAGACTTTACTGAGATGCTACTTTAGGTGTTACTGTTTAATCTGGTCAGACAGGGTACAATATTAAGAAAACTGTTCTTCACAGAGCAATTACATACAGGATAAACACGACACATACTGTTCTGAGACAGTTTATAAAAACTGGAACCGAACACTTGTATCAGTGCCATGACTGGATCATATAATCACTGAAGTACACATCCAGCTTACGTGAGCCACGAGAAAAGATGCTGAAAGTGTTTTATTTTTCATCAGTTAATATTACGGATATTTTTATTACTGTATTGTTAAATTTCACAGTATATATCTAGTCTATCTATCTTTTTATATATCTCAAGACGTCATATATAAGGCAATCTGCTTGTAAGTTTCTAGTTAATTAGAGTTACTGTTTGTTATTTCTACTGCTACTTTTAATAAATAATTAATCAGTGTTTTCATTATTAACATTATCTTAAAGTTGTATTATTATTATTATTACTATCCCATTTATTCACCACTTTATAGGGTATTTACTTCCATGTACCCAAGACAGACCTTGACCCTAAGGTACATAGTGCAGTAGCTATTTATGAAATACATTTTGTTTATAATTATCATCGTAATAAACATTATTAGTATTGTTATTATTATTATTATTATTATTATTATTTATTTACTAATAATAAATAATAAAGAATTGAATTCCATGTATTCATCATTTTACAGGGTATTTACTACTATGTACCTGAGACAAACCTTGCTTCTGAGGTACATAGTGAAGCAGCTATTTCTGAAATATATTTGGTTTTTAATACGTGTTACATGCATTAAACACATTTCACGTAAGGCATTATATATTTTACATGAGCATCTTTCGAATTATTATTAATTATTATTATTGCAACAGTAAATTTCAAATTAATTATAACAAGATAATTACATTTTTACTGTTCATATTACAATTTTATTTACTAAAATTATTATTTTATTTTCATTTACTTCCTCACCATTGGGGATAGGACTTTTATTTACATATGAAAAGTTTAATAACTCATATAATATTTAAAAAATAAGTTAAAATAATAGAACAGATCTTAAGTTGCAGTCCAATAATAACATAAGTCAGAGCTGGTATCTTTCCAAAACTTTTGTTTATTTTGGTTTTTTAAGTTCTGACTGGAATTCTTTATCTCAGTAAAGTAAAAACCAAAGCTATATCAGCAAAGGGTTAAGAGCAAACTGCAGATACAAAAGGCAACACTAAATTACTGTGACAAAGACTGAAGTAAGTTGAGCATTGTTTCAAAAGGGAACATACTAAACGCAGTAAGAAAATATACCCATTACCATAATAGATCTATGTGGAATCAGTATCACAAGACATTTATTCCAAATTTACTGTTAAACCACATTTAAAAATAAAATTATATAGGTTAAAGTAAATTAATTTCATTAATATTTCATAATTCCCTAAATTTACTCAATTATCTACTTAATTTTTGTGTGCAAAACAATAACACTCAGTTACCTTTAGTTACCTACTTAAATAACTAAAATTTCTTGACCAATCCATGAAACAAATTACACTACACAATCGGAAAAAAATTAATAAAATTAATTTCCTTTACTGACTGCTATACAGTGTTTCTACAGAAATATTTTGAAAAAAAAAAAGTGAAAGAAAGATATGAAGAAAGCAGGGTACTGAGAGTGAAAGAAATTTCCTGCCATCTCTTGAGTACTTATGCTCATTTGTTTTCTAAATTAAACTCAGCATGTAAGAGTTAATTTGTTCTTTTTCAGAACGTGTACAATAACCTTTCTATATGGTGCAGTTACCAGTATTCTGAACCACCACCAAACAAGAGGACAAGGATCAAGAACTCCCTTTCGACAGCTTGACTTGTGATCTCCTACAGGATACATGTTTCAGCAGCAGCAGTGGAGAAGTTAAGACTACAAAGCTGTGTCGCACAGGAAAGTGGCAAGAAAATTTCAAAAGTCCTTCAATAAAATTCAGTAACTGGCTGTTCCGGTAAAGGTTTCCACTGTTCTACATTTATCTTAGGTGAGTCGTTGTCTACATCTGTCTCATTCACAATAACATTATAAGTGTGAACAGTTTCACAAATCTCTACAGATGCTGAATTGATCATATAAGTAGTATTTAAGAAATGTTGGGGGTGACGGCTACACTTCTGAAGTCAACAATTTAGTGGTATGATAGTGTGATGTGCAACCAGATGAACTGTGTGTATGATAAAAATTGATAAAAGTTAAAGAAACAAATAATTTCTTGGACACTTGTTACATTCCACGTACATCTAAAATGGCTACTGTAACGGCTGGTTCAAGGGATAATAAATAAACAAAAAATAAATAAAACAGCTGGCAGGCATTTATTTAGAAATATGTTTTAACAAGTATCGGCCAAAATTTTTTTAGTTACATTTGCTGGCATACCCCTAATAAAAGGTTCAAATACGTGGTCTTACAAAAGGAAAAGATGTACTTACAACTTTGCTTGGTCTTCATCTGGTGGAGATGAATTGTGTTGTATGGCAACAATCTCTTTTCCTTTGTTAGTGGAATGTTTCCTTCTTCTGTTTTTTTTCACGCTTGTAGAATCTACTACACGCTGTCAACAAGGCAATGTGAAATTGAAATTATAAACTGTTCTTCTTCACACGATATTTGACTATGTAAGAGACAAAAATAACAGTGCCAATTTCTTCCTGTGCGTTACAAGCATTTTCAGTAAAAATTACATACAGCCTCAAGGCAAATCTAAACTGCTTACTTACGTCATTCTTGCCATTTGCAGTAATGCCGAAGCCACTATCCGCTACCCAGTCCTTCTTTTTACGAGGAGACAATGGTGGTATCTTGTGCCTAACACCTGAATTGACACCTACAGGCAGTGGAGACATCCCTCTTGGCATGGGTAATATTGCACTGGGTGTTGGAGATGTCCCCCTGTGAGCAGGTGAAACTCTCCTCGCAGGTGATACTCCTCTATGTGGACTACCTAAGGGAATAGAAAGTAACAACCATCATTATGATTGCTTCAGTGTCTACTCACTGGAGAAATTTAACTTTGTGAAACAAGAATATGGGATTTAAAATTCCATCTGCCAGCCAGACTTACACTCTGGTGTTTAACGACTTAGCAGTATGCTACTTTGTTGCATGGTCAGTTCACCTGTGCGTATGTCATGGTGCATGACAGATAAAGGTTAAAAATCAACAACAATAAACAGGAATGACATTCATAATAATTATTTTTCTTCCAAGGCAATTATTGCCTTGGAAGAAAAATAATTTCAGAAAATTAATGTTGTTATTAAATTCAAAAACTGTTATTATCCAGTTTATTTTCCAAAACATTAAAGAACAAGACATAAAAATCAATAATTTTGCCAGTTATCTGTGTCATTATAAGATGTAATCTGTAGGAAGAACATAAACTGCAAGTGCCTAAGAACAGTGTGATCTGAAAAATATATGGACTAAAATATTTATGATGTTACATAACATGAAAGTAATGAATAAACTTACACAAACATAACCGTACCAGATTTATCAAGGCTACTAATTTTCCATTGACAGTATTATCCTCCATGTACGTGTCCAATGTCTGGATAAAAAAAATGCATGATTCTTTGGAGGCAAGTTCTGTGTCTTAGTTTGTTTTCAGAAAGATACCTACTCCGTAGGACCCCTCAGACAGAGCAATCCCTCATCATTAAGTGTAGGAACACAACAAAAATTTGTAAAATGAGCCCATCCACAATAAACTATAATAAAAATCTTCAGAACCAAAATATTCATTTTAGTTAAAAACTCAACTAAGTCCGTATGCTATAAATTGTGGCCACTTGCAATATTCCTTGTATGAACTGACAATTTTATGTCATGAATTAAATTAGAAAAATATTTATTTACAGTTTTCTTTCATGATATTTTTATGTTATAGACCATGCTAAATGGCACTCACCAAAGTTCTAAACCCACTGTTTTGTTATAAACAAAATTATTATTTTTGATCTATCCACCAATTTAGGTTTCTCAAATATGGTGTTTTGGAAACTGAAGCGTGCGTGTGCATATGTGTGTACGCATATGCACACGCACCACTGTTCTGGTTTGTTAGTGTTGGATTTCTCATAACAGAATTGCCAGTATTCTTGGATATTTACAGAAACATCTCAATGTATAAGATAAATAGATTGGCTTTTCAACTATGAAAGTTAGTAACTCCATTTATCACAATGATCAACAGAGGAAACACGCACATCAGTTAGTGCAAATATTTGTGTGTTTGAATACATTTAAGTATTAACTGGTTCATGATATTACCATCATGAGGGCTCGTAGTATTTAATGGCTCTAGAATCCTTCTGCCTCTCTTTGATGAAGTATTTGGGATCTGGGGGGAGTGGCATCCAGAAGATGGTGGAGGCCATGTCTGACTGAGCTTCTCACGACCTACTCCCTGACTACCTCGACTTGAAACAGTCGACTCCGACAGCCTGTTTGGGAGTAGAGAGAAACCTGCAAAATTCAAACTCGGTCAGAACACACTTACTAGTGGCCAGACATATTAAAACAAAAACTGCAAATTAACTGTAGCAGAATCTTATTTGGGTCCACGACGATCATCACTATATGTTGTTCCTTTTTATGTTTCATTTATTGTTTTAATACATAAACTGAAAATGTGGTATGCCAAAAACTTGTATTTTTTATTAAATATGTAAATAAATTTATGAAACTTCTGTGCTATAACCTGCGCTTATTTAATGTACAAAAGCAGTGTTTAGTCTTTTTTTATATTTGTAAATAAAAAGTAGGTAATATGCAATAAAGTTGAATTACTGCCACATGCCAAATTCATAACATTAAATTAAATTAACAATTATTACACAACTAAAACAAATGGTTAAAACTACTTACTTCCTTTCTCTACAGAGTCATTGTTTAAGTTATCAATATCTGGCGGTGACTGGAATCGCAAATATAAAGGACGGAATGTACCTGGAACAAAAGTATGGTGATATACATAATTGTATATTCTAAACCAGTGGTATTCAACCTTTTTTGTTTGCGTACCCCCAGACATAATTTCTCTTCAACTTTGTACCCCCAAAGTTGTTGGTGTATAATTCAAGTTATACATAGTATATAATCTACATCTAAAATGAATTAAGTAAATTACATTACTGATTATTCAGTGTTTATCATAAAATAATTGTTTTTTAAATTTCACGTACCCCTTAAGATGTCTTCGCGTACCCCAGGTTGAATACCACTGCTATAAAGTATCTCATATCATAATTAATCCATGTTTGAAGTTTATTAAGTTGCACATTATAATACTTGAACTTTTTATAGAATGCAATAATCCAAACAACTAGTCTTTTTGGAAACAGTGACGGAAGTCCATGCTTCTACATTCTTGTCATACACCTTAAACTCAGTATGAATTCAGAGGCTAACATTTCTGTCAAACTCGCTGTAGAAACAAGATTAAAGGACATTTTAACACACCACTAACTTCTGTTCCATGGAGTTAACTTATAATTAGTTTTCATGAACATATGAAAACGAGATGGTTGTAGCACATCTGGACAAAGGTCGATTATAAATTTTGAACTCTTGTCTGGCAGGTATTACTAAATAAAGATGTTAAAAAAAACCTGTATAATTGTGCTGAATTTTCCCAAAGATTGTCTATTAAAGTATTCACAATACCGTAATCTCAGAATATTTTTTCATTAAGAAATGTCTGCAACAATTCTTTAGATTCTCCATGAATATTGCATTTATCCTATAACTTACCTTGTGAAGATGAAATGCCATTCTGACTAGCATCCAAGTCGCTTGTCCATGATGACACGCCAAACCTAAGCCTCTGTTCGTCCTGTAACAAGTGCAACGTTATAAAATCCTATTCAAATATCAGTTTTGCGGAAACTTAACGTGATTACACGTTTTGAGTGGAATTTCATTTTTGTGTATTAGAAGCAAGGGTGGGAATATGTTTTCAGAACTGCGTATATGCTCCAGTTCAATTTGGCTACTTTTCAGATCATCAGAAAAGCACAGAGAATGACAAATACATATTATAAATTAAATTCTTACAATGCAGTTTCGGAAATTCGTTTCTTGAACAATATTTAAGATGTCTTCAGACGTGGAAACACCTTCGTTAAAGGAAGCGCCCTGGACTTTGAAGAAGGCTGTCTTCTGGGATTTTACGTAGACAGCTCATTGTCTACTAGACCACACTGTGTAACATCACGTGTTCATACGTAAGAACCTGAAATCTCACGCTGTTGCATTCGTTTCATTGCCAGTGTTATCAATCCTGCCTTGTGCATGTTCTAAATATAACCAATGGTACTCTGGCAAAACGGAACATTTTTACTGCCACCTACCGTATCGATTAAAAAGTTTTACCATGTCGTGAAACAGTAAATCGATTTATTCGTTGTTAATGCAACGCCAATCTTCATCCTACAGTTTACATGCAGACTTGTCTCCTCTGACGCCGTATAAGCCGTATTTTACGGATAATAAAATAAGCATATAATAAACAGAGGACACGGATTAGAGTTATTTGGCCATGGGAGAGGGGATAATTCTGTCTTTCGTCAAAAGACTGGCAACCACAAGTCTACTGTTGTAAAGCTAATCATTTTACACATATCACTGTGTACTTTAAAATATTTTACCTTGTATTTCGTTACGTAGGCCTATAACGCCGCACGAATACAGTTTCAAATAGAAGTTATACATCTTAATATATATTTTTGATACAAAATATTTCGATAAATGTATAAACGTTTACGTGAGCTTCAAGTATGAAGAACGGAGCCTACGTTGAAAGTATAAGAAACACCATAAAGCAGAGTCCTTCTTGATAAGCTAATAACTTTTAAACTTAATTAACTTTAAGTATAGAATACACATGATAGCAGTAAACTGTAAACAGTACATAACTGATACGAATTGATCATTAAAAAATAAAATGTTGACAGTGTGACGCTACTACTCTACAGCCCATGGTGAAATGCACTTTTCTATTGAACTTATCCTAAGTGCTACAACTTATGCACTGTTGACTGTGGGATACTCAGTTAAAGTGACTTCTCTAGACTCCTTTGAAATGTTTACCAACACAAGTCAGTCCCGTCGCAAATCTCATTTCTTTCGCCTGTTACCAAAAACGTATATGTACGAGGAGTCTAGCAGAGTTCGTGTGAGCATTTATCTGGTGCCGATGTTGGCCTTCTGGCTTATAATGCCGTGTGACCTCAGCCCTAAAGATGGAAACAGCGTATTTATCTAAAACGTTGCTATATACCTACAAATCCACATGGAGTTACATCGAAGAAGAACAACACTGACATTATCATCGTTGGAGAACCTCAGATCTGATATTTATCTGCTGCTTTTCCCAGTTCACAATGGGCTAAATCAACAGGATATTTCACCACTTTCAGTCAGCAAGTCATCAGTAACTTTCAACTCCGATATGTCCACATAGTCCATCATTCGCCTTCTATTCACTCATTAAATCATTAATAACTCACGTATTAAGTATCTAGTGACTCACTTCTACATCTACATTTTTTCTTACTCAGTCATTCATTCATTCACTCAGTTAATTGCCCATAATTTACTAACCCACGCACCAAGAAATCAACATCAACTCGTCAATCACCAACGAATTAACTCAATAACTCTTCGACGTTCGCCTTACGGGCAAATAACGCCGTGTTGGAATTCAGGTAGATACCAAAGTAACGTAGGCACATACCGCCTTCATCTTCAGTATGCTCCTCCGAAACAATGGTGTCTACCTGCTGGTCCACACGGCGTTACCATCCGAAGACCAACATCGGCATCTTCACAGCAGCGACAGCCTCAAATCTAAACATCAACTTAACCACATAAGAGATTTCCGTATTACAACAGTGGATAATAAACCCTGGGCACTGAAATTATCACCGACATTTAGAATGAACTTACCCGAAAAGTTGTGTATATGAAAGGCCGGTAGCCGACAATGCGGCACAGAAGCATTGTTGTCCAAGTCTGCGCTATATGACACACGTCCTGTTGTCCACTGCGACAATGCTGATCAATACAACGAAGGACGACGCAACACAACGAAATGACAACTCTTTTACTTGGTCAAGGTGCCTCATAAAACATCTAGATGATGTTGATGAACAAAATGAATCGATACGACCTCCAAAGCACGCGCCAGACCAAAGCTGTTTACTTCTTCACATTTTCGACATAAATTCTTTAAATCTTTTTATCACATCGCCTACGTCAGAAATTCAAACTCTTATTCAGTTTTAAACGCGAACAATCAGCAGGATTCCTCTCTCCCCACCTCAGCTGAAACGTAGCTTCCCTACCAGCGACTTACTGAAAGATGTTCCAACTAAAATGCCATCGGACACCGTCAATCCTGTCAGACAGTGCGCAGCGCAAGGGCTGTTATTACTGCATATATAGATTGCCCCTTCCATTCCAGAGGTCTTCAGATCGATACTCTGTCCTTCCCCGTACCAATACCGTCCGACTTGACCTTCGCCAGTTCTTTGTTAAGGTCAAAGATTAAAGTAAAAGTACGTGATATGCAAAACAGAAATATTAACGCCCACACTTAAATATGTCTACCAGTAATTTTATAATGAAGATTTCATACATTTCTCCGGCGATAACCGACCGATTCGTTGCTACGATTTTAAATAACAAGTCGTCGCGGTTAATAATC
This sequence comes from Zootermopsis nevadensis, assembly GCF_977971745.1. Taxonomy (NCBI): domain Eukaryota; kingdom Metazoa; phylum Arthropoda; class Insecta; order Blattodea; family Termopsidae; genus Zootermopsis; species Zootermopsis nevadensis. The sequence goes on along the minus strand of NW_028259149.1, from coordinate 11,582,474 downwards.
ACGTACACATTTTTTTAACTGGCTGGTTCCGGAAACTAAACCGCAGATGGGAATATAATACGAGGGTAGTTTAAAACATATTTTAAACAACGGTGTGGAAAGAAATAAAAAAAAATAAGTTTACAACTCGCATAGTCGCCATGCTGTTATTTATCACGAAAATCTCACAAGTTGTAATATTGCTTGGGATGCATGTTAGTACAATATGAAACAGCAAGTCCTTTAAAGGGAAATCTCAACCAGAAAACATTTAATTCTTCAATTTATCCCCGTTAAAAAATTTAGCGTCGTAATTATTAAGGTTTCCAGAATTATTCTCAGAAACAAATTAAAACCATAAAGCGGCCATGTTGGTAACAGGAAGAGGTACTGCAGGTTAAATCATGTGATACACATAATTACCACTACTGAAGACTTTCAACTTGATAAATCTATGAACATAAAATTATGGTACCAGACTTTATATTGGGTAAACACAGGCACACTCACTCACAAACAACGTGGACAGCATTACAGAGGTGTTTCACGTTTCTGGAAGAAGTCTTTTGAGGTTATGAGCACGTTTCTATAAAATTTAGAGTCTAAATGGTTAAATGTGTTGTTAAAGTACAAAATCTGAGTTAGTTCACAAGAATACTCTGTACTTACAACTATTAAGAACCTTTTCATTGCTTTCAGTCTTGGCAACTGCGGGAAGCCAATATTGACCTAAAAGATAACACATAATAGATTCGATTGTAAGGAAGTGCGTTAGTTAACAAACTGAGAAGACCATTCATAATTACAGCAGAGCATATGTAACCCTTTAAAACCCAGCGTTAACTACATGTACCACACACTTTAACATTAAACAATTCTGCATTTTTCCCACACAGAGTATTTATGCGTCCCATATAATTTTCAGAATAAACAGTGATTTATTTCCTTAAACATTGCTAATAAATTTACCTTTGAAATGAAGACGCATTGTTTTCTTTGAGGTAAGAACTATATTTTTAAACTCCCGTCTTTTCCAGGCATACTATTAGAAATACATGTACTTGCCGTCAGATGGTGCTGACATTCGCATGAAGTCAAAGAGACATCCACAGATGTCAGTGTTCAATATTGACGTAAACCTTTTGTGGCGTCTTCCTAACTTTCACAGATCGTTACTTAAGAGGCACTAGATTTTGATTCTTTTATTACTGGGCTATTTCTCCCACTAATTTAATTTTATTACCAAACTATGCACACAAAGCTGATAATAAATTGTGAACTCAACATACGATCCTACCCGAATCAATATAGCGATTAGGCACAAGCTGTGAACCAGCCTTCACTAAAAAGGCGTAATAACGACCAAGTTCAAGATAATATCGTTTGGTAGGCAAAAAAGATGATATTTTGGGTGGACAAGGAACCAAACTAAATTCGAAGATATGATCTGTGTAAATCTCCAAAAGTCAAAATCATTCTAAATACAATGCAAACACACAAAAAAACGATAAATAATTTACACCCGTTCGAAATGACGCCTTATTGGAAGTACCTAATAGAGTAATAACACATTCCTGAACACACCTGCGACTTTTCGGGGTCGATGGGCGCCAACTGCTGCGCTCCGACCCCTGAGGCCACAACCTCTTTCCTGTCAGTCCAAGGATTCCCTTTCTTGACTGGCGCTACTGAGGAGTTGTCTCCCTTCGGGCTCAGTGTTGCCCGAGGATCTAATCTCTGCGCTGCGATCAGCTGACCGCGTGACCGGGCCGAACCGGAAGAAACAGAACCTGATCCGGCCAGCACCCATTCAACATCCGAGCCTGAAAATGCACCGGTTGAAAAAAGCATCGTGTAAAACCGTAGTACCAACTTCACCGAGCTAATTCCAGAATATAACCTTCAAACAGATCACAACTGACTGTTCGATTTGAATTCGTATATGTTGACATGTGACACTCAACTGGGTTCACTTTACTTTGTTTGGGTGCCAAAACTGTCTAACTGAACTCGAATAGTTTCCAAAGCTGAAGTGCAACCCACGGAGGCCACCATTTAAGGCACAGTTTAAACCGACAAGAAAACTACTAATTTTTATCTTACGTTATTTTCTTACAAATTAAGACCAATTACATCATTAAGCTGTCTGTATGCCTGTCTGTCGCCCTCTTGAAATTGTTTAACCAAGAGATACTTTTTTCACGAAATTTCGTATGAACGTTGTTTCAATGAATGCCTTTCCATTATCGCGTTATTGAATTTCGTAAATTGTTAATAATATGGCAGACGTTGGCTGAATTCAAGTTGCACAGGAAAGAGTCAAATTGTGGGACTTCGCGCATACGGTAATGAAATTCAAGAGTACCATAATACAAGGTAAATAAATACTGACCATCCGAATAACTGCAGTGGATTTTGTAGGCAGCGCATCCGTGAAGAGATCTTACGCGTTAAGGGTCGGCTAGAGTTGCCGGCAGGAGTTTTCGTCTCCCCCGCCAGAGTCCGCGGTCACAAAGCAACTCGCCTAATCAAGACTGACCTTGACCCATGGGGTTAGTTTCTTAACCCCTAAAGGCCCAGTTGTAACTGTATGCACCACGTGTTTTATAAATTAATAAATCTGCATTCTGTATAAGTTTCGTATGATTCTCACTGTAAATAGGGATTCTTCACACAGCATTATTATTTGATCTCTACGATGGTAATGAGTGTTTTCTTTGCGGTACGGACTATGTTCTTAAGTATTGTTTAGAGCTTCGGCTTCAAAAAGGTTAACTTACGTATCCGGGCGGGTGGCAGCTGATGGTGTCGCCTGATACAAACAGTGGTCATTGCGTGTGAAAACACAATTTTCGATCTGAATACTAATGCGTTCAAAGAGTCGAGAGACTTGTAACATAATACAAGAGAAGATACAAATTCGTTCTCCGTCACTTGTAAGAATACGAAGCTGTACTGAAGCGCTGTACCACGATACTGGAGGCGCTACGTCTACCGCTGGCGTTCACCATCTCCCAAGGCTTGGACGAGAGCCAGTGGCAGCCTAAAGCTGCTGCTATACTAGGCGCGTGTTTGAGACGCACCAGGGGTTGCCAATCCAGGGCAGTCCGGACAGTGATCGGTACATATTCTTTACTGATCCTGCTGGAAAGACGAAACGAGAGGAGCGGGTTTGAACTCTTCTAGGGGAATGGATATTTATCTGTGGCTTTCTGTAGGCCTGTACGCAGGACGGATTTCCCATATCCGAGTCCTATTATCTACCTCGATTACGACACAACACCTCCTATGATCATAGACAATATTCTCAATTTCCGCTTTGAAATACGAAGTCCAGAAAACGAAGTGTCCCCGTTAAAAAAACACTTAATTAAGAAAATAATAGCTGTTTCTTCTGAGAATCATACGAAACCCATAAGTATGCATTGTGGGTAAGAAAAACCCAGGGGTATTTGAATTTTAAAGTGATATACATAGATACAATTGTTCTTTAAACAGTAAACAAGATCGAATACATGTTTAGTAGTCCCTTGACATACGCGATAGAGGTGTTCTTACGCGTGGGTGCGCAAGTCTAAAGCACTTAAGAGAAGGCTGCAGTCTCGAACGTTCATGGAAAACAGCTATTGGGAAATGCAGTTTAGGGGAACCGCGGCCACTGCTAACACTCATCATGTCATTACAGCTCTGCTCCCACCAAGCTCGATCTCTTGGTGTAGACGTCCCTATAAATTCCGTGTGTACGCATCTGACAAAGAATTACAAGACAGCAGGTACCTATCGGAGTGCCAGAGAAGCCTCCCTTCCGGGCTGACGGTATCTGCGGAACGTACAAGATAAGTCCGTCGGGCGAGGTCGTAGGCAGTTGACGTCGTGCAAGGCGAGCCTGGACGCCCGCCAGGTACGCTGTTCTTATCAACAAATTAGGCTGCCTGTCCGCGACGACCTTGACAGCCTCATCCAGCAGGCTCGGAGTGGCGAACTGCGCGATCACCGACAAAGCATCTAGCGCTGCCTGTCTGACCCGACGCCTCGGATCGGCCACAGCTGCAGCCACTGGACCCGCCATCTGATCCCAGTGGAACTCCGTGCTGGGGAACGTCAGAGTGGCGTATATGAGGAACAACAATGAGTTCTCACGCATCTGAAACAAACAAAATGCTGTATTCACATTTTACTTAGTACAACATATGCGTATGTTATTGTAACTTAATGTACAGGGTGTTCACAGATAGGAGATCGTAGGAAATATATGTCTTCTCTTTGTCACAGTTGGGACTCACGGCAGTCAGTAAAGACAAACGTGTGTATTGGTCACCACGAGCTCTTGACTTCACATCTCTCGGCTTTTACCTATGGGCCACGTCAGAACCCGAATGTACGCTGAACAAATTCACAATTCCATCAGCAGCGACATCAAGCAAAAAGTTACTGACGACGTTATCTTTAACCGAAAAAAAACTTGTTGACAGTTTGCACAGGTGTGAACGGTGGACATACTAAGCACGTTTTGTATCAGCTGTGTCAGACTCCAAGATTACTACAGTTCCTAACGTATGGGACACGAGCAGCGGTAATGTTCAGGCATTATCAGGCGAATAAAATTACTGCTAAATAATAAAAAAATATAAACTCTTTATTTTCCACACTTTTCCTTCCTTCCTCATTGTCTGGTGTCTGCTAGCAAACAGTATAAGGTATGAGGCAATAAAGCAAAATTTTCGAAGCCTTGCACTATATGACGCCACAATGGTAAATAAAAGATATGAAATTTGCCAAAGCACCTACAACACTGTGGCGTCACAACTCAGAAAACCAGTCTTCATCACTATAAAAGCCTAATCTTAAACAGAGACTGTGTGTGACATCACATATTTTCGACTTTAGAACGGAATTTAACAAGACAAAAACTTAAGACGTTGTCTCTCACGTAATAATAACTTTCGTGTCAGTTAAGAAGTCTATGTATTAACGTTACTTAAGCAAATAATTCCCGTTAACATTGAGAATTATATGAAATACATAAATAAAAACTGGAAACTGGGACAAAATTTACCACTACACTTTAAAAGGTTAACCGCTACTTAGCAGTTTATTACCTTAGAACTCTTTGCCCCGATGCAGTCCGAGGAAAGCAGAACTTCGACGACCGAGTTGGGTTTCATAATCTGCATGAGCGCTTTGGCCGCCTGCACAGTCTCGATCTTGAGGTTCACACAGCCGGAACCACCGATGTGTCCGGCCAGGCCGACGACGATCTGGGGTAGGTGGTCTTGCAGCACCGCGTGGGGCAGTGAGGTGATGAGGCCGCGCATTGCACCGATAGAGGACGTGGCTACGCGATAGCTGCGGTCCTCAGCCATGGTCACCATCAGGCAGTGTAGGAGGGACGGCATGCTTGGAAGAACTGTCTGCAGTACTTCTGGGTCTCTCAAGGCTGTCGACAGGCTTTCGATGCCGTGAATCCGAGACACCCATTCTTCCTGCAGCAGAGCACAAGGGTCAGAGAACATCTTCAGTACAAATCCGAGTAGCAGTAGCAGAGTATCGAGATGGATGCTAATAATAATCAAGAATAATTATTAATATACGTTAGTCCTATATTCCTCGTTTACGGTAAAATACCAAGTTTGACACTCATATAAAACGTCAGGTATAATTATAGGCCTGGGTACTTCAAACTGAAGTTTTTACGTAAGGAACAGAAATACAAACCGATTGAACTGCACGGTAGTTAACATTTCCAGAATTTAATCTCGTATTAAGATCCATGTGTTGTAATTTTAAATGATTTATAATGCTTTAATTAACTCGTAGTTGTATTAAATAAAACACAAGACAAAGAGCATGTCGGGCTATCGACCCGCTTAACTGGTGTGTCAGAGAAGTTGCCGAAGCAATACGGGGTTGTCGCAGAATCGACAAGAATTTATATTAAAATTATCGAAAGCGCTCGTTCTTGGAGCCACACGTGACAACAGGGCAATTATGGTTACACGTGTATGACAGTGAAATGAAAACTCACAAACTAAGTATGGGCACGGTGTGGTATGAACAGGTAATACAACAGACAATTATTCACCTATACGGAGTTTACTGCAGATTTCTTTAGAACATTCTAAGTAGATTTCTCATAGGCGTAACAAATTAAATTAGAATATTGTTCAATACTTTTCTCCTGAGCCATATAAGTCCATAAACGTATCTTCTATAATCTTTAAATATACAGTCGTATATTCGCACTGTTCAATGTTCTATTAGGCTCATACATCGCAGTGGCACCGCATTGTAATCGCTGCATGCATTAAACGATAGTTAACGAACGGAACAGCTTAAAAAATCGCATATGAACACGCAAGATTATCTTTTCACGTAAAGTTTCCGTTGTTGTTGACCGATCTTAATCAAAATTGGAATTTGTGGGCAAATTTTAGTAACACCTCTCAGCATAAAATTTCATGAAAATCCATTAGATCATTCTCGAGTCGTTTTATGCGTAAGAACACAAAGGTGGAAGGACGCAATCAATTTAACAGGCGCGTATCATCCAGACAGAGGAAAACTAAGAACACAGACCGAAAGGATTATAAGATACAGGCTTAAGATAAATAGCATTAAGAGCAGCAACTGTCTTCATTTATAGATCTGATGATAGTGTCACAACACAACCTCATTAAGGGTACCAAATATTTGGTACCTTGGAAAAACACGGTACATCGAAAAAGACTGTTCATGCATATAGTGAAACAGCAAGTAGCATACTTTACCGTGAATCAATCTAATTTGCATAGCAGACCTAGATAAAACACAATGGAGCTTATTGCCAGCTATTGATCTCCGAAATACGGAAATGAGTTTCGTGAGTCATCTGACCGGATGCCAGCTCGGAGCAGCGCCGAAAATTTTAGACTAATTTATTCTGATACATTGTTGTAAGGAGCATTTTTCTGTAGGCTATTCATATAGGAAACATTTCAAAATTCGCAGCTTCTAGATCCGTTCCCAACACGCAGATAGCAACTTTAGCAAATGGCGAAGTCTTCTGTTCGAACGACATCATCATTTAGTAAAACGTATGGGATGCAATGGCATGACAAGTGATCTGAAATCGACCACAACCGATCTCCATTTGAGTTTCGTAGACTACATTTTTTATTACGTTAATGTAAACACGTTGCTCCAAACAGAGTTTATGAAGGAGTTAAATATTGCAATCTTTAATGCCAGTGAATTCTGTTTTTATAATGATGCTTGTTTCATACTGGTATAACGTTTAATTCTCATATTATGCATAATATTTCAATGAAAAATATGTAGAAATTCCTCCTGGTTGTTAGGCAGATGCTATATAAACGAGGGCCATATATATTTTAAATAAGTCAATCAAGAAAGTCAAAGTACAAAAATAAAAACAAGAATTATTTACGAACATTGTATAAGAAACTAATGCATTTACTTCTCGAGGCTGAAGAATAAGTTTTTCACTGTAACATCCTTATGAGTTAAAATATTTTTTCTAATATATATATATATATATATATATATATATATATATATATATACTAGATGAACCATTTCTCTTACTGTCAATCTCCATGAATTAGAAACACTGGCGTAAAGTCTAAGTATTGATTTAGTCATGCCTTATTCCCGGCGGTAATTGAAGTTGGAAAACAAATCAACCAAGAAGTAGGGCAGCACACTCATATATAAGACGACAAAGTGACCACATGGCATTCAGACCTGTGACTTAAACCACATCGCACACGCGTACACGGGCATTGCCTCATGGAAATTAGCACGAATTTCCATAAATGTTACGCACTAAAATAATAACGTACTGAAACGTAGCGCATAGAAGGAATTTCGATTTTTGGTCCGACATTGAGGATACGGTGAATTAAACAAGTTAGGAAATGTACGCATGGGTAACAAATCTACGTGTTCGCCAGAATTCTAATGTGTCAGTAACGTGAGAATTATAAGGGTCAGTGACCTACGTGTGGTCAGGGTCGTCTAGCGCCTGAGTAGGTAACTGGGATTCCCCACGCGGTTAACTGGGGATTACCCACCACTTTCTCGCTTAAAAACGCGTGTACATGTAAAGATCCCGTTCTTGTTGTCTGACCATTTAAAAAGTTGAATGAGTTGGCGAATTTTAGTAATAATCCATAGTAACTTGTATCAGTCATGTACACATTTTAAAATCACAATGCCCACTGGTCTGGACAGTAAAAAAGAGTTAAAATGGCGCTGGACAAAGCTGAAACAAATTCATCCATACTTTCTCTCCATAAAACAAAGATTAAATCTGTTTACCATAGAAATAAACTAACTGACGTAAGTCACGAATAGGCTCCAAGACCATGCGCATAAAGTAAGCGCTGTGTAGTATGTACAGACAAACTCTACAATGAAAATCTGAAGGTTCAATATAAACACATCCGAGGCTTATTATCGGAGATCAGTCAAACATAAATCCGCCCAAGGGTGATTATCGAAGATCAAAGGCCCCGTGGGCGATAATTGCATGTCGAATTTAAATAAAAATCCATCCACTTGTGATTATACAGTCATGGTTTGATATAATTCCACTCGAGTGTGATCTCAGAGAACAAGTTTCGATAAAACCTACTGAAATAAAGTAAAAAGTCACCTATTAGCCTTTATTAATGTTACTCAAATGTTTCCACAAGACCTCGACCTAACGCGTGGCTGCTACGGACTTCTGCCAGATTCTCATAGGTCGAAATCCCTTGGAACCAAAATCTTAAATTCATTCCAGAGGTCAATAATTAATATATTCTGGGTTACCAACCCTATCTCAACGCGAAATAAAATTTTCACTAGCATTTCTCGCTGCGTCTTCTACCTCCCGTCAGTTCGGAAGCCTTCACGTCCATTGGAAAATGTTAACGAATACTTAGAAACAATCAACATACGAATTACCGTTCTGCCCCAACAATTAAACAGTCATCACACACCAGGAACTAGGCGGTTGTACCTGGCGACCAGAATTTAATTAGGATACGGAAAGACATCGGTAAAGATTCCAATAAAGACAGCAAACAGTAGAAATTCAAGGTGCTGTAGAGTTATGAAAGTGGGCCTAACGTCATTAAGAAACAAAATGACACACATTTTTGTCACGAACATACATATGGTTCTTCGGTCAACGAAAAGACGCAGATCATGCCATATTCTTTTTTCAAACTAGACACCGCGTGAAAGGAGAGAGAACCCTCAGCGATCTTATGATATAGGGAGGTTGACCTCGTTTCTCCGAGTACACGCAAAGTTTATGGTAATCGCCGCCAGTCTTATTACTGCGTGCTTCAAACACAAATCCACCCACCCCAGTTTCCATTGCATGCTGGTCATCATTAACGCGACCTCTTCAGAGTTTCAGCAGAGATGAACTGACAATGGTATCAAAACCTAAACACTTTATAGTGTAACAGTAAGACATTTTATTCGCCTCCCTCTTTCATTGCCATAATGCACAATACGTTTTATTGCCACTAGATGCAACGAATCATTTTCATAAGACGTAGTACCCCGTAACTCTGCATTAATAAAATAATAAAACTGATCCATCTTTTATTTATCGTCATTTTATAACATTACCAAGGTTACTGAATTATATGCAGTATATGGGACGTAAGCATAATGTTAATAACAGGCCTCTTATCACGGAGGCTCGGATTCAGTTCCAGGTCAGTGAACTTACTGTTTTCAATAACTGTACTTACAATTGGAATTCTGAGAACCGAGGGAGCGGGGAGAACAAGTCAAATTTAGAGACCAGCATCAACTCACTTCAATTTAATAAAAGAATTAAAAAACCTAGGGCTTCTCGAAACGTGGTTAATACATCTGGCGACTGAAGATTTCTGTCTTCTGGGATCTTGCGTCGTGCAGTCTCGTAGAAATCGCCTTGATGATGTTGGCAGCGAAAAAACTCTTAAATGTCGATAAACTTCTACCAGACAACAGAACACAACAACCCAGATGACAGACATCTTCATACTCGCCGCCGTGAGAACCTCAAATATCACCTTTTTACTCCATTCGGGGCATGCTTTTATCTTTCTCTTTCAATCTTAAAAACAACAGAAATTTGCGCAGTGTACAAATCATCGGTGTTAAGTTATGAACAAGACTGTACAATACGCACTGCAGTGATTTAGTGTTCCGATAACCTCTAGTTGTTTCTTATGACTCATCAACTGACCTTCATCACGTAATATCCTACCACAGGTTGAGAACTTTTGTGTTCCGGTGCATTGCATCATGGGTATTGCCCAAGTCAAACGTCTCCGTCTACAAGCAACACAAACAATGGAGGTGTTGACACGAAGAGCGAATCGAATAGCCTTGAGGAAGCAGAAAGGATCGATCGCATGACATTTATCACGTGGAGCAAGAATCACAAATAAATCGGAAAGACTACATCTAACATGAATGAAAGCGATGTTCATTACGTGAGGTTATTACGATCGGCCTTAAACCAATAAAATATTTCCAAGCCACAAAACCAAGTATTATGTAGGTACCATTGAGTAAATGCACGCAACATGTAAACTTTTGAATAGAGCGCGTAAGATATGTTGATATGGTCTGGTTATAATGAACAGCTACATATAATAAGCCTACGATGATGCTGTGGTCTAGTCCATTATAACGGAAGAACGTGTGTTAATATTATCTAATCCATAATTACTGGAAAAAAAAAATAATTATGTTGATAATGGGAGCTGATTATGAAAATATGTGACATGGCCTAATCAATGATACCAAACTCATATACGATTCAGGCTTTCTTGGCCAAACACAACATTCCTCTGGTTCGTCAGGCTCCCTACTCTCCTGACATGGCTCCTTGTGATTTTTGGCTGTTCCCCCAAGCTGAAAAGGACCGGATTTGAGTCACGAGACGGCGACGGCCCAGCTGTACTCCATTCCCAAAGAGGCCTTCCAGAAATGCTTCCAACAATGGTGGGACCGCTGGGAGAAGAGTGTGCAGTCCCAAGGAGAATACTTTGAAGGGGATTAGGGTTTCAGACCTCCAGGTGAGTAATTGTATTTTTCCCGGCCAAAGGTCCGATACTTTTTGAACAGACCTCGTATATATTGACATGTATTAACCCGTCATACATATTGATATATTTTCCTTCTGAACGGTTAAATTGCATTTAAGCCAATAAAAGCTTCCATTTCATAATTAACTTGAGAAAAAATGGCAACAACGTGGTTGAAGGTACAGTAATTCATTACGGTCTAGTTTGCTGATCATGAGAATTATTAAAAACTGAACATTTTATATTCTCGGTGCCACTGACAAAGAATATTTTCAACAGTACTGTCCAATTTCAGTTAAAATAAAATATGCAGAAATTGTCTGGCCGGCTTTCAGGTTTACTGCTAACGTAAACTTCGCAGCCCGCGACCTGCTCACCTGATCATGAAGATCTTCCAGCACCGATTCTGTCACAATTCCTAGTTCCTCCCAGTTCTGGCCAGGATATTCTTGTCCTGCGACATCATCCTTTGCATCCCCATAACCCTCAGTCCTCTCAGACGTCCCTGATGTCTGTGGCACACTCCCTTCAAAACCCTTCACACTTTCCCGAGAACTTCGCTTGACTGCAGCCTGGTCGGAAGACTGTTCCTGCATGTCTGCTGATATCTCCGAGTACAGCGGTTTCTGACGATACAGAGAACTCGGTCGTTTGGGTTTATTCCTAGCAGGAATTATGGGCAAAGGAATTTGACTCTGCAGAACGGAAGACATTCTTTTATCTTTCTGTCCCACGTCTCCTCCCGCGACTTCGGTTATGCCTCTCGTTGTTTCTACTTGCTCTTGCCTTGTATCTTCTACAGATCGCTGTTTTGTAAGTTTCGCCTTCCTTTTTCTTCCGCTTTCTACTGAATCTTGTCTCGTGTCTTGTACTGACACATTTCGTTTATCTTCTACCGACTCTAGCCTCAGGTCCTGCTCTGAAACGCTTCTGCCATTTTCTACAGCGTCCTGCCTTGTGTTTTCTGAACAATCCTGCATTGACGGTCTTCCTGTTCCGTCTCCAGGTGCACAAAGCGGCGCGGTTTCTATAAACTCTTGCTTAGCGTTTGCTCCAGAACCACGCCGTAAGCTTTCAAGGGAATCTTGTCTTTTGCCGTCTAGTAAATCTCGTCTTACATCAAGTACCATATCCTGTTTCACAAATTCTACAGAGTCTCGTCTCGGTTCCTCCAACATATCTTGTCTCAAATCGCCAAGCCTGTCTTGCCTTCCATGCACCATCGATTGCCGTCTCGATTCACGTAACATATCACCATCTGTTGCCTGCGATATCGATTCTCGTCTTGAAGACTCGCGTAACAAATTTTCCTTTCTGCAGACATTTGCGTCGCCGGCAGTGTCTGGTGTGATTACTCGAACAGCGCTGTTCACTGCAATTTCATCTACATGATCGTCCTGTGATATTATACGCCCGCCACTGACTTCACCATCTTCACTGTCCTGTGGCGGATTCCCGTCGCCATCTTGCTGTTCGACTGTGGTCTCCTCGCTGTCCGGTGTGCGCATCATCACCATCTCCCCGCCGAACCGAACACGACGTGGAGTTCTTCTTACAGGTTGATCAGACACGGCTACATCATCATCGTCGTTGTAATCCTCATCATCCGTCAGAACCTTCATGACAAAATCGTTGTTGTACACCCTGTAACCTTCATTATCTACACCAGTTCCACTTCCCTCGGCGTATTCTGTCTCTTCACCCTGATCGGCAAGGGCAGTTTCGCCATGGAAAAACTTTTCCTCTGGAGACCTGTTTCCTTCCTCTAATATAGTCATCATTATCGCAGCATCCTCATTGAATTTAATTTCAGTTTCAAGAATCACGCGACTGAAGTGCAGGACGTCATCGTCCAATGCATCTCCCGCCATCACAGTCAAAGTTTCATTCGTATCTTCTTTATTTGCCAAAAGAGACACCGCCCTCTCGTCTATTTCCACTTCAAGTTCCTCATTTTCATCCGTATAACGTCTATCCGCTATTATCCCCTGAATACCGGCGTTTTTCTCTGAGTACACTTCTCTATAATTTCCGCACTCATTATTATCAATAATGCCTACTCCGCCATAAGAGTTATCCCGTTCACAGTTTTCGATGTCTTCGGTAGAGAAACGGTCCACTTCGTTCATCAGATCGACGTTACCTGTGGCGTCATCTTTGGGAGATGGAGAATCTACTATATTTTCGCTACTGCCAGACTTGTCACCTAGAAAGATTAGATTTTGATTCTGGTCTCTCAGAAGTGCATCTTCCGGAGACATTATTGAAGAGGACGTTGCTCCGAGAGGCGGGGTTGAGCCGTCACTCCAATATCCATGTCCACTGTTCGAGCTGTCCAGGGAATTCCCTTTAAGAAACGAGTCCTCTGCAGGAGGTGGTACATGCAGATCGATACCAGAATCACCTAGGTGCATTCTCACGTCGTAGACTTGACAGAGGATATCAAAATCTTTTTTGCACTGAGGATGAAATCCCTCAAGAAAACGGTCAAACCTTGTTTCTCCCACCATCTCCCTTATCCTCACCAGTGTCTTGAGAGACTGCTCTTGGTATGTGTCATGCACCAACTTTTTCGACAAAGCGCTGACCAAATGAATGAGTCCTGTCTGAGAAATAAGTACAATGCCGTTTGTTGGGGTAAGGAGAGGGCTGACAAGGGACGGAATGCTGAGAATCACACCCATAGCAATGTTTCCTTTCGCTACACTTCCTGATGTCTGCTTCTCGAGACCCTCGACTACAATGTTCCGGAGAACCGTTTCAGGGTCAGTCGACTGGTTTAGGTAAACCCCTAGTGTATCCAGCGCCCCTTTCCGTACCGACGGGGCTGAGTGCCCTAGATTGTACGTCAATTCCTTAAGCAGAACCGGCATCATGTATCTGTCCAATTCACTCAGTTCCATTACCGGTATCAGATCCACGAGAACCCTAAGAGCGTGCCCGCGCACTTCCCACTCGAGATCAGACAAACGAGCAGCAAACTCCGCGAACAACATATCTTTGTCGATTTCGGGTGGAATTCGTTGATTCTTGATTACGTATTCCCACAGTGGTGTCAGCTGAAGGAGTTTACCGGAACTATTAGGCCTTGTTGTATTTTTCTGAGTCCCCTGAATTTCAAACGCCGGTGACGATGTGTCAGGTTGCAATGCCTTCAGACCCTCCATAACTTCGCCTTCTTCTTGTCTTCGCTCACTGGGAGAACGTCTAAGTAAATCTGTTCCACAGAAGAATTCGCCGGAGATTAAATGTAACTGTTTGTTTGATGGGCCGACAGTGGAATCGTCTATGCGTAGCCAACGCCGAAAGTTTCCCCCTGTAACCCCAGGGGTACGGCTCCGCCAACACATTGATCACAAAACTCACATCACGAGACGCGGCCGGGCACATGGAAACTGACCCAGTGTGACCCGCTGCTGGGGCGGGAAGCCACTGCGTCCCCTCGCTCTGCGACGCGCATGTACATTCGCTGCTACGGAAAGGAGGAGAGTGTCCAATGCGTTCACCGCTCCGAGCCTGAGTCTCGAAACTTTTCTTTTGTACAAAAACGGAAAAACTTGGATCGTATCTACTTTATTATTATTATTATTATGAATTGTTTAATTGGTCCACAAGCAGCCAAAAACTTCAGGCGTGTTGCCGTCATAACTCGGATGCTTGCAGGCCAGATGAAACTGTAGTCACGGCTCGAACCACGAGATAGGCGGCTACAGTGAGTATTATTATTATTGTAGTTATTGTTATGGTATTCTGGCTGTTGATGCAGCACACCAGTAATTAATAATTTAGTAAAGAAGTGAATTATTACTATCATCATCACTGACACTGTTGGTATTCGTGTGCCTTCGAGTCAAATAAGAGTATTTTCTGCATTCAGCGTGTGAGGTGAGCAGTGCATTTAAGAGAGACAATCCTTCAGCTAGGTGCGTCACTGCTGCAAATGGTACATGCAGGTTTATGGACATGTTTGGCAAAAACCATGTTTGCCTGTCATACCTTCTTTGCTATTGGAAAACACTAACAAAGTAAATGGATGGAACTGATATAAGGCTCCTTACTGAATTCACAGAAACTTAAAACCAGAGTCTGGTGCGGTTGGACGCTGAAGTTTCAAGCTAACAACTATGTATTTTATTTCTTTAAAACTTGTCCTTGATAAAGAAATCAACGTAAGTGAAATCGCTAGGCCCTTAGTGAAGATCTACTATAGTTAGAATAATTTTGAGCCTCAAGAAGTCATAAACTGCTAACAAAATCAGCCTATTGCATGCGAACTATATAAATATACAAATTAAGTTCGTGAACATGTAATTGGGCTAATAGAACAGAATTTGTCTTCTCTGGAACACTATAAATATCGGTTACAATTCATTTATAAAGTAATCACTGAGATCATTAAGTCAATTAGCGTGACATTACGAAAGACGAAATAAATTACTAATACGTATTTAATTTAAAACGGAAAGCTATTAGAACTTTCAAAAGGCAGGTATCCAGCACCCTGTAACGACATAACAAACTTAAATTACCTCACGAAATTAAGGGTAGATTACTCCTTAGATTACACTGACGTTACAAAAATTTTCTTTACGCCACATCACATAGGTCAATGTTGCACTAATATAAATCTAGTTGAGCGTCTTAGTTCATTCTTGCGCTCATGGTGTCCACGTCACTATTGTGTGTGTCCCAAAAATTACCCCTCTCTCCAGCAATGTGTTCAACAATGGAAACCATAGGCTGAGTGACTATCACTTCCCTGTAGTGAAGCACAACACTAAACCCCATTAAAGTAGTTTTGTAACACGTCCGAACATTTACGCGGCACAGACTGTACAAACTCGATAGGTCGTTGACGGATGTCATTACCATTATTCACACGACAGAAACTCTAATGAAACACTGACAATGGCAACACAATGAACCTATTTCTCATACACTTTAGAAGATAACTACAAAATTGTGAAATAGCCCAGTAACAAAAGACCGAGCTAGGTACGAAGTAACTAACTCAATTCTTGAACTATAGATCGACACTATTATCTTTTTAGAGGAAGATTACGGGTTGCCCAGATGGCTGCCATTCGAATCTCTTGTAATGCAGGCGTATTACAGTTTTTTGTGCAGAAATATGGAGCTATCGCAATGAATTCTGTGCATTAACGGACTAAGAGCCAGTCGCTGGTTCGACTGTATACAGCCTTTGTAAAACCATTGTAATGGAGTATAGTCACATTCAGAAGCGAAGGTATAGGATAAGGCATAAGATGAAGTGTTTTAAAAAACGCCTGATGCAGTCCAAAATAAAGGCGTTTTCAAGTATAAGTACCGCTCAATAACAAAAGAATCCAAAGACATTAATCACTGACTAAAACTATTACTCCTGTTTCGTTCATACTGCTATTGTAAATGAATTGATTATGAAGCTGTGGATATTAACCCGGTTATAGACCCAAAGAAAAACGGAGACTTCTGAAAAAATTCTGTTTTTGGTCAGAAGTTTCAGTAGCTTCCACCAAGTTTCGTCGCCACCCTGACTGGTGAGTTCGCCTGCAGGATCCTGTTTAGGCTACACGCAGCTCTGTGCTGTAGAAGAAGTTGCCGCAATATCCCGGGGAATAGAATAACATTTCAGGCAAGGATATTCAGCCAGATTTAATTTTAACATTTTGTCTGTCCTTCTCCGTTCAATTTTTGTACAGATCCACAAGTACAAACACGTGTCTGCATGTACACGTGCGTGGTACGTATACATGCAGACACACATGCATGCCTCAAGATGGCTGTCTTCTATGTTGCTGCGTCGCTATCATCGCCCTGATGATGGAGGCAGGAAGCTTCTCTGAAACGTCCGAAAACGTGTACCAGGATACAACCCAAAAGACAGCCATCTTCATAACCGCCGAAGTCAGAACCTCGAATCTTACATTCAAGTCAAATGACGAAGTTCTCATGTTCCATAAAAGTCGTAGAACTCCTTAACCACTGTAGTATTTTTTAATATTATGCCTTGCCTAGTTTCGTTTCTAAACAAAACCTGCCTTATGGTATCACAATGTCTGTCAATGTGTTTGTTTATCATTCTTATTAGTTATTCAAGTGTCCCTACCACCTTCATGAAATAAAGCCCTACGTAAGACGCTAATAGTCGTTCAGCTAGTAAATAAATTCTCTGCCTTTACAGCAACCAAAAAGCTCATCCACGTAGACTCTTACAAAGATTTAGGAAGCCTCTACAATAATCAGAGAAAGATAAGATTAAAATTAGGCTTTGGGGCCACGAAGAGAACGTAGCAGTTGTTTCTGCTGCAAATGAAGCATCCATTAGCAGACACTATCGGGGATACTGCGGTCTAAATATGGACTAATGGAGCAAACATTGTGCGTGCTATGGTCAAGACACGAAACTGACTGACCGTGAAAAGATTCTTCGCTCAGACTAGAAATCCCTGTAACCTATCTGCTGAAATGTTTGCACGCCTTGATATTTTGCTATACGTTATCTTATCTTCTTATCAATTTTGTTTAATTTTACTTTAAAACGCTATTTCTTCTTAGAAACGTAGCTTGGTAGATATGAGGTCGGTTTAACTTCATCGGTGATGCCTGACCTTCAATGCAACAAACAGGGCAATTCAAAACTCAGGACTGTCACTATAAATATGAAAGTAATGCAACCACATAGTTTTATAGTAGCATTTCCTCTACATGACAGCTAATGATTACATCACAATGAATCCATATCAACAGATTCGTTTACAAAAATGTTATCACCACATAAAGACGAAGTTCGAAGCAACGTTAATAGATGCCTTCAAATACCCTAGGTCTACACCCTTAATACATCAAGTTAGCCTATAATGTTGTTCGTTTGTTTTCAAAATCTCCTACTACTATATTTCCAATGTAACGGCATTATTATAGGAAAACCACGGAGGCAGAACACCGAATGATGGCTAACGAACGTGGCACGTCCTGAACAAAAAAGTGGCCTGCATTTCTGTTGAGGTAACCAGATCATAACCTTCCACCATGGTGGACATTAATACAGCAAGAAATTCGTTAAAGACCTGTTAAAATAAATTTAAATTTAAATATTACTGTTGACAGCGTTTTAAATCACGACCAGTCTGTCGCTAGAGTTGGAAATTACGTCACACGACTTTCAGCACGCCCAGACTTAATGACGTCACACACTGACTACGCAGCTCACTCGCAAAGAAGTCCTTGGATGAACACCTTCGTCTCGTTTGCAATTTAAATTTCAGCTGCAATGTTCGCACTGAAAACAAACTGATTAAGGTTCTCTGATACATTTCCCGACTGCCAATTCCAACAGCCTCGCGGTCTTAAACCGTTCATGGTTTCGTAACCCGATTTTGGTCTAATTTTTCTGTATTCCGATACGAAGATTAACATTTTTGAAGTCTTAATTCTACATTTAACGGTTCTTTGTGAGCCGAAATTCGAATTAGGAAGCTCCCGCGTGCTAACCACCATACACTGATTAACAAATTTAATTAATGAAAATGATGAAAATTCAAAAGTCCACAGTATAAGATCCAGCCTAAAAACGTCAAAATACATAAATGGTCAAAGAAAGACCCAAATAATTGATAATCAGCTAATATGTTCCATTAAAACCCAGTCCTTCTTGATTTTCTTAATCCTTTACAACGGTCTAGGCTTATTCTAAAGCGAAGATGAAACAACTGATGATAAAGCATCTCCTTTCAAACAGCTCTAAATCACTTTACAGGTTTAATCTAAACACACTTCTTTCATGGGCGTATAAAATTTAATGATAATGTTGAATAACATTTTACCCCTGATTCACAGGTTTCCTCTAAGTCTATACATTTCCGAAAAACTGTCTGACTGTTCCCCGTTTATTTGTCCGGTATCTGATGATTTTATCATGTCTCATCAGTACAGTGGACGCAAAATAACTCCGATCTTGGGCTGTCACATTAAGAGGGGAAGCGAAGATGAAGGGGTCAAGGGGGGGCAAGAAAACTGAAAACAATTTTTATTTTCAGTTTGCACACACTCGATGGCATTTTGACACACCGACTTTCAAACTACTGTAACGAAGATATAAAACACTAACAGGCACACGTTACTTCCACACATTCCGTAATTTTAAAGGAAGGGCTGGCTTATCTCTCCGTGTTTGCTATCGTTTCGCTCTGTTCCCATTCCTCCACGTGTGTACGCTCATCCAGGATCGAAGTTATCTTGCGTCCACTGTAGTTGATATTACGTCGGAGTCCACGCTGAAGCCCCACAATACTTCGGTTCCAACCAAATACGTACGGGATTGACGAGAAAAAGTAAGACAACATATTGTAAAATGCTAATAACAGATATATTAAAAGGCTCCGGAATGTAATCTGCTCTTAATTTTACATTGCAAATTTCGTCAATTGCATTTTGAAACAGAATAACAACATAAAAGTGAAAAACCAAGACGCAATGTTACGTAATCAACAAAGTACTTGCTTGTGATACAGTCCACCGCAAAGTTAACTTGTCTGCTAATTTGCACCTATTCTATAGTAGTTCAAACAAAGTCAGTTACCTTCGTTCACACTCAAGGTCGAACAAGAACATGTGTGACAGAGAGCAGAGAAGTGGAATAGAGAGACGAATGAACAGTACAACGGGAGATAACGTAGCCCAAGAAACGGAACAGCGAAACCTACTCAACACGCATACGTTGTGAGGCCGTAAGCGAGGATGGTTTTAAAAGGACAGTCTTACAGTCAAGTTGCCACGAATCAAAATCCTGTGTTGTTTGAAACTGACTAGAGACCAAAGTGATTTCAAGAGGACAACGGTGAAGCTATACTTCAAATCCGCAATTCCGTCGTCGTCGTCTCTTGTTTGATTTAGTACTGAGTAGGCGACGTGTTGTGTTCACACATGTGGAAACAATGTATGAGTGCTGTTTGCTACATGAGAAATGTTGTGTTGCATTTTTTGAAGAAAAGTACCATCTCCCATTTCGGACGACGATCTGTGGACGAACAGGGAAACGTGTTGAAACTCATCTCAGAATTTTAACAAGTTTCAACATCGACACTTCATGACGCGGATTAATATCAAGTATGTATTTAACTGGCACATTATTTGAAACTTTTAAGGACCAGAGGTTAAAATATCGACGGAAATTATGTGCTGTTTCTAATATCTGTCTATTAATTCACATGCACACATTTTAATTTGTGGAAGTCAACAATACTAATAAGATCATGGCATCACACTCGTGTTCCCTAGAGACACCAAATATCTACGTAGGCTTATACGTTCTATGATTCTAAGAACAGCAGAGATTTGAGCTTTTCACAGTAATGAAGCTGGATTGTGGTCTTCCGGGTTATGACGCCGTAGGTGGTAACAGCGTGTTGGTAAAACGTTTCGCCTCAAGATGGATGCAATATGTTACCCCTAAACGTCGGCAACCACCTGTAAGGATACACGGCGTCATAATTTAGAAGACAACACTCCTTTGAGAATAAATGTTTTGTTCCGACACAAAAGCTTCTACTGATTGACTACATTTATGAAATGACTATGAATCAATTATTATTTCCGCTTTCTGCGATATCTCCAAAATTTTCTGTGACAATTTTCATACACATCAAAATCTAGTTCACACGTTTCCATATGAGACTCACCGGTATTGTTGATATGGTAATCATGGTGACCTGCACTATACCAGTCGTCATGATGGCTTCAAGGTACGTTCATTCGAACTTGCGAACTGACCACTTCACTGTGCCTGTTCCTTGAGTCCAATCTGCAATAGGAATAAAAGCATAAGTCACCTACCAGATGACAGAAATGTCTCCCACTATGAATATTGATTGACCGGGTCACTGACCCTTCCGACACAGTACAGGAACACGTAAACTACTCAGATTACAGTTATAAGAATATATATCATATAGTAAAACAATAGAGACAGTTATTTACAGCTATTGACAACAAAAACCCGGTGTTTGGACAGTTAAATCACTCCAAAATTGATTAAGGGGCGGGACTTTCCTCTATGCATTCACCCCCTCCCCCAATCACTACCAGAAATATTAAAACTGTCGTGTTCACGGGATACTGACCCTTATGCTTCAAAGCAAATCCATGAGTGATTCTAATGCAGAGATAGTCAAAGTATGACAAGCGAAAAATAAACAAATACCAAACACACTTCGAAAATAAATCCACAGCCACTCCTCAGTTTTGCCATTTCCGTGCGACAGCAGCAACGCCATTAGTCAGATTGATCTGTACTTAACTTGCTTTATTTTAAAGTTCTGCTTCAGATCGGGTCTGAGTGTACTCTTATGAATGGTATAACTTTGAGCCCATGGGTAGGTTTTCATTTGTATGAGACTGTACGAACAATGCCGTGAATGAATATCAATAACTTTAATCCGTTTGAGCCTAAACATATCCACAAGTATCTAACTATTAGCCTCAGACCCAGATGCATTGTACGCCTATGACTTATGAAGTTGTTTGTTTGTTTGTTTTTTATTTCGTCTTCTGTCTGACGACAGGTCCGTATGAACAGGATCCTTCCATCCTTTTCTCGGACTGGGACCTGTTCATATACGTTCTTGGCACATGATCCAGAAGTGGTTTGCCATTGCCTTCTTCTGTGTGTGAATGGAGTAATTGTTGGGATGCCACGGATAAACCGGGGAAGCCCCCGGAGGAAAACTCCGTGTTGCCTAGACCACGGCCTTGCCCAACACAAGTTATAAATTCGGGCACCGCCGGGAATCGAACCCGAGACCCCAGGATTACAAGGCCACCGTGGCTTACTTATGCAGTATTTACGCAGAAATCAATGATTTCGAGAAAATCACAAACACAGAGTGCGCACGTACTGAAGAATTAATCTCTTCACAACAGTGGCCTGACATTCGAGATTTTGAGTTAATTCCATTTTCTTTCAGATGCCCAAAATGCGAATACGTCTAGGCCGAGTCCATAGTTCGTACATCATTGGAATTGGAACACTGGTGCTTCTAATCTTCTACCTCAGCTCCAATGATCGTGACTCCCGTGGGAATGTCGACAGGCAGGATAAAGAGCGCGAAGAGCTGAAAGATTCTGTCGATAGTAAATCCGACTTCAGTACTTATATTGTAAGTACTTGGATGATCATCTAAATTGAGGACGAGAATCAACACAATCAGGACATCAGGAAAATTAACTCAAATTCTTACGTGGATGACCTAGGGCTAGGGTATCCACTAAACGATTTCAGGGTGTGCTGAGCGTCACCTAAACTTCCCTATACATTCACTTAAACTTTTTACAATTTTCCCACAATTATTTCTACAATTAATATACGTAGATATTCATTTGGGTCTAACACAAAGTTTTGCTGAACGTTTATAATTTCGTTCTAAGAATATTCATAGGACTCAAAAACCGCTGAGGCGAGTGAACACACTGGAGTTCCACTCTGTTCAGCTCCGAGTGTTTCTGGTACCCACGATTTGTCGTCGGCTGCGTTTTGAATCCCTTAAACTTGCCTTTGGGGGAATATGTAAAGAAAACCTGAACACAGCCAGACATTTTGAAAACTCGGCTCCATTGCTCACTTACATGGCTGTATATACTGAATACTGCCATTATCATCAGTATCTTCAGCGCAATACTTGCATACAGGATTTTATACTCAGCTCTCACTAACTCTTATTACGAACTCACAGTTCGTCTTGTACATATTTCAGCAAACTTTAAGTAAAGAGGATTACACGATTAATCAGCGATAGTTGCCAGTTAAAAGTGGTCGGGCGGGCTAAGTACCTCACGTTTTTCGATAACTTAAAACACGCATGTTCGAATGTTGCTCAGGTCAATGACGTGTGTGTGTCCACCTTTCTCTGTGTTCGTGTGGGTAGTGGCCATGTGATGGGAGAATCCCTCATGCAAGGGTCGTACCAAATGTATAGGCTTAAAGGGTTTACAGTTCGAAAATCAATTCTGAATTCGAATAGGCCAGGAGGCCTAATGCGAAACAGTTGATCAGGCCTAAAATTACGATACGCGATTAATGCCAGAGAAATTATAAAATGATAATCAAAGAAGTGACGTTGTTCCAAAAGGAGAGGTCGCTGTCTTTCCAAACAAAAGAAAAGGCAGTGCCGAAATAAGCCTTGCTCGTTTCTATACCAGTCCTTCCTTCTTCAGGGTTTTTATGTTGAATAATCTCTGTATTTAATACACCACGATTAAATAACCCAAAAATTCTTAAAATGAAAACAATAAAATGTGCCGTGCGGTCAGTGGACTCTTTGTATTTTCCCGACCCTTGACACCTCTGCGGAGAACAGGTTTACAGACTTCAAACACTGCGGTTAATATAATTCATGTGGCATGCAGCACGTCACACTGAAGAACATTCGAAGCAGGTTCCAAAAGAACGTCTGCAGGCATTTCAGTTATCGATCCGTTCGGAGCAGAATTTCAACAATCACGATTCTGAAGACCTCTGAAACGTTGGTTAACATCTACCAGTCTACACGGCGCAACAACCCAGAAGACAGAAATCTTCGTACTCACCGCTGTGTCGCCCTGATGACAGAGGCAGTATGACCTCTGAAACGTTGGTAAACATCGACCATACTACACGGCGCAACAACCCAGAAGACAGAAATCTTCATACTAAGAATCGCCCTGATGACGGATGCAGTATGACTTCGGAAACGTTGGTAAACATCTACCAGACTACACAGCGCAACAACCCAGAAGACAGAAATCTTCATGCTAAGGATCGCCCTGATGACGGAGGCAGTATGACCTCTGAAACGTTGGTAAACACCGACCAGACTACACGGCGCAACAACCCAGAAGACAGAAGTCTTCATACTAAGAATCGCCCTGATGACGGAGGCAGTATGACCTCAGAAACGTTGGTAAACATCGACCAGACTACACAGCCCAACAACCCAGAAGACAAAAATCTTCATACTCTTCGCCCTGATGACGGAGGCAGTATGACCTCTGAAACGTTGGTAAACATCGACCAGACTACACACCGCAACAACCCAGAAAACAGAAATCTTCATACTAAGAATCGCCCTGATGACGGAGGCAGTATGACCTCAGAAACGTTGGTAAACATCGACCAGACTACACAGCCCAACAACCCAGAAGACAGAAATCTTCATCGCCCTGATGACGGAGGCAGTATGACCTCTGAAACGTTAGTAAACATCGACCAGACTACACAACGCAACAACCCAGAAGACAGAAATCTTCATACTCTGATGACGGAGGCAGTATGACCTCTGAAACGTTGGTAAACATCGACCAGACTACACAGCGCAACAACCCAGAAGACAGAAATCTTCATACTAAGAATCGCCCTGATGACGGAGGCAGTATGACCTCAGAAACGTTGGTAAACATCGACCAGACTACACGGCGCAACAACCCAGAAGACAGAAATCTTCATACTAAGAATCGCCCTGATGACGGAGGCAGTATGACCTCAGAAACGTTGGTAAACATCGACCAGACTACACAGCGCAACAACCCAGAAGACAGAAATCTTCATACTAAGAATCGCCCTGATGACGGAGGCAGTATGACCTCGGAAACGTTGGTAAACATCGACCAGACTACACAGCCAAACAACCCAGAAGACAGAAATCTTCATACTCATCGCCCTGATGACGGAGGCAGTATGACCTCTGAAACGTTAGTAAACATCGACCAGACTACACAACGCAACAACCCAGAAGACAGAAATCTTCATACTCTGATGACGGAGGCAGTATTACCTCTGAAATGTTGGTAAACATCGACCAGACTACACAGCGCAACAACCCAGAAGACAGAAATCTTCATACTAAGAATCGCCCTGATGACGGAGGCAGTATGACCTCTGAAACTTTGGTAAACATCGACCAGACTACACAGCGCAACAACCCAGAAGACAGATATCTTCATACTAAGAATCGCCCTGATGACGGAGGCAGTATGACCTCAGAAACGTTGGTAAACATCGACCAGACTACACAGCCCAACAACCCAGAAGACAGAAATCTTCATACTCATCGCCCTGATGACGGAGGCAGTATGACCTCTGAAACGTTAGTAAACATCGACCAGACTACACAACGCAACAACCCAGAAGACAGAAATCTTCATACTCTGATGACGGAGGCAGTATGACCTCTGAAACGTTGGTAAACATCGACCAGACTACACAGCGCAACAACCCAGAAGACAGAAATCTTCATACTAAGAATCGCCCTGATGACGGAGGCAGTATGACCTCTGAAACGTTGGTAAACATCGACCAGACTACACAGCGCAACAACCCAGAAGACAGAAATCTTCATACTATGAATCGCCCTGATGACGGAGGCAGTATGACCTCTGAAACGTTGGTAAACATCGACCAGACTACACGGCGCAACAACCCAGAAGACAGAAATCTTCATATTCTGATGACGGAGGCAGTATGACCTCTGAAACGTTGGTTAACATCTACCAGACTACACAGCGCAACAACCCAGAAGACAGAAATCTTCATACTAAGAATCGCCCTGATGACGGAGGCAGTATGACCTCTGAAACGTTGGTTAACATCGATCAGACTACACAGCGCAACAACCCAGAAGACAGAAATCTTCATACTAAGAATCGCCCTGATGACGGAGGCTGTATGACCTCTGAAACGTTGGTTAATATCGACCAGACTACACAGCGCAACAACCCAGAAGACAGAAATCTTCAGAATCGTGATTGTTAAAACCTCAAATAATACAATCACGATTTTCGTTTCGGTCTGAGACAACGTTTGTTCATTATTCATATATTATGCTGGACATTGACCATTGTCTAAAATATACTTCATGTACGTTTCAGCACTTTGCTGTTCTCCCGCATTCAGGTTATTGATTGTCGTACTTTTAATGGAAACAACTAGGATGAAATCCGGGACCTTTTCAATACTACGCTACTGCCTAAACACTATACCGCAGGGGCAGCCAAAAAGTGGTTGATGTTACGACTTTACTAACATCATTCATGCTAACTGGCAACTTCCTCTGTTGAAGAGAAGACATCAGAAAGGCCATCCAGCAATGTCAAGGTTCTTTTATGGCCACTGTTATTTTACCATGGGCCTTTATAAACTCTGAATTGATTTTCTAAGACGAAAATATCAAATGTGTTCTGTAGAAATGTATGCACCGTACAGACAATAGACTGCAGCCAGGGTCAGACTATTTGCTGATAAACTGCATAAATAAACAGACACAAAACACAATCATTGAAGTAGGATTTGATGTTTTCACGGCGGTGAGTCTGAAGATGGCGGCCTTCGGTGTTCTTACGCCGTGCAGTCTGGTAGATTTCCACCACTTCAGAGGTCCTTGCTGTTTCCATCATAAAGGCGATTCATCGCCCTGATGATGGAAACAGGAAGGACATCTTTACCCTAGCACTGGTGACATGTGCATAACAAAATAATAAAACAAAATAAGGAAATAAAGACTGAAGAGGGCGTTGGAATTTTAACAAGGATTATGGGCGAGCCAGTCACTGAACCAGTTAATTTTGTTAATGAATTAGTACGTGAGTAAGTTAAGAGTCCACGAATTAACTTTTCAGTAAGACTGTCAGTGAGCTAGGTTCTTTTGGGTTAGTTAAAAATTTATGTCAGTGCTTCAATAAGTCAACCGAGTCAATTACTTAACTGGTTACTCTTTGAATTAGTCACAAAGTTGACTGTTTAATGACCGAGCTATGTGATTGAGGTTCTGTGTTTTGTCAATGAAAGAGAGTGGTAGTTATTTCTGTCAGATGATCAGTCAGCTTCTTAGTGAATTAATTATGTCAGTCAGTCACAGACAAATGATAACTGTCAGTCAGGCAGTCAGTCAGAAGTAACTCGGTTTAAATAAATAAAGCATTAGTTTCTTACAACGGAAACCCAAGATACATACCGGAAGAGCAAACTGAAAACATTTGGATGTCGCTGTGTTCTGCAGAGAGAGGCCGAGGCAGAGAACAGCGAACGGCTGCAGAGGATTCAACAGGTGTGTCACCGCTACAACCTGGGGCTGTACAAGCATTCGGCCGGGCCACCCAAGTTCAAACACCCTCCCACCCCTCAGTACAGCGTGTTCTACATAGACAGGTAAGCGGGTGCAAGCCACGGGTTGGAAGACCGGGTTCTGTTTCTCGATAGGCGCAAGGATTTGTATCTGTCTTCTAGGACGTTGCGCCGTGTAGTCTCGAAGAAACTTACAGACGTTTCAGGTGTGCCTACTACCTCCACCATAAGGGCAATGACTCATCGCAACATCCAAGAAGATACACAATTTGTGCCTGTAAAACTTTCTCATTACAGAAGCTTCATTTCATCTGAATTCAGAGCTCTGTTTGACGAACTGAAACTCGCCTACAATTTACGGCGCACCAAGTATATAACTACTCGTAACTCTTTTCAGGGAGCACAAATTAACATGGTGTCCGATCTACAAAGCCGCCTCCTCTACGTGGTTGTACAACTTATGCTTATTGGCTGGCTATTCGGAAGAATACATCGCAGAGAACCATAAGCAGATCAACCAACTGGCGAGGGAAGCATTCCCGGAGCTCGACCACACTGAAGCTGAAGAGGTACTGGAAGGCGCATGCGTACTACTGGTTTCACATGTCAGCATTCCATACTGAAAATACAGTTTCTGGACGCAGAAATAACATAATAGCTAGCCATAACGAAGCATTCGTCACTGCTTGTCATACAGTTTCTATTTAAAGTTTTAAAAATTTACATACTAAGGATTTGGACAGAAACAGACTACCGTTTGGACATCTGTCGTGTTACAAAAGAAGCACACACAGACCACTTCTAAAACTCCACGCATTTTTAATCCCGGCATTAAATGGATTCAGTGACCATCTTCGTGGGCAAACTCTTTGCATATTTTAAGAGCCACTGGTACTCCCTGGGATCGTTTTGGACGCGGAGATAAAAAGACAAATACAACTGCTGTACCAGAAACACAAACCAGGCAGTTCAGATCGCAGTCATTACAGTTACATAAATGATTGGAGATTTTATACACAGAAAACACGGATGCTGTAATCTCTGGCTTTAGACATGCTCTTGTACTTGCAGGCGTTCCATAGCACCCTGAAGCTGATGGTGGTCCGACACCCGTTCGAACGGCTGTTGTCTGCATACCGAGACAAACTAGAGAATACGCGGATAGGCTCCGAGCAGGGGACAGCACATTTCTACCTCAAGTACGGAAGCCGCATCGTTGCGAAGTTTCGGCAAGGGGGCAATGGCACCCGCACGCAGTCGCTTCTGAAACCCGGGCAGTACTTGTGGGACCCCCAGCTGCCTGAACCCGCGGGATTCGAACCAACGTTCAAGGAGTTCGTTAGGTAAAGCAAATTCTAGATTGCATGTCATAACGACTGATTATCGCTGCTTCGTATTCGGAAAGGCGTGGCTTTAAACCTTGGCTCAAAGAACAGCAATCATAAGGTTTTCGTGGTTTAAGTCCCTCCATGCAAATGCCAAGTTAGCACTTTAAATTTGGCCACGACCACTTTGTTCCACATCCTTTCCAATTCATTATTCAGTAATGGGGAGTGGTGGAATAACTTCATGCACTCCTAAACCTTGACAATATATGCTCAGTAGTCAGTTTCATGCTCCAGTTGCTTTACCCCTGGGTAATGAGGCTTTAGTACCTACTGGATAGGCTGGGTGGATCCCTCAACTGGTCTGAATATTGTGGCAAAAAAAAAAACCCTGACCCTGTCAGAACTGACTCAGGACAGTGTTCTGTGATGCACTTTGAGACTGAATTTATTAATCGTTCACCTGTATTTCTCCCACTTTTTTAACTTATGGCTAAGCAAAACTAAATTCTCAGCATTCGATGCTCTGAGAAGTCTAGCATAGATTACTTGGCAATAAAAGCAATGTAGTCACACCTCTTGCCTTGTTTCCAGGTACCTGATTGACGTCGATGTCATTCTGTACTCAGATGACCACTGGATTCCCTTTTACTTATTTTGTACACCTTGTCTGCTTAACTATGACATAATTTCCAAAGTGGAGACGATGCTACGAGATCAGGTGTATGTGATTCGGGCTGCTGGACTTCAGGGCCTGATTCGACCCCGATGGAAGCACAAAACTTACAGTGAGGATGGCAAAGAAACATCAAGGAGATACTTCTCACAGTTATCAAAACAAGAAGTAAAGAGATTGTATGAAAAATATAAACTAGATTTTGAATTATTTGATTATAAAGTTGACGATTATTTACAATATGCTACAGCATGAGTTATACATTCTTATTGGAAATGACAATATAATGTTGGGAGAGGTAAGTAACGACCAGCTTATCCTTAGCTGTCAGCATTAGGGAAACCAGGTGTCAAGAAATCTACCAAATCAATATGGAATATAAAAATACATCAACAACAGAAAAACATTATATTCATACCAAAGAGAGCAGTGAAAGGCAGAAGAAAAATGAAGTGACTGAAGTAAATCCAGGTTAGGTTAGGATAGCATATGAAAGAAATGATGGAGTGATACTACGGAACACGTACATTATAGTAAAGACCATAACTAAGATTGGAAAAAACTCATGGAATGGAAACTAATGTTAAGGTCAGAATCTTTTATCTTTCTGTCTTTCCAAAATCTCCAAAACTCAAATGTTCCTTACTCATGTATGACTTCCTGTTATTCTCAAGTTGTATTTTAGCTCTAACGAGCAAACTGCTTATCACAATCGTGGTACTCGGTTGTGATTGCACCTATGACGTGGCACTTGACAGAACTCAAGTCATAAGACTAAGGATGGAACAAATTAATCTTCAGGAAAGAGGATTTGAATGTGCTTAATGTAAGTTCACAGCCAGAAAAACTTCTGGGAGTACAATATTAAAATTAATCATAAATAAGATCTGAGGTGTGGACTGGATTCAAGTGGCTCAGGACATGATCCAATGGAAAAGTATTTTGAACATAACAATTTATATCCAATAAAAAAATGGCAAATTTCTTAATCAACTACTATCTACTTCTCAAAGAATCTGCTCCACAGAGTTAATTAGCGCAGGTCCAGTCACTTTTTGAATTGTGATGAATCCTTGGACTACATAAATTACATAGTTACTCCCCCTATACCAGAGTATCCATCAATGGAAATGATACAGATAAGAACGAAAGTTATGTTGACCATGAATAAGACACTCCGTGCATTTCTATCACTTTATAG
Organism: Zootermopsis nevadensis; assembly: GCF_977971745.1. Taxonomy (NCBI): domain Eukaryota; kingdom Metazoa; phylum Arthropoda; class Insecta; order Blattodea; family Termopsidae; genus Zootermopsis; species Zootermopsis nevadensis. The sequence goes on along the minus strand of NW_028259149.1, from coordinate 11,552,122 downwards.
CACGTTACTTATTCTATTTTATAATCAACATTCCAGTTAATAAAAACTACCCACCCATAATCACAGTGTATTACATATTTTAAAACTACCATCAGCCTCCATTAATTTGTCTATGGTGAGTGATAGGGTTCGCAGTGGCCGCGTGGTTGCTGGGACCGTGGGTTTGAATCCCACTCGAGCCATGGATGTCTGTCCGCGATGTTCTGTGTTGTGTTGTGCTGTTCTGTGTACAGGTAGAGGCCTTGTGACGGGCCGATCCCTCGTCCAAGGAGTCCTACCGAATGTCTATAGATCGTGCCAACAAAAAGTTGGGACCCGCAGTGCTCAGGCACTTGAAGAACGGGTTGTTCCCAGTATGGTGAGTGATGACTATTTCTGGGGGGCTTGTTCCCAATTGTAGTAGTTTCTTTTATTCAGGCTACGTTCTAAATAAACTATGAAGAAATGTGTAAGCTGTATGAAAAAAATATCTAAAAGTAGTAGTAGTCTCAACCAAATAAACACGTACTGCTTGGTAAAGGCCTTAAAATTATACACAGATAATGTAAAAAAGAAAGTGGATAACATTTCAATACTTTGGTATCTTTATCATGCATATTTTGCACAAACAAAATTCACTACAAAAGTGAGTAACATGTGTCTCATTACATATTAACATACACTTTTAAATATATAAATTATCTAAATAATACTTTAAAAATGAAAAGCCTCATTCCAGATGTAATGCATTAAATTACAATAAAATAAATGTAATTACTGGACAGACTTAATTAATCGTACAGGAACACACTTTGAAATAAGTCTTAGGAAGAACTTAACTTTTGTTTGCTGTTCAGTGCAGAGAAAATTGTCACACATCTTGAACCATTTTTTTTTTCAGTTGGAATGCCCAAAACATAGTTTTGCATTCTCGTGCGTCTCATTTTGAACTTTAGAATACTGGGCTATTATATTAATGAAATGCTGAATACCAGTTTCATAACAATTCTTCAGAGACAAGCAGTTTTTTATATTATATGCGCAATATGGCATTTATAATAAAGTTCAGCAAACATTACACCAAAAGGTAATTATTTATACCATATTTATTTAGATTTATATGGTACTTCTGCATTAGATTGGTTCTGAATGTTCTGACAATGGATTTATTATGGCAGTCACGGTAAATGACGATGGTTTTAAGAAGCAGCATCATTGTGAAACAGATGGTGTGGCGGATGTGCCACACACTTCACACTTGTCCACTACATGGTATTGGAAGTGCAATGTGTTGAAATCTTCCGTCAGTCCCTTGTCGGTAGTCAAAATGTTGGCACGGGAGGTAACAGTGTGAGATCTCTCACCAGGAGACTTTCAGCGATTAGGGTTGTAAAGTCTTGGTTGAAAGGACATACTTACTCTGAAGAGCATTTCAGAGAATTATGTACTGTACAGCTGATGGAAGAAGTCTGTAAATCCCCGAAGACAATACTTTGAGGGCAGGATTGCGTAATCTTGAATTTTCATCAGCAGCCGATGATAATAAATCCATTATAAAAACTTTATGAACCAACTCTGTATAACTTTTTACTTCCATACAATGTCTAGAATATCTTATTCTGATCATACAATTATGTTAAAAATATAACCAATACCATTGAAGAAATTAAACAGTGCTTGAAACTGAATTTCAGCACCCTTCTCAAACTGAAAAGTACAGTCATTATCACATCTGCGTGCTCTTAAAATATGAATTTTTGGTTTAAAGTGACTGAAGGATAGGTATTTGTTTATTAGGCAGTCATTAACAGGCAATATGGTGGATGAAGGCATGGCAATGATGAACAGTAATGGAGATAAGGTCTCTTAAAATGTTAACATAATACCAAATAAAACTACATACATGTTTTACATGAACCTTTTATTGTATACGAGGAGCGATCGGAAAGTTTCAAGACTGTGTCAATAGGGGGGCGAACTGGATGTAGTACGAGCTTCTGCCGCTAGGGGGTGCGGCCTACATTCATAGTGAATCAGTGTGCCAGCCGGCGTCATCGAATTAGCATTTGTTTCTTAGTTACGGGCGTTTTGGTAGTGCATTACACCGACCCTACTGCGATTTCGGAATGGTGTGCGCATCAAATTTTGCCAGACTCGCCAAAACGGCTACGGAAACCTATGAAATGCTAAAGCAAGCATTTGGGGAGTCCGCAATGGGTCGTGCACAAACTTTTGTGTGGCATTCACGTTTTAAAAATGGCCGAACCTCTGTCGATGATGACGAGCGTTCTGGACGACCATCTTCGAGCACAACGGCCGAAAATGTTACGAAGATTCGGCAGGCCATTCACGAAGATCGACGTCGTACCATCAACGACTTGTGCGACATTGTTGGGATAGTCTATGGGACCTGTCAGCTGATTCTAAAGGAAGAACTCCACATGTGACGCATCCTGTCTGAGGACCAGAAGCAGAATCAACTTCTCGTTTGTCAGGAGCTCAAAGATCTTGCAAGAACCGACCCCAACTTCCTTTCTAAGCTCCGTGTGACTTCTTCCTCTTCCCAAAGATGAAAATTCAGCTAAAGGGAAGGAGATTTGAGACGATAGAAGAGATTCAGGCAGAATCGCAGATGGTGCTTGACAGGCTGACAAAGAAAGATTTCCAGGGATGCTTCCAGGCTTGGCAACGGCGCTGGGATCGTTGTGTTCACTCCCAGGGGAACTACTACGAGGGTGATGGATGAATTTAATACCTGAGATAAGTGTACAGGTTTTTATACGCGCAGTCTGGAAACCTTACGATCGCACCTTGTATAACTTGAACTGTCTTTCGGAATATCAGCTTTTCATTTTCTGATTTTTCAAAAACACATCCTATCGTGTAAACCAAGGATTCTCAGTCAATCCAGACTTGGGGCCGCATTCACTGCTGCATATCAACTTACAGGCCACAAAGTTATAAATGAGGACAAATTACTGACAATTCTTAGCAAACTTATTAAAAATGCTAATTTACTATTAGAAACTAATTCACATACAAAATCAGTCATTAGTGACAAATTTGGCACTTATCTTGCTTAAATGCTATTTCTAAATCAGCAATTCACCTGCATATCTCTAAGTGTTCGTTGGTAAGAAAAGTCACAGTCACTGAGTTATTGGCATTCGTTAAGCTGAACATTTGTTCATGGTGACAAGCACAGACAAATCTCATGACATTAACAGGTTCATTTTCTGACACCAGCTAACTACTTTATACCACACAGAGTGACATACGTAGGGCATTCAAAAAGTTCCCGGAATTATGGTATAGCACTGTAATGGTAGGACATATGGCAACGCTTACCTAATTACCTTCAAAGTAGGACCCTTGCACACACACACTTGCTCCATCGATCCTGCCATTGTTGGAAGCACGGCTTCGTTTGGAATCTTCCGGAGTCTGGCCGTCGCATTCGACACATCGCTGGTTGTGCAGCAATTCCTCGCCGAGAAAAGCATTCCCGTCATCACCCAACCACCATACTCTCCGGATCTCACTCCGAGTGACTTCTGGCTGTTCCCTACTCTGAAAATGGGCCACAAGGGGGCACGTTTCGCAACCATGGAGGACATCAAATCGAATGCGACGGCCAAACTCCGGAAGATTCCAAATGAAGCCTTCCGCCGGTGCTTCCAACAATGGCAGGATCGATGGAGCAAGTGTGTGTGTGCGCAAGGGTCCTACTTTGAAGGTGATTATGTAAGCGTTGCCATATGTCCTACCATTACAGTGCTATACCACAATTCTGGGAACTTTTTGACCTGCATGAAACATCAGCAGGCTACCTGTGGCCTGCAGGTTGAGAACCTGAGAACCCCCCTCCCACCCCCTGGTATAAATGGTTAAATTGTTAAATGACTGTTGCATGAACTCCTCATAACACAGAATTGACAGTGGACAGAAATTAACTGTGAAATTCAATGACTGTTACAAAGACCCGCATCGGAAGGGAGGACTGCAAAGTTACAGCACATACAGAGAGATAACCCAATACTTCCATGTACTATTGGACGGGTTCCTGCGATGCAAGTGTTTTATTCCTTTGGTTCACAAAATACAGGGTAGTATAAAAGTCAGTGCATAAAAATGCCATTGTGTACAACGTGAAAACTAAAAGGAAATAAATGTTTTCAGTTTCTATACATGCTCAGACAGACTCCTTGCCCTCTTGCTCCCTCATGGCCTCTTTTTTACCTTCCCCTGTTATTGTAATGTAGCTGAAGCTTGGAGATATTTTGTGTCCACTGTACAGACACTTCCCCAGACAGATCCAGAATACCACAAAAGACAAGAAACGAACTCAGTGACTCTAAATTTGTATGTGTAAAGTACATACAACAGCTTTTGCTTTGTTAAAGGAATACGACTATCTTAAGGAGATTCATAATTCAGTAAAGCGGCCCTGAGCAGATAAAGATAAAGCAATGATGATACTCAATGAATGATGTGTATTAAAAATTAAATTAAATCTGTGGCGTAACAGCTCCAGAGAGCCAAAGCCGACTAGCTTGACTGCTGGCCTCACGTTCACATGCCTACGCAGAGGTGAACGATCATCCAACCAGATATAGGGTGACGTGTGGTCAGCACGACGAACCCCCAGCCATTGCTAGCTTTCATGACCAGATTACGCTACTCATTGTAGCTCCCCAATTTCCTCATGATGCTGGGTTGGCACCGGTCCCATACACTGGTCAAAAGCTCATGAGAAAATTTCTTCTCCCCCGAGACCCGAACCAGAGCGCATTCCGTATCGCCGGTCCGAAGCATGATGCCTCAGACCGCGCGGCTAAGGCGCGGGACGAATGATGTGTATACATGCATAGAAATATCTGACTCACAAACACCTATGGACATGAAAGAGGCTATTACCTACAGTAATATTTGAATAATTTTGTCACAGAAATGCCAATTCACATGTAAGAACCATACATCAAGGAGCATGACATCTACACTTCATGGGCTGTTGTGAGACAGTGGATGGTGAAATGAGACATTAAATTCTAATGCAAACCTTGAGAAAACAGTCCCCTATTACACTTGTTTCTTCTCAAGAAACACCACTTCCTATAAAGGCAGCACCAGCATGAAAGTAAGTAATAAAAATAAATTCTCGTTGTTCCGTTTGATTGTTCTAATGCTCTGTTTTATTACCGACATTACAGTTACATTGCTTTGTACTATTATTCACTAAAAATGAACTATATTTCAGCTTTTCAGCTTAATTATGAGTTAAATGTGAAACTGAGGTCTGGGTAAGGAACCTATCCACCATTTTTTAATTTTGTGCTGAGCAACCAGTTACGCAATTAATGGATTGAAGTCAAGATGAAATAGTTACATGAAGTAATACATGAGAGAACAGAGAGACAAAGAAACTTTAGTAAGAAAGTTGTAAAGAATGTAAAGATAGGAAGAAGTACTAGGAATTCTTTATCTCAAAGCAGATGACAGGAACTGTCACCAGAAGAAGTTATGTTGTATATTAGTTATTATTTCAACTTATGGTATGGTACATGAACAAAGGGAGATTTAATAAGAACACAGGTCATGAAAATTAAATTCTAAATTAACAATGCAGGAAAAACTCCGAGAGACAGGATTGGAAATGATTGCTTATAAGGCAATCTAGACTTTCAAGGTTTGGAAGAAGTATATGTGAAATATAAAATATATGGTTATCAAATGACAATGGAGGAACTGGAATTCCAGAAACACTGACAATGAGGATGAGAAATAAGCAAAGGAAGACCAAGAATATGATGGAAGGTGAAGTCAGCAATGAGTAGTAAAGGAATGCTGTAAGACATAAGAGACAATAAACAGGAAGATGGAGACACAAGGAAGAGACTATCCTACAACAGCCCTCATTCTGTGTACATGTCTAAGGCAAGATGTGCACATAAAATTAAATGGTTGTAATGGTGGTACTCTGGGTTGTGATACTGTGTGCACATGTATATGGAAATAAATGTTTCTCTGAAATGTTGGTATCCACCTATAAGTCTACATGGTGTCACAACCCAGAAGACCACCATCAACACTACTGTGATAACCTCAAATCACATATAATGAAATGGTTATTCTTGCAAGAATAATTTTCAGTTAACTATAATACTTCACAATATAATTCTGTCATAAATAATTTACTAGGGCTTAAATGCAAGTCAATATTAGGCTCTAATGTTTGAGGCACTTCTGCACCAGGTTCAGCTTTGTGACACTGCGACAGAATAGAGAAACATAACTCCCTACACTTAAACTTCTTCTGTCCCTTTTTCACTTACGTATTTTTCAATTTCTGGGATATGTTTACCCTCATTAACCACTGGATTCTGAGAATATAAGAGTACAGCATATGATACGATAGAAATCGCTAAAAATGTGTTAATATAAATAGGAATTCCAAACAGAACCCAACATAAGAGGGCAGTGAACATTAATTCAAGAGCACTTGCAAATGTTTTCAAAATGGAGTTCAAGTTCTTGAGGAAGAAGCTGGTTATGATGCCAATAGCAGCGTTGTTGAACATAATGATGATAACTTTGAACTGGAATATAGATGCTAGAGAGTCTCGAGTATAAGCATCTTTCAGATTGCCTTGACAAAACAGTATTCCAGCATTGCATAAAATTGAGTCCATATACATGAAAATATTTTGGACATACATATTAACCCCTGCACCATCTCCTTTCAATAGGTACTCATTATACACTCCAGCGAAGCATGAACATAACGTCTGCAAACGAAAGTAGAGATGTAACAATTACAACTACCAAGTACAACAGGCACAAGGTGCTGAGGAAAATATTTTTACCTAAGAGGGATAAAATAAATGGGAAATTCAGGATATCATGCAATGAGGAACTGTGATTTATACTAGTAACCTACTGATGTTAGGACAGCAAAATCCAGGAGTTTATGATGGGGAAGACAAGAAATTTATACAGAATTTTGGTTAAGAAATCTGTTAAAATGTAGACAGACTGAAGACTGAGGAAGAAATGGGAAGATATCATTAGGATAGCTATTAAGAAGATTGTGAGAATGAATGGTACATGAAAATGGATGAATTGCGGTGGCAGTTTCATATTTGTGCTGATCAGCCTCCAGGTTCTAATTGTCAAGAGTGTGATACTTAAATTTAAAGGACAAATAGAAAGGAATTCCAAGTAATGTATCCCACTTCATAGACTTTTTCCAGTCTGTAAATCAGATGAGTGCATCAGAATCAATAAAATGGAATATAAAACATGCATACAAACAAAAACTGTTTACACTTTGAAGGACACTAATGCCAAATGCATTTCGACCTCAAGAGGTCATCATCAGTGGAAAAAACCAGTTAATTCATTTAATACAAATCAAAAAAATTATGGTTTTTAACAGAGTATAAAAGTTATGTAATGTTTGTATGCATACTCATATGTGATGGATTTTGCTTTCAATTCAGTGCATGTATTAGTAATTTAAAAGGAAGGACACATATAATTGAACAGTTATGTTCACCACAAACTTTTAAAATTCAAAATCTTTTAAATTAACTCAATGGAGAAGAGCCCTTCTTGAGAAGCAAACAAAACAAGACATCCATAAACATTTATGAAATCACAAGGGACATTAACAAGTTTCCTGCCCAAAGCCACAGAAATCAGTCCACACTCAGACTGCGAACAGCAGCATGTCCACAGATTTAAAAGGAGTTTCCTCAAACAGCGAACCAGACACACTGCGTATACACATTACCTAAGGTTCGCTGCTTCACTGACTTTAACCATGTGCCCTCCTGTTCCATGTCTGCTTAGGGATGTTACACTAGATCACTTGCTTGTGTTGGACTCACCATCAATCATTTCCAAAAATTCAAGATTCATTATTGTAAAATTTAATTCCCCACATGTAATGTAGAACCCAAATACAACAGTATTCCCTTCCTGGGAACTACCACATCAGTCTAATTTTTATTAAAATAAAAAAGATCAAGTCAAGTTCAAAGTATATTTTAAACAGCAGTCTCATTAAAACGTTTTTGCAGAAATGCAGAACAGTAAGTCAAAGCTCACTACAGAATTGTTATTCACCATATGTAAGATCAACTTCACCAAGATCTAGTGTCATCCTATTATGCAGTGGCAATCTCCTGCCTTAACCCTAATCCTCTCAACCGGTAAATCCCCAAGTACCAAAGACATCTTGCTGGCAACTGGTTAATGACACCCAACCACCTAGGGTGAGAATATTTTCATATTGTACCAGAAAATCTCTGTATGGCTATTGCTAGTAGTGTATTTAAATATCACTGCTTAAAAGTTAAAATGCCCTACAAAATAGACAAAAAAGCATAAACTCCTCAGTACAAAAGAAGAGGGCAAACTGAAACTGAAATCAAATGTCTGAAAGTTAATAATATCTCATACTGATTATCTGATTCTGATAAAAATAATAAATAACAAATGATAAGTATGACTGAGTTTCTTGGAACTGGAGGTTCGCATGGGCCTATTAAACCAACCCCTGATAATTATGGTGATAAGTTGCATATCAAACTGGAAGGATAAAAACAAACTACTGAGACAAAGTCCTACCCCACGCCACATTACTTCAAGTAAGATATTAAGCAACATACCTGTATAAATATAAACACCAAATTTATGCTGAGATGAAAGCCATTTTCTGACCCTGGAGTTGCTAATGTGGCTGAAATCTTGGCAGAGTCTGTGTCTGTGAAGTCAATCTGTTTGATCATACATCCTGCTGTTAGAATAATTAATGACAGCCACTGTTTGGAACTCAGTTTCTTCTTAAAAATAATCTGCAATGCATAATAGGGGTACATGACAAATTAAAAGAGTAACAGCATATACACCTGATACATGCATGGTTTCTGTACTATGTTTTGGAGAGGACTGAAAATATTGTGTGAAAAATACAATGCAAATATATTGAAAATATAAATACTTTCTTGGATGTCAGTGGTGTTCAACATTTTTTTACTCATGGACTGGTAAAAATGCAGTGGGGTACCCTATCTGCCTCACATTATACAGTGTCTATACTCTAAAAATCTAATTATTACCAGCATGTTTAAATATGAGAATGATCTCATATACAAATTTAACTTTGAAATATCCTAACAAATGTTCATGTAATATCTGTAACTTGTAATTCATCATGAAAGTTATCCCATACTTCATCATCATTTTCAGCTGGGGCTTAGACATTTTTAACAGTAAAATCACACAACTTACCTAGAAGAAGTAAATATGACATCCTTTTATTAACAGTCTCTCCTTTCACAACTGATGTTTCAAACACAGCTCTTCACTTAAATCATTTCCAAAGCTGTTTCATTTCCATACTAAAATAGCTTTCAGCCTGCTTAAAACTTTCTAAGAACCCATTTTAAATCCACACATGATGACTCATAATCATTACCTATCATCATCATCAACAACTTGTGAATCACTTGCTTTACAATGAAGTTTCTTTTTAAATTTCTAATGTAAAGAATTAAATTTCCTCATACATTTTAAGCCAGTGTCTTGCCATGACCCAGCAAAAATCCAAATCAAATGGACAATACCCACAACAACGTTTCCTGGAAGCCACAGCCAACCAACTAACTCTCTACATTTTAATTCAGCCCAAAACCACAACAGATTGATGGCAAAGGAGTCTTATCATGCATCGGAACTAATACCTGATTAGCTTCCATTCAAAAGAATGAACTACATTATACAGGCCACTTCCATAACGCCTAATTTTGAAGTATCAACCTTTCCGTTGGAAGACCTAAATAATTAAAACCTGTATCACTAGAGGGGGGCCAATTTTCTCTTCTGACAGTATAAGAAAAGAGAGATCAGCAACTAAAAAGTTATTCGAAGTTGTTTTGTCATACTCAGACTTTGGACACAAAGAATAAGCCAGCTGTATTTGTCAGCATAAAAAGCTTTCAACTAACTGTGCAAATCCCAAAAGTACTATTACACTGACACACAGACTGGGTACAACGATGCACTAACAAATGAATACCAGTTTCCACAAAACAGACATGAGTACATTCAGTTTAAATATCAAATAAAACCACAACAATAATAAAAACTTATGGGGGTGGGTACCACAGTACTAAATAAAGCACTTAGGTTTAATACTGAATGCTAATTTACAGCATGGTTCACATATATTTACAAAAAGCATCCAATAAAAAACTCACCTGAAACACAACACCTGTTACCACCACTCTGAACTGCAGAAGCAAGTAGTAGGTTGTGGGGTCAAACGCAGACAAGTTTACAAAAGCCAAGTTATTGTATAAGCAGTACAGGAAAGCAGGAACAAAATACAGCGCCATAACTGTCAACAAGAATGACAGTATCATTTAACACCATTAATCTACACTGAAAATTACTATAAATTGAAAAATCATTCCCCATGTCCAGTACGTACCTAATACTAAATGTTGTGGGAAAGAAGCATACATAATATATCTTTCTTATAAAGACACAATTAATTTTAAATTATGTCCTGTTCAGAGTAAGACATTCCACAGTTAATTTACTGATAACAAGACCCTTCAATTGTTAGAAGCATGTCTGCAAGTCCTGTTTTTGTATAATAAATTCTTCTCAGGCTACCACCCATGCAAGGACCATGGACAGGATATCCTACAACTACAATACCCTAAGGACGAAGATGGTTCTAGAAATGTTGGTGTTTTCTTCATTAAGTCACCTTACATTGCTGGTAGCATTGCTATGAGAGCCTCAGATCATGCAGCCAGTTTTTGTAATTTCATAAAACAGATGCCACAAATATTATTGACATGACACGTAGTCCAGATAAAAAATAGATACATAATTATATATATAATTCTGCTGATGAAGAAACAACTGCTGACTTGCCTATATCAGGTCTAATGAAAATAAACTGAAGATTCAACCTCATCTCAGGCACTGAAATATGTCAGACATTGTGTAGAATCCCTTTCATGCCTATAAAGCTCTGAATGTGATTACAGTGACAGGAATTGAATAAATTAACATAAGAAAACAGTTTCATGGCAACCAATTCAAGACAGTTATGTCTAAATAATCATAAAGACACAAGAAATAGAATATTATTAAGACAGTAAAACTTTGTACAAAGCAGTAGCACTGAGGTTTACAGTAAATTTCATATGATTGCTTTAATGGTACCATAACGCACTTCTTCATAAACTTGATGTCAGGAACAGGATAAAGAAAAGTTTGTGATGCTATGCTCACAACTATTAATTAATTCTGGAAGGCTGAATTTATTATTAATTTTTAAAACAAAAAATGTACTTACTACGAACGTTCAGACGCATCTCTTTAATTAAAGATGATGTAGAATGACTGTAAGAACAAAACAACAATTTCACTTTTCAAAATTCAAAACACACATGAATATCATACACAAAAGAATAAAAATATTAAATCTTAGTTTAGTAATGAAGTTTTGTAAAATATTTCTGAAGCCCCCCCTTCTCCTTACATTTTGAATTATATTTAAAAGCCACTCTTGTTATATTTTCTTGGGAAACAGAAAACCATACCTGTTTGCATAAATTGCACAAAGGTGGCAGAAGAGTTATTTACTAATTGTCAAATTTCAAAAGCATTCATACAAAACACATTTGTTTGTTACTCTAGACAAAATGTGAACAATTGTGCATACTTACTCTTTACAGTACAGAACTACAGAGATAAGCAACTTGACAACTTCTGTTAACAGAACTACAATCACTGTGTTGTAACTGTAGGCACTGTTTGAACTCTGTGATGCTGTCACAAATATACCTGTAACAGTCCCAAACATCACAGCAATTACAATTCACACAAATACATCAGCTTCATCCAATTCCTGATTTCATACAGATCAATTTCCTACTCAAAGAGGAAACATTCAACATAGCTCATTTTTGAAACAAAAAAGTGCCTGATGTAAAAAAGCAATCATTATTCAACAAGAAAATGTGTTATGTCACACAGGACATCTCATATTGGAGACAACCACAGACAATCTCTGGGAAATATTTTCCCACTCACTGCAGTGTACACTGGGCCACTCCACTTGCTTAAGGGCTTGAAAAATCACAGGACAGGCCAGCACTATGAGGCTGAGAAGACAATACAAACAAATAAGTGATAATGGTGTAAGTTTTGGAATGAGTAAATAAATGCACCACGAAAAATTCGGAAGAATGCGATTATATACTAATTATGACTACTATTAACTGCTACTGTACACTAACCTTGATTTATGAAAAGAACCATGTATGAAACAAAAATAATAGCACTCAACTTTGTTGGAAATAATTCCGACCAGTTTATATTCTGAAACATTATTAATGACAATTTATTTGCGCGATATGATCCTAAAGAAAATAATTGTTGAAAACGCCCAATTTTGCGGTGAACTTCTACAGCGATAAACATAAACATATAACAGCATGCTGAAGCCACAAGACGCTGTAGTACAGAATATTCATGTAATAATTATTCTTCATGTTAAGAATCATGCAATCACACAAACTTCAAATATAAAACCTCAAGTCTTCGGCACAACACTATTCACAGAATTCACACGTAAACCTCCATCGCAAACTTCAATCGCTTTGAACGCTGGTCCCAGCATAGCCAACAGTTACGTTTCCCTAACAATAGCCTGAAATTTCTCACTTGGTACAGAAGTACAGTAAAACAGCGATATGGTTAAGTATTCGCTCTTTGCGCAAAGGTTCGTCAAATACAAAAATGGAGAGAAGTGAAAGAAGACGTTATCAAGTATTTGAAGTACTAACTCTAACAACTCCAACAAGGTAAACTGATACTCGTTCGATACATTACGATTACGAAAACTATTATGAAAACTGACTTTATGATCAATTTTAAGACGAAGATTTGCAAGGGTGGGGCTGGACGTAAAATGTTGACTGAACAAGAACTGTTGGCGTTTTAAACACTTGACCAACCCCCCCCCCCCCCCCCCCCCGAAAGGGGTTGGTCAAGTGTTTTAACCCCCACTCGTGGGGGAGTTTAGTTTCTTACTCAAGGGTTAAAACACTTGAATGAGAAACTAAACTAACCCCCCCCCCCCCGAAATTATTGATGAGTTTTAGATGTCGAAGATGGCTGTTTAGGGGGTTGTTGCACCGTTAGTCTGGTAGAAAATTTCATCATAAGGGCGATGAGGCGTCGCCGTGATGATGGACTCAGCAACGACCTCTGAAACAACGGTAATCTTCTACTAGACTATACAACGCAACAACCCAGAAGACAGCTATCTTCAGACTCACCGACGTGAAAACCTGAAATCCTACAGTTTTAATCTTTAAACTTTATATTCTACACAGTTTTAGATACCCGTTATGCTTTAATGCAAGTAAAGCACCTTGTGGGTCCTTTAATAACTGCCCATCTGTATTACTAAATTTTGACTGACTTTCCGCTTGCGAGCTTGATCGGTCTTTCAGGTGATGAGGTCGTGCTGCCACCTGTCGGTGTTCTTACGAACTACAGTTATGCCGTCGCCGCCGCCCCCCCGCAACCCACACACACACCCACAAATCGGTACGGATGGACTTTGGTATGGAGATATGAAACTGGAGACTTGTCCACAAGAGCACTTTTTAATTTCCAACTTCTTCAAAATGCAGAAGCTGATAACCAACTTGTTCATAAAATAATAGTTGCTGTTTTCATGAAACCAGAATGTTCATTATCGTGTTCACAAAAGACGTCACTGTCATCTTTCCTGAGACAGACTACTGTTCGCAATCTCGCTGCTTTCTTTTGTCAAATGTTTTAATATTACTTTCATTCCCATGAATAGGTCTCCGACTAAAGTAGTCTGGACATTTCAGTGTCCTCCATACTTTCTACACGTCACGCTCATCTCATCCTCTGGTTTTTGACTGAGCAAAGAAGAGTGTTATTATTAAGCATTTCCTACTGTAATTTACTCTGCACATCCACCTCCTTCTTCCTTCTCAGGTCAAATGTTTTCCTCAACACCCAATACTCAAACATCCTCAATCAAGGCTCTTCCCTTACAGAATCCCACAAAAGTTAAACATGTAAAATTACAGTTATTACATTTTTACAATTCTGCAAACTGGAAGATGGGACTTTTTTTTAGCTGAATGGTAGCAGGATATCTCCAAATTCATTCTGCTTACCAGTTCTTCGATATTTCTATTTGGATTTGTTGCTACAGAGACATTTGAAACCTGTAATTATTTAAACGAGTTATTGTCTGTGTTCTGTGCTGCATTCTGGTGGCGAGACATGAACGCACACTGTTTCTGCTTTTATCTCTGCACACATCTCCTTAGTAACATAAACAGACTTTCTGTGTTTCTGTTTATGATATTTATTTTTTTGCCAAACACAGTAAAATCATCAGAACAGATCATATCTGACGTGTAACAATTAATTTGAATCCCTTCTAATTCCTTGGACCTACGAGACACGTATTCCAAAGCGAAGTTGGAAAAAAAAAGGCGATAGAGTGTTTCCGTGTTTACACCTTTCTGAACAGGAAATGCTTCAAACAAAAGGTTATCTACGTGGAATGTACTATAGATTTTGTTGAACACATTTAATTAACGTGTTTAATTTCGTTGGATGTAAAATAATTCTTTTGTATTTTACCCATCGTATAAAAAATAAAATAATAAAACCAAAACGTTTCGGAAGTTGGATTCTGCTTCCGTCTTCAGGTAAAGAAAAGAAAATAGGACGCCCATCTGTTGGTCCCCTGGTCCAGGAGCCCAACAGGTAGGCACTCCCTCAGCCACTCCCCTCCAACTCTGCACAGATTCTATCACTTCTCACCAACGACACTTCAGTCCTTAAGTAAAGAAATTTTGTTTCTCCGAAACGTCAGAATCTACCTATGAGTATACACGGTGCCAAAACTCAGAAGAACAACATCTTATAAGTTTATTTTCGTCATAAAACAGGAAATGGAATAACACTTCAGAACAGTCTACCATACTCTAGACTTCTTCTCTTCAACTTAACTGTTTAAATGTATACGACCATGAGCAGTGTTCAACAGCTGAGGGCAGATGTACTTTTCCTTGATCCTTAAGCGTGATGTGAGTATGCAAAATTGAGCTAAATCCGTTTAATAATATCGGCTTCATTAAGTTAAAATTTAATCTTCATACGAAATAGCGTTAGATAAATTATTCGTAGATTCAGCTTTGAAATTTCCATTTTAGAACATGATGACAGACAGAGATCTCACGTAACGTGACTCCTGGCGAAACCAAGTCAGTCGACAGTCACATTTTTCTTCCGTGAAACGTACTTTATGTTCCTAGCGTTAGAAAAGCTGTAGACCTATTTAAGGCGTGCTGATTAAAGGCAAAGCTTAATATCATAACGAACGCAGAAACTACACCGGACCTTATTTCTAGGCTGCGGATTGCGGGATTGGCTCTCTGTTCGTTAATTATATGATGTGAAATCTTGTGGAGAAGTTTCGCCCGTATTTTGGTTATATTGCGAAAATCATTGAATAGGCGTCGATTAAATATTTTATGGAGAAATATAAACTAAAATTTGTTTGGCGAATTTAATTTTTATTTATATCGCTAAAATATAGGCTATTTCCTACTACATATGCATCTCTGCGGTGACCTTATAATTAAAGAATATGTTTTACGTATATAAAAGTAACTGTTCTGTACATTCTGATATTAACAGTTTTTGGAAGCCGCGGGTTTCTAATTGAACAATAATAAATTTACAAGAATTTATTTTCCCATATTTTCATGATGGAGTTCAATTGCAACTGTAAGTGTTGTTCCCAGATATTTACATTTTGAAACACTGTCGTGGTAAATTAGGCTTATGACTTTGCAGAGCGATGCTGATGCTGATGATGTTAATGGAGGCAGTAAACGCCTTTGAAACGTCGGTCAATATCTAACATATTATAAGGTGTAATGTCTCAGAAGACTGACAAACACTGATTTACAGAAATGTTACGTCATTGGTCCATGGAAATATTGGCCTAAGCAAGTTTCTGAATAACTCACGATATTTAGCGTCATTTAAAAATAAACCCCAACAAGTGAAGCATATACATTTAGAATAACATATTGATGGCTGATTCTTAAATCTGCTTTAATTAATCACCAAACTCGCTACCACACAGAAATGGAAAAGTTATCATGAATGACAAACACGTAAGGAGTTAACTACCGTAACTTCAGATGAAAATACTGAGGAAAATCGCTAGGAACATCAGTAATCCTGCAAGGTTAAAATCGCTTACTCCCAAATATAAGTACACAGCGTGAAATGACAGTCTTCTGCGATGTTGCGTTGTGCAGCCTCGTAGAAATTGACCCGTAATTCAGAGGTGCTTACTGCTTCCATCATCAGAGCACCTCCGAAACGTCAGTCAAGTTCAACGAGACTACACGGCACAACCATCTTCATACTCAGCGCCGTGAAAACCTGATTTATCTTTAATCCGCTACATTGACGTGATCGTTAAGCTGTATTTAAAGAATTCGAGGCATTCAGACATTGGAAACCGTCTTTGTGGAACATATTGTACTACACGAACGTAACATATTTGTGGAAAACGACAAGAAAATATAATTAATTATTCTAATTTGCGTAATAATTAGCTGTTTCAGTGCCACTTGAACTCCTGCGTTTTGCTGTCCTCAAGTGTCGTATACAGCCACAGCGGCCTTCTGACTACATCTCTCTAGTGTCGCTAGTGTCGAGTTCAGTTGGTTTTGCTTCTTGGGATGGAAATGGGAATAGGAAACCCACATTCTTGCACAGTCGCTATCAAGTATCAAGTTATCAGATGTAGAGTTCTACTGTTAATTGTGCTACATTTCACTTGCCCAGAAAACTGACTTCAGGGACGCTTCAAACTTAAGTACTCAGTCCATGCTAGATTACTGAATTATAATCCGGCCCTATGATAGCAGCAAAAGTAAGTACTATATGATATTCACACTTTAGAATATATGTTTGTCGTTGTCTGACTAAAAATCTGCGATTTCCTTAAAATAAACTGTGCTGATCTTTTCAGGTCTTCTGTCGGACACACACGCAAAATTGACGTCCCCGTGTAGCGTGAACTGTTCAGCAGTTTTAAATTTGCACCTAATAGGAACAATGATGCAAAATCAAAGAAGAAATTTGGTAAATTAGGCTTCCCACAAGTTCGAGGTGATACGATAACTGTTTTTTGTTGTTGCAAAATACGGAAAAATGTGAACGAGGAAAATGTTGAAGATTTCTGACTTCTGGGTTGTTGCGCCGTGACGGAGGCAGTATGACCTCTGAAAATTTGGTAAACATCTACCAGACTACACAGCGCAACAACCCAGAAGACAGAAATCTTCATACTAAGAATCGCCCTGATGACGGAGGCAGTATGACCTCTGAAAATTTGGTAAACATCTACCATAATACACGGCGCAACAACCCATAAGACAGAAATCTTCATACTCACCGCTGTGAAAACCTCAAATCATACAAGGAAAATGTTGTTGCAAACGATCTGATTTAATGTAAAATGTTTGTATTTCTTTCCTAAGGCAAGTCGTTACGTCGCTGCACATTTTGACTCTAAGGATTGTCTTATATTTAAACTACACCAGTCACAAAATTTACAACAACAAAAACTAAGAATTCTAAAATTTACTTCGTTCCGGAAACTGACTTTCTATTTCTGTCTTTAGACAAGTACTAAAGAAGGTGTCTACTGTGTTGGGCCCTTAGGCAAGACTGATATTTATCAGCATAATTCTGTTATAATGAATCAACGAATCCCGAAGGAGAAAAATTATATTCAAATAAACGACGCAGCTAACTCGGTTGCTAGCGACACATTGGGAGAATAATCAAGTTTCATTCTGCCGGACGAACAGTCTCTGATCTGCAATCGAGAGGATGTTCAGTGAGCCACAGTGCCGTCATACACGGGTTTTAAATCCTGGTTATTAGGCACGACGCAGAAGAGAAATGTCGCTCAATAAAATGGATTGTCATTGGTCTGAGACTGCAGTTCTGATTAGAAAAGGCAGGTACCGTACATTACAGTGTAATGACCTCCAAGCCATTCAACAACAGTCCATCCCACGCTTAATGTGCATTCTGTAGAACCTTACCTTGCGGTAATCCTTATTGCAATCACTAAAAAGATTAATAATTCATGGTGGGTAGTTAACAGTTAACTGCATCCTTGTTCGGATAGTCCTAAATTAGTACAGGTGACTTGTCTACTGGAAGCACTTACTGAGCCATGAATATTCATTAAGATCGTGTGATTTATAACGCTGAAGATCGCAGAGGTTCGCGTTAGAGCAACAGATTCTATCTCACTAACTGCAATGTTGAACGACGTGTTTTAGTATAGTGTTCACAAGAATCAGGACCACTTTCCAACTGGTGGCATAATTTTAAAACTAACCTCATGGAGCAGAAATTTATGGTGACTCAGATGGCCAAGCAGTTATTTGTATTTTATGGAACCCAAAAATTCTCGAGCGTGTTCAAAACGGGAGATTTGAAAACTACCCCAGCCAGTTAGGCCCAAATTAATTCCACAAATTCACCCCGTTCTTCTTAAATATCCATTTAATTTTAAGATGTTGGCCGACTTTAAAATGTCGCTCCGTGCAGTCTAGAATAATATTATCGACTTTTCAGAGGTGCTTGCTGCCTGCATTACTACGGCAATGATGAAACAGCAAGAACGTCTTTAAAATGTAAAACTACTACCAAACTACACGACACAATACTCCAGAACACATTAATCTTTTTATATGCATTGTTAAATTTTCTATGTACATTTATTTTAGGTTATTATTCTTAAAACTTCTCTCAATTAGGTGTTCTTCTTTATTCGTTATGTCTATCCCTCTTATGCATATTAAGATGTATCTTCTTATTCGCAATTATTTCTCTGTTCCTGTAAAGTATTATGCATTCATTTCAAAAGACGGTTTGTGCTGCAAATTATTACTGTTATTATTGTTGCAGTTTTTGTTATTATTATTATTATTTCTTAGTTTATTTAACGAGTCTGTTGAAGATGTTTAGATCACACACATAAAAAGAAAAACAAATCAAAGTCAAACAATTTGGAAGGCAATATCCCAGCGATGTTATGGAGGAATTTGGAGAAACCACAAAGAAACTCAGCAAGGAATAGTGAAATCAGGACAAAAATTACTTGCAAACAAGCTAAATTTGCCATCAGGTAAACAGCTCCATTTCATAAAACACTTTTTCTACTCTAACTCTGAGTAGGTTGAAAAAGATCTCGATTCTTTAAATTATCTTAAGTTAGTTTCATATTGAAAATGACGATATTTGAGCAACAAATCCTCAACAGCCCTCTGCGACACAAGCCTCGGTGATTACTGATATTCGCCTTCTTCTTTTCGGTGCTCCATAACTGTCGTCTATTAGTGCCTTTCATTTTACTAATAAAGAATATTTCGTATGACCTTTAATTCCTACCTCGGAAAATGTTTTGGAATTAGAAACATGCAACAAGAACAACTATGATTTCAACAACATGGTCAATATTAACAATATTTTCTGGGAATAATAATGATCACGGAGCCAATTTAACTTAAATTATGTGTTACGCAAATACTAAAATAGAGGATCTGCTAACTGATAGACAGAAATATTATATCCCCACTGTGCGCAAAACATTATCAAAACAAAACGCAGTATGGTCCTTTTTTCCTTCCGGTGTATAAATAATACAATTAACAGACCCCATTTCAAAAACAACTCCATTACACATACATGACCATTCACAGTAATTGAAACAAGTTAAAAATTAATTTCACTAATTCAAGTAAGCCAGCGAAGTTGAATTTAATAATTAAATCGGAATGCTTTTTTTGTGTGTGTGTGCTTTTATTACTTGGTTTGTTTTCATGTATCCATTCCTGTTTGGATTAAAGTACAAACAATGTAGGTATTAGCGACAGGAGGTATCGATCGATCGATCCCACATGCTCATATAGGTGTGATTTTAAACTCCTTGTAACTCTTTCTAAGATATCAGTACGCCTACGTCATTTTACCATACGATGAAGTAAATTTAGATTTAACACGTGGCGAGGTTGGCACACTGGAGTGTGGGTATATGAAGCATGGTTCTAGTCTATTTGCTTCCCCTCAATCTCTCGGGATGAATTCTGAAGTGGTATTGCCTGCTGCCTCCTCTCTCAGTACATATTCATGCAGAGAGAGATGATGCATTAATAAACAAGTGTGACTGAGTAACAGTGAGGAGAATTATGTAACGAATGCTTAAACTAACTAGAGTATCCACCAAATTGTAAGTTTCAAGGTCACCGCAAAATCGCACAACTTTTCAAAACGAACAGCGGAGCTCGGGTGAGTAAAAACAGTTCAGAACTCACAGCGTAGCAAAGCCAGCAGCACTGTGCTTTGTGATCTAGGGCCGCGAGGTAAGGAGGACGTGAAGTCCTTGTGTAACCTTGAAGTATGAAATTTTATGACGGCTACTATGACACTGGTAGCAGAAACCAGATTTCACTTTTAGACACGATCCAGGAACAGTTCCATTTATATGAAGATGGTTGTCTTGTGAGATGTTGCGTTTCAGAAGTCCCTGCTGCCTCCATTATCAGGGCGATCATCAGCATTACTAAGTTTTCGGTTACATACAATAGTATAAACTTCCGGTCCCCATTCATATTCCATTAGTTTGTAAAAATGTAATGTTCTACCATTTATACTGATAAACATATTTTACAGTTCCTTGTCACTGCCTCTACTTGTCTCTTAAGTCCAAATACAGCCCAAACCAACGCCATCTAGCTTATGCTTGAAGAGTACAGTCCTATTCCTAGTACTTAATTATTCGGTACTTGGAAATTATAAACATTTTTCATAATCTCATCCTCATAATTCTCATCCAGTGTTAAGCAAACCCAGCCAAAATTGCGTCTCTCGTGCTATGAACTTTCATGTATGAAAGTTAAACTCTTATGAAACAAATACATCAAACTGAAAATAAATCCTGGGAATTTAATTATGCAGTTTCTTTGTGCCCTGTTTCATACTGGAGTCTATTGAATCAGTTCATGAGAATAACTTGAAATACTTCCATAACAACAAACATGTTTTTTTCCCCATCTCATTTGTAAAGTATCAGTGACCTGTGAAAACGAGTTGAATGGCATATTTGATTTTAATAGTTCATATTTGTTCTGCCGGTCTTTCATCCTTTCAATTAAGCAGTGAATGTAACCCGCGGCGATTAATAGGTCCTACTGTCTCATTTTGCTCTCACGTTCTATTTCATTTTGACTCGGAAAATAGGGTAATTTATTAGAGCAGGCCAATAGTAGCCGTCACCAAACAGCATGCTTAAAGGTCACAGGAAAATCGTATAACGTTGTAACACGAACAGCGGAGCCCATGTGAGTAAAGACAACTCCGAACTTGCAGGATAACCCGCACAGTAAGGCCCCGGGGGGGGGGGGGGGGGGAGTCATTTTGTGGCGTTAAAGCATCGAATTTGGTGACGACTATTTACTCCACGGGCAGAGTCCTTCCTGAGCAGATCACTGAAGACTACTATGGTCATAATTTAGATACCGAGTACTAATTTATGATCTTCATAACCTTCACGACATAAAATGTAAATGAAATCAATCAATGAAGCAATCATCGTCTTTTAGCTGTGTTTCTAAAAAGAAGTTGGCTTGGTGACCAACTCCTTAACCAGAATTTTTTCTTTATTAAATAATTTTCTGGTTCATTAACAGGAAGAAATGCATAACAAATGAAGATGATCGTCTTCTGGGTTGTGGTGCCGTATAGCTTGGAAGATTACTGATGTTGCAAGTGTGCTTGCTACCTCCATCATCAGGGTGAACATCCTTCATATTCGCCTCCGTGAGAACCTCAAATCCTGCACAATAAATAATCATGTTTTAGTAGTATACTTAAGTTTCACGTTTTACGCTGTATCCATTTTTATAATCAGTATACTTTACTTTTTAAATTCGTAACGAAATTTCCAGTGTCGTCTACGTGTTTTCACCGATACTGCAGTATTATAATTGCCCAATAACTAAAGAAAATGAACAATAAATTGATTCTTCTTTGAATGAGTTCGTCTTAAGATAATCTACTACTAAAAAAGCACATTATTTATTTGATGCAATATTCTGCAAATTTAACGTAGTTTCAATCTGCACACTCAAGTAAAAGAGTATTCAATAAAGAGTAATTGTAAATTTATAACTTCCTATCCTCAAAAACATTTGTGGATGCTGGTTCTCTGCATTGTAATGCCATGTTGACAAATGATCAGCCCTGAAGATGGATGAAGTATATTGCCGAAATGGTCTACCTACTTGTCCACATGGCACACAACCCAAAAGACTATGTCGATATCTTCAGCGCAGTGAGGACCTCAAATTCCATACTGAAACTTTTGAATCTTAGCCTTAAATTTCGTTAAGAGGAAAAATTGACATAAATAAAGGTGATCATACTTCATTAATTTGTCTATTCATCGGCAGATCGAATAATTATTTCCTTTAATCTCACACCCAACAAACAAGGAACCAGAAGGTGCACTGATTCAAGAGTTTGGAAAATAAACTTTCGAATGGACAGTAAACTATAGTTTGCGGCCATGGAAGTCATAAGCGGTTCAATCCCTCAGAATGAAGGTTGGATGAGATTACAGCCGGCTTTAACCAGGCGCGGACACTGAACAAAAGGAAACACATTTGTTCTACGGATGTGCATTTCTTCTGACACTTGAATACTACCAAGTCTCGACGTACAAACTTGTGACGGCCTGTTCCTTTAGATCCTGCAAGCAGTCAGGTACTGAAGTGGTAAAGGAAACCGTAGTATTTCACAACTACAGTGTTTTTAAAAGTTTCCTGAACCTTGAAAAGACCTAAAGATTAATCAGATAATCAAGAAGAAACCAGTTCTTTAGAACCATTATACTGTAATAATAAATAATAATGCTGATTCCATGAATATATCCAACTGTGTGAGGAAACATTTCACATCACAGAGCCGCTTATTTACGTATGATTCCTAGCTCTAAGAAACTAATACATTTTGAGGCCCCGGGACGCGTATTTAGGACCTGCAAATGTAAGTTACCGTTAATAAAACTAGATATTAAAAAGTCGAGTGGGTCCCACACCACGTTGCGTTTAAGTCGTGACAGAACCATTCAAAATTTAAGAAATTGTGCCCGAATTAATTATTAATACCACTTTCACATTTTCTGATGAGCCTATATTAATCCTAAATTATATTCAGTCTCTCTAAACCTATTTTATCATATGCCAAAAGATAAAACAACGAAATAGTATTGGAAAAACTTTCCTATTTTACGATTAAGTCGGCTATGATCTGCTATCAACGAGACGAAAACAGAATGAAAAAGCCTCTCAACCAAAGAATTTTATATAAGTGGAAGCACCCAAAGATCGGTTACGCAGACCTTGTTTACTTGATATGTTGGAATCAAACTATACTTTTGAGGTTCTTTGTGTTTTACAGTTACTACGACAAATCGCATGGCAATACTTTTGTTCCGCACGTTAGGCCTGTAACATCGTATTTTTTGTGGTATGTGAACAATTCTTAAAGCCAAGCATCTTCTGACTGGCTGATTATATAAACCAATATTATAAGTCTTGTAGAACAACATACTTCATTTACCGAGACTTCCAAAGGCGGAACGGCACTATGATAAAACACGTTAATATTATTTAAAGACTCGAGTTGATATTTTAAGTACTCGCTAGTAAATTCTGAGATTCTCACGCCAGGCTGTCTTGTGGGTTGCAGTACCGTCTAGTGTGGTAGAATCTTACCAACGTTTCAGAGGTCCTTGCTGCCTCAATCATCAGGACGATTTTCCTTCCTAAATCGACAGCCGGGTAAGTAAAAACATCACTTACAAACTGGCGTGCCAGTCCTCAAACCTTCTTACGGCCGGACTCATCCATATCTTTGAGCTTCACAGAATTAACTATAGCAGCTCAATTAATTCTCAGTGTAACTAAATGATTTACCTAGCAATGGAACATCAACGATGTTTTGCGTTAACTCCGTTGACTTCTGCCCCCACATCTGAATTAACGTGAAGACGTCATTCTCCTCTCTGTGGTATGTCTTCGTACGAGACGTGGTTATATGCTGTACCAAGGCTTTCATCCCCAGGCTGTTCTTAAACGCGAGGTTTCGACTATAAACGTAACTAGGGCAAAGTTATTTCTCCTCCGAGGCCCATATGTAATGTGCTGTGGTCCAGTGGTCCAGTGGTCCGACCGTTATATACGGATACAGGCAGGAACGCAGGCAGCATGTACTCACCGTCATTGCAAGTCCAAGTAATCCGCTCAATGTAATGTAATATAATGTAACGTAACGTGGGTTAGATTTGAGGTTCTCAAGACAGCTGTGAAAATGTCGACGTTATCTTTTGGGCAGTAACGCCGTGTGGACCTACATTCATCCGAAAAGTTAGTATGTACCAAGTTTAGTATTTTATAGAAATTTTAATTACGTATACTGAATAATTTTCTAAAATTACCTGACATGCAAAATTGTAGAATTAAAAATTTAATTACACTTGTAATACATTTTCCTTGCAAGTTGTCACAGTACCTACGATTATTATCAATGTAATTACAACGTGGCGTGGCCCCCAGTGACCATGCTCCTGTGCCATTTCATGAATACTGATCATTTGAGGGCAAAATTGTATAAACAGTGTCACGAACAATAACATCGCGGACAATATTTTATAGTTTTGAACAAAATCGAACACTTTACGACACTAAGCTGTAAACTGACGATCCCAGGAAGTGGTTTGTTTTTGAAAAACATTTCTATTGAACAGTCTCTTGTTATTTTACACCCAAAATGTTACATAAATGCTGTATCTCCTAGTCATGTCACCTTCCTCGATTTACTTACTGGTTTATTTGTTGAAACGGTTAATAAGAACAACGTTATAAAGGTACAAGTCATTGAAGAGCATAGTAAATCTCACCCAATTTCAGTTTTCTGGTCCTTTATACTCAGCGATAAGATCAGTTTTATGTAACGTGTCAGGAGGAGAGTAGTACCATTTTGTTTTACCTGAAGTCGAGGACGTAAGTATCACCCGAAACGTAGAAGTTCTTTTGTCATTAAAACCAACACACCAAAATAAAATTTCGTCCAACAAACACTGACGGCACGTAATGAGCACCAGATATGGCCAGTCTTAAGACTGTTGCGTACCTTCAAAAACCACAAGCGGGCGTTTCACAAAGAATTCCTCCCATGACTGCATTACATTACTATCACAAAGCTTTATGAACACGAGGGAAGTTACACCTAACTACGTTACGTTACGCTGGATGCAAAAACGTGTTAAAATTGGCGAGCTGAGACGGACATGGCCCCGTGGCTGATGCTTGAAGTGGCGAAACACGTCCGAGAGCCTCGCTCCGTAGATTTAGAGCAGTGTCTGTCTATTCGTGCCTGAGACATTATTCTTTCTCCTGGGACTTACTGATTTATTTTGTTACTAAATAACCCAATGCATTCAACGAAATTAGACGACCGTGTTACATAATTTTCATTTCCTTGTTGTGAAGCCATAAACATGTCCTAGAATCTGTCTAATCCTACTTTATTCATGGACTTACTTTAAAATCTACTTTATTTGCTGGAAGTGCTTAGAACACAGGATGTCTCTGCACGTAAATATTCAGAACATTTTAAAACGTATTTTGTGCCCAGGAAGATTTAACCTACCTAAATTCGCTCAGATAAGGGAAGATAAGAATAAAAAATGAGCTACTTTTTCTTTGGATTTATATTTGCGAATTAAATTAATTGAATTGAAATCAGAATATAATGCGATGCTCATAAGGACTACATATAAACAACTTTAATCTCTACTTTGACTAATTTTCGTCTTTTTGTCTGTGGTCTAATTACTAGGAGACAACATTCGATTTTATGTTGCATAAAATGTTCTATGCCCACAAATATTTCGTTGCTTAGCAATCGTTTAATGCATGAAGCAAATCCTACGAGGCGCCACAACAGTAAATACGGAAACGAACTATGTCACATATTTTCGAAATTTCGCTATCTTATTTTATATCTGATCAATGGGAATTAATATACATCCATAAAGTTCCCATAATAAATATAAAAGTAATTCGGTTTGTTCCTCGGTACAGTTTAGTTTACGAAAACACCATAAGACGAAAAAACCACTTATTACTTAGTAAGGTAAGATTTAAATAGCTTGTATCTGTTGGCGTAATCAAAACTTCCGAGTACCGCAGAAATTGGTTCCATCATACGGATGGTAGTGGAGAAACGTAGCCTCGCGGAAAATATCCAAACACAAAAGAAAAAGAAAGAATGAAAATAATCCTAAAAATATCTCAATAATTGTTTATTCTAAACACAAGCCTAGGATATTTACTTGTGGTTTATTTAGCATTGGCATACGTGGTCCAGTTTATACAGCGTCTATTTTAAATCTAGTTTTATGAAGAGGTCCTCTTTTGTTTCGGCATAAGGATCGCCATTAAACAATAAATATTACAAGGCACAGAACTGACTAGTAAACATCGTAGTTCCAATAATTAGAATCGACCCGTTTGATTGCGCACGAATATTACTGCCAAAACACCGCATCTCAAATCAAAACATAAGTTTCATCAAGATCTAAAACTTGTTTCTTAAGCACTTTTAAACATGAAATATCTTACTCCAACCAGTGTATTGAAGTTTGGATGGTTGTCTTTGCAACATAGGAGTTTGATGTAAGAAGTCTGTATCTGCAACAAGTGAACATCAAAGCCTATGAGGTCGAAACACCTGCTGCAAAGAATGCATACGGATATTTTTACCTCAACTTAAGTATACATAAACCGTAAACTTCTGAAAGCACCATTCGCTCATAACTCGGTCTGAAAGAGATCTCTGCCACATACCACACGTGACAAACTGCACATAGATCACTGTCTTCTGGGCTGTAGCGCCGTGTAGTCTGGTAGAAGTTTACAGAAATTTCAGAGGTTCTTCCTGCCTCAATAATTAGTGCAATGACGAAAGCCCAGACGACCGAGGCAGCAAGGACCTCTAAAACGTTGGTACAACCCAGAAGGTACCATCTTCGTACTCACTGCTGTTAGAAACTCAAATCCTACTTAAGTTACGCGATCTCAACGCCGGTAAGTTTTGGAGGTTGATTTTCAGGAAAGCTGTTATTTGTCTTGAACTATATATTGCTTTATCGTTTCCAGTTGCTAGGATACTGTGTGTAACAACAAACAAAGCGTAACGCTGACCACATGATCGAAAAGATGATGACGAAAGATTCAAGAAGAAAGAGTAAGCACTCGAATGAAATTGGAAACCATAAAAAACTCAATCAAGAGGTTTGACCTCATGTAGCGCTGTGAATCCCCGTGGCATGCTAGCGATCTAACGAGAAGCAAACAAACTGACAACGCAGTCCGCATCTGCGTGTGTGTGTGTGTGTGTGTGGGGGGGGGGGAGTGTATTAATTTTTTTACGACATATGTGTGTGCGTGTCAACATATATAAAAATGCTGTATATATTTGAAGCCTTGCAGTTCCAAACATTCTACAACAAATTTCGTGTGTTGTTTAACCTAATTCTTTCTTATTTACTCTTCATGTTACGCGTCCATTCAGGTCAGAGACTTCTCTTTCACATGAAAGTAATAAACAAGAGCTTTACAGAAGCTACAACAGAAATGTAAAGGTCTCAACAAAAACGAAGCTCAGACCAATAACAATAGTACGAAATACTGACACCAGAAACGAGCAAGAGTGGCCTATCATAAAATACGGAACACTATTTACCTTAACTGAGAGAAAGTGCGAAAATAGAAGTCATAATACAGCGTGTACACTCCGAGATTTTATCACAGTGCCTCCACAATACGAAGCGAAATGCTAATCTTCATATGCCTAATGCAACGTTAGTCAAAGTCCTATTAGCGAAATCCGGCTGGCTGTCTATCAGCCTGTCTCGTGACATTACAGAAATTAATTGACCCAATTTTTAGGAACCAGTATATTTCTTACAAATGCTGGTGTATATACAGCATGTCCATAAATTAATGGCGATTTTAAAGTCGTGTAATAATTTTATACAGCACATGCTAAAAAACAGCAATTAAATGGTTTTTAAGAAATTGCAAACCCTGGATTCATAGAAAATGCCGTTGTTTTATATTGAATGACACGCAGAGTTACATGGAAAGGCTGCTACTTAACTGTTAACATGAAAACAGCCAAACGGTTCCCTGGAATTTTTGTTCCGATGGTAAGAATGCTATACAGTGACATCTTGGTTTTATATGAATGGGAAAACGAACTGTCCTCTGATGCCTCTCTTGTGAAACAATTAGTTTCCTCAACTAGACGCTCGAAGAAGTTCTAAAAGAGGATTGACTCATCCTGTAGAAAGATCGAAACATTTCTTTTGAATCTATTTATTTAGCAGTACGCGTGCACCGTGCGTCAAATTCACAGTTTTAACGTGATGTACCAAACACCGTCTTATTTTTCGCCGATATGCACATCACCAGAGAAATAAAATATTCTCATTATCTGATGACATGATGAAGACTAATCAAAGTAGTCTCTCGTGTGTGTTGATTAGGAAGAAACTATTTTCAGGAAACGTACTACATGCAATTAGTTTAATTCAGCTAGTTTCCTGTGTGCATGACCAACCTAAAAATACACGATATTACAACTATACACACAGATTAGTGCGTATGTAAAATTCAATCAAAGCAGTGGCGAGGTTTTACTGACCTCTGCGTACAGAGCCTCACTACGTTCCCCTTAAATAAACATTAGCACATAATTGTATTTGTATTTAATTTTTCGAAATTTAAGTGCAACAAAGTGTTGCGTGAAACCCGAAAACAATTTTACTGGCATTCGTTAGGAAATTTAGCCCCTGTCCAGTAATATGAGCCCAGGATGCGAAACTGTTCCGTGTGTTACCTGACGCACTGTGGTTGTGTTGTGGTCAGTACTATTATAACTCCTACCAAATGCAACGCCATACAGCTGCCGTTCGTTGCAGTAGCTATTGGTGGCTTACCAACAAAAGAAATTATACTTTACCATAAAATACACGAACAGAATAAAGTTATTTTTAGAAAAAAGCATGTTAAGAGTCGATAATCTATTATGTATGAACTAATACATAACCTTCATCGTTTACCAGTTAAATTGACGCCACTAGCTGACCCGTTCTTCATAATAAATTACGAACTTTCTCTTCGGTAAATAAGTAGCTGGTGACAGGGCTCCTGGTTTGAGTGGCAGGTTGTGACACACACCACTCTTCGTCAGACAGTTCAATCTCCGGTTTGCTCCCGTCTGTCATTACCTATAGCACAATGATGTTACCGGAGTTCGTTCTTGAACGTGGTCTAATCAACAATCATTTGTAGGCAATGAATATAATATCCATTTACAATGTGAGACATGACTTTCAAAAAGCCTAACATATTGCAACTCGAAGATGGCTGTCTTCTGGGCTGTAGCGCCGTGTAATCTCGTAAAAGTTTGCTAACGTTTCAGAGGTCTTTGCTGTCTCCATCACTCATGAGTGACTACATGGAGCTACAAACCTGAAGACAGCCATTTTCGTACTCACCAAAGTTAGAACCTCAGCTCCTACATATTGCAACTCGCATTCATGTCGTGTTGTCTTTGCCATCAAACGTCTTTTATTCAGAATCCACAAAAAAAAATTTAACTCTGGTGGTGGCTGGCGTGTTTGTTATCACATGGCTTCTCAAAAGTAAATTCAGACCAAAAATGCCAATGCTTTATCTGATGTGGCTTTGTTACGGAGGGAAATTTTAAATACACTGAATAAGCAGCCGCCGACAGCTGAAAAGGGGTGATTTTCCAGCTTGCGTACTGTACGGAAGTTAATATTTCTCCATCATAACAACCGGGATATTACGAAATGTTGCTACGTAAATCATCTAATAAATCATAATCGTTGCATATTTAGACGGGTGGTGACTCTTGTGGTGTTGTTTTACGCCGTACCTCTGCGTCCTTTAGCCTCCTTAATAATACAGTTCAGCGAAATGAAAGCAATATTCCGAGAAAAAAAACATTTCCCGGATTTTTGGAGAATCTCTTTATTAAGGTCTGCAGAGTTTAGTGAGAGCACAGTACCTCAGTTGTACTTGCGACCAGGTACACAATCCTGGGAAGTCATATCAGCGGCAAGAAGTTGGCGTGTACCTGAAACTCTCGACCGTATCCTACTGAAATAACAACACAGTTTCGACTAAGAGAATCAACAGGTCGAACTGAGCATAGCTCGTTGTTACACAAAGCTGGCAGTTCAGTTTCTTTGTTTCAGACAGAAGTCTCTCAAATACATGAAGCAATTCAATTCATAAGGCCCATTATACCTGTGCAGCTCCATAAAGACGTACAAGCTGAGTGAAGCACAGACGACACTCCGGTATGAGATGGAGGAAATAGCTTGTCCCCCCGGCCGTTTTATCCCTCGTAGATAATCCCATCCATGTAGCGCGCATGGATGGGACAAGAGGTGTGCACCGGGTACTGGTTGGGAAACCTGAAGGGAAGAGACCGCTGGGGAGACCTAGACGTAGATGGGAGGATAATCTCAGGCGGGATCTATCCGAGATAGGAGTTGAAGGAAACTGGATTTTGTTGGCCCAGGACAGGGTCCGGTGGAGGGCTTTGGTTAATTCGGTGATGAACCTTCGGGTTCGGTAAGCCATCTAGTTAGTTAGTTAGTTAGATAATCCCATGGTACACTTTACAAATAATAATAATATTAACAATAAAATTATATAATACATGCAGTACGTGATAAAAACAATATGTATTCCGGAAATAGCTGCTGCACTATGTATCTTAGGGACAAGGTCTGCCTCGGATACATGGAAGTACATACCCCATAAAGTGGTGAATAGATTGGATAGTAATAGTAATAATAATAATGCCTACTAATTGTGCGAAATTAAAATAATTACTTAACTTCATGCCACAAAGCCACGTCCTATCTAAATACATTGCATGCACTGGACAGAACGCAGACGTCATGCCTAATCTGAGTCCACTTTTAATGCCATACCAAGAATATACTTGTCCAATATTCTCGAATGATCTTGCAAGAATTCACACTCTTGCAAAAGTACTTTCAGAATGGCCCCTTTTTCCTGCCTGATCATCTGGCGAAATTAAATAACAGCTAGTACAGGTTGCATCTTCCTTCTAAAACAATTTATAGTCTCCGACTTCGAAACCGACCTCATCCAATACAGATTCTTTGGGAATGCGAGTGTCACCGAGTCCCCGACCATTTGCCGGGGAATGCGTGGGACTACTTCTGCGGGACATCATGGTTATACTGCCTCTGGATTGACTAATCGTTATTTATAACTGTCATTACAAATTAATAAAATTATTAACAACACAATCGCAATTTCAAGGTCAGTCCTTCAGTTACATGTTTCTGCTGTAAATGTTATGTGCAAGGACGGTGACATTTTGAACAAAAATTATAGTTATGTTTTTCTCTCTATAAACCTATATATATATATATATATATGTATGTATATGTATATATATATATATATACATACACACAAAATACCTTCTATATACATGCAAATATTTTTTCAGTTTCTTCTTTGATCAACTGTCTCTTTTACTTTAATTTGTATGTTATTTTTTGTTCGTTTCTTTCTTTCGTTCTTTAAATACAGGATACACACATCAAACATACCCCACATAACAGTGATAAGGATGCAGAAAGAACTGTTAGGCCGTACTCTTGTATTCATAGCAATAAGCCTATGAAATGACAGATATGTTATGGTCATTTTACCAGATAAGCTTTATGCAGATAAGCGCATGTGTACTGTACGTGACGTATTGGGATGATGGGACTAATACCGCGTTTTAATTACGATATTTTCCGCCCTCGCAGCTGCCCATTTATCAGTCACTGCCCTGTTCTAGTTTCCTCTTTTGAAAGCTTTTCATCACGTTGTGTCTAGTTTGCAGACTGGCGACAGCTGATTGAAACACACCGTCGGCCAACAACAAACACAGAGAACAAAGCTTTCAGTGCCGTCACGAGGTTAAATGTAAAGGATTTAGAAAGAGATGCACCAGGAGACATGACCTGTACTTTTAGCGACAAGATATTATTAAAATAAATCTTTTCAGTTTCATCGTTACTTTGTGTTTGAGGAGTAATATCAACAGAAGCTGCAACACTATAACAAGTTTGATTACGTGACAAAGGAGGGAAGATGGTAACAAATAAGAACTACGTTCGCGAAGAAATTGAGATTAAATTTGGGGAATATCTGATACCACGATTTTCATATTCTTTTGTCGTCTAGTCTGCCGTACAAAGATGTAAAAACAAAATAACTTTACACAAAGCTAATGTTGCTTGGGCGTGAAATTTGGCATCTCACATTTAGAAGACAGTGACCTCAGAAGAACGTTTGGACCTAAGAGCGGCGAAGTGACAGCAGGCTGGAAAGAGCTGAATATGACAAGATCCATAATTCATAATCTTCGCCGTTAAAAATGTTTAATTAATTTAGATTACTATTTACAAGTTAAATTATAAGGCATCTGAATTTTTATTGAACATACTGTTTACAAAATAAATCGACACGCTTTTCGGGTGTATGATTTTATGAATGTTAGATGTACTTAATATCTTCCTGCAGACAAACGACTTTTATTATTATTGAATTCAGTCCATGAAGTGAATAAATG
This sequence comes from Zootermopsis nevadensis, assembly GCF_977971745.1. Lineage (NCBI taxonomy): Eukaryota > Metazoa > Arthropoda > Insecta > Blattodea > Termopsidae > Zootermopsis > Zootermopsis nevadensis. The sequence continues at coordinate 11,519,185 of NW_028259149.1, read as the reverse complement.
TAGCGTCACTTTTGAATTATCAGCCGCTCTAAATGTAATTAATGATGCTTTCATATCGTGGTATCAGTAGGACAACCTCATTATGGTGGAAGTCGTCATACATTTTCAATCTATGGTCACATTTGTTTCATACGTCGGTTACGATAATGAGTGAGAACACAGAGACAGAAAATGATATCCGCACATACTGAAAAGAGAGACAGACAGAATAAAGAGAGGCTGTTTAGCAGGATGCACTGCTAATTAGGCATTCCGGCCGGTACAAAAACAAAGCTAACCCCTATATACTAAGCCAGCCCCCTTCCCAAACTAACTTCACAAACGGAGGGTTTGCTTTAATTAAATTTTCCAATTAGGGGGCGTTTGTATTCCGGCCACTTGGCATGTCAATATTTGGCAATGAGAATCGTCCGCGGATATTTCAATATCAGAGCCTAGAAATGAATAACACACAGGACGGCATGCATCGTGCCAGGATATTTGTAAAGATGCCTGGTTAGTGACGATGATTCAAGCTGATATTAACCGCCTCTTTCGTCATTTATCAGCTGGAATATTTTTTTTGTAAAATCAACCTGTGTTTCTGTCTGTAAGGAATTTCACTAATGCAGACTTGAGCGAATAGGCGTGATACTAAGTTGGTCAGATAGCGGACGATGCACCATTCTACAGACAGTGTTTGTGCGAAAGCGGCCCAACGGATCAGTAGGACTCTCTCTACCAGTCAAGTCGGGCCGACTCATAACGCATAACGTTTCTGAGGTCATACTGCCCTGAAGACGGAGGCAGTATGACCTCTGAAACGTTGGTAAACATCGACCAGACTACACAGCGCAACAACCCAGAAGACAGAAATCTTCATACTCATCGCCCTGAAGACGGAGGCAGTATGACCTCAGAAACGTTGGTAAACGTCGACCAGACTACACAGCGCAACAACCCAGAAGACAGAAATCTTCATACTAAGAATCGCCCTGATGACGGAGGCAGTATGACCTCCAAAACGTTGGCAAATATCTACCAGACTACACAGCGCAACAGCCCAGAAGACTGAAATCTTCAAAGTTTAAAGTGTTGAACAGACTCCATTTTAGCCCACAATATTTCACCACATTTTAAATGATATTAAAAGAGTTTTTTGCTTCAACACTTCTTCTCTACATTATCATTGGAGAATGAAATTAACTGAGGAACAACTTCAGAGTAGGAAAACGCCTTCTGTGCTTTTCAGTGATTGAACAATTGAACTAAATAAATACAGTAAGTACGTAAAAGTTACAAATACACCCTAAGAAGAAGTCAGAACACATAATTTCAGCGAAAATATTAAAAATTGCAAAACAAATTTGTTAATCGTCCTTGCTGAATCAGAGTGTTAATATCACTTACGTTACGATAACACGTCAATCATTCAATTACATTATATAATGTACATTATTACTTTCCATGTCGTTTGTGGGGTTTTATAGACATAAAAATATTCATGGCTTTATCCTTTGTACATAATAAACCTCATTCATTAGTATCTGTGCAAAATATCATGTAAAATATTTTTCGTTTGCACAAAGCTTCCACTGAATTACGAACTAATCGTATTGATTACGTATTTTAAACACACAACGTTTAGAGAGGAAACGTGCACTATAACCCCCCAAAAGAATTTATGCATTCAAATGACTCAATCATTATACGTACATATTACAATAATGAACAATGTAACAAACTCTCAGTAATATGTCTGTTCGATGGAGATTGGATATATATTACTTGTGTTAAAAAATTATATTGTGATATTTCAATAACATCTGTTGTTCCGGCAGAAACCAACTAAAACATTACCCGGTCTAGAATACGCATGGAGTTGAAACCAAACCTTCGTCATACAGAGAGACTGTAAAATACAATCGTAGCTCGGTAAAATGTAACACATTTATATGACACTTTGTTATATAACATTCATTACTGTGATTCTGATTTTGCTATCTCATATTAAGAGTAGCCTACTGATATCTTCATTGAGTTTTATTTTGATGGCATTTAAAACGTGCAATGAAAGTGCACGAACCAAATTCTAAGAAAATATATAATCTTTTACAAGATTGAAATCTGTGTCTGGACGACCGAGATTCGATCTCCGAAACAGACAAATGATTCTTCTTCAAGCCTGTACGTCCAGACCAGCTCTGAGGCCCATTGAGTGGGCCCCAAAGTGGTCCTTCCGCGGGTCAAAGCTCAGCCGGTGCGTGACGCTGACCAGTCACCCCCATCTAGCGCCGAGGTCAAGAACGAGTAGTAGCTGTACCTTCTCTCCTCCCAAGCGCATTAATGGCGTGCAGCGGGACAGTTGTACTTTACCGATGAATCACATTCACTGATTATAAAGACTACAAAAGTTCAAAACCGCTGGAAGTTTTACGATTACCTGTGAAGTTATACACGTGTGGACAGTAAACCCTGAGGTGACCACTAGCAGCTCTTTGAGTGCGTGGTCCGCCTCTGACCACACCACTATAATAACATTGACACAGCACATGGGTTTTGTCAGTGGTACACACAAAATTTACAATGACTCCGGGGCATGGGCTTTAGTGTCTAGCCCACTGGGTGCAGGTGTGACTCGCTTTGATGATCACTTCTCGCCGACTAAATTAAACAGAATTGTTTCATCAAGCCATACAACGCAACTACGTCAGTTCTTTCTATACGTAACAAGTACGCAATGTTACCTACAGAACACAGCGGCGTGATACGTAATTGTTTCGATTGTCAGATTCGAGGTTCGTACGGCCGGAAGAATGGCTTCAAGCCTGCTGATGGAGACAGCTCGTTTCTCCAAAACGCTGGTGTTTACATACGAATCTACAGTTTCACAACCCTGTAGATCATTAACTGTTTGTGTCATATTTCTGTCTACTGGCACATAATAATGAGTCGAATATGTCTGTATGTCGGTATTAATAATAAAAGATTCGATTTTATGAACAGCGAAAATATGTTGAACAAACTTTTATAATTGAGCTGGAGTTTCTGAGCAAAAATCTGTCCTAGAATGTCGGTACATGATAGTGCCGCACCTTGTTAAATGTATAAAATAAGCTGAAAAGTCATGTGACATGCTGCAGACTGGATAATCAGGTTCGACTACCCCAATATCGCAGAATTTCTTTCAACGTCACATGTCCATCAGAACTCCAACGCAAGAGATTCGAAGCCCTATAATAAAATAAAACCCAATATCTTTCGTTCTTTTCAGACATCTCACACAAATTCAGGTAATGTATCTTTAAGTATCCCACAACAGTTCTTACTCCATCATTTTCTATACCCGACTAACACAGGCCTGTTCACCCTCAGATCGTATCTGACACGTTATACACACTGAACACTTGAGATGAGAGTCGACAAAGAACTCGATATCTATAAATCGAGACGTAATAGGCCTATATAACCATTCTCTTTGTTTACAGACGCAGTGGTAAGATCCTTATAAATGACAGCATTAACAACTATTGGCTTTATAGATAGTCTGCAGACAAGTTCACTACTTTCCGACTATCCGATTCAAACATTACGGGATAAGCTACTTGGTGAGAGTTAAGGTTCTCCTGAAGACGAATATAAAGATGGCTGTCTTCTGTAATGTTGTGCCTTAATGATGGAGGCAATAAGCTCCTCTGAAAAGTCGGAAAAGATCCACCAGACTAAAAAGTTCGCAGTAGCCGAATGCATTTTCGCAACAGACTTATCGATCACACCGGAGAGGCTTCGGAGTGAAACATTCATTTCCTGCAGACCCCCCAACTCCAGGGACTTGATGTTCCGGAAACGGTCCCCACAGGACACACGGTGTTCCGTCCCGTCTGCAGTCAGCGTCAATCTGCTTCAGTACTGCACTCTAGTCGCAGCCGTCATATCGAAAACGTTCTTCATCCGGCCTACATTCTTGCATTCACCTACTACCATGTTCTATTTACCAGTGTTTACGTGCCAGTCAACTCGTCCCAAACATACATTTGCCCAACATAACGAAATAAAGAAGGCTATTATCATATCGAAAGCAACATACCAGAACGAAGAATTAAAAATGGCTGACTTACATAAGACTAAATATTTACGCTTATTTGTGTGACAGCGTGCATTATTAGTGCTCGTAACACAAATTTGTCTTGATCTTTGTTTAGAGCAGCATAAGCATAACATACATCCCACTGATTTATGTTGTCAGACCAAAGATTTTTGATTATGTAAATATACTGATGCCCTCTTCTCTCTACTCTCGACAACGTTGATTTTATCCGTAACTGGTTAGAACATGTACGAGATGTTTCGTAAGCAAAATTCAGCGGTCATTTCTCACCCGAGTCTCCTGATTAACTGCTAGATGGCTCTGGCAGTCAAATCAGGATTGAGTAAAAATTGTGCAGTCACTAGGCTGGTCACTCACTACTCACAAATGCACACTTCAAAGACCAAGAAACCCCCGGAAAATGAGGCGGCGAAAACCCACAACCGTGTTGTAGATCGAAGAAACAACAACTACAACAACATGAGAATATCAGTTGATACTTCATTACATATAATTACGAATACATATAAAACAAACCACATTTATTTTTTGAACAAATGCAGTCAGTAGATGCTGATAATCCCGAGACTGAGGTCAAAATGAAAGCCCTCGTAAGAAGTCAGTATGTTAAGAAAGAAGGAAAGACATTTAAAAAGTAAACCCAGTGAAGTCATAACAAGAAATACGAAAGACAGAAAAAAATGAAAAAATGTAAAAGCGTTCGTAGAAAATACCACGTCCTGGTTTAAAGATGATTTGGAACATTCAGAACAAAATCCATTGCTGGAATAGAACATTTCAAGTGTGGGTGGATACGCCCACGACGACCCGTTCCGGGCTCAAAAGGTCGTATTACCGCACTTACACGTTGCATCCTATCTCTTCAGTCAGCTACAGAATGCAAATCGACAAATCTTATACGTTCCACTAAGAACCTGGCTGTTTTTATAATCGCATTATGTCTCATTAATAGTTTATTAATTGTGTTTAGAAAAGGGCACAGAAAAATATATTGACCTAAAATGCATGAAATTCTATGATGCATACAGGTCGCATAGCATTGTTGAGGTACTGAAATCTGGGAGATTTACTGGAGATAATGAATGCTTACACAGTTTCTGAGAGAAAATTTCTAGGAAAACACCCACTTGGAAGAATGAGAGGTAGACGGAAGGATACCATTAGGACAGATTGCACAAAGACAGAATGCGACGATTTAACGCCACAGAACTGGCCAATAGCGAGCTCTTTGGTATTAGTGGTGCTGAAATCCGGGGCTCTTTTGTTGCATTCGTCACTTTCGATTTATAATACTTTTATGGTTACTTCCCTGAAACTTCTGCCGCTTTTATTATTTCTCTTTCCCAAGGTAGACATAGTTGTAAGTTCTATAACATGTCTTCAAATTACAGTCAACAACATGATCCGACACAAATGGGCCGGAAGGCAAAATATTTTCAACTAAATGATAGAAAGAATTCCCGGAATGTAATCTGTTACATTCTTCTTGACTTTAATTATGGTTTGTTACTGTTATTCCAAACGTTTGTACTATGCCTCATTTTCGAAGAACTTTCTGAAGAACTTAACTTGAACTGGTCCCGCATACTTGTGACGAGAAACGCATACATAACTCGATGAGCTTGCAGTTCACTGGCCTACTGCATTTAGAAAATCGGTCTTCTATCAAAAATGATATTCCTGTCCACAACTGATTTAGAAGACCGACAGACATCGGTGAGAAAGTATCAAAGACAGCAGCTCTTAGGAATAATTTGTGTAAGATGCTTTTGTTGTTTAAGAATTAACAGGCTTTAAGTTATTGGAGCTTACAAAGAGCAGGACACATGATGGGAATTCGAGTAGATAAGAAGACGTACTGATGTGGTTTGATTTATGCTCTTAGTTTTGTTAGCAACTTCTTTTGATGCTACCAAATCACTTTTCCCCTTTTATTTCGCTACGTTTTTTGTAACCACTTACACGAGCATTCTTGTCTTTGTTAGCAACAGATATCATATTCCAGAAGCACTTCTGGGGACAATATAATTGGACAAATTTGATGTTGCCCGCTTCAGAAAACCATGACATTTTATTTTCTTAGAACCTCTTTTAAATTCGTCTATGTATGCTTGCTACCATCCAGCATGCTGGTTGGTTATTGTAATAACGGAAATATTTGCGAACTCAAGTCAAAGGAATTCGAACAATTTTCGGTTTACATTAATTCCAGGAAAAAATAAATGCCAGCTGGAATTAACGTAAACCCAATTTACTGACTCCGTGTGAGGATTCCAGCATTTCGCTACAGGACGGTCGTTGTTTAATGCTGGACGAGCAACATCGTAGCTTTAGCATCACTCTCATAGCCGATGTCAATGACAATTATTCATAATTTTAATTTGTTCATTCTTATAATAAGTACTGTAACACCAATGACATCTCATCATAATTTAGACATCTTTCATTATTTTTGAACTCAAGCTACATTTACAGTTTTACTATTTGTGCAGAGTGAATACAAATTAGCTTAAACTGTAGGAGATTTTAATAATTTCATATAAGCTAACAATTATCTGCACTGTACTAAAGTTTTTAAGTTTACAGTTACGGAGATGTTAAGAAATGTTCCGACTTTTAGTGGAACACAAATTTTATTATCATATTAAAAGAAGTCCACGTATGGTCATAAACTCAAGACAGCTGGCTGCAGTAGCCTACTCACATTTACACCCTACCTAACTTTTATTTTAATATTTTCCTTCCAATAACCTTACGTGTTAAAATATTTCTTGGACTTCAGGTTTCCCAAACGAAGTGTGGTTTATTTTCACCCTGATGACGGAGGCAGTATGACCTCTGAAACGTTGGTAAACATTGACCAGACTACACAGCGCAACAAACCAGAAGACAGAAATCTTCATACTCACAGCTGTATCGCCCTGATGACGGAGGCAGTATGACCTTTGAAACGTTAGTAAACATCTGCCAGACTACACAGCGCAAAGACCCAGAAGACAGAAATCTTCATACTCATCGCCCTGATGACGGAGGCAGTATGACCTCTGAAACGTTGGTAAACATCTACCAGACTACACAGCGCAACAACCCAGAAGACAGAAATCTTCATACTCATCGCCCTGATGACGGAGGCAGTATGACCTCTGAAACGTTGGTTAACATCGACCAGACTACACAGCGCAACAACCCAGAAGACAGAAATCTTCATACTAAGAATCGCTCTGAAACGTTAGTAAACATCTGCCAGACTACACAGCGCAACAACTCAGAAGACAGAAATCTTCAATATTTTTAAATGTTGCACATTCAACTTGATTTTATATAACAAATTGTATTACTGTTGAAGACATAAAAGTTTCATTCCGCCAGCCTTGACGGGTCATAGGTTAATGTTAGTAATGCATCTTCGAAACCATGGTATCTCCTTACGAGTCCACACGGCGCCAGAATCCAGATCAACATCCGACATGACGGATGTTTCTTTGATCCGCCGTGTGTCTGTTCACAGCCCCCACCCTTGTCACTCACTCCTTGTGGGGTAAATTGTGCGCAGAATGGAATCACTATTACGTTATGCATTATGCATACAGACAGGGCTCGCTGCCACAGTTCATTATTTCATGCCAGACCTACTTTAACTTGATCTGTAAGCGACTGTATTTTCGATTGATAATTGGATTTTTTCTGTGCACGTGAGCCGAGCACCGAAATGTCCATGCACGTCAAGGCTGAGGTTTATACTTGTTTTATTTGTTTAACTTCTCTTGGAGTTAATTAGTGATTAGAGTTTGAATGGAGGCAATTAGTAACAACTGGACACCGCGGTACTGGGGCAAAGTATAATGAAGTTTCTATTGTTTCAGGATGAGCAAGTCTGTATGATGGACAGAAGTTAATTAAAAATTGCGATGGAGTGACAGACACATGGACATTTTGAAATTATTACGTAATATACATATGCCTGTTCACGTGTCCTTAACACATCACAGACTTTAATTTTGATTCCAATATTTTCACAATTCTGTGATTTACAATATCGCTAATTTTTGGAAGCCACAATTCCTCTACGTCAAATGCAATGAACATTTCACTAACATTCGATCTTGTGCAAATTGGCCTAGCAGTAATATGTAATACAACACAAACGTCACACTTATCCGGCAATAATTCGTTTCCTAGCCTCGTTTATTTAAATGCGGTGAATCATATGAAGGCGAACTGCTCCCGCTGTGTGATATGGATTATGTGGGACAAAAACACCATCAATGTGTTCTCAAGAGTTCGCTACCAGTCACACTATCCCTAGTCATATAAATTCAGTTGATACTGTAATAGTTCATCTCCCCTATGCGTCCTACATACTCCTCCTACGTCATTATTCTTGATTTAATCATCCTAAAAGTATTATATAAAAAATACAAGCTACGAAGCCCCTCATTCTGTAATTTTGAAGCACATAAGTACACAACAAATTTAACTGAATTGCAAACAATTTTGTATTTGTATCATCTGTTCTGAGAATTTTTGTAATTACATGAGCCCACACCGTTTGTAAGGGGTGGAATTCTGGAGCTGCTGACATGGGGACGTTTTACCCGAGTCTACAGCTGTCGTCACAATTAAACGGCCAACTGAAAACTACAAGTTCCGAAATTCATTAATGAAAAGAGGGTGTAATGCGAGTCTTCCACCTGCTGTGTAATTTAGAATGAAATTAGAAACGTTCGACACGTGGAAATCTAAAACAACTTTTATTTCAAAGGTGCCCTACGGTTCGATACGCTGAACCGATTAGGAAACCTGGTGCAAGACTCTCGGGCTACAAGCCGCGTCAGGTGGCTGAATGGTGAATAAACCATATCCTCTGCCAGCGTTTCGAGAGCCATCTCTGCTCTCATCCTCAGGGCAGATGCGTAACAAACGCAGCTGCCCTGAAACAAAACCCATAAATACGAAATGCAGAATGAGTGACTGTAAAAACATCCGGTACATATATTTACCACTCGGCTTTAAAGGGTTAATCAGCGAAGTGACTAATGGAATAACTCATTTTCTTGCGTTAGAGGGTTCCAGTACTGGCAAGCGATGGATCCCTTCCAGAGCCTGCCCATTCGAAATAAACCTCCCCCATATTTATCTTAATACAGCATTCTCATCCTTTTCTCGTTCTTACAAATTTCTTTAAAAGATCTATTTTGTTAACTACCTCCACGGAGCGGAGTTCTCTTGATATTCCCGCATCTTTTGGAACCCAAATTTCATTGCCGTGTTCACTAGAATCGACTGTCCGTCCCTGTCTGAAATCAGATGATTCCAATTCACAACCTCCCGCCCTATTTCTTTAACTATCGTCATATTATTCTCACATCTACATCTAGATCATCTAACTTGCTCTTCCCTGGACACTTACCGACAAATTCGTTATGTAGGCCTTGTTAGAATTAGTGTCAAATAGTGTTGATGCAGTAAGAGACATCTCCTTTTAAATTGTGTTATGCGATCCATGCAGTTAAGAAACCGAGCACGATACTATAAGAAATCATTGCTTTTTTATATACTCTTTATACTGGTTGAGAGATGACAGGGCGGGATGACCTTTATCATTGCTTTCAGATACCATTTCCAAACCTCGGCTCCAGAACTGAAGATCCTGATGCAGTGATTGTACTCTGCTTCATGGAGAACACCTCGTGACATTCGTTTTTGCACGTGTTCCGATTTACACCAATGCCCTGTCTTGCCTTTAAGGCAATGGACGACGAATAGCGTACATTAAAAATGGACTGCAGATCCCCAGTGACAAAGCCAAATGTCCAGAGCATTATCATGTTACAATGGAGCGCTGCCCCGCCATTACTAAATAGCACAGCCAGCGGACGAGCGACTCACCCAATTTCTCTCTCCCTCTCTCTCTCTCCCTCCCTCCCTCTCTCTCTTCACCCATAGAAGTCTGCACGTTACAGCACGAATTAAATGCAGTGAAGATTCTTTGCTACAACCGACGTAACACATTTCAGAAGAAACCACACCAGGACAGTGGGATTTACAATGTCACTGCAAAGTACCAGGAGAATTAAAGAGGAAAGGGCAATTACAATATTTTCGTTGTAGGATTGGCATAACTGCAGAGGTCTGGTAATACCGTAGCTCACGTTCAGACAGTCACATGATACGAGTGTGGTTCAGTTGCAGTTCATATGTGACGACTGAGTGCGGCGTAAAGATGGTTGTTGCATCAGAGGTTCACACAAAGGACTCTCAACATAAATGCTCAGCCGTGAAGCAATTTCCGCTGTAGTTACCATGGATTTTCCAACAATCATTGCTTGAGCACGTTCCGTTTTCTTCCTTCGCTAAAGTGTATAGGCGTCGTTACCTGCCTGTATCAGCAACACTAAATCGGCTGCTATTAAACATTTGAGATCCACATAGGACATTTGCTGGCAGCCATAACAATACCATACTTTTGTAACAAAATGTACGTAATCGGAATTTTTACTTGTTTGATATTCATGCAAATGTTGACCTTTGTACTGTGTTCAGTAAAGGGCTGGGTGCCTGGCAGTGACGGCTGAGACGTGTTGCGTCGCAACTAAATTACGTTTTCAATTACCTTGTGGGGTGGGATCTATTAAGTCTCAGTCGTTAGATTAATAACGCTGTAAAATTGTTGCTGGATTATTACTTAATAGCCTGAGGCAAAATGGAGAAGTAGGAAGGTTCTGGTAAAAGGGAATGGCGCTAGAAGATGAAAAGCTGCAGTCCGGTGCAGCCTCGCGGAATAAACAACCCGTCCGTCCCTTTCACCACAGCGTAAGTTTGTAGACAATGAAATCAATTCTGCGATGGATCCGCTACACTGAGACATTCAAGTCAGTGCTATTCAAGATTACCGTCCTATAACAGGAGAGAATTTTGTGTAGATTTGCTGAGTGATTCTAAGTAGAATATTATAATTCTACCTGTTATTTTTATTGGTATAAAATGGGTCTGTCACTTTAAAGGAAGAACACAGATTGACGGTGTCCAATAAGAATTTGTGGAGTATAATAATTGCACCTGAAAGAAAGAGGCAGTAACAGGAAAATGGAGAATATTAAGGAATTAAGAGTCTTAAAATTTTCATTCATTGCCGTATATTTTAGGATGGACAAAATAACGATTATGTGTGAAGTATACCATGCAGACGAATAAGATAAATGAGACATAGATACAAAATGGAGATCAGAAAATCTGAAGGGAGTGTAGGTAAATATGATATTAATGAAAATAGTGAGTGTGTGAACTGGATTGAACCGGCTCGAGGAAAGAGAAGTAGATTTAAACTCCGGTGAAGAAATCTCTGTCAGTAATTTACACGTGATTTGAAACGCCTTAGGTGAAAGTTCAGGCTCAGAATTTAGTGTTTTAGATGGAATGTTCAGATTATATAATAAGAGTGTAAGAACAGATTCTGAAACGTATTTCTCAGTTTGACACTGTACTGATGTTTGATGAAGAATTCACGCTCAGAAATTAGGAAAAATAAGTATCAATCTGGCATCAACGACAGGCTGACTGACTGTCCATGTAACTCACTATTAATCATAACAAACTTCTAATGGTATTTATTTCCTCTAAACAATTTCATGAAGTTGTGAACGTATTTTTGTGGTATGTAATGACTTTCTTCAGAAATATATAGGCCTATCGCACATAATTCCTATGATTCCTGCGTATTTTCTTAAATATATCTTATTAATTTCTGCCGGCCGTTCTCTGGTATGACACAACTGTTGTTCCGAAGCTTAACAAAACGCTGTCTTAGGAGTGTAGTTTTTCAGTTTGTTTTTCATTTGAAGGATCGCGCTTATGCTGTGATCTCTGTAGTTGAAGATATCTGTCTTCTGGGTTGTTGCGCTGTGTAGTATGGACGATGTTTACCAACGTTTCTGAGATCATACAACACAGTGCAGCAACCCAGAAGACAGAAATCTTCATACTCATCGCCCTGATGATGGAGGCAGTATGACCCTTAAAACGTTGGTAAACATCGACCAGACTACACAGCGCAACAACCCAGACGACAGAAATCTTCATACTCATCGCCCTGATGATGGAGGCAGTATGACCCTTGAAACGTTGGTAAACATCGACCAGACTACACGGCGCAACAACCCAGAAGACAGAAATCTTCATACTCACTACCCTGATGACGGAGGCAGTATGACCTCTGAAACGTTGGTAAACATCGACCAGACTACACGGCGCAACAACTCAGAAGACAGAAATCTTCATAATCATCGCTGTGAAAACCTCAAAACTTACATCTCTGTAGTTATCAAAATGGTCCACAAATAGATACTGATGTTGAATTAAAGCGAGCCAAATTGAGTCCGATGGCCTCCATTCTCTTCAAATTGTATCTGAGACTGTTTTAGACCTAGTAATCTGTATCTCGTACATTCAAACGTGATATTTGCCGTTAAGTAGCTGGCGTCTTAAATTTGTATGCGTCTCCTACTTCGTAAGACAACGCCTTTTAAATTAGTCACAGGATAACAACCTGCAGTGTTTGCACAGCTTAAGGCTTTAAGCGGGCAGAACGCAGGAGGGACATCTCATCGCATAAGGTCTGAGTAATGTAACTTGCGCTGCAGACAAATATTTGTTCGGTTATTAACCATTTTCGTGTTGCTTCTAAGTTCTCTAATCCCTCTATGTGTGTGTCTCTTCGAAGTTTTCAAGCAATAGATAAGTTTTCGTATCATGCAAATAGTCTCCCAACATTATTTATTCTTTACAATTCCCTACCATCAATAACTACAACATGGCCGACATGCGAATTTCTTATGTGGTAAGTGACATTTGAGATTATCACAGCTGCGAATTTCAGGATGGCTATTTTATGTGTTGTAGAGACGTGCAGTCTGGTAGAAATTTACCGACGTTTCAGAGATTCTTTCTACCCTCATCATCACCCTGACGATGAGGGCAGAATAAATCTTCGAGAAATAGTATTCTCTTGTGAATGTATTATTTTTCTAGTCAGTCAACAAAAACATGTCAACAGTACGAATATTCTGAGGTCAGTATATAAACTGCAAATTATGGCCCCACTATAACTAGACTATGAGACTGCTTCAAAATGTAAATATATAGCAAAATTTTATAAATTTATGAGCAAATGCATGTAATCACGGGAGTAGATCTGAAAAGCGATGACTTTATTCACTACCTGAGCGATTATTAGCTATGCATCAATAATTGTTCTGCATAAGTTGTTAGATGTCAATAAAATCGATATTATGTTTTATTACATGCCAGTACTAGTTAATCAGTTTGAGATTCATGTAAATATTGCCGAAACCAAAAGAGTCAAAATTAAATACATGGAACAACTTTTAGTGTCAGTCCACGCTACAAAATTTCATCGAAATCCTTTCAGTTATTTCAAAGATGAAACATGCGGATGGCCAGACACCAACTCCCCTAAAAGGTAACATATTCAACACGCATCACATTTCCTGTGTTTAAAACAAAATATGCACGGAATGCGGGTTACCACGAGGACAAGGGAAGAAAATAAAAATCTCTTCTATGTGCTGGTTGGGGAAATTGCCTATCTGTCATAAAGCCACTGCTTTGTAACTATATCGCGTGCGCAAGACGGCTTTCATTTTTAGAGTATGGCAAGTCTTTTCCATAATGTCCAGTGCACCCCCATATATGCAATGCTATTTGTGGAAAGTCGTGATAAAATTAGAGCTCCAAGAATATATATATAGGAACTGGTATTCTTAAACGATGCAGTCCTACAAACGCAACTTATTTTAAAACTACACTTCATATTGTGAATAGCACGCAAGCCTCTTACAAGGCATTAAGGAGCCCAGTTTATATCCGTACTTAAAAGAAAATAAATTATAGAACGGTGAGTAAAATTACACAATGCAGAGCTTCATAATTTGCGTACTTAGCTACGTGTTACTAAAGGTGACCAAATAAACGAGAATGTGATTGGATTGACACCTAGCACGCATCGAGAGATACGAGAAATACATTTAAAATTTTAGTTGCTAAACGCAAAGGAATGACTTGGCAGACCTGGAGTTATAAAGTATTACGATAAAACGTACCAACGTACCAACACAAAATTGACCGCTTGCCTCCAGACTCCCGAAAAACGCAGACAACAAGCACCACTGCTGCCGCGTTTATATTTCTTGTTACCAGAGTCGCCACTGTCAAAACTTGATTTCAGGTTTTTCGCGGAAACGGTACAATCGTAGGCAAGCGTGACGGAGATCGGTTATTATATTAGGCTAGATTCTTACGATAGTCAGCGGTTCGAAGTATCTCTCGCTTTTATTAAAAGTCATAAGATAAAGTGAGCTATTTGAAGTACCGTAGAATGGAGCTGTTCAAATTATATCATGACGTTGAGTAGCCGTACTTGCAGTGGGACAACCCCGCAGGCATTTGTTAAAATAAAACAATAAAATACAGACCAGTGGGCGCATCAGTGCCTACTATAAATTCCATCTTTTAAACACACGCTATTTTACAAGAGCCACTAATCACACCGCAGGTAGTTAACATTTTTAAGTTTTCCACACCCTCATAACAAAGAGCCATGCCAATTATTAATGTCTCTCATTTCATTAATATTTAATATTCAATTAGGCGTTGTTTTATTATTTTTAACCTCTAAAACACTGCTTATTTTCCCTTGCTTGTCTAATATCTGGCTCTCCACAGACGAGAAGAGGTAAAAGCTTATATTAAATTCTTTGTGTAAAATATTCTTCTCATTGAAGATTTGCTATGTTCAAAATGTATATTCTTATTATATAACGCCACAGGTTTGATGATACATAACCATATATGCATTAAAAATTTACTTTGTAATTATACTAATTGAGCAAATCGTGGTTCTGTATTTTAAAGTAATTGACGCTAATGGGAAATAATAAAGCTTTTAACTGTCGATCAAGGAGTTAATTTTGCTTTCGTGATATTTATATTGACGGACACTGTCAGACTTTATAATTTCCAACAAAGTACCTCGATTTTTTTCATTTACAAAGCATCAAATCTGTGTATTATGTATTTGAAAAGTGTGGAAATAAATTGTATTGCACAGGGAATTTTCTAGTCCAGTTATAAAACTAATAGGGCTAGAAAACCATCCACTGCCACGATCACTGCTTCTCGACAATAATTTTAGATTTCGGTTTTCTGGGCTGTGACACAGTGTAGTCTCAGCCGTGTTTAATAGTACTCCAGAGCAGAAGACTAAAGCAGAACGTTCTTCCGAAAAGTTGGTAACCACCTGTATGACTATCCAATTTAATAATCCAGGAATCGCCGTGAAAATTTCTAATCTCAATAATCATATTATTTAGACCCCGTCTTCTGCGCTACGCTCTGATATCCCACTTCATAATTACCGATATTTATGACCGATTAATTTGGTTTCTGATATCAGTAACAGAAGTTTGTCCGGCACGTCTTAACAGGTACAGTTAATAGCGTCTTTCCGTTAGCTAAAATTAAACAGAACTATAAAGAAAGTGAGAGAACACAGATTTTTAACGATTTGAAGTATAATGGTACGTCCCACCAACTTTAACAGTCGGCAAGTACGCAATATTTTGTTTCGTATGATTGTCGGTGTTAAAAAATGAATTATTTCTTCAAACTTCGTTAAGTCTTTGATAACTGTTATGGTGAAGTGTGGTGTTTTGCTGTACAGACTGAATTATTAAATAATAATTAGACGAGATTCGGCTCTAAAAGTTCAATAGAAGCTATCATAAAAATGCAATATCCTGTATTTAGCGAGTTGTATGAGTTTAAGGAGAGGTAATAAATTATGTAATATATCATATTTTTATAATTAATTTATTATACTAATTTTCGAACCCTGATAAACTCTCAGTGTCCACCAAACTTCAGTCACAGGGCTATTATTACTGTCGATTTCTTTGATCTCCAGTCTTTACGCGGTTCTTTATTTGTAGATTTCTACACTTGAAACTGGTTAACTAAAGTACGTACCCTAGCGTTACGTAGAGTGCAATGTTGAACCACGCTGGCTACCCTTACTCACGCTGCTCTCGGAAGATAATGCATGTTTGCACATTGGAATGGTTGCAGAAGAGACGCGGTTCTAAACTAGACAGGGAATATGCAAATCTCGCTGTGCATTATCTTAAGTGATTAAACTCCTTCAACAAGACAGACTGAAGACGGACGGAAAACAGATAAAAACCCAGAGAGGCTGTGTTTGATTAAGAATATATTTCATGTAGATTAAACAGCTTTATGTTGAGCTGGTAATTCGGCTTTAAGATAAAGGATAAAATTAAATCTGATAGGGATCTGCATAAGCACTTCCTTCTAAGAATTATTCACCCCTGTATTCATACATTACGGATATTGTCTGGCGCTACTACTGCGAAAACGTAAGGAATCTCAGCGTGAAGTAGCGAAGTGCGTTTGCACGTAAGACGTAACCATAATTTGGGCAAACGATGTATATGTGATTCGAAGACTTTAATCACGGAGCCAGTAGGCGAACGTGTGCTGTGGACTAACATGGAACAACAAGACGGGCCTCTTTTTATACGCGGAAATTGGTCTTGCTCGTGATGATAATTACAAAATATGCAAATGTGATAGAGGTCTACATGTAAAAGGCAAAATACAAATTGTGAGTATTATTTGAGGTTTCACGGTCGTCTTCTGGGTTGTAACGCCGTGTAATCTGGTAGAGGTTTGCCAGTTTTCTGCCTCCATCATCAAGACATCATCACCTCTGAAACGTCGGTCAACGTCTACGAGACTACACGGCGCAATATCCCTGGAGGCTGTCAACCTCACACCGCTGTTCTTTTCAAGTTCATAAAGCAAATTGTAAAGAAAGAGACGGTTTTAGAATCACACCATTCTTAATGGAAGACGCATGTTTGGTTCCGTCAAAGAAGAGGGCCAGGAACATTGATAACTTATAATACTGTGTTTGCAGAAAATAAACGCAACACGTGCTTATTTTATTTCGAGTCTCAAATGATTATTTATAAATACTTCCTCGTATGTTTTCCGTATTGCGTATACTTCGTAAATAATAAAAATACGCCTGTGTATTGGGATGTTGCACCACGTAGTCTGGTACATATCGACCTGAGTTTCAAAGAACCTTTAGATCAGACTAATTTAAAAATTGTTTTGACTTGCACGTAGAACTGAGTTTTTTTTGATGTCCATGTACTTTACAGTTCGCTTTGTCGTATCTTGTTTCCTGCGTGTTTTAAGCACAAGCAAAGAATTTTAATCATTTTCGCTCACCCCCGCCAGCATCCTCTTCGTCACTCATATAACGGTACAGCTGTCTTTGTCTGTCTAAAATGTCTTCCTTTCTGTCAACGCGTCAGCTCAGCTAAAAGAACTTTAATCTTAAAGAGCTTTGGACAGCAGAAACAAGCACAGCTTCGATCCTTCGCTTTCTTCACAGACGTAATTCCTGAAATGTCGCCTCATCTGTTCGTCTCTTCTTTTCCTCGTACAGGGCGCACTACTTTGGTGGCAAATAACAAAGCGACCGAGTTGGTGCAGGCAGTGATAGGAAGCCAAGCAGTTTCTCGTTCTTAGACTCTCCTCATTTCATCATCCAGTTTTCGCAAAGTTCTTCGCGTGATATGTACTTCAATTACTCAGACCTGATTTCTTATGTTATCAGTTTATCTTTTTAAAACGAAGGAAAACATTTTTAAGCAAAGAATACTGGCGTGGGGTGTCAATTGTATGGGCTTCGCTTTCCCTCTGATTCAAAATTTTCAAATACCTTACAAAAACACAGAAATCTAAACAAGTGTTTCTTCTGCAAGTCAGAATAAGCAATTTAATTACGATTACCGGATGACAATAACAAATGTGACACAGGACGAAATAAAAGGCAGATTGCAGATCTACAGCAGTTGTATGTTTCTGCTGAGTACAAGAAATGTCAGAGTTGTTCCTTATCATCTTGTTTAATATTTGGCTAAACACGTTTGCACTTGCCTTCGTCCTACGTGTTTATATCAAAATCACACCCCTTGTTTCTGCGACCAAGCAATGCAGTGCACATGACAATTATCGATAATTGAGATTTTGTGTTTTGGGACAATACGTAGTGTTCAGTTTACTTACCAGTGTATTTTTCAACAGCAAATAAAGCCAATTGCAAGTTAGAGCTTTAAGAAATATTCTTTATGATGTAACATAAAGTTTACGACAATAGACAATATAAAATAATATAAGAAACAAGGTTTAAACATGCAATATACGGACAAAACATAGGCTTAAATAACGGTTGTATGTAGTTAAGTTCAGGCTTCAAAAGTAATTAGCTTAATCAAAACAGAATTTTCCTTGAAAATGCCAATGACATTGCAAATGATAAGAAATATTTCTATCTGAGGGGTAATAATACAAATTATTTTAGTGTGCTTCATCAACAGTTTAATGACCAATTAAAAATGCAGCAAAAACAAAGAAAAACTATTAAATAGAATCAAAATAACAATAACAAACATTTACTAAGTATTAGTTATTCATACTGCACAAATCAGACTAATGAACAAATACTACTAAGACAAAAAGTTACTTTAAAGTATGCTTAAGCATAACAAAATGTTTACTAAATATGCCAACATCTTTGCAGTTTTGTAACAACATTAATAATAATTTAAACAAGAAATAAGGCAGATGTGACACGAAAATCTTTGGCTACTTTATTACAATAACACATCTATAACTTTAATAATCCCGAGAAATATTTGTAGCTCTGTCAAATATCTCCATCAGAATTCAGAATTCGGTGTTAATAGTTCTCGTATCGCGTAAATTCATAAATTAGACATGACAACGAAGACGCGCGTTTGAAAAAATTACAGCTTTCATTAATTTTAAATACATACCAGCTTTTTTCTTTAAGTTAAAAAATTGTTTCGTTTACTGCTGACGAAATTTATTTTGTTCTGAAGCCCTCCACAAAGATACTAACAGCCAATGTGGTCCGCGGTAATAAAAATGTTGCCGACCGCTGTTTTATACCAACGACTAGAGATTTGAAAACGTCGCTTTTCATGTGTAGATACGCACAGCTATGCGTCTTAACTTAACTCTTCTGCGCACAGTCTTCTTATAAACTGCGGGAACTTTATGAAGCTCCTCTCATGCAAATTTCTGGCACGCCACTTCTTTCATTGCGTTACGCTGAGTGCTTTCTGCAATTACCAAGTCAGATCGACAGACCTGAACCAACAGAAGAAAGGCCGGGCGTCGTGCAATGTACTACAAGTTTTCTTTCACAATATTTTTTCCTGTTCCAACGCCTTATTTCCTTCTATCATTTCATTCTTTATCGAAGTGTGTCTAAAAAGACTGTTTTATTTCCGCAGTGGAATATCTAAGAGGAAATCTATTATGCACATATTAGAAAACTTACCGAGTATTTTTCTGCAGTCCCTCGCTTTAGTATCAGAATTCTCGTAGTAATTGAATTTGAAGTTAATAAATAAGATTAAGAAAATATTTCATTTATGCATAATTTATGAGTTTAAATTCCAGCCTAGTAAGGATATACGTGTGTTTTAATTAAATAATGTCAGCTTCACCTTCTGGTCTCTATCCTGAAGATGCAGGTAGCATTACCCTCTGAAATGTCACAACCAAGTAGTTCAAAATTTGGGCTCTTGCCTTCTTGAACATTTCAGATATCGAAGTAGTCACAACCTAATACAAATCGAAGATTTCTGTCTACTAGGTTGTTGCGTCGTGTAGTCTGGTCGATGTATACCAACGTTTCAGAATCGCCCCGATGACGGAGGCAGTATGACCTCTGAAACGTTGGTTAACATCGACCAGACTACACAGCGCAACAACCCAGAAGACAGAAATCTTCATACTAAGAATCGCCCTGATGACGGAGGCAGTATGATCTCTGAAACGTTGGTTGACATCGACCAGACTACACAGCGCAACAACCCAGAAGACAGAAATCTTCATACTCATCGCCCTGATGACGGAGGCAGTATGACCTCTGAAACGTTGGTAAACATCGACCAGACTACACAGCGCAACAACCCAGAAGACAGAAATCTTCATACTAAGAATCGTCCTGATGACGGTGGCAGTATGACCTCTGAAACGTCGGTAAACATCGACCATACTACACAGCGCAACAACCCAGAAGACAGAAATCTTCATACTCGCCGCTGTGAAAACCTCGAATCTTATATAATACAAATCGTTGGTAAGATTCGCAGCTCCCGCCCTTGTTATATAATTTAATGAAAAGTTGTCGATTTCTCAGTGTACTTTGCAGTATGAGATTACCGCGGTCTCAGCGCACAGATTTTCAGGAATATAAAGCGATGTTTACAGGGCAAAGCAGTGGGACGAATGAGACGCCTGGAGCCGGGGTAGCGTCGTGACAACAAAACCGTCCTCACACCCTGGTCGAGTGGAATTAGGGTACAGCTTCTTTAAAATGCTAATGCAGAAGGAGAATGCTCTGGCGTTTCCAAAACAAGCTTTGAGGCAGATCGCTGATATCAATCTGTGACGTAGAATTTTCATGAAAAGATTGATGAATTTAAAATGGCTGTCGTCTGGGTTGTTGCGCCGTGCAGTCTGATAGAAGTTTACAGACGTTTTAGAGGTGCGTGTTGTTTCCATCACCAGGGCGATCGTCCTGATGATGAAGGCAGTATGACCTCCGAAACGTTGGTAAACAACTACCATACTACACGGCGCAACAATCCAGAAGACAGAAATCTTCATACTCACCGCTATGAAAACCTCAGATTTTACAAAAGAAATTCTGACAAAAATGATCACAAAGCAGTTAAACATATAATATATTTCTATGTATTCACTGTGACGTTTAATGCATCTAGTCCAACGGGCTACAAGTTTCGGTTTATATAAGAATAAAATGTGTCCTAGCAGGGCTTTCGTCAGTGTTGATTCTCAGATTGTCCGGAATGCGATGATCGTTTGGTCGGCTAACTCGCTGACGCACAAACTCACACATTCGTTCGGCAACTAATTCGTTCACGAATTTGTAGAGACTACTAACGCATTATCTTACTCTCTTACTCAACATCCAATCCCGCACAAATTTATTTTCTCACTCACTCGCACACTAATATCTATTTTCTCCGACGGAATTGCATTTATACTGATCTGCGTCTGCTTTCTAGCATACTCATACTATTCTTTGTTAAAAACAATTTAAACATCCTGAACCTGAATAATTACATTTTTGGCCGGAAGATAAGAAAGATTTGAAACTGGTTTTCTGTAATCCCTCAACTCAACATACAGCAATTTGTGTTTAAAACGAAAAAAAAAAAGGAACAATTAATTAAAATCTACGTGGTCCTCTGTGTTGGTTATATTATACCTACCCTGGACCTACTGCTTATAGCCACAGCGGAGTTCAAACGAGGGCGCTGCTTTGTCGAGAGGAAGACTGCCGCCCCCAGTCTATCTTGGATTGCTTTGAACTCCACTTGCCTTTACCGTTTAATCTACCGTAAAACTAGATACTGAAAAAAGACATGTTGCATGGGGCCAGTGTTCTGCTGCCGGTAAAATAGTAATGTTCAACAGCATCAAAATTAGTAAGTACTCCTTTATTCCTTTAAAACTAAGTAAGAATTATATGTGCCACCTGCTTTAACACTGTGTATTATAAGTCATAAGATTTTCATGTGTAAATGAGTTATTTCCTTAAACAAAAATTAACGAATTGACCTTTATAATGGTGAAATGTAGTGTTTTATTTGTGGTGCGGACTGAATTCTTAAATAATATTTAAACAATCTTCGGCTTCAAGCATTTCAAATTAGGGAACGGATAAACAGAATTGCCATAAGAATTTTTTTATTATTATTTTGGGCCCGCCGTAATTCTATCTGAAGCTTCAAATTACCAACTTGTTTGTGTCTAGGTTTAAAATTTTTCTCCCTAAACTTTCTGTGTATATTACGTTTCCTGGTGCAAGATGTTGTAATTGAAGATCATTCTCCCAAACAAAACATCTCTTTCTTTTCAGGAATCAGAAACAGTTGGTCGGACGAGTGTTATCCTCAACTGTAGAAGTTTCCGTACAGTAGTAAATACAACTAGAAATTCTCTTCAAACCAAGCACCAGATTGAACATAAAATTTTCAGATAAAATGACTACATATAACTTTATAACTACTTATCTAATTTCACGGAGAAGAGTTCCACACAAAAACTGATAGTGACTCAGATGGTCAAGAAATTCTAAGTCTTTTACAAAACCGAAAATTGTATTAACGGGTTTACAAAAACCTACTGAACCTGAGTCAGATGAGTCCAATCAAATCCTCAAGTCTTATGACCGTACGTTTCTCCAATCTAAGGTCCCGTCTCCTAAAATTTTGTATGCATTTTCATCTCTCTGTTGATGATGTACATATAAAAATTTCTACCAGACTACACGACCCAACAATTCAGAAGACAGCCAACTGCATACTCGTCGCCGTGAGAACCCGAATTCTCACAAGTTATGGAAATACTCTGGCACGAATAAAACTTAACAACTGCACAGCACAATTTAATGCCCCACTTTGTGCGTAATTTCAAAGTCTTAGTAGAGATTGCAACTACGTCACATGTAATTCAATGTTCAGCGCCGTATATACAATTGAAACTGAATGCATGTTCACTCATACCTCGAAAACGGATGTACAAATTTGAATCAAACTTGGCATGCTTGTTCCTTGAGACCACGAAGATATGTCAGAAAGGTCAGATCTTCGAACAATCATCCTGAGTTCGAGTCCCGGTGGGAATGTTTTTGTATCTCGGAAACTAAGCAAGGTAAAAAATGTTTGTTTTTGGTGGGACACTACAAGTACAAATGTCTCAACACCGAAAAGTGTCCTGGATTCGAGTCCCGGTGAATATTTTGCGTTTAGAATAATAATATCTTTCCCTGCGATATTCAACGATACATAAATTTTCCGGAAGATAAGAATAACAGCAAATGCAAGCTTTTTCACTTTGTCTGCAGGAACATTCTGGGAACTTAGCTAGCGTTAGAATAAAAAGTAAAATGCCCTTGCAAAGATCCATATCGATAGGTAAAAAGATAAATTATTCATTGCTAGCTGTCACACGAACCAAGACTTTGGACAGTCAGTTAAAATACCTAAAATGTTATAGGAGGGTAGACACACGAACGTTATATTATCTACAATGGTTTATAAAGCAAGAAAAAGAATTGTAATTTCGGAACATGCGACTTCTTGTTCTCTTCAGTTGGGCATGAACTCATTCCATACTGAAACAATTTTTCTCATTCAAAACCTACGAAGTAAATTCAGTCTCACTTGTCACTTGTTACAAAATACGTCTACGCGTACAATCGTATCGTTCTGGTTCATGTGCAACAAAGCTCATGTAAAAAGTCCCTTCCTCCATATAGTCTCTTTATGCAGCAAAGTTAATTTGCAAAATTATGCACGGAGAGTAGGCTAAGCAGTCGCATTTTAATCGCTGTGGGCTGAACTGCCCCACCGGTTATATAGATCCGACAAAGGGAAACGAATTTTAAAGTGGCTAATAATTTTAATGTCGTTTTTTAGAAAGATAGCAGGAACAGCTGAATTTAATGGAAACAGTGGCATATGACATGGTAAAAGGTGTATCTGTTACGCCTGTTATGAGGTTGCTAGAAAACCACACGTGAAGGGTAGTGAAAAGAATTATTTGCATAGTGCAGCCCTACATCTTGTTCTGTCTGTAAAACCCGGCATGAACGTTGTATTATTGGATATCACCTCAAAATCATTTTTAAAAATTTCCTATAAACCTAAAATGTAATCTACTTATTACCGATAGCAGAAAATTAAAAACTATTACATTGAAATCGTCTCAAGCGACAAGCATTTAATGTGATTTTCGTGAAAATATGTTAACTTTAGGATTTGAGGTTTTCACGGCGGTGAGTCTGAAAATCGCTGTCTTCTGGGTTAAAGTTACCGACGTTTCAGAGGTATTTCTTACCTTCATCATCAAAGCTATCACCTCAGCAAGAACTTCAAATCTTACATTTGCATGCTCAAAAATTTAAGAAAATATCAGTGTTTTATTGTATTATAGTTCGCATAAAATGGAAATAGTTTCATATCCGTTTTTTTTCAGGATTCCCTACAAATAACCGGCGAGAAAATATTCATTGCACATTTTACTGCTTTTTATGACACTTGTTGACACTTAACTGATGAAATATAGAACTATGAATAGCTGTATCGTTGTCACTGCAGACAGCTTTAGCGGAAAGCACTGCGCTGCTGTGGCTCTAAATACAAAGGCGCTGTGGACATAAATACTGTTTCAGTTACCGGAATATCAACTTATAATCTGGGCCAGAATTAATCCTCAATTACGTGAACGCAAAGAAAAGGTAAAGTCGTCTTTGTTCTTAATCTAGTACCATTCCACGAAGATGCATGGGCGAGTGAAAGCAAGCCCCATAAATTCTTATCGTGAGTCGTCAGCTTTACGTCCCAGTCGGTAATGAACCACTTCAAACAGACACGCGAAATTTGATGCGGGAATATATTATAGACATACCTCCAAATTCTGAATAAAAATTTGGAAGACAACAGTCATGGAAGTGGTGACTGAGTGACATTTTAAAGTTATATCCGACAAATTTAACGCTGACAGAATTTGTACTTAAGTAATACGTCTTTGTCAAAAATAAAGTCTTAGTAACAAAATAACTATATCTTTAAAATATTTACAATTACAAACAATGATACAGACTAAGAGCCAAACAGCACCATACACGCACGTACTCAACACGCTAGCCCATAAGCTACTTACTTTCTCATGTTACATCAGAGGACCTCCTAATTTCCACAGTGCTATACACGAGGTGCGATCGGAAAGTTTCAGACTGTGTCAATAGAGGGAGAACCGGATGTAGTACGAGCTTCTGCCGCTAGGGGGTGCGGCCTACATTCATAGTGAATCAGTGTGCCAGCCGGCATCATCGAATTAGCATTTGTTTCTTAATTACGGGCGTTTTGGTAGTGCATTACACCGACCCTCCTGCGATTTCGGAATGGCGTGTGCATCAAATTTTGCCAAAGACTCGCCAAAACGGCTACGGAAACCTATGAAATGCTAAAGCAAGCATTTGGGGAGTCCGCAATGGGTCGTGCACAAACGTTTGTGTGGCATTCACGTTTTAAAAATGGCCGAACCTCTGTCGATGATGACGAGCGTTCTGGACGACCATCTTCGAGCACAACGCCCGAAAATGTTACGAAGATTCGGCAGGCCATTCACGAAGATCGACGTCGTACCATCAACGACTTGTGCGATATTGTTGGGATAGGCTATGGGACCTGTCAGCTGATTCTAAAGGAAGAACTCCACATGCGACGCATGCTGTCTGAGGACCAGAAGCAGAATCGACTTCTCGTTTGTCAGGAGCTCAAAGATCTTGCAAGAACCGACCCCAACTTCCTTTCTAAGCTCCGTGTGACTTCTTCCTCTTCCCAAAGATGACAATTCAGCTAAAGAGAAGGATATTTGAGACGATAGAAGAGATTCAGACAGAATCGCAGATGGTGCTTGACAGGCTGACAAAGAAAGATTTCCAGGGATGCTTCCAGGCTTGGCAGCGGCGCTGGGATCGGTGTGTTCACTCCCAGGGGAACTACTTCGAGGGTGATGGATGAATTTAATACCTGAGATAAATGTACGGGTTTTTATACGCGCAGTCTGGAAACTTTCCGATCGCACCTCGTATTGTGGCTTAGTACCTGTAGGCCAAGTGATGGATTCACTTTTGCTCAGGTCACTTCAAATTTTAACGTAAATGTGTTGCAATGCGGAAAATAAGTAAACAGCTAACAGTCACATATGTGTCGATTCTCTGCTGTTGCATGTTGAAGCATTACACGTAGAGACATTTATTTTTCCAGGGATTTTATTGTTCTAGTCGTACGTGTCCAAAGCATGTGCTTGTATTCAATTAGTTATAGTGCGACATGCCAGACTTTTATACTCTGTTTATTTCATTGCATGTTGTATCGTTTGAATCAATGTACGCTATCCAGTGACTACACAAACGTAAATGTCACATGGCATTTTATCACTCGCATTCAAATGTGAGACAGGAAATGTTTCACGCGAGTACTCCGTGCGTAAATTACTTTGCTAACTTTAGTTGTTTATTTTTAAATTTCTCTCTCTTCCAGTTGTAAATCGTTACGAATTGGCATATTTGATATCTTCTGCACTATGTTAAAACAATATCTGAAAATCTGCATTTACCAGATGCTTTACATATATTTTCTTGAAAAACAAATATTCTAGAATACAGAGACCAATTAAGAGTGATTAATCAAAACTGTTAGTTAAATATGGCTTGGAACAATATTATACTTCATGAAAATGACTGTCTTTTTGGCTGTTGCACCGTGTAGTCTGGTACACGTTCACCGACGTTTCAGAAGTGCTTACCGACTCTATGAAAATCGAAATGTACATCTATGCCACCCAAGATATCCTGACGCGCAAGTGGAAAGAAATAAAGGAAAATACACCGTTGAATGTAAAACATAGGCCTAATTTACTTCGACTATCTCACGGAATTTAATAAAATTTTTGATTCTGAAATACCGTTATTATTTCATGTGTATCCTGTACTTAACATTTTCTGGTAACTTAATGTTAACTTCATTTTCACAACTGTAATGTTTACGTATATACACAGTTATGATGATGTCTCTGAGAAGGCTCATCAAACAGACGATTACAACTGAAACAGTGCACAAAGACCGTTTACAGTGTAATAATATCAGAGGAAGGTGGATGCTGCATCTTAGTTATCAGGGCAGAGGTATGGGGGTTTGTGTCGAGTTACTTGCCTCAACCCTGTACGCTTTGTTCTGAAAACTTAATTAGGTGAGAGGAAGACTCCTGGATACGAATCATAATTTAATTCTCCGCCTAAAGCAGGCTTACTTCATACAAACATACATTTGTCTGCTTTTTATTCTTAGTTCTGTCGATGATGATGCTTCTGTGCCTGAGAACAGTCACTGATCCGACGGGACACTCGAGGTAGGACGATACTGTATAACATAATTGGGTACATTACATTAGTATTCTTTCATTTCAGAAATATAAAACGTATAATATGGATAATACAATTTTTGTTCTGTGAATAGAATATCTGATGAATTGAAAGGATCTAATTATGCTTTCGTAAAAAATTGCAGTGATCTTTATAAAATATGAATACAAATTAAAAGAACATTTTTCTGATTGTGTTTCTCAATTTATCCGAGGTCTATTTTGATAGAATTCACTTTTATTAATAGTCTATTAGTACTAAACTCTCATTGGATATGAAATTACTTCGAAATTATATATATTGACTAACCCAGTGCCAAAATAAGACTGCAACCCTTGGGAAAGAAGTGGCAATAACAAAAACGGGATATGAATGGAAGAAATGAGATATTTAAGATATTCAACTTAGTATGCATAATGGGAAACACCTTTGTGTAAACATTTCATTAAGGAATACTTGCGTCTGATTTATATGGTTGGTTTTATAACATAATATGTTATCCTGAAGGATATGCCATTGATATAATATCTACATGAGTGGATAATATTAATCTGAATTTCGGTGAAAAAATTTGTCGGATGGGATGGGAGTGATTATCGCTACAAATTACTAAATTTGATATCAGCTATATTAAATCTTTGCTTATTGCTACTAGAAATTTATAAATAACTATGGTTTACAAGACACAAATTGTTTTCCGTTGGGTAATCCGTAATATCATGTTTGTACAGACGTTTATTTAAACTGTCAATTAGTGTCTTAAGTAGTGACATTCATTACAGAATTAAGCAACACGTATCCGTAAAAAACGCAATTTGTTAAATTGTCTCGGAGAAGAAGAACTGTTTTGTGACCTTGAAAAGCACTATCAAGTAAATAGGCATTCATTGAACAGGGGCTCAAATATTTACAATTTATGGAAGTACTTTTATAAGCATCCAATATATTCAGCACGTTGCCATGCTCTGTAAGATACATTACTCGATAAAAACTGTAATAGAATTCAGATTAGTTTTTCCATGAATAAATAAAAGAAGGAATATTCTTACTTATAATCTTCTATGACAAAAAATGTCTTGCATTCAAAGCGGAGTCTTTGTCATCTGCAGTAACTTTAAGTGCAGGCATCTGTTCTCCGTTTGTCTCTACATCTCTCGCTTATTTTCACGTTTTACTCACAATTCCTTTTTCCACTTTCTTCTTGCTCCATAGTTTCATTATTTCTATACCATTTCCCTAGGGAGTAATTCAACCGTTTTAGTTACCCCATATTCTCTGTAATTTTCTCATTTCACTGTTCCTCCTTTACTTTCAATGAAGTCCAACAGATCGCTCTCCGTTATAACAGCCTCGGAATCTTTTACCACAAATTTTCAATTCATGTTACAAAGTAGCTGTCACTTTACCTCAAATTTAGTGGATCGTGAAAACAATTCTCAAGATTAATAATAAGTATTGAAGATAATCAGAATACATTATTCGTTTACTCCTAACAAACGTACTGGTTCCAGATAAGGACATGTTGCCTACACACGCGGAAGACCCTTGGATCATATTCTGGGTGAGGTATCATTAGAGACTCCGTCTCTCAAAACAAATTAATCACAACATGGTTCAGAGGCTAGTTCTAAAATTGATGACATCCATGGTTAATAGTTTTACAATTGCTCTTATTCTTAATTAGAATACAGACCGATAGGTGTCTCCTTTATAGTTCAGTCTTTGAAATTGTTGTTCAGCTTTTTAAATAGGGAATAAATTCCTTACAGACATCTACTAACACAGCAATATGCAAGATATAAAAACGGACAAACATAAATATATCAATATGTCCCATCTTCCCTACTTGTTTAAACTACGAGGGACCTCAGTGAGGGGTATTTTCCGAGCGTGACATTATCACTGATGTACGGCGATGTAGGTATATTTTATGACACAGCTGTAGGTTTTGGTCCTCTGTGTCAATTACGGGTTCACTATCTGAAGAACAGTTACACTGACCGAGAAGTCTGAAATCTGGTCATCTCATGGAAACCTCTGTTTGAGTTTCCAAGTGAATTCTGTAACTTCTCACTTTATATATTATTCAAATACACATCGGAAATAATTCTTTATATTCAAGAAAGTCTGCTACAGAGGAAGGGGTGGGTGGGGAAGAAGCAGAGGATTGATTGAAGGAAGCGAAGTACCTCCATCAAACGCAGAGCATTCCTGAACGACAAGAAGTTTTCCTTTTAAGAGAAAGTTGAAGTTGTTCTATATATTATTTAGCCCATAAAAGATGACAATTTTGCGAAGAATTCTACACAAATACAAATTCTATAAAATATTAGGCAATGAGTGTAAAGGCGTGTAGGACGTGAATATTCATTGACTGTTCAACATCCTAAAGAACTTAAAACGCTTTGGACCTTATTAAAAGGTACTAGAAAACATTCAACATCAGCAAGGTGGATTATAGGCTTACGAAGAAGTTAAAGATGAGGATGGCTGTTTTTAGAGCTGGGTTTTAGAGCACCGTGTGGTCAGGTAGAAGGTTACCAAATCAGAAAGTTCGTGACTATGTTGAGTCATTTTAATAAACATTTTCTTGGATAGTTTTCATCGTCTAGTAAAATAAAATTATCTACCATCTACGCCTTGGTCTTCCGAGTTAAATCTTTCCTCCAGGCTCTCCAACCACAATTTTGTATTTCTCATTGTTCGCATGCGTACTACATGCCACGCCCATCTAATCATTTTACATTTGTATGATTTGAAGTTTTTACAGCGGTGAGTATGAATCGCCCTGATGACGGGGTAAACATCGACCATGTTACACGGCACAACAACCCAGAAGACAGAAATCTTAATTTTACATTTGATCATCCTAATAATATTTATTAAAGTTTAGGCTTACAAATGATTTAGCTCGTGAATATGCAACTCTCTTCTGCCTCATTTTCTTCATTCATCTCCCAAATATTTTCTTCAGTACCCTTTTCTCGAACACCTCAACGTAAAACTACAGCGCTGTAGGCTGTAATTAAATTGATGCTTTCAGACAGCAAAAGGGATGACAAAATAAGCTGGAATACATAGTAGAAAACATTCCCCGAATTTAATCTGACCTTAATCTTTCTGAACGCACGTTTTAATATGTTATTGTCGTTCCCAAATAATATAACTTTGACATATTTTTAAAGGATTCATTAGCTAGCTTTCGTTCAGCAGTCTGATGACGAGACTTGATCGCATACGCTTTTTAGTTGTTTTATCCGGGCTTACTTCTAGACATTATTAACTTCGATTTTTTCCTCCCATCTTCTCTGGTATTTTAAAAACAATTTTCTGTAAAATTCTCATTTTCCCTGGGCACATTACATTTACAGGCCTCACTACCAACAGCTATTGTATTGTTAATTAAATTTGTTTAGACATTCTTTACTTGCGTTATTTATTAAGTACAATCCAGTGTTCAAATTGTTACAAGCAATGGGGAAGTAGCCGGGCACGATATTTAGTCTTGTGAAGACAATGCAGCTACTCGGTAAACAGATGTAAACATGTTAATGTGCCCATCAGCTCGTTGTATGCAAGAACACTCTGTACCTCATTCTTGCTTCATGCACGTGGTTCTTTGCCTTTCTCTCAACGGAGGAATAATCATGAATTCGAGAGAGAACGTACAGCGCCTACGTGACCTCACCCCTCCTACATACTTCTGTTGCCTACTGCTGCCATCTCTCGTTTGCTGTCACCAGGTTGATCACATTTCATTTTGTAAGAAGCCTTTTTTGCTTTGCTGGTACAGAAAAACATGCGAGAGTAATATCCATCATTCAGGAGATGATACAGCGAAGCGTCTAACTCTGCCCGGGCTCTTCATAATCACAGAAATGACAAAGATATCTTCATTAGAGATAAATGTAAAAATATCCACTCTAATGTTAAAGGTAACTCCAGCTTTAGAAAAGCGTAAATGTCATTATTCTACTTCCTTTTTCGTATGAGAAATATTAATGACAGTGTTCCTCTTGACACAGAAGGCATCTGTTCTTGGCAAAGCTTTGCCACAAGAACTTCTGAATGTAACATCATGACATGCTGTTTGTACAGGTTGATTGAAAAATCCCCGTGTATCTGTAAGAAAAGTATTTTTCGGGACGAAATATGTACCGTTAATATATGGTACACCAGGTTGAAATGAGATATTTGTCAAGGTTACATAGCCACGTGACACATGCTAGTCACACGCGCTGTTGCCTAGGGCGCGTGTGAGCACAGGCGTTTCTGGAAATCTCTTCGGATTTTCAACGCTTGTTCTTACAGGCGCACAAGAAATTCTAAATCATTCTTCTTATTAAGTTCTAGGCTAAGGCAAAATGGATCAAGGTCTGACAATTTCGTTATTCATACAGGTCACATATTGTAATCACGACGGTGAAGTTACGTCCGATTTTCGTATTATCAAACTGCAGAGTCATCGTAGAAGATGGGTAATGCTTTCGATGGCTTACAATTTTCATGGTAATAATTAATGAGATAGTTCCAAATATTACGTTTATTTGTAACCTTAAGTTAAGTGGGATTTTAAACTAATTAAATTGAATAAAACGCACACAGGGTCAAAACTCTTACAGACGTGTCCCATAAAATATTTTATTAAAATCCGTCAACAAACTCTGAATTGGTGTTTGGCGTACAATTTATCTAGTTAATCAAAATCAGCTGGCTCGTCAAATCTTATTTTAGCTTCGTCATATCAATTTAATTAGAAATTAATCACACACTTACTACTCTGTTACCTTCGAAAGGACTTAAAATTACTTAGTGATACTGGAAACAATAGTGTAAGGACATCTTCAACCGTCTTGCTGTTCTGGTACAAACAAACATGCACTATTTCGTCTGCGCGTAATTAACTATGAAGACAAACATCACTGTTAGTTATAATTTATGTCCAAGCCAGTTTTTACCTAAGCCTATAAAAATGGCGCCTACTTAGTGTTTTAGTTTGCAGACAGAGGCTAGTATCGTGCTGTCTTTATTAATATATACTGAAGAATTCACTACGATATCTTAAAACTTTGCATACCGTGTAGTGTATTGTCCTATTCATTATTTATTTTATAAATCAAGTTTGAGCCATTTAATTAAATGAATTGATTTCCCTGATGCCACTGATAATGACCTCTTGAGGTTGAAACGCGTATGGCAATAGTGTCTTTCTTTCTATAGTGTTTGTTTGCCTATTTAAATTCACTACGATATATTTAAAGCCTCTTTATTCCATTTGCTTTCGTCTTTTGTTAACAGATTCGTAAAACAGATTCATCTTCTTTTGTATTGGATGAGTTTATTAGCATCCATCTTTTACGTAAGACGTCATTAATTCCGTCTTCTACCCCTTTCCCATTTTCCTGTTTCTTCTGACAAATTATTGAATAGCCGATTCAATTAAATCTGACAAACGCGATTGCCAGCCTCTCTAAGAGGAGCTTGACTGAGAAATGCGAAGAAGATCATAGAACGTAATACATTATTCCAAGAGGCATGATTCAGTAAGATACAGCAAAGACAGAGGATGTCGAATTTGACTTTGTGAGCGTTGGTGATGGTGGAAGGGGGGAAGCTTGAATAAGAAACGCTCTATAATGAAGTTACAACACAACAGATCACAAAAGAGAAGAGTTCACTTCGCCTTTGCACAATAATAAGAGGTCTGACAGGCAAACAGCTGGACTGACTCCCATAGACACGTATCACATACATCCTTATCAAGCGTTCATGTTAACCGTCTTAGCCCGGCTAACACACTGAATAAACCAAAAGTTAAAAAGTCTTCTGTCTTATTTTCGTGGTTCACTGATAATCCATACACTGAAAACAGGAGAGTCTATCAGTTAATAATACAGATTTGATTTTATATAATTAATTACAAGACGACAGCAATTAACAGTTATTTTGTAACAAAGACACGTACACAAAAAGCAGATGACAAAGTGCAGTTGCCGTTTAAAACATATTATGTTTTGTTAAAGTAATCGTATTTCATAATGGCGTTTATAATTGTACTTCTGTAAAACTAAGCTTTTAAAAGGTGATTCAATTTTATTAAATAATTTGTAATACTGGATAAAAATTATTAGGGTGACAAACTGATGGATGATGGGGAGTTACCACATAGCACGCATAGGAAAGATGACAAATTAATAGGGAACACTTTAATCGGAAAACATAAAAGGCAGAAACCACTTGGAAAACATAGGGGTATATTGTAGAATACTATTAAAAAGTTGTTTTAAAGAGGTTGTGAGACTACGGACGGGACTCAGCTTATTATAAGGTAAAGGACGGAGCACTTGCGAACACTCAATTAAATATTCGAATTGCATAGACGGCAAAGAATTCGTTCACTAGCTGAGAGACTGTAAAGAGCTTGTCAAATACACTCTTCATCATAAAGTTATTTTTCTTAATTTGAACTTCGTTATATTTGAAATGTCATATCGCATAGCTGCACAATGTGGGCACATCGGGATTTTTGGTAACATTCCTCACTAAACTAATGCTTCCAAAAGCGATAAAAGCTAATAAAAATCACGTACGTTCTTCAAAATTGCTGATAATTATGTCTAATACTTCCCCCAACCATGTGAAGAAACCGCGATCCCGAAAGAACTGTCTAAAATTCCGTTCCCCGCTTGAAAATGTGACGAACAGCGCCCGGATCAGTCTGCGATCCAAATACCCCATTAACATAAAAGTGATTAGCCACAGCTTCTCATACGCCCTTAAAAGCGTTGATTAGTTTATCAGTGAATGTCCTCACTTGTATCTCTTACGAGTGGCTGCTTCGTGCAAAGTAATTTTCAGAGTTGAACTCTACAAGAAATTCGAAGATCAGACACAATAAATATAAAATTCTGAAGTAAGTAAATTAAGACAATTAAATTTAAATATTAAGTGAAAAATTTTCTGTATAAAATATGACAGCAAATTAATGGCTACGCGGCACACGGATATAAACTACTCGCGGCAAAACAATTTTGTTAGTGCACGATCTGCAAGCCGTACCTTTATCGGAAGATAATTACCTCATATTTATTTATATTGAAATATGATACACACAAATAATTGAGGGCTTTACATTAGTTGCAAAACTCACTTGTTCATAATCAGTGTTCTGAAGGGTTCTCGTGTTACGTTGTTGTTGCCCGCAGAACTAATTGCTCGGCAAGACTGGATTGCTTTTCCTGAATACTGCGACTGTGAAGCATCAACCTCAACGAATCTCGAACATTATTCGAGACCACGAATATCCGATATCACCGTGCTAGTCTGTCCTAAACAACCGTACACAATTAATATGGAATACAGAACATAAAATTCCTGTAAGGGCTTGTTATTGTTACTTATTTTTCAGTTGCACGAATTTTTCAGTGCAAAGTTGCAGGGGATTAGTCATCAGATTATGTAGAATTTACACGTGAGCAGAATTAAACGATCGTTTAGTTGCTTATTTAATTACATTGTGTCAACTGCTGCGGTTACATAATTGCGAAAGACTTTCCATCATCAGTTTAATACAACAATTTTTTCTTTACAAGAAGCACATGAAGTTTTGTTAACGCTTGTACTTAAATACAAACAAGAGAACGAAAGGAATCGTTGTCAGCACACAGCAAGCTTATTTTCATGTGTGCGTTACACATAATCTGCATAGTAAATATTTGTACTACATTCTAGCACAATATTTCCCTACTTCTGTACAACCGTAGAACGATTTTGGCATAAAAATAAAAATTTACTGCAACCCAAAGTGAAAACTGCGTATAAAAAAGAGCCAGCTAGTTAGTTAGTTCTACGGAACCTGAAGAAATTTCACAATCTGTGCTGATAATTTCATACACTCTCTTGTATTTGGCTTCAAAGCCTTCATCTACATTGAATTCAAAGTTTCGTGAAGACCACGCACTGCCTGATGACAACGGAATTGTTACCATGCTAGATAAAATCTGTCTGTTTAGCTCCATATTCTTTCCTGACAATTCTTTTACTACCTAAAACTGTGTATTCTACATAGTTCCTTAAAAAGTTTTCAAAATATTCTTTATACAGAACTTATTCCTAGTTTTCTTAAGGTTATTAAAGAAATTTTACAACGAAACTTTGTGACTGAGTAACAACAAGGACATGTCCCACACAGAATCTTTACTAACTTTTGTTTGTTTTTTATCTTAGCCAGACCTCTTGAAAATCTAACAAACTCAACTTATAATCATGCTTTATGGCTTCCCAGTTATAACTTTATCTCAGCGGGTTTTTTTTCTCCTCTGATTAATCTCTAAAGTTACCAATTTGTTCCCTCTATTTTCTTCCAGTAAATTTTTGCTGATAAACTACTTACCTTCCTTTTACCGAGGTTAGATCAGCCGAGAGAAAAAATTTTCGAGTGTAAAACTGTAAGAAACATTTCACTTCAGACGAGAACAAGTAGATGTAGGCCAATACTGGCTTCGAGCATTAGAATTTCAAAGCTGTAAGCCGTAAGAGTAATTACTTGATTTTGCAAATGCGAAAACAACTTTCAATCAACTAATTTGCACTAAGAATACCTACCAAAACCTTTTACGTTCCATTAACAGAGAACCGAAAGGGGGCAGAGGGCACTCGGTTTGATTTCCAGTCGGAAAGTTGGTATCAGCTCGTATTTTTCCGCCTTTCTAGTATAACATTTACAGGCTTATTATAAAGTCTTAAAACTATTAATATGTTAAATTCGTGCTTATTTGGTGGGTGTTATGTTCGTTATAATTGACTGTGCGGTGGACCACATAACCATTTCTTCTCTCCATCTCTAGATACGATATTCATAAAATCCTTCCTACAACTTATTATTTAGAAAATATCTGATCTAAAAGACATATAATCTTCAAATAGTCCAGCTTCCGCTAATAACCTTCCTGTTTTCAACACACGCCATGTTTATTCAGGCATGTAAGAGGTGTACTGCGTTAGAGACTTTGGTACTTAGAAGCTTAATGATTTCCACATATATGATTCCTCAGATGTAGTAATGAAGTGATGAACATCTAAAGCCAACCATATTTCTCTGCACTTAAAATCATTTCATTTGGAAAATTATTGAAATAAACACTAGGGTCATTATCACTTATTCGGACGTTCTCTTCGCATGTTAAATATTTCAAATATGGCGATGGTGCGAAAATTTGAGTACATGTCTAAGAACCAACAGGTTGCTCTTGTAGATGAAATACCAATAAATGAAGTAATTAATTAATTTCGCTGATTCGTTCAGACAGGCGGAAGAATTAGTACAAGGAGCGCTTCTGAGCTCTTCCTAGAACTTCATGTATTCTGTTAAGACGCTAAGGCAAAGCAAGATATGCGGACACTATATCATAAGCCTACCTCATTATAAAATAATATAAATGATTATCTTACGACATTTTTAATTTGTAGTGCATGTGCTCCACTTATGTGGTATGTCTGGTGATGAGCATCCAGTTCTTATATTCCACTAGAGCAGTTTGCAGAACGTGTAAGGCATGCTATATTATGTGGCAATGCCCTTGGTAGACAAAAGTTCTGACACTCTACTGCGAATAAGTTACAACTTTTCATCAAAGCCACTGCAAATTACTAAGCCGAGAGACAAAGTTGAGGGACTTTTTAATTAGCAGTTTGCAACTGCACATCAAGTTTTTCCATAATTCTTCCTCTTTGGAGCTATCGTAACTTCTCCAAGTCTCATGCCTGACTGACACGCAGCATAAAGCGCAGTCTAGCGACGGACAGCGCTAAAGAGTTAATTAAGCCCTTACGAGATCGTACTCACAGCACACGTAACTAATTTGTATAATTTGATTATAAACACAAGCTTATGCTCTTCGGCGATGACAGTAACAAATCAAAATTACATTCGTGAAGAAATTAAGGCGAGATTAAATTCGGAAGTGCTTATTTCTGTTCAGTTCTCAACAATTTGTCTTCCAGTCTTTTATCTAATAACGTACAAATTTAAACATACAAAAACTTCTATTTTACCAATTATTTTGCATGAGGATAAAACTTATATTAAGAGGAGAATATCACAAAGGAGGTTCTTATGAATGAAACAGAAACTCAACTAAATAATATTTAAGAATTCAGGCCATACGTCAAACAAAACAACACTTCACTATCACAAAAGTCGTCTGGTTAACGCTGTTTACACTGAGAAATATACAAAACCCACAACACAAACTGAAAAGTTTATTGGTTGGTAAAGCAGACTTTAAACGTTTAAGAACAAAATGCTAAAGGTAATATTTTGACTCAAAAAAGAGGAACAAACAGGACTGAGAAAAATGCATAAGGAGATTTAAGATTTATATTATTTGATTAATGTTATTAGTTTATCAAATAGATGATTAGATACGTGGAACATGTAGAAAGAATGCGATAGTTGATAAATATCATTTATTCGGCATACCTGATTCGGAGAGACAAGTATATAAAATACAGTTAAGATAGGAGGATAATATTAT
The DNA here is from genome assembly GCF_977971745.1 of Zootermopsis nevadensis. Taxonomy (NCBI): domain Eukaryota; kingdom Metazoa; phylum Arthropoda; class Insecta; order Blattodea; family Termopsidae; genus Zootermopsis; species Zootermopsis nevadensis. The sequence goes on along the minus strand of NW_028259149.1, from coordinate 11,481,399 downwards.
CATGATCTTATGTAAATAGAAGTATAAATTTAATTCAAGTGGCTCAGGAGTGTCCATTGGCGTGCTGTTGAGAACTCTATTGAACCTTTTGCTAGTCTAATGTATATGAGGATCAATGTTACAACCGTGCAATGCCTGAATAAAAGTAAACAATTTAACCGCTTATACCACCTTGAGTGGTCAATGCCCTTGCGAACTATCTCATGACCTCCATCATTATTTCGACGCTATATAGTCTGAGCAGCTGAAAATGCGTCGTTAAACAAACCATATACAATGAATACGTCCAACATTATATGTCCGCATTTATAATCTGAAGACAGCGAAAGAGGCTTCTTCGGAAAAGTATAAAGATTCACCCAGTACTGAACGATGTTAGAACATAGAAGTTACTACGTATCACATTTCGCCGGTGCCAGGGTAGAGAAATACATGCTCCAAAGCTACAACTGAAGTATGATTGCCGCTATAAACCTTATACTTTTAAACGACCTGCAATTAGAAAAACGATGACTTCAGATTTACGCAATTTTCTGGAAAAATTCGCAAACCTAATTTGTGAGAATTTCAAAAACTGAGATATCAGGTTCTCACGGCGACAAGTTTGAAGATAACAGTCCTATGGGATATTGCGACGTGTAGTGTCGTAGACGTTTACCGAAGTTAAAGAGGTACTTGCTGCCTCCATTATCAGGGCGATGAGTGGCTTCGAATATCCGAATGTAGCAAAAATTAACCTCTCCACAGAGGTTTACTAAGTTAGAATTCAGGTTCTCACGGCGGCTAGCGTCGCCCTGATGGTGGAGGGTTGAAAAGCCTCTGAAACGTCGATAAATTTCTACAGACTATGTATGATTTGAGGTTTTCAGAGCGGTGAGTATGAAGATTTCTGTCTTCTGGGTTGTTGGGCCGTGTAGTATGGTAAACATCTACCATACCACACGGCGCAACAACTCAGAAGACAAAAATATTCTACAGATTATACGGTGAAACAATTTAATTTCGTATTATACGCCTTGCCCTTTCACACGCGAATTATCAGCGTCACAATTGTTCAGACGCACGAGTCATGTGGGGATTGATTCAAAAGCAGAAGAACACATTCCTTCTTAACATAACTTAACCAAAACTAACTGATAAATTCTTTCCCTATCACAAGAGAATCATTGGACTTACTAGCCTACTGTGAAAGATGGCTTTCTGACGCTAATTTAAATTCACAGCACCATAATTCATAAATATTCCGCTTACTGTCTCCATCAGCTACGCGCCTTCTTTTTTACCCCCTGGTTTCTACCGTCTCGTCTCATTCACTTTTCCCCTCCTCGTCACTGTACCTTTTTGAAAGTTCCTCATCCGAAAAGTTTCCCATAATAACTTAAAGAAGAGAATAATGGCAAACTTCTGCCACTTTCCATAATGTGGAATGTTTTAAAGTGCATTTAACTGTTTAAGACGGCACTCAAAAATTTATAAAATAGGCCTATAATGGTTAAAATGATTACGTAGTGGTATTCACTCATATAACTTCATTTAACAAGTTATGTAATTTAATTCATATTTTTGGCAGGAACATTATGATAAAGGATCACTGTATCACAAGAAAATGTAATGTGTAATATGCAACAAGAAATTCGGTTAATTAGCCATTATTATGAAGATTTCTGTCTTCTGGGTTGTTGCGCTGTGTAGTCTGGTCGATGTTTATCAACGTTTCAGAGGTCATACTGCCTCCGTCATCAGGGCGATTCAGACTACACAACGCAACAACCCAGAAGACAGAAATCTTCATATTCATCGCCCTGATGACGGTGGCAGTATGACCTCTGAAACGTTGGTTAACATCGACCAGACTACACAGCGCAACAACCCAGAAGACAGAAATCTTCATACTAAGAATCGCCCTGATGACGGAGGCAGTATGACCTCCGAAACGTTGATAAACATCTACCAGACTACACAGCGCAACAACCCAGAAGACAGAAATCTTCATACTAAGAATCGCCCTGATGACGGAGGCAGTATGACCTCTGAAACGTTGGTAAACATCGACCAGACTACACTGCGCAACAACCCAGAAGACAGAAATCTTCATACTAACCGCTGTGAAAACCCCAAATCACACAAGGCCATTTTAGTTTTAAGGGACAACACTGTAGCACTAATATTTATAATAGCATAAATTTTAACATTTAGGCTTCTTGGTCTTTATAGTGCAGGTGATTCTCGTTATACGCGCTTTCGCTATCATATTTTTTTTTGCATATTTTTGATTTTATTTCAGTATCATGAGGATCATCAATATCTTATCCGCGGCATCGGTGCTCAAGAACTTTGATTCCAGCGACCGCAAACCTAAATCTGATTATTGTTACGATAGGAATATGACATACCGAATCATGATATAAATTACGCCAACGCAGATTTTACGACGTATAGATAATTACATTTACCTGAGACGTTTCTTTTGAAATATATGCCTAATTTCCTTGCTGTTGAATAATTATCCTATTTCTGGGCCGAGGTGTGGTTCGTGGTGCATGTTCGCGTCCGGGTAAGAAAAATTAACGCCTCTTATCTGCGTTGTACAACAAAAGGCCAAGATTATATCAGACGACGCACGCTTAAGGGCTTAAGCGGTTTATATTCAGACTGGGGAACCACATTAAGCAAGGACTCCGGGCCCATAACAGTTCATTAGTTGGAGTATATCATGTCATGCTATTAAGATAATGTAATATATGGCACAGCGTGAAGGCTAAGTTAAATAAGAGGGAATGTGTACAGGAAGGACAATTTTAGTTTACCTCTAAGTGGTGTTCGCAGCATTGAAAATTATGACGGATTTACACCGAATTGGTTTCCATTTTGAGTAATAATAGTGATATCAGTTACACTTTTAACATGGTCGCTCCACAGATATAATCCAGCACGAACATCGAACTCTGGTCAGATTTTTATAGTGTGAAAATGTTTTAACGAAGAATGATAATTCAGTGTGATAATATTACCAACCAAAGGAAAGCTCACATATGGGTTCAAATATTCAAAATAGGACCGGTGAGTGTTCGGGAATAGACTGTAACATGTGAGGCGCAGATACATCATCGTATCTGAAACAACTGAAGAACAAGAATCGATAAAATTGCGTACTAAATGATCATGATAACTTAAGAGCAGCAGAAATGATTAAAGGCCTTATTGATTTTGTTTCCTGGTGGTTCTTGAACTAAATGTATCGACAAGATAGGCGAATATATAAATATATACAATATCCAATTGCCGTGTGGTTATTTTCTTAGCACATTAAACAAATCACGTTTTACTTGATGCAGAATTTAAATATCTAATGCCTAAAATTTTATACAATTGTTTAATTAACAACAATAAAATACGTAAGGAATTTGGTATGTATGTAAGGCCAGAGTTCGAGTCGCGAATATGTGAGTATACATAAAGACAAAATAATTATGATTTCTAATTGTGTCTAGGAGTTCTTCATGCTCTATCGTGAGCGAAGAAGACCATATGGGTCCGTCCGTGTCTGTCACGTCTTTCGAAGGGGGTAGGCAAACTTTATAACTGGGAATCATTCTTGCCATAAATTATTTCGCAACAGATGATTTTGCATCACAGTACTGCAAGGTTGACTTAAGAAGCAATAATAATCTTAGAACACATTGATGTAAATAAGGCCTACGTGATGTGGCGTAAAGAACGCGTTTTGAATGTCAGTGTACCCTTCTTGCATAGCTACTAATTTCATGGCCACCGTCTGTTTTGAGATGTGTCTGCTGCCGACACGCACTCCTGTAAGATGCTTGATGGATTCACCTACGTATTCAGCTAGAAACTGGAAATGGGTTGCAATATTAAACGTTTCATTTGCAGCTAGATGCCTGTCGTGAAGCTAAAACCGAGAATATTCGAAATCACTTGGTCTCGAAGACCTCCAGGCAGTACACAGTAGTTCTGGAAATGCAATACAAGATTTATACTTGTTCTGTATACAAAGGCCTACGTCTAAGCGACATTACCAGCGGTTCAGTTTCACTAAAAGTAAGAACCACAGTTGCTGATAAAAACGAAAGAGACCAAAACTCATGCCGTAGGAAACGCGGAAAGACATAATGGCCCTACAAAGGTTTTCCTCGTTATTGCTATGACACCGTCTGAATACGTTCAGAGGACAAAACGCGGTTGAATAGGAATCTCGTACCATCTTATTATCTTCACGCTCGTAAAAAAGAAAAACGTTTCATTGTTATCTGTGTTTATGTCCCCGAAAGTAGGGTGTTAGAATTCTAGACACTTCCTTCAGATTATCATTAACTGTGTTTGCGGTGCGTTCGCCGACAGCGCTTACTGTGCTCAAGATGGGCACATGGCACTTGTGACGTATTCGCTCACTTATGTCACACACGTTCGCAAGAATGGCAATAAGCATCAACAGTTCACTTGGTATTCAGCTTCACGCCTCGGCCGCGATTCAACCACTGAAGAAGAAAGGACCCCCGGTACCCATTGGATAGGAGGCTGGGTGGGCCCCAGAGCCGGTCCGGAATCAGAAACTGGAATTAAAACCCTTTGCCCCTGCCAGATTAAGAGAAACAAAATTCTCTGGAGGTTAGAGGGCTATCGGAGCACAGTTTTGAACCCAGTTAGTCCGGAATAAAAATGACACTTTTTATCACCTTCTAATAACACAAAGGATTTTATATAAAATGTAATACAGTACATACCAAAAAATGATTCCATGGGTATAACATAATAAAGTTCTACTGTCGTAAACTTCAGGTTTTAGAAACAATTTATTTACGTTAATACGTTAAATAATATGCCAATGTTGTAATTTGCCCATTATTTTTGAACGTTCTAACGTTTACAACAAAATTTCTAAATTAATTTTCAATTTTCGTTCAAACTAGAGAGACCTCCAGATAAGAAGGAGTTCACTGTAATAATAACAATAACATTTCAGTATTTGTTACTTGCAGTGTAGCAGTTAAGAGGTTAAAGTGTCCCGTTCTTCTTTAAACATGTGTTATTTAAAAATGTGTTATAACAAGCATGTCGAAGATTAAGTTTCTATACACGAATGTATAAACTTTGAATACAAAAAAGTTAACCTTTAAAGAAGACAAAATGGGGAAGGTGAAAGAGCATATTTCTTACAATGTTTCCAGGCTTTACCCGCTCATCCTTCTGATAAGGATAAAATAAAAGTGGAAACGTTAGGGTAACAAGAATTATAATTTTGTGGTAGTTTGTTTTCGGATGAATGTTTAAGCAGTCTGTTGGCCTCAAAAGCAACTTTAGGATTGTTATTAATTTAAATCGGGAGAGCTGCATGAGAAGCATTAAGTAGCTTCTATGATTTCGTCTAAATCGTAATAAAAAATTTAAATTTTTCGTACATCAAAAATTTCAAACATATTTCTGTTAACCCATTGAAGTAAATTCGTTCTTTTATTAATCATCCATTTAGAAAACGACGGACAAAGAAATATATTACGGATATATAATTATATTCATACGACAATATTACGCCAATTCTAATCAACGAGTGAACTGAATATTGGATAAACTGTAAAAATTACGTAGGAGTCAAAAGATGGCTGTCTTCTGAGTTCCTGCGCCGTGTAGTCTTGTAGAAATTTACTGACGTTTCAGAAGTCCTTGCTGCCTCCGTCATCAGGTCTCACGACTCGTCGCCCTAATGAAGAAGGCAGATACGACCTCTGAAACGTTGATACACTTCTACCAGATTACGCGGCACTAGAACCCAGAACACTCCCATCTTGTGTAAAAAATATTTTTGAGCATAAAGTATTAGGGCCAGTTTATTCAATCCTTAAATTTATTATTATGTTAACTTCAGTTTCTGATGCTATTCGTTCACTGGGACACAACAAATTGTCTTCTTTCGATGAACACTTATTACAACTGAAATAACGAAATATTAAAGGAATCTGAGACATTTTGATACAGGAGTCACATCACTTGCTCTGTTGTCCCCAAACTTACTTCTGTCAGAAAGAATGGAGTATTCTGAAAACACTGCTTACTATCTCATGCTCCCATGATGACTAATGTTCCTTTATATTCATGCTATCCTTTGTCGTATCACTTCCATTGCAGTATGGACGACAGACATCCTCCCCGATGTCCTCCGGGTGCACGGAAACAGGAAAAGAGTTCCAATACCGAACGGCATCTAGTTCTCTGTCTCTCTCCCTCTCTTATTCTGCAGGCCCGGAAACCGGAATTCCGGAGGTGCAAGGGGGAAGCTGAAAGGTCATAACTTGTCATACTGTAGGCGTTGCAGTGGTGTTGAGGATTCTGCTACAACCAAGAACCATCGGAGCAGGAGTTTCCAATGTCACATTTTATACTTTATACAGTCAGTTTTATAATACATTTAGTTCCACTGGTAAATAAAGCAAAATTTGTCCCAAGATTCTGTTCTTCTGTAAATCATAAATTCTGCTTTGTATGAATTTCGTAATTAACTCCACTGAGAAGGAAATTTTTCATTAATAATTCCACCAAACACAGAACATAAATCTATGAATAATCGCATTTTATTTCTATTAAAATTGCTGTTAATGTAACCAGCTATGTGTTTTACAAAGTTTAAGCTAGGTTAGCCACCGTTAGGCAGCTCTGAACGTAAGCATGCCATATTGTACATATGTCCCGCGTGACATAATAGATTGTACTACGTCATAGCTTAAATGGTGCACCAACTCCGAGAAGCTAATAGTCACTCACCTAGTAAAGTAATCCCCTTTTTCATTTATCTTATAACTAAAGCGTTGCAACGTATTACGCAAACGGTCAGAGCACAATTAAATCCCAATCATATTTATAAACACGTGTCTCTTAGTAGGGTTTATGGTTCTTAAGGCGGCGAGTATGAAGATGGCTGTCTTCCGGGCTACAGCACCTTGTGCACGACGCAACAACCCAGAAGACAGCCAACTTCATACTCGTCGTCATGAGAACCCCAAAACTCACATTTATTTCCTATTTTAAAAGACCTAGTGGTGTAAGGGTCATTACGATGTCTTTAACATAAACCGATTACACAATGAAGATTAGACGACTGTAAGCTGTTCTACAGAAATCTTGACATTTACATCTACCTAAGTTATACCCCAAAAAGAAATTAATAACTGTGCCCTTGACAAGTTAAGAACTCAGCGGCCATGTCGTTAAAACTTACAAAAGCTCTCGCTTTGGATGATTCTACAAGGAATGCGAATTTTAGGACATTACTTTCTGTGAGAAGACAAGAAATTGTTAAACGATGTCTTTTACAAGACGAGTGGTTGTGGCTAGTCTCATAAATCATGTTTCATCACGCTACGAAATCACAGACTATCTGTAACAAACAGGTACTTAAAAGATCCATCTGTACAGCTAACAACCATTATCACGAACCCTGAAACAATTTGTTCCTACTTACCGTGACAGAACTGCAATTAAGTTGCTGATTTATCCGTACGATACCGCGATATGGTGCGGTTAATTCACCAATGTTATATAAGAGCCTTTTCATTGATTTACGTACCCTCACCTCGCTTCCTTCTGCCTCGCGGCGGGTAAAGCAAGATGTCCACAAATGGAGGTCTATCTATCCTCTCAAGCATCTGAGAGAAGCTAAAAAAATAGTACGTATTTACGCTCTTGTGTAAAGTCATCATTAAAACTACCCTACCTAAATGAGAATGTAAAAGTTCAAAAGATTTTAGTAAAAATGAAATATTATATTTCATAAATTAGAACAGGATTCTAATTCTCGAGTTAGTTCAGAGGTGTTTGTTGCCTCCATCATCAGGACGATGATTGATGACAGATTTCGATTCATTTTGCTACTGAACGTCCCCCATTCCACTGCATTTCTCTTCTCCTTGTCTTGTTTTTTTCCTTACGATATGACTTGTAATGAGGAGTCTACTCAACTACGTTTCCACGCCTGCCTGCAAGAAATACCCCAATATCTCTACGGAAGGCAGAATTGGTCTTTTCAGAAAATCTCGCAATTCTTCATGAAGAAATAACTAGACGAGAGATATAGGAAATTCATAGAATTTTTATATGAATAAAGACAATACCGCTGATGAAAACTCACTTTTGGATTAAGCGCCATGCCGCACTTCTCAGGGTGTTTGATTAAATATTTAAAGGTGACAGCTCCGATTTTCTGATATGTTTCTGACGAAACAGTCATACACGTAAAGAATTTTTCCCCGAAAGCAAGGTGCACCTTTGTGTCATACTGAATAAGATGTCTTCAAACGGATTTTCATATAATACAAATACATTCTGCAAGGCTCAGTTGAAATTTTATGAACACATCGTGGCATCACAACATGTGGACATAAAACCTTAAAAGTTGTAACTATTGATATCTTATCTTTCACCTAAAACCACGGACAATTCCACGATTTTCTTGGTATCTCATAATTTTCTTCATCGGCGTTACTTACGTAGTTCGTGTCCAAAATCTGGATCAAAAGATTAACTAAGTCGCAGCGGACCCCCAGTTGCACAAGCCACTACTGAACTCCTGAAAACAAAATTTGTCTCGTTGTGAGTGGATACCGACAAACCAGTTCTTTGTAATTTTCCGCTGAATGAAAGGCAGTTCATGGCAATCGTAACAACTACACTAAAACATTTATCAAAGAGTAGTTAATGTATATTAACTTTCCAGTTACTACTTTAGCTTTCCATGAATTTCTCTCTGTTTCAGTGCAAGTTATAGTGAATTTTGTGTATATATTGTAGGTAGTTGAGCCACGGTGGTCTAGCGGTTAGAACGCTGGCCTTGTAATCCTGGGGGTCTCGGGTTCGATTCCCGGCGGTGCCCGAATTTATAACTTGTGTTGGGCAAGGCCGTGGTCTAGGCAACACGGAGTTTTCCTCCGTGGCATCCCAACAATTACTCCATTCACACACAGAAGAAGGCAATGGCAAACCACTTCTGGATCATCTGCCAAGAACGTATATGAACAGGTCCCAGTCCGAGAAAAGGATGGAAGGATCCTGTTCATATGGACCTGTCCTCAGACAGAACACTAATAATAATAATAATTGTAGGTAAGGAACAAGAGTATTTGAGCTACGTTATCGATACATACAGTACAACTATTTGTTAGTACTTGGAAACACAGATTGGGACCACCACTCCCAACCTTCCTACCACCCTCATACAGGCTCTGATCGAAAAGTAACTGAACCATTTTTAAAACGTTTATCGATAGGTGCAATTAACTACAATTCGGTTCGATTAATAAAAACACAGTATCGTTGTGATTTTAAAAGAACCACGCAGGATATGTGAACACTGTAACCTGGTCGCGCCAGTCCTTCAATTGATCTCACAGTCGAAATGCAAGGATGTCTTTTTCACAAGAGCAAAGTGTTCCTTGGCGAAAGCTACCTAACATCTCCTTCTTACTTAACTTGCCAGAACGAGAAGATGGTTGTCTTCTGGGTTCTTCAGCCGTGTAGTCTGAAACGTCGGTAAACTTCTAGCAGACTACGCGGCTCAACAACCCAGAAGATAACAGTCTTCAAACGCACCGCCGTGAAAACCTCAAATCCTTCATTGACATAACGAGATTAGGGTTAAATTTCCAGATTCTCCTGTGCCAAAAATGTCGGCTGTATCTCGTCTGCAGAAGCGTTTCCATTACACAGACACTTTACCACACAGTGAACATTTCCAACACTTAATATAACATTTTTTCTAATTTCACTGTAATTCGTTTTCTGACAAATAAAACACGTGTCAGAAATGGGTTGTCAAACTTTTCGATCGACCTGTATTTCACAAGCTGAAGGCCGTGCCCAAACTTACAGCGATACACCTACAAGAGATAACACACCCAGTAATAGGTTTACGTACAAACTTGGTTTCTTTTTTAGGTGTTGATGTGAAGCAAAACGAAATTCACGCAGCTTCCATTAATGTACACCACACGTATACCACATTTTATCAAAATCCTTCGAGCATTTGTCGTAACGAACTTCGTGTAAAGAACGCATAAAACAACCAGAGACCCGCCCATCCAGACGAAGGCCCGCGTAACACGTAATTTACCAATTCGTAAGCGGTCGTAGTTTATACCTTGTGGCTTGTTACACAAATCTTGACTACTTTTATTATTGCTTTAAATGCAAATTGTTTCCTGGTACAGTACAGAATATTAAACCACGCGAATCTGTTCAAATATCAATGAGCATGCTAACTGTACCGTGTTCTTAATAAATCACTAAAAATAACGAGTCTGTCGGCATGTAAATCATTGCACCTCTTCCGGTTTACAGTGCGGAAACAGCGCCATTGCTACCTGCATAGTGTGTAATAGTAGTACTAATAGAAAAAAGAAGAAGGATCAAAAGCACTAGATGCATTAAGAGTACGGGTCGATTCAAACACGTTGTTCCTATTTATTGTTCCTGTCTGAGGCGTAGTCCTGTCAATTAGATCTTGTACACTGGAACACAGTAGAAGGATGTCAGCTTAGCGTAGCCAGACCTGGGAAATGAGTTGGTTTATTTGAATATGATTCCGCTGGCTCTGAGAGGCGCGTTCTCATGAGGATTGAATAGAGTCTGTGCTTCAGAGGAACGGGCAGTCAAGCAATTGCCAGAATGGGGTTCGTCAATTACAGAAATGTACCTAATTGGATGTGTGAAGTGAAGTGGTGCCCTTTTTAACACAATCGCAACAGGGACAAATTCGATTACTGTAATTCTATTTCCTAATTCTCCGTTTCTCTCCAACTAGTCATTCCATGGAAGTACGGCCAATGGCGAGGAAATTCCATACAATTCACTGCATGACCGCGGTTTAGGGAAACCTCAAAAAATTTCGCAGAGAATATTTTTGGTAAAGATTGATCAACTCGTTATTTAACGACGTCATTTCAATTCTGAATGATACATAGTGTAAAGATGTTCGCGAAAACGCTTGGTGGGTAATGAATAGATTTTGGTCAACGTGCTTCAGAAATTCATTTCTTTCTGACTTACATGTTTGTTATTAGAATTTCTACTCTTAAGAATAGGACCAAATTATTTGGTGACGTTTCAACAAATAAAATAGTTTCTAAGTTATAGAAGGTGCGATAGGGCAGCATTTAGCCAGCGACATTATACCGCGGAGTCCCGGGTTTAATATCAGATCAGTTAATAAGAGACCTGTGGTGGACATCGGGCCATTATAGCAGGTGGTCTTCGAGTACTTCAATGTTCCCACGCCAATCATCATTCAACCAACGCTTCGAACTCATTATCTTCATCATTATAACACAGGGTCATTACATCAAGCTCATTTGAGGGTGCAGTGCCGAAGGAGCCCCAATGCACTAACATTATTATGTTTACAGTTTCGACATCATTTTATTTCCCTTTTTCCGTTTACTTCTAACGGACGTGGAACATACAGATTCTTCCCGTTGCCTGGCATACATGTAACATTGAATGCCCAATAATATGGTTTGCATGAAATAAATGCAAACATTTCACTTGAATGTACATCGTTACACGAAACACCCTATACAAGCTCGGAAAATCGTACAGCTACTTCCATTCTTTCGTCCTTTATCTGGGGACCTACTGGGACACCGCTACTCTAAAAGCTTTTCCACGCCACCTAATTAACATTCTCTTTGCATTTCCAATCAGAGTAAAGGCATTTTATAAAAATCACTTAGGTGTGAGACGTTTAACACTCAGACGGTAAATACTACATCAAACATTGATTTGCTTAATTCTTCTGCGGTCCAGAGGAAATAAAAATTGAGCGTGTAGTTTTAACGTCAGATTATATCTTAATGTCTATATCTGTGTCTATCAGTCTGAATCGGACATAAAATTTCGCGGGTGTAGCCATTGAAGTTTCTCACGGAGGAAACCAACGAACGTTACCAGCCATGTGCATTTTCGTACAAGTTGAGAACTTTCTTCGTTTACCTTGTCAGCCACATCAGTACGACAAGAACGTTATTTCTTGGAAATTGAGTACGTGACATTGTGCTTGGCGGAAGTTAGCATGATATAATAAGGTCACACCCAGCGGCGTAGTCTCAAATTGTGCAGCGAAACAGGTTCTACTCCACTGAGGGACATATTGTCAAAAAAACGTATTTTATTATTTCCTTTACAAGCTTCAAAACCTCTGCTCTTTTGCAACGTTCATTCGCTTTATTAACCACTCTATAAATTATTTGTTTGTATTACCTGATGCGGATGTCCTGTCCCCGTTGGACACAATATTCATTCTGAATGCAGATGTAAAAATAGTGTTCAATACGTTTTCGTGACTAATTTATCGAGTAATGTAGATCACTGCAGGATACTAGTTGGTAATATTCTGTCGAATATCTGACTGACTTGAAGATGAGATTAAGCTGACTACATTATAAAATAATTCCCTTTTATTATATTATTTTCCAAATATAAGTAAGAGGTGTTGCTAATAAACAAAATGAACACGAAATCGTCGAAAAATTATGTAAGACAGAAGTTCCTTTAACCAAAAGAAATTACCTATGGTAATAATTTATCTCATTACTTTTCAATTTATATGATCTAGGTTCCTCTCGCTGTCCTTCCACTAGGGCCGACAAAAATCAAGAAACGTTACTGTTATTATCGTGCGTTTACAGTCTTAGTTCCGTATTATGAACTTTGTTAATAAACAGTTTGATCGAAAAGTCACAAAACTTTTTAAAAATATTTACTGGTGGTTGCAATTTAATAGATTTCGATTAGATTAATAAACACATAATATCGCTGAGACTTTACAAGAGCCCGCGCAGGTCATATAATGCAACCTGCGCCAGTCTGTCAGTTGGGTTTCAGCAGTCGAAGTGCAAGGATGTCAATTTCACAATTGCATTTTCAGATTCTCCTGCGCTAAACAAATCGGCAGTATTTCGTGTGGTGAATCCTTTCCAGGGCTAATAAACTTTTCACTGGGTTGCATCAACACGAGAAATAGGGTGAATGCGCGCATCGCTGATCGCGGCGGACACTTCCAACACTTAATAAAACAATTTTCTTCTTTATTTTCATTGTCAGAAATGGGCTGCGTGACTTTTGGATCACTTTGTTACACACATTAGAAATACTTTTAAAATTAATTGCAACTTCCTTACGCGTAACCATTGGACTATAGCAACTATGGTCGCTGGTTATGCATCGCCGATAAGACAGGTTCAGTTAAACTGCATCTCGACAGCAGAGTTCTCGTAATGACTGTGACGAAACAGAATTGCCACGTGACCAACACAAAATCTGAGCACACATGCAATGCAGCCTCTCATATGTATGTAAAACAGGCATACGGCAGTTCACACTGCCGAGGGTCTGTAGAGATAAAGACCACATTAATTTCGTCATTACATTTTTGTTACGCTCTTCAAAAAAACAAGCTGATTGAAATGCATTCGTGGACTGTTCTATGTGTTGCTAGCAGCATACGTTGAATTCTTCATTAATTAACTTATTTTATAACACGCTGGCTCCCACGAGTGTCACCTGTCGGGTACCTGAGATAAATTTCAGTACCATGAGAGCCCTCAGTGGGTCACAGGATTACAATGTTTATTGCGGACTCAGCCTTCGTGGAGTGTAATATATCTCTAACACCGCAGCTGGGACATGGAAGATACATGAGGTTTGTGATTGCCACTGGAATGTCACTTGGTTCATACAACAAAAGTTCTAAATTTTCTTTACCTCTGAAGGTTGAGGGTGACCGGTGGTTCAAGGGATGAAATTTATGCCTAGCAAAATTCGCTTGGGAGCCAAATTGTTGATCAAAACTTTATGGTGTCTTTAATATAGGCCTATATGATGAAGTGTAATTCTTATTCGAAGTTTACTTTAAGCAAGCGAGTATCGAGAGTATGATAGATTTTGATATCGATAATAATTAGCAACACGCATCATAGAATATCCGTTATGTTTAACACCACTTAAAATATCAGTATTCGTGCAGCCAGTAAATGGGGGAAAAGAACACGCAGTTACTGAATGTTCACGTTACACTGCAAATCAGGAATGTTTCAACTGAGCTTTTCTTTTGACTCGCCACTTGGCTGATCCTTAAGCAGGACTAATTATAGGCGAGATTTCAGGTTCTTACGGAGGCGCGCATTAAAATGGTTGTCTTCTGAAATATTGCTCCGCATAGTCTGGTAGTAATATGAAGAACCCTGATGATGGAGGCAGCATGAACCTCTGAAATTTTGGTGGACATCTAAGAGACTACACTGCGCAACAACCCAGAAGACACCAATCATCAAATTTACAGCCGTGAAAACCTCAAATCCTATGCTTCTATTTTTATTTCAAACACGCCATAATATCAAGGTTTACAAAATATACTGCTACAATATTTATCACTTCGTCGTATATTAAAGCAAATAAACTTTAATGGTCTTTGCTTGAGACGACAGAATGCGTTGTAAATATAGTGAAAGAACTGTACAGAATACGTAGATGTCAATGGAAGCGATCAACATTATCGCCATTATCTAGTTTTAAAGCAATGAAAAACTAAGAATGAACAAATTAACAAACATAGAAACTGAAAATAAATGGGGGACGCTAAAGCGGACGAGGGGTAAAAAAAATCTATAAACGTTACATCTCAGAACCTCTGACAAACATACGAAAATAAAAATAACTGTTGTGAGGACGATCTGAAACGTCGGTAAACATCTTCCATATTACAAGGCGCAACATTCCCGAAGACATTAATCTTCATATTCGCCGTCGTTAGAACATCAAATTTTAAATAGACAAAATAGATTCTAAACCTGAAAATATTTTATCTGTTCATATAAATTTTGTATAGTATTATGAAACGTACTTTATATTACACGAATTCAACAGATAAAATGTCTTACTGCCGTTTACTGGTATCAAAGAGAGAATTTATGTACAAGGAGAGAAATTTCTAACAATAATTTCCTTTATGTTTCGATTTTTTATTTATTCCTGTGTCCTCTGCATTACTGTGGAAGATTTCAAGCCAAATATGAAACTTCCATTGGCAACTGCGTTAATATTGTCACCTAGGACACTGTGTGTCCTGCTTAAGCGGAAATTTTTTATTCATGTACTGGTAACTGCGTTTACGACTTTATTTCCAGCGTACTTCATCGCGATACACAACAGAGATGAACTTCCGGTTCTAGCAAAACATTCTGGGGCTGAAAACTCTACTATAATTCCACGGCACTAACTGTTCTGTTCTCCAGCTACAACTTCCTGTCTTACCTGTAATTATTAATGTTAATATTCAGCCTCGACGTGAACACTTAATTGAATGCCTTTGTAACACTATACACCAGACAAGCGCTGATACATTTCCCATGAGACTTGCTTCTAAACTCGCATATAAAGTGTATTAATGAGTCCTCTGGGTTTATGCCTTGAATTATTCTCGGCTTTAATACAGCGGTTTCGTTAAAATAACTTCTCTCAACTTTAAAGTTTCTAAACGCTAAATATTCTTGTTATAGTTTAAACTGCTTCATTGCATTACATTGTCATGTGCCGCTGTCAGAGATATACAAACATTCAGTAGATATGAAAATAGTAAAGGTATACTCTTTGTGAATTATATTTCTCTATAGATTTTGTTTTATCGTAGACATAATCTCAGATACTGTGCTACTTTCATGTTACCCAGCCCTTAATCACATCTTGGCCTACTATTGACAACTGTCAGAGGCTCAAATCTATACAGTGTAGTACCCCAGTTTCTGCCATGTTCAATCCATATCTGCCCAAATCAAGAAGTAGGAAAACCAACGATATAGCGAGAGTTAAATGCATATAACGATCTTCAGTTTTTGTACATTCTGAGGTACCCGGAGAGCTACATAAAATAAACTCAACTAGAAACCATCAATTGTAATGATAATAGTATTAAAATATATTAAAATTGTCCGTCAATCACAATAAAGTAATATAAGATAATTAAATGGTTAAAATATTATCATTTGTTCCGCATCGAGTACTCGATTTACATATGGAACATTCTCGACATGTTTCGGCTTTCATAGAGCCGTCATCAGGTGTATGTTATAAACTCTTAATTCAATTACTAATTTTTAATTTTCGTATCATTTCTTCATTTTTCACATTTTATCAACATTTGTTGTTGTATTATATATCATTGATACAATCATATTGTCGGAGTGATGTTAATGCTGCGTATATTGGTCAGAGAAGTAATATTGAAGTTGTAAGAGGAGAGATCAGAAGTACATCGTATCGGAGCGAGGTTGGTTATTGACTGCCTATCTTGTAATGATAATGTTATTATTCTGGGTTGTGGCGCCGTGCAGATGCCAACGTTTCGGAGAAAAATACTACTACCATATTTTCGGCTGAAAAAGAGATGATAGGGACCTTATGTTACTATCAAACTTATGCATCTACCGACGACATTACACTACGCCACAACCCAGAAAATCATTTTTTCCACCGCCGTGAGAACCTGAAATCTCACATCAATTGTAATGATTGCTGAATGAATCAGAAGGAAAATCCCCGGAAAACGTTTTTGCAGGACATGTGACACAGGTGTGCGATTGAGAGAATCTCTATAAATATGAACTAAAGCCTCCCGCGAAGTGAGTGCGATAAACTCAGTTAATGGCGTGCCATGTCAATGGAAATTAATTGTGCTATAGGCGTATGTTAACTGAAGTTCCATCTAAATAATTTTAAGTGTTTCAAAATTTTTAAACCCTTTAAAAGAGTGAATTTATAAATTTATAATGGATTAAAGTGTGTTAAAAAAATGTCAAAATGTCAGATAATGCACAAATATCCATTTTAACAATTTTACGTATATAGGGCAGAATGTGCGACAGCAAAGTCAAACAGATAACAAGAAATGAGTAGTGATGTATGTAGAGTAATGAGAAACAAACAGTGTAACTCTGGTACAGGAAAGACTGATAATGATCCGATAAGTCTCAGACTCGTATGCCAGTGTGAATAACTGTGAATAAAAGCTTCTGTTTGAAAAGATAACAGTCAATAGATAACTAGTAGTCCGTATGGAAAATTCGTAAAACTTTCAGCAACGGGTTATTGGGACTGCTCCTCAAACGAAAACGATTTCCTAACACTCTTGCTACTCGTATTAGCTGTTACTAAGAGAAGCAGCATCGTTTGGGATCACTGACGTTACCCAAACAAACCTCTTGTAAACGTGAAAAGGGCAGATTATATCGCATGCACAGGAACCAAAATTATATCTGCTTGATTTCTCGATCCGTAACTTGGAATTCGTTAAATAGTTTCCAAAATTAAAACCATTAAATGATAGACAGGACGTCCATACGTCGTCTTATCCCTGTAATTCTGAACTCTTGTGTCAGAAATAGGGGAAAAATTGATAAATACCTACGATGATAAAAGACTATTCACAGGCCCACCTAGGAATAGGCAGACGTTTTTCTTCTTTTCGTAAATTATCTTGCTTTAGAATCTCGCATTTCAGGCAAGTAAAATATATTGCTTGCATTGTTTACAGCCAGTATATTAAGACGCCATCAAATGTGTTGTCCTCATATAGAATCCACGATGAGTTAACTACAGTTACATTATGTAATTATGTATTTTTTATGAGAAGTACCGTGGATGAGGAGTGGCAAACTAGTCCTGGGTCCTGACATGAAAACTGCATTAACTGAGGAAGAATCCCTTCACAGAGTCCTTCCGCGTACTAATCCATTACCTCCCTCCACATCGAAGACTCTTTCATCTCTTCAGGTCCAACAGTTACCAAAGTTCGAATTTCGGTCGTCCTGCATATTGAACCGAGCGCATAAAATCTTAACTAAAAGTGATTTTTCGTGTCAAAAAATATTCAGAAATGTTGAAATGCGATTTAAGACGCCGTACGACGCTCGTGGGAAGTCAGTAACGCTGGAACATCAAGAATATCCTTCGGGACTTCAAAATATATTGCACGGGATATAAGACGCCTCGTTCAAATATAACGGACATTTTTTGATGAGCAGAAACCCACAGTATGTTCCATAAATCTGTACTGACAAGTAACCTGATTGTATCCCTGTAAAAGACACATTCATGCTTAAAAGCTTATGGACTTACGTTTCTTACAAAGTAAAATGATAGTGAATATCACACAGAGTTTTGCTAAAGTTTCTTATGAAAGCAAGAAATCTCATTCCAACCTGCAAAATATAAAGATGAGCATTTCCTTAAGCTTAATTAAGCATCAAGCTATGAAAACATATTGGGGAGTGGAGATACAGTTCCATACATTATTAACACCAGCACAAGACTAGGTTAGTGGTCGGGTTCACGCCCCGAATAAGGAAAAAGGTTTTTTGAATCTTTCAGCAGTAGCACCGCAGCACTTTGCTTTTATTTGACGTCAATTCGTACTGCAAAGAAAACACAACATTTCACCATTACGAAGATCAGTTTGTTACCGCTGTTTAAGGAAATAATCCGTGTTTACATTGAGAACAGCATTATTTCAGGAGAAAAATTTAATTTTACATGGAGATATTTTTATAGCTTTAACAACTTCATCATGATTATGAATAGTGAATTGGGAAGGATGTGAAAGTAAATAGTCGTGGGCTGTTCTAAGTTCTACTTCAATATTCACTATAGTGGTAGAGAAAAACGACCAAAAATTTCAGGGTGTGTGTCCGGACTGAGAATCGATCTCGGGTCTAAGAACTAAGGTTACTAACAAGTCGATGGCGACGTTCAGCAAGACGACAATGTCTCGCGAATTGTAAAGGATAAAGTATGAAGTAAACAATATGTTGTCTTTGCAAAGAACGATCCCATTTCTCCAGAGTGACGTTCGGTAAAATCAAGCCAGGGATTGGAACAAGGAACCTTTTGACAGCTGTGGAAACATGCAAAAGGGGCGATGGCTTCTCGGTAGGCCAGCCTACCACCAGCTCCCTATTCTGCGAAGGGAGAAAGTACTCTCTGCACACCATATTTCCGGGGCAAAACTCCGGCAAGCTCGACTCAGCTCCATCAATGTCATGTCCCGGAATTTCCGGTCTCGGAAACTGAACTCGCTGTATTTTAGGTCACTAGAGTGTGGAACAAAAACTCGCTCCCTCCCCTGAAAGTTTCTGATGAAGCAGATCATGTTCGCTGCATTATGTATACACAAAAAGCTGGTGTGCTCCACTAAATTAGCTGCAGTAGACTCGATGAGTTGCCGCCTAAGCTACAGGGCGTTATCACAGGAAGCCGGGCACCATCAGTTAATTGCTTCGCCCAGCGCATAAGTGACCCATGTTCAAATTTGAACTACAGAATGACCAAGAAATCGCAAGACCCAAGCCTTCTGTTCAGATTCGTTATCGATCAAATTGACTCAGGTTCAAATTGTGTAGACACTTGTAGTTCGACGGTGTCATGTTCCAGCAAGGAAAATCAGAATCCGAAGTCAAGATAGCAGGTCTCGGGGCCAACATAACGTCATGCAGAATACAATACGAGAGCACTAGTCACTTGACCTCTACGTTAGGTGGTGCATCGATGTAGGTCTATGCAATGTAGTGAAACCATACGCACTAACAAACATAGGCATATACTAACCCTTCGAAGAAGAAGTTTATCTAAATAATATTTAAAAACTTAGTCAGTACCGCAAAGAAAACACGATGTGTCTCCATTGCAAAGATCAGTTGGTTAATGCAGTGAAGGGAAATGATCACTATTTATTCTCTCAAACATACGAAATTCGTAAATCACTCTGTTGACAAAATTCAGAATCACAGGTTTTTAAAGGAGGTGATACACAGAATTACCAGTGGGTTTAAGGTCCAAGAAGTTGGTCCCCTTATAAGACAAATTGAATTATATTTTATTAACATAACTGACAGCATAAGACGGTGTTCTTCTTCAGTTTCCACATCTTTTATGGGAGCCGAAGGTTCATTATCGCGTTAACAAGAACCCACCTCCGGTCCTCAGCCACATGAATCCAGCCCACAACCACAAATCCTGTTTCTTTAACATCAGATATTACCTTCCCATTTGCATCGTAGTCTCTAAATGTGTTTCTTATGGTTAGGTATTACGACTAAAATTCTATGCCCATATCTCAGCTCCCCCATACGTACTACGGGTCGTGTCCATCTTGTCATAACATTACGGTAAATTTGCTTTATTACACAGGGCACAAATTTCTTCTTGAAAGAGAATACATAGACCTGTTTTGTCCTCAGCACGATTGTTGAAGCGCCCAAGACGTGTTACAGCCCCAAAGTGGTCCACCACCCTTGCATGAGGTGGCTTGCATGTGTGTGAATGGCGTTTTCTCAGTACATGAGACCAATGTAGTTCCTGAGCTTCTGTCGGCTAGAGCACTCGCGCGACTCCCTCCATGGCAAAGTTCTTTGTTTTCGTCACAAACATGAAGAAAAAATAAAAGTGATACTAAATATCAGGACTACTTAAAACTCTTCACGTTTTAAATTATTTCATACAACTATTATAAAAACTAACTACTTTTACCAAATGTTTGTTTGTTTGTTTGTTTGTATTTACATGGAGTCACATATTATTTAGATTTCTTAAACAGAGAATGTCTCTGACAACTAAGAAAAGTAAAAAAAAAATTAGATGAAAATCGATAAGCTCGTTTCTTATTTCACGAAACACCAGAATGTTAAAAGGAATGACATACAATATGTGGAAAAAGGCAAAGCTGAAGTCAGTTTGATCGAATTTAGAGTAAAAGCTGTCGCTTAGTCCGAAGAGTCTAATACACGTCTGCAGAAGTCAAGGGCACAGCTGATGAAATTGGAAATTACTGAAGACCGGAGTAAGTAACTGAGGATAGATAAATGCCATTACTGTTTAACCCAAAATCAGATTTTAATATTCAAATATTCTGAGTTGTGTAAGGAAGAAACTGCAAGTAGTAATCAAGGAGAGTCGCCAGGGGATAATTTGGACCCAAAACATTTTCGGCGAAACTCTTGGCGAACGCATGCATGTTGTCTATACAACGCAATTTCAAAATACGAGCAATTAGAAAAGTCTAACTTTTAATATTAATAACAGTCATGATTTTACAGTAAAACGTCAAATGCGGATACGGGTTCTCTACGTTGTGAAAGTGTAAATATTTTAGTCATTGTATACTATTTTAAAGCTCAAATTACGTCTACAAATTGCCATTAAACTGAGAATTAAGGATTAATTTCTTCAGCTGAAACAGTAGCACTCTTTGCTTTCTTGTTTCTGAATGTTTGTTCTGGCCGTACGTCAGACAACAGACAAGAGGCAGATCATCTGCCAACTTCTTTAAACGATACGGATATAAAGCATTTAAACTGTGAAGTAACTTGACGTCTACTTTCCTTTCATGTTCAGTTAAATTAATAAGCAGGTCAGAGGACATGAGCTATGGCCTCGTGTTCCCCTTGGCAGAGAAAGCAGCAACGACGCGCAGCGGCTTGTGCATGAACCTTCAACTGAGATGCAAATTCCGTTCACAAAAGCGAATAACCAGACTTTGCAAAAATGTCAAAATTCTGACGCAATTGTTTCCGTACAGTGTAATACGTGGTTTCATTCTTCACAGACTGCAGTTAGAAGTTCAGAAATATAACATTTTTATTCCATCATCATCATCATCATCATCAACAGCAGCAGTATCAACAACAACAACAATAATAATTAGTAAGTCGCTGATTGAATTATCTGGCCCCTTCGGTTTCAAGGTTTAAAATTTTTACGTTTTTTGGGGGTGAGGAGGGGGGAGTGGGGTCGGACGTCCCCAGCATCTTCTAACCGTCGTCCCTTCAGGGATTAAGTGTTCATGCATTTTTTAAATGTTCTTTTAACTATTTTATTGTCTTTATTGTTCTGTCGATATGTATTATTCCCAGTCTTTCTAAATATAATTCTACTTTATTAAACACACAAACACCAATGTCTAAGACTATGGAAAATTTAACATTTAAAGCTCGCATGTAGTGATCTTGAATTTACAACTACGCACGTAACTCTATAAAAAAAAATAATTACGACACAAAGTAATGAATATATCATAGGATATTAGAAACAAAAAATAATATAAATTATTGGAAGTGGCCCATAATTTGAATTTGTTAAAATAAAGAGCGTAGAATAAATTAGGAAGAATTTCCTTTCAATGGAGCATTAGTGTGTATTGGATTTTGAGCTCCAGGCAATTTATAGCTTTGTTGCCTAAATTAGACACAGCGCTAAAGAATAAAGTAAAATCTTCATTGATGTGGTTTAATAACAGCGAAGGTGGTTTACTCTGGGATACAGTCAGATACTGACCGACGTTTCAGAGGATAGGAGTCCTCTGAAGAGTATCATTTGGGTCTGTGGATTAATGTGGCACTCCATACACCCCCACACCCCCTGTGAAGCTCGCATATTCTGGCAATTGAGCGCTCAACGGCCGTGAAATGAGCCGTTGTGTCAGACATTCTCCCAAGACAGCCTCCCTTCCTGCACGACGCAGTTCGTCTGTGTTCAAACGTCACTACCAGCGTATTGATTCACAAAGCTTACTCTTTTGTTTTATTAGCCTCTGATAATAATTCTGCCGGTATTATTATGTCTTCTGTAACTTAATCTCGGCCTGCTTATCATTTACCTTCCCACCTACGTGCTGACTCGCTCGTCCACTATCCCTTCTCTTTCATTTGTATTCTGATACACTCAGCATTACAAGTTTAAAATTACCAACAATAACCGAGACTTTGGCAGTCCCAGGCAAATTTCATGTTTGAAGCAAGGTAAAATGACTGTGCAAGCCTCAGATTACACGGAAACGCCTGATTCTCTCTGCAATGCTTTGAGCTTCACAGCTCATGGCTACCTCCACTTTGTGGCTCTACTGTTAAAACAGCAGTACTTCTGTTTGCTCGTCTCGTCACTTGAAGTGAACACTCGCTCATATTTCTCTACCTGTTTCGTACGGTTTCTCCTATATTTATTCTGGCTCGTGTTCGGCTGTGTGTTCAACGATTAACCTCTCGAAATTCTGCGTTCTCTCATGAACATTCCCTTGTAGCGTAATGTTTCTTGGTTCTTCGCAGCGCATAGATTTTCACAAGCACATCAGCTGGCGCGTAGGAATTCCAACTACAAAAACCGACACACTGCTTTTTGCAGATGTTGCTTGAATCCAGCGGAGTTGAATATTCACAGCCTTCTAACGTTTCTTTCCTTTGTTACATGCCTGCCACAACACGTTACAATGAACAGATACTGTTTGTAATACCGATGTGTAATGAAACTATATGATTTATAACAATGGCGGAACGCAACCTAGAATGTTTTGAATGCAATTTTGCATACATCCTTGATCTTTACTCAAGAATCTTGTGTCATAAGTTAGTCTACAATAAAGACATATTAATGTCTGACCAAATGCCATTCAGGTGTACAGCAATGCACACAGCCTCCAGCTTGACTTTTGTGTCCTCTCTAGAGCCATCGTTACGATGGAAACATTAACAAGCTCTCACCGACGGAACGGTCATCCATGGTCAGACGCGATACATAACATAGCATGCTGTTGATATAAATACTGTTGTTGGCAAATATTATAAACTATAACACCCCACAGACAGAAAAGTTCTTCCTTTGTAGATCTTAGCTCTATCATTACAGCGATTGGGATTTCGGCTAGACGACCGAGGTTCGATTCCCAGCAGGGGAGACTTTTCTATTCTGCACAGAGTCCAGACCGACTATGGAGCGCAGCTAGCATCATGTCCCATAGGTGGGGCCGAAGTTCTTTTTCAGGATAAAGTGGTCGGAGAATAAACCTAACCATCTAGAACCAACGTTAAGGTTACGTGGAACTACACCCTCTCCGAAACGTCTACATGATGTGGTGCTTAATTAAGCAGTACAGACTACTTTACCTTGAGCCTACTTTATTTTGAAAGCGGTTGGATCTTGCATCCCTACTTCTCTGAGCAGAGCATAAAGAAGCTTTTATAAGCATAATCTATCACACGTTGCATGTACCATCTGCCTTCTGACACCTTTTGTAAAACTGATGCTACCGCGTAGTGCCACGACTAAGCTCTAGAAAGAAGGGGAATTTTCAGATATCTCAAGCATAATATTGAAACACAAAAAATTTACAAGGCTATACAACGTGTAAATTAATAAGTTGTCTGCCCTGTTCCCTTTTCAGAGAAGTCGTGCGGTGTTTGGTGCTAACCATTCAACTGCATTTCGTCCCAAGACCAAACAAGAGTACATATTTTTCTCAAAGACTTAAATTTAAATAAATAAGTAAATAAACGAGCAAAAATGTAAATTACAACGAGACTGTTAATAATATTAATTCCTTAAACTGAAAAACGACAAATGAGGATGACCGACTTCTGGGATCTAACACAGCTTAGTCTGGTAGGCAACGTAGACTGTCATCGTCATATTCGACGCTATCAGAACCTCAAATATCACCAAGCAAACAGTTGTTTTTTATGTAAGATTTAAGGTTTTCACAGCGGTGAGTAAGAAGATTACTGTCTTCTGGGTTGTTGCGCCGTGTAGTCTGATAGATGTTTACCAACGATTCAGAGCTCATACTGCCTCCATCATCAGGACGATGAATAACACATTTTACCATACTACACAGCGCAACAACCCAGAAGACAGAAATCTTCACTTGTTTTATTCACTACCCTCTTACGGCCGCCCTCACTTGATACAACGTCACTAAATAAGCTAAGACACAAGCAATATACATAATAACGTCCTCCTCTTCATTATTCAGCAGACCGTGCTTTGAATGAAAGTTATACAGCACGCCACATTCTAGCCACCAGTTTACAAATAATTAATGTTGCAGCTAAAGCCACAAAGTGAGTTTACGGGACACCACAACCAAACACAGGCATCCCCTTGCGGTCATTGTAGCCGTTCATACAGTGTTCAATTATGTTCCTGTCTGCCACTCCCCCCGCCCAAACTGAGCCAAAACAAAGAGACTCTCGAACTCTAATTGCATGATAAGTAACGCCATAACGCAGGAAGTATGTATGAGCATCCTTCCTGATGAACTTCCACTACAATTCTCAACACACTTCCTGCGGAAGAGCGCCAGTCACAATTATCTTGACCGGAAAAGAAGGGCGAAGGTTAGGAGGGCTAGTTCTTCCCGACAAAAATAAAAAATACGTAACTACAACGTTGTCTCTCATCCTAAGCTAAGGACAGGCGTTTCAGAACAAAGTTTCGAGAGGACCAAGAAATGAAATTCAAGAAATTACGTACGAGAAGATCCAAAACTTATTTATTTATATCAACATGTTATTCAATGTTAAATTTGGCCACTGTGAATGTTATTTTAGCCCGTATTCAACATAGCATTCTTATAATGTCACCAAGTTGAGTGTGTACGTGTCCCCGCTCAACGTCTAATCCAAGTCACTGACTAGACAAATGTATAGACGTCACACCACTTGGGGCTACCTCTAACCCTTCAATCAATTAAAACAAAACGGTGAAAGTAGAAAATTATGAGGTGGGAGTAATAATTAATACAGTGCCCTGAAATTATAGAAATTAATATTGTCCTGTCTTCGAAAGATATGCATTTGTTCCCATGCTTTTTTGTAATATAATATAAAATGGAAACTGGGTAAAAATTTCATTCAGACTTCAGCTTGATAGCAAGAACTGATAGACGATCAGAGTTTGAAATATGAAACGCTGTTCAAAGAGAGATAATAAGGATGCCAATAAATTGCTGTAATTTCAGCCCCCATATTTACATAAAAACTGAAAAGTTTCCCAAACATGTTACTACCCCGACTACCACAGCGGAACAATGCCGATGATAAAACAGTTAGCGGCAGGCTGACAAACCCAACACATCATTCCAACAAGAAGCACTGGGCAGAATTAATAAATTATATTTTCTTAGTGCACAAAAGTTTCTTGTCCTATAAATCCTGCGCACGCCGTGTTGTACAGTGTCACTGATCGCCCTGATGATGGAGGCAGCAAGTACTTCTGCTCATCGGTAAACTTTTACCAGACTAAACGGCGCTGTGACTCAGAACAGTCACCTTCAAGTGAAAGATCACGTATTTCTAATTTGTCATCGGCGTCCAAGGCTATCAGCGGTCGACGTCAGACCCCTTCAAGACCAGTGAGTGCTCAAAATGCTCCTAACAAAAATACAGTCCGCTTCAAGCCCTCTTTCGAATTTCTTCATGCACATGTCCCCAAGTAACAAAGTTCGAACCACGGTAATTTCACCAATATACGTCGAACCATTCCGATTTTTATATAGTTCCGTTCGTTTAAGCGCCGATTTAACCAAGGAATGAAATAAAACCTTAGCAGACACCTAACCTCTATTTTAAGGATTTTGATAATTGTTCAAAAAACTTGATACACAGATGTTATTTGTGAGATTTATTTACGTTGATATAATTTCAAGAGACATTTAGGGCTCTAAATAACCTTGAACAAGACCCTACACCTGGGTAAATTAACCAGAGCGACTACATAAAATAAAAGTGACTCTCTTCCTTATTACTAACCATTTATTTTAGTTCGTCGATTCTGTCAACTTGTTTAAGCATCAATGCCTAAAGAGACTGTACAAAGTGTATAAGCCATTAACTGTGAGTAACAGCTAACTTCACTACTCATCTCTTCACTTTCTGCGATTAAAAAACTTTTAATAATGTTAAAAATTATTGATCCCAAGTAACTGAATGTCTAGAGGGCACATTATTTTCAATAAAATTTTCCTTCTCTAAGGTAACTCAAACGAACAGTTGACTCCGGTTTAATGCAGCAGTAAGATTCACATGGCCATGCGGTAAAGGGTAAAAGTCTTACCATGCAGACGTTATGCACGCACCGGAACTATGTAATGAGTGCAGACCAGGAGAGTCGTCCTTACAAAGTAATACCATTAATGCGGGCAGATGCGGTTAAACAAAGGATTCTAACACAAGATTCTAAACCGGAAGGTCTAAAAATGTTACACATTCTATCCTCTCTTCTGTGTGTGTGCGTGTGTTAGTTTATTATATCGTGATAACAAAGAAAAGGGAACTCAAATTTGAAACACGCAGTGGCTCGTCAAAGTTGATACGCAAAACAAATTTTCGCCCAGAACTACGACAATCCAGTTACTTGTACAGACATATCAAAGATCACATGAGAAAACTGTTTACAAATCATCAATATTCATTACCAGTCTTATTATAAGTCAACAAGACGCTGTGCTGTAATAGCATAAACGTGGCGACTGACTTGTAACATTTACTCGTGATGTAACATTCGCGGCGAGCATGTTACATTACACCACAACTGGTGAGGCGTATCGAATGCTCGTTTTGAACGCTCGGCTCGACTGTGCTCGTGTGTGCTCCATTCATTTCATTCAATATGTCGGACGTGGAGGTTGTGTTATCTTTGTTTAATTTAATACGCTACTCTTATTTAAAGAACTCGTGAATGCTCGTTACGACGCCGCTCGACTGACTGACTGACTTGTAATGTAACACTCAAAGGGATTCGCGAAAAAACCGACAACACGATGGAGCGCCCGCGAGCGTGAGCGGCTCGCATCGAGCGGCTCCGTTCGCTGTCTTCACTTGTGTAATGCTCGATTTGTAACACGTTACATTACAGGCAAATGTTACAAGTCAGTCGCCACCTTTAGACATGCAAGTTTTATAGAAACACTAGCAACAAAATCACTCCGCTACCATTTTCAAAATTTCAGTATGCACTTGCTACATACATGTTATTAAAATAGTGCCAGCACCATTCTGTCTGGTGTCTGACAGAGACGCTGCCCAGTACCACTCTGACAACCAAAAATTCCCTGATTAACTTACAATAGGATTAACTCGCATTTCCAAGGCGAGAAACCGATGCATTAAACAGTCATGAACTGTCGGCATTTTATGACAGAATTAAACTTCTTTGTGCTCAAACTGTGCCTTCAAGCAGCCGAGACCAAATCGTTTCTGCAAAACCCCAGCATCACTTCCGTGTCTTTTTTCCACGGAAGTACAAATATCCGTTTTTGCTAGTTTTGATATGTTGTTCTGGTACAAGCGACTCTTCCAAACTGACAGTGTAGTAAAACAAAGCAAAAAGTTCTGCCAACTCCCTGTTCGTCTCAAGTACAGAATTTATTTTCTGCTAGAGACAAGATTAAACTTTAGACGTGATTCGAATTAAACAGACCTCACATAGATACCACCACGTTCAGAAACCAACCAACTCACAATATAACAAAGCTGTGTTTGGATTATAATTTAACTTCAATGGATATGACAAGACATCCTAACTTCTCTAAAATGCTTCCATGCGACTTCTAAAAAAGACGCTCCAGTTTCAACTACACACGTATAATTAAGTCACTACAAAAAAACGTTATTCCATTTGGCGTCTCTAAGTTCAGGAGTTTGTGAGATTCACAATCACGTAAAAATATTTTCAATACATGTAACATCGACGTCCAGGACCATAAGCAGCCGATGTCGTTGCTTCTGTAAACTGCTGCATATTTTTCAAAGACTACTGAACGCAGAGACACCAAATATAGTGATGTAGGATTTGAGGTTTTCACAACGGTGAGTCTGAAGTTTGATGTCTTCTGGGTTATTGAATTGTGTAGTCTGGTAGATTTCCAAAAACGTTTCAGAGGTCATGCTGCCTCCGTCATCAGGGCGATCGTTTTTGGAAATCTGCCAGACTACACGATTCAATAACCCAGAAGACAGCAAACTTCAAATACAATGATGTTTATGGTTAAGTAATTATACGCAATTAAACTAGAGCGTCTTTTTAAAAACACCCTGTATATATTGAGATTGCCATAAATAATTTTTGCTGTGGCATAACCGGGTGTTTTGACATCAGAACTACGTGATGCAAGCTGATACCCAATATGTTCATGTTTGATACTGACAAGAACAGTTTCTTATAGTCAAGATTATTTTTCTGATATTGAACACAATGTGCATGAAAATGTTTTGTCATATTTTAAATTTAATAGAAAATACACTCAAATTTTCGAGTCGGACAGACAGGCGCTTTGACTTGGAATTAATTCCTCTTTACACTTATTTCATGTAGTTCGTACATGGGAAGATTTTATCCATCGCGCAATGCAACACACTGTGATATTAAAACATAATCCACCAGTCAAGCGATAGAACTGCATTTCCGTCTGACAAACTTAAATTTAATCTGCACTTTCCTCACCCCCATCCCTCCCCAAACACCACTTGTTCAAGTGTCTGGGCGGCATGTTACTGATGGTTGCATGGGAAACGATGAACAGATCCAAGTCCTGCCAAGTTCACTGCTGTGATCACGCGAGATGGACCCTTCTCCATTTAACATCAATTATAACAACAGTGAAAGGTGTACTCGAATCTCACTGATTCCCATCTTATTTACTGCCGATCAAATCTGTTACAAATAATAGAACGTCATTAGTGCAAGGTTATTAAATTGAACAGCCAGGAAACGCATTTCATTGTAACACTTAACACATCGGACAACTTCAAAAAGACATTAACAGGACATACACTGCGTCCTGTACCAAACCTTCCGCTGTTGAATAATAATTAAACATTAGGTTCCTGCCAATGTTTTGGGCGACCGTATTGATCCATATTTAATCCACATTTGAATCCAAATACGCCTTCAAGTGAAGATTACTGTCTTTGGGTTATTGCGCCGTGTAGCCTGGTAGATTTCCACCAACGTTTCATACTGACCTCTGAAACGTTGGTGGAAATCTACCAGACGACATAGCGCAATAACCCAAAGACAGCAAACCTGAGACTTACCGCTATGAAAACTCAAATCCTACATGCGATCAAGTCATTACAATGTTATGATAGTAACAAGAGATCAAATTTAAGCATCAATTTGAACAGAGCAGAGATGCAATAATACAATTAAACTTCATTACGTGAGTGTGTCAAAGCCAGAGAATGAATGGTCCAGTGATAAAAGACGGACAGAAACCAGTTTTCGGCTTAACAAGAAAAGACAAATGTACTTTTGCTAGTGGAATTGAAAGATAGCGTTTCTTTTAACTTTTTTTCTGTCTAGACACGTGAAACGCGCTGCAAATGGAGCGGACCTATCGCTGAAAAGGGGTTTGGACAACACTTTCGATGACGCACTCTTAACTATTGTTGTAAAACTAGTGATAATCCCGAACACAGTGAGTGTTATGTAAATATCGAGTGAAGAAATCCTGTTCATTTTACGAATCCCAAGACGTTTATCAGTTTCCTCTCAAATGAATACGTTGCGACACGAACAGCTCAGAACTCGCAAAGTAGCAAAGTTATCAACGCTGTGCTGGTGACAGAGCCAACTATGAAGGGGGGGAGTTGACGTCATTCCGTGGCCTTGGAGCAGACAGTTGATGACGGCTACTATGGCGACATATTCACGTGATATGTTTAGGCCCTAAAATAACATGGGGGGGGGGGGCTTAAAATGTATCACAGTGAGTGAAACTTGTAATTTACAGTAGCTCCGTATACACAATTATAATTCCGTTTTATTAAAGTATGTGAAAGAACTAGAAAAAACCGACAAAAATTTTCTCAAGGTTAAAAATAATGCGACCTGAAATACTTAGGCCCACGTTCACAATATAAAAATGCAACATTATTTTTCTTCAAAATTACTAATTCAATATTTTGACAATCGAAACGCATGTATTCAGCGAACTATCTCCACAGAGTGGCCTACTCCTTGCAACGCTAGAATTAGTTCAGCAGGTTAAAATATTTCCAGCCTTTCATGGAACCAGAAGTTTCATAACAATGCTATAAAATCCTCGCACATAAACACTCCACATCCCAAGGACCTATTTCTTTGAGGTACATTTTAATAATATCTCCCAAAGACAAATATGCCTCCGTTGTGTTCTTTCGTCTTAAGATTTTCTGAAATTTTATACTTGTTTGTCTTCCCGCCAATCTCATTCTCAATAATTTTATCGGGGAATACAAATTATAAAGCTCATCATCGTGTAATTGTCTCCATTTCCCTCTTACATTAACACCGTCAGTCGTAGGCCGAGGGCGGGCATTCCAACGAGAGTAGTGGCGTAGCACGGCAAACAGAAGGCAGAAGAAGACGACACAGAAACGTCGCTGTGAATGATGGAATGTTCCAGATGACTGGAACTAAGGACTGTGCTCAACAAATGCGAGACGAGAGGGAGAAAACACAGGAGTATTGCATACCATTCATATATATCACCACTTCACACTTTGCTGCTTCTCAAGTTGATATGATCTTTTCTGGAAGGAACTGCGTCTGTTCTCGGAATAAAAGGCAGGAAATATTCCTAAGAAAAGTGTTGAACTTCAATAAATACCCTCACGCGCATATCTATTCCCATTGTAATTGAATCCAGACTTATAATATACGAATACAGAGGAAAAGTACGTATACTCTTAAATTTTGCCCTATAAACTACATTATATAAATTTATTATAAAAGTCCGTTCATAGAAGGCTGTGTTCTGGAGTATTGCACCGTGTAGTCTGGCATAAGTTCACCGACGTTTCAGAGGTTCTTGCCGTTCGCATCATCAGGCTGATCATAGCCAGCCATCTTGTAACGTTGTTACCATAATAATAAATTCACTTCAAGTAAATTTCTTTACCAGAGTGATTATCAATAGCAAATAGCCCACAAAAGGCAAATACTAACCCAAAGTTTCAACACTAATAAAAATACACCACAAGAAACAGAATAAAGTAAAATAAATTAAATAATAAATCTAAACACTTTCCCATATAAAGGAGACTTTTTTTCCTAAATATGTCCAGAAATCTGTCCGTGCCATTAGTAAAAAACTTCATTAATAAAACAGTGACTACGATTCCAATACATAACCTTGTGGTGCAACAGATAATTCAGAATACGGAGAAGATTTCGCAAGATGCGAATGAAGAAAGATTTAAATGTCACTTATCTTTGGAAGCACTTAACGTAAAGTGAAGATAGTATTTGAAATTTCAGTAAAAAATTTATCCTTATGATGGAGACAGAAAGGACATCTGAAACGTCTTTAAGCTTCTACCAGACTACACGACGCAACAACCCAGAAGGCAGCCATCTTCAGACTCACCGCCATGAAGACCTCAAATCCTAAACGCGTTTTCCGTTTGCAAATCTAACCGCTGTAATTTAAGTTGTATCTACTAAAAGGAGAAAGTGATGAGACATATCAATGTTGGAATTTACCTAGATGTAAGTTCACAGATTTCAGATTGGAACTAACGCAGGAGCATGTCGAAACGGGAGCCACAAGACAGCACAGAAACGTCATTAGCGCTGAAAAGCGGCATGTTAATTACAGAATCTTTTTAATTATAAGATATGCAAACTTTGACTAAAAAAGAGGACAGACTGTGCAGGTAGCTCGCCACGTTATAAAGAAATTAATATTCATAAAAGAAAGAGAAGAAACTGCTTGTTCTATCCTTTGATCACTTCTTAATCAGCAAAATGCTACTCGCTACGGCCGCAGTCCCAATTTCTATACCGCAAATAAGTAAATTATAATTAATTATTCTCGTTTCTTTTGAGCTTTTGAGAAACAAGCATGGACTCTCAGAAACGCATTTCTAGTTTTCTCATTTGTGGAAATTAAATGCAAACTCAGTGCTGAGAAATCGATTAACAGCGATGCTAAAATCTGTAACTTTCCCTCACTGACATTTTCAAAGAATGTCCTGCACCAAAGAGTGATTGTGTGTGTGAGTGAGTGAATTACTTTGCTTCAGCCATAACATTGCAGAATATTTAGCCAACTCAATGGAGCAAACTTTTCGTCTGACCAAGAAATTTTCAACCTATTATCCCACGACTCGTCTTTATCCTGAGCAGCACCAATCCACTCCACACCAAATTTTAGTTCTCTAAAATCAATCTTCTTATTATTATTCTCCATCTATACTTTAGTCTCCCAAGTGATCTCTTGTTCAAGGCGTTCGGACTGAAAATGAAATTGCTCGTATGCCCCATACGCGTCACATGTCCATTCATCTCAACCTGTTCGATCGTATTACTCATAATAGGCAGAAAACATAAATACGACAAATTGAATCTGCTTATTGGATCTGATGCCCAATATAAAGTGTACCTTTTAGCCACCCCAGTAAACGCGCGGGAGACATTAGTCAATGCGACTCAGCTAATAACACTAAGTGCAGTGGCAAAGAAATATTTCTGGTTCGTTTCGAACAATTTTATTTTATAAATACAATTCCGTGTCTTGGTGTTTTAACCTCCTCCAGAATGTCATCTTTCACACTTAAGATATTTTATATATCGTTCTAGCCTGTTACAAGTCCGTTCCAACTCTCTTGACGCCTGCAACAAAAATATCCGGAGACAGTGGACAGTGTCAGTGAAGATGCCCCATTCGTTAACACAGATGGGCTCAAATAAACGTGTAGGCTAAGAGTAATATAGTAAAGCAAACGTTACAGCAAAGGAAATGAGAGGAAATCAAAATAAAATTAATTAAATTACATAAATTAAGGAAACTAATGTAAAGTTTTGAAAAGTAAAGTAAAGTTGTAAGATTTGAGGTTTTCACAGCGGTAAGTATTAAGATTTTTGTCTTCTGGGTTGTTGTATTGTGTAGTCTGGTCGATGTTTACCAACGTTTCAGAGGTCATACTGCCTCCATCATCAGGGCGATGAGTATGAAGATTTCTGTCTTCTGGGTTGTTGCGCTGTGTAGTCTGGTCGATGTTTACCAACGTTTCAGAGATCATACTACCTCCGTCATCAGGGCGATGAATCGTTGGTAAACATCGAACAGACTATACAACGGAACAACCCAGAAGACAGAAATCTTAAAGTAAAGTTAAGTGAAGCAAAGTAATGTAAAATAAAATAAAGAAACGAGCAGAAAAAAATGTAAAATACAAAGTTATCCATGCTCTGTGAAGACACAAAGGTCAATGGATTTACATCTTCATGTGATCTCAACAGCAGTTGTACACAGAGAGGGTCATAAACTGCATAACTTTCATGGAAAAAGCAGACTCATACGACAATGTTCTCTTTGCATCCCCCGTTCAAACCCTTGGAGAAGTTGACCGATTTTCAGGTAAGTCTGTGTACCTTTATGCCATCCTAGGTCACGCCAACCTCGTACTTTTTAATTTCCTGTAATCATGAACAACAAAACGCTTGATGTATAAAGCAACACTTGCTTCACTTAAATTGGGCTCAGAAGTGATGTATAGTATTAGATATTCGGGAAAAAATGCGACATTTGATAAAGCAATTTTTGGTAGAATGTAAAGAAACATCACTGCATCTTAGTGCAAGTCGTGCGGAAATTGTCTTTAGTGTCCACCTTGACAACGAAAACTAATGGATCTTGGACATTTTGTGTGACGATTTGCATACGAATTCTCTATGAAATGCTATTTCCGTCAAAAAATAATTACACACATAGCGATCCGTTGGTGCGAAACTCTGAAGTATTAGCCGGCAATTTAATGTAGATAATAAATTAATACAATAATAATCTCATACAAATTTAAAATAATTTCAACTCGAAAATCATTCGATCTCTTTACCGGCTATGCCATTAAAACCATTAAATTCAGTTTCATCATATGACTATAAATTTACCCATCTTAATACGACGTTAATAACACAAGGTTTGTAGTAACTGCAACGAGAAAGCAGAATTCATATGTTCAAAAGTTTTAACTGAAACCAATTAGGTAGTGAAATAGACATGTCCCGGCCACGCTTTACCCTAGAGAAGGGACCGCCGATATCTAATGGGTGGAAGCTGGGTGGGATCCAGATAAACTACTTTGGCGTATGAAAAATCTCAGAGAAAACATTTCGAAATTGTTTACTCCAAAATGGAGTCACATTTTATATTGAGTGGTTTAAAATGTGTCTGAAATTACTTCATATCCGCGACAAAACTAAGTCGAATATTCCACAGCTTCACGGTTCTCCGTCCATAAAAATTTCTGAGTTAACTTTTGAAGTCAGCATGAAGATAGGCGCTCCAAAGTAAAATATCTGAAACTGATATAGAAGAAGTCATATAACTTTTGAAATTGTGTTTCGCCTAGTTCTCACATATTGGAGGAATTCAACTTCCACAGGGCGATAAGAAATGAAATCGCTGAGATTTGTATTCAGATGCGTAGCTGATACCTTATTTAAATTTATTTTCAAGATTAAATCGTCTTGGGTTTACGTACATTCGTATCATGCAATGCAATGTGCAGGGCTTGGATAAGAGAACACCAGCCTTAACCCGGAAATAAACGATTGACCTTGAAAATTAACCTCGTAATTAAATGAACCATAGAAGCGAATAGGTAAACGAAAACAGAACTCTCTCTGTGGGGCCACGTAACAAATTCTGGAATTTTTAAGCCACAATAAAATAATAATTCGTCCATTTACAGTAACATCTAAATTTCTAGTGAACACCATGAAGCAGAATCAAACTTGACAAACTTGAATTCCCACTGGTATTCAATGAAGGACCATATCATGAAGATGCCCCGGGAGTGGAGGTAAAGCTCCAATCTTTCTTAACCTCGGCACTAGTTACAGGCGAGTGGCCAGCTTCGCGACCAGATCGCCTTACCCCTCGGAAATAAACCTCGATACCCACTGGAGAGGAGACTGGTAACTAAGTGAAACATTTCTGTCTTAGCCGGAAATTTAAACTCTTACAGTCCTTCAGCTGGTCAAAAATCTCCCGCCTTTTATGGAATCCCAAGCTTAATTACCATCTCATGTGCTATATAGTCCACTCCTTTCTATTACCTCGGCTGGTTGACCAACAACGTGTTTATTCGTAATGTTCAGTGAAACTAGTAGATGTCTTGCGACACATGTAAACAACGTTAACATACAATAGGCTATTTACTATATAATTGCATATGCTTTCGTCAAAATACCAGAAGGCGTAAGACCGCTTAGAACATGCAGGCATACAATGGAGGATAATATTAAAACGAATGTTAAAAAGACATAGTGTTTACCTGTGGTGTGTATTAATATAGCTTAGAATAGAGACCAGTGACTAACACTTTTGAACACTATAATGAATCTTGGGTTTCTGTAAAAGTGGACACGTTTTCTCGACTAGGCAAATGATTATTAGCTTCTCAATAATGACTCTTTAAACTTTTTCAATATACAGCAATTGAATATGCTCTTCTATGTTTACCAGAGATAATAATAATTCTGAAAAATTTGCTTACTTTTCAAAGCAATGGACGACAGCCGAGGGCCCGAAAGAACAGGCTCTTAAAGCGACCCCTGTGATGAGCTACTCATAAGTGTGCATTCCCTCCCCGCCTTAAGTATTTGGCCGAAAATCTGAAGAAATGAAACGAAAATCAATAGAAGACGTTTAAGGAAAAAGATATTGGAATTGGGACGAGAGGAAGGGAGGTATTCTCATAAGGGAGATAGAAATTAATTCCGAGCTTCCTGCAATCTAAAACCGTTCGGAGTCGCTGGAGCTCGTAGGAAGGACACAAGGAAATGGGGAATAATTTTAATCTGCCCAGAAGTAATTTGTTATCGAGGCGGAATGAGACAAATGAAAGACTGCGTGTACTG
Organism: Zootermopsis nevadensis; assembly: GCF_977971745.1. Taxonomy (NCBI): domain Eukaryota; kingdom Metazoa; phylum Arthropoda; class Insecta; order Blattodea; family Termopsidae; genus Zootermopsis; species Zootermopsis nevadensis. The sequence goes on along the minus strand of NW_028259149.1, from coordinate 11,444,676 downwards.
GCAGGGGCATTACAAACAAGCTGGTCTTGTTCAGGGGTTGCCAAATTAGTATTTACTGTTTTCTAAGCCTCACAGACAGCATTTTGTCGGTCGATACCTCTTTCCGAGGAAAATCTTGATTTCTACAGCACCGTAAATAACTACGATACACGAAGAGAATCAAGACCATAATTGAATATTTCTGTCTTCTGGGTTGTTGCGCTGTGTAGTCTGGTCGATGTTAACCAACGTTTCAGAGGTCATACTGCCTCCGTCATCAGGGCGATGAGTATGAAGATTTCTGTCTTCTGGGTTGTTGCGCTGTGTAGTATGGTCGATGATAACCAACGTTTCAGAGGTCATATTGCCTCCGTCAACAGGGCGATGAGTATGAAGATTTCTGTCTTCTGGGTTGTTGCGCTGTGTAGTCTGGTCGATGTTTATCAACGTTTCAGAGGTCATACTGCCTCCGTCATCAGGGCGATGAGTATGAAGATTTCTGTCTTCTGTGTTGTTGCGCTGTGTAGTCTGGTAGATGTTTACCAACGTTTCAGAGGTCATACTGCCTCCGTCATCAGGGCGATGAGTATGAAGATTTCTGTCTTCTGGGTTGTTGCGCTGTGTAGTCTGGTCGATGTTAACCAACGTTTCAGAGGTCATACTGCCTCCGTCATCAGGGCGATGAGTATGAATATTTCTGTCTTCTGTGTTGTTGCGCTGTGTAGTCTGGTAGATGTTTACCAACGTTTCAGAGGTCATACTGCCTCCGTCATCAGGGCGATGAGTATGAAGATTTCTGTCTTCTGGGTTGTTGCGCTGTGTAGTCTGGTCGATGTTAACCAACGTTTCAGAGGTCATACTGCCTCCGTCATCAGGGCGATTCTTAGTATGAAGATTTCTGTCTTCTGGGTTGTTGCGCTGTGTAGTCTGGTCGATGTTTACCAACGTTTCAGAGGTCATACTGCCTCCGTCATCAGGGCAGAACCCAGAAGACAGAGATCTTCATACTCACCACTGTGAAAACCTCAAATGTTACAAGACCAAAATTATTTGATTCGGCCGAAATATTACAGGAGCATATTACAAACCTAAATCTGTCCTAGGTTCTAGTCTCGGTGAAATGATATTTTTCCTATAATATTCAACGATGCGTAATGAATAAAGATAAAGCATGACACGGGAACTCTTCTAGGTATCTAAATCTTTTTGAGCACTTTCCGACAAAATATGGCTCGTGCAGCTTTAATTTGTAATAATCTGTCTCTGGATTAAATCTGGATACTGTCACTAAAAAGCCGACTTTCGTCTGCTCTCTTAATGCACGCTTTATGAGCAGCTTCACCAAATATTATTATTATGATCAAATCAAAGGGGTTGAGACAGGCTTCGCGTGTAGTACCTTTGAGATAGTTAAAAATTGCTTACAGAAGTGAAGCATGAGTTTTTGAAGAGTAGAGAGAGACTATTGGGGATAGCGTAAATGGGAAGAAAATGCTGAAAGGCGGATGTGACTGGACTCATCTCTCTCAGAACTGGGTCCAGTGGTGGGCATTTTTGAAAACCGTGGCGAAATGACGTGTTTCCTAACACGTGGTAAATTTCTTTACTAACTAAACAAACATTACTCTCTGAAGAAAGCCCTTCCTTTTTTGTCGAAGTCCCTGCTTAAACTTTTGATCGGTTTATATGCTTTGTAGTTTTCCTGTGTTTCTGTACGCGATTGTAGGCGTCTTTCCTTGAAAACATTTCCGTAGAATAAAGGAAAAATTCCTCACACTGAGATTTCAGGTTATAACGGCAGTGAGTATAAATATAATTGTCTTCTAGCACTGCCCTGATGATGGAGGCATGATTTGAGCCTGCTAAGCCAACCCAAACGAATATTTCATGTGGATGGGCGCCCATCACATTCATCACGAAAACATTTTCCAATATTCAGAGGCCGCCGATACATATTAACTAACACATACGCATACAAGGTACGTTTTTAAAAACTCTTCCAACTTATCCATCAAAACTCCTTAAAACCTCCTTCAATATCGATCAATCTTCTAAATGGGTTAATTCATTCCCGGCGCACACAGCCATGTATATAACATACACGTATATTGAAACAGGAAATTTTAAAAAAAACCCGCTGAAGTAGAAGAAGGGAAGAATTACAAAATCTCTTTTAAAGTAGCGGTACTTGTTGAGAGCTGAGGGAAATATGAAGTACTTATGGGACGAAGTTAACAGGAACGTGGAACAAATTATATAGGGATCTATGCCTATTAGACGTAAAATTAATACCTGGAGCTAAACTATCACGTCATGCAGAAGTCTGCTGAAGTGGATGCATACATCCACGCATTCTTAACCTCAGAACTAGATGGAGATAAGTTGTCAGCTTCACGCCCCGGCAGCTTAACTGATAGGGAAATATCGACGGTGTCCACTGCATAGGATACTGGGTGGCTTCTAGAGCCAGTCCGGACGTAGTAACTGAGAAAAAACTTCTGTCCTACAAAGAATCGATCTACGGTCGTTCAGTCCAAGATGATAACATCAAGGAGGTCAAGACGGAAGTGCATGCAGCACATAAAAAATACTTAGAAACATATAGAATAGCTATGAAGTTTTGATGAGCTTTGTGAGAAATGTAGAAATCAACAAGAATTAATTATTTGTTTCGTTCTGTCTCCAGTTTCAATGGAAAACAGACGCAGGGATGAAGAATCATACGAAATGACAAGATAGCAGGGATTTATTAAATTGCTCTTATTTTTAGTGATTTATTCAAAACATTAAAATTTCAACGCAAATACTTTTTACCGTTCTTATTCGCCCTGTTATGACTTTACACTAGCTGCTGAGTATAGATAAAAACCGGAATATTAAATAAACAGAGAAAAAACTTCTTTGGAACGAGAGAAATTCTAATGCAGTACGACAGAATACCAGCGACCTTTAATCATTTACCTCTTTAAATAAAAAGTTCTTTGGATATTTTCCATCGTTTAGTAAAATAATAAAATAGAACGACGTTTCGGAGATGGAGCCCTATCTCCGTCTGCAGATACCTACTCTATTGGGCCCAATAGATAGAGGTAAATAAACCCCATATAATATTCGACGAACTAGTCAGAAAATCCCTCACCTTTCATGAAATCTCAATGTTCGTTACAGTGTCCACAACACCTCATCGCTTAACTGTGTTAATAGCCATATAAATCCAGTCTACAATGTATTTCTTTAAAATCAATTTTAATATTATCACATATCTTGCTTTGATGGTAAAATCACACGTTAAGAATTAACTGTATTGAAGTGTTGAAGAAGAAAACGTGCAATTAGTGACGAGCTGAGTGTTCGTCATTCTTTTGCCTCGTCGATTTTCACATGAAAGATGCGACATGACCTCAACTGTTTTCTCCGAATACCAGTGCTGCAGAATTTATAAGAAAACGTGAAGTTAATTATCTGCGATAGCACTATACATTGTGCTCTTACTATGATCCAGTTCTCTTTAGGGAGAGTTTTTGTGAAGCCTACCTCCAGCTTTCTTATCTTTAGTGTCTTCCTGGCTGTTAAATATCATTGATCCATTACACTTTAAAAAAGGTTCATCAGTGCCTCTCATCTTGCGTGCGAATCTCGCTGGTAATTAATCTCGTAATAAGTACAGGGCATACAAAAAGTACCTACACTCTGCTAGTTCTGTTCAATCTCCTTCGTTAATGGAACAAAATTACACAAAAGATATTGCATGTGTTTTCATGTGTCAAGATTAATGCACAACAAATTTTATCCCCTCTTATACAAGTGCGGACTGTTCTTGTACCATTGAATTGCTATGAAAAATAAATTTTTTTGTACTTTTTGTCCAAAGATGCTACACTGATGACTAACAGATTTGTTCCATACAAGAAAATGATAACGAAATAACTGGAACATTTTAAATGTATGTATTAAAATAATCATTTTCATTGGAAAACCTGAAGAGAAACGAACCACTGAGAAAACGTAGGTATACAATAGAGGATCATATCAAAATTTAATTATGAGATTGAAGCTTAAGCTGAGTGCTGACTTCCATCTGTGTCAGAAGGGGACACGCAGTCTTTACACTTTTCCTCAATGACATGGTACTTATTTTTCGTTTCATGGAGTAATGACGGTTGATTCTATACTGAATGAGAACAGTAAATTTTAAAAATGTCATCGAAACATGAGAATGAGCTTACGTTGTCTATGAACTCTCTCATAATTCAAAATTAAGACCATTCGAAACACACCGCCACATGTGTGACTCACTCTGTCCTTTATAACAACATAATGGATAATCGGAATTTCTTTAATCTTGGCAAGGATTTTAACTTCCAAGTTTATTTCCTTGGGAATGTTAGAAAACCTATATGTAGCTTAAAAATAATACCGCTATAAAAATATCTGGCATAATTTTCAGAATATCAGAAACTCCTTTGAGATTGACGTCGATTTACTCTCTTTATTCTGCCATTCCTTTTCTTTCCCTATCAGATCGATTTATGGTCTGTTATCGTTTCCTTTCTGATGCAGCACAAATCCCAGACCGTGTCTGCGTCACGTTCTAACAAATAGAATTGAATTATGGGATATTTCCGACGTCAAACGCTGTGGTTTTTCCCCCATCCCTTGCAGGCGTTTCTCTTCAGAAGCGCCCCTACGTCTGGCTCTCGTCCCCGGAAATTAGGTTAGTGTCTGAGACTTCCTCTCACCTATAACCCGCCACCTTCACTCTCCCTCGTGAGCGGACTGCGACAGACTGGCCCCAAAAAAATGCGTTCTACATAGCTACTCCACTCCGAACCGCATTCTAATTAGGGGTTGAGAAATGTTAGACGGGAGTCCCTCCTGGTCTAGTAAATACCGAGAAATATTCCTGTAGTAATTCAGTAGCCTGATTTTGGAAATGGGAAGCTTTTAAATCAGAATCTTCAGTAGTGACTACACCCAATAGTTCAACTGAAGGTTTTGCGCATTTTCGTGAGAAAAATATCGAGGTAATGCCTTAAAATAACACAAATCTTGGAACTAAAACTTCACATATTCTCAATCTATCAACAGACAGTAAAGTTTCATGAACAAATTTCAAATATTAATTTCGTAAAATATAATTTCGTCCATTTTAAATTTTTATCTATAGAATAGTATGACTGTCGTACTGTTAGATACTGAACTTAACAATAGAATGGTGTGGCTATTTACTTCGTAGCATCATTACGTTTATAAATTACTCCACATGAACTGCAACAAGTATCTACATATTTCTTATGTCTGTCTCCAAACCGGACAGACAACGGCCAGATGTTCCCTTCTATCTCCTCCTCGTCCCTCTTTACTCGGGAACATAAATCCTGTAGTTTAATCCGTCTTACTGTCAGCTCGAGGCAATACAATTCTGCTACAAGTCACGTCACACGTCAAACTCAGTTCAATGTTCGTATAAAAGAGACAGCTTTACAAAGCTACTGTGTTCAATACTCCTTAAGTGAACATAAACGGAAACATTCAACAAAGTTTATTCGAGAGAAATACCGAAGAAAACGGAATATATGAGAACGTGATAAAGCATATAAGTCGACCTACATTCAAAACAACACATTCAGGCACAAAATACTGTAAAACGGACAATTAAGTCAAAATTATTCTTGCATCTCGAAGTAAAAATTGTTAAATGCTAAGAATAATAAATAAAAAGTGCATTTTTATACTCCGCGGTTATCAAAAGAACACAACAGAGTAGTAACATAAAAGATCACGCAATCTGATGGAAGAAATACGATTCTCTGAAACTTTGGTCTAAGACCGCATAGCATCACAGCCCAAAACCGTAACCAACACATTCCTTTTTCTTCGCTCTTTTATTCACAAATTCCTCTTTCCTTCTTTCATTATTCGTTTCATCTTCATCTTCCCTTTCTTATTTCCAGTCTCAATGCATTTAAGATATCTGGTTCTCACAGCGGCAAGTACGAGGTGTCTTCTAGGCTGTTGCGCTGAGTAGTCTGGTAGAAGTTTACCGACGTTTCAGAGGTACTTGCTGCCTCCATAATCAGGGCTATCGCTCTGAAGCAAGCACATCTGAAATGTCGGGAAACTTTTACCAAACTACTCAGCGGCACAACAACCTGAAAATTCATTACCGTGTTCACAAGAGCCTGCCAATGTACTATTACCTTCGCTAGCTGAATTTAGTTCACGCATCCTTTTCTGTTCACTACCACCCCCTCCTTCAACGCCTAGGCACTTTAAGCGTTCTGTTGTGTTTACCTTTCCAAACTAATTTATAATATCTATATTATATTTAGGTTCATGTAATGTATACATGCTTCATAACTTATAACACTACCACACCAGCGCTATCGCTATCTTTCTGGGTAATTTTCAGGCAGCCCTTTGAGTGTTTTTAGACACGCTGTAAAATGGGGTGTCGGTTCGTCGCGATGCTTCTACGTACACAAGACAGAACAACACAGACAAGCTCTAGGACACATCCATGCCTCACACGGGAATCAAACCCACGATTCAAGTGCTGAATCGGCTGAGACAAACACCTTACACAGCGCTGTCACTGTAACAGGAGGACGCAAATTCAAAACCACTTTCTATTTATTATCCACGGTGACAGAAGATACATTTTTGAATGAAGATTTCTGTCTTCTGGTTTGTTGCGCTGTGTAGTCTGGTAGATATTTGCCAACGTTTCAGAGGTCATACTGCCTCCGTCTTCAGGGCGATTCTTAGTACGAAGATTTCTATCTTCTAGGTTGTTGCGCTGTGTAGTCTGGTCGATGTTAACCAACGTTTCAGAGGTCATACTGCCTCCGTCATCAGGGCGATTCTTAGTATGAAGATTTCTGTCTTCTGGGTTGTTGCGCTGTGTAGTCTGGTCGATGTTAACCAACGTTTCAGAGGTCATACTGCCTCCGTCATCAGGGCGATGAGTATGAAGATTTCTGTCTTCTGGGTTGTTGAGCTGTGTAGTCTGGTCGATGTTTACCAACGTTTCAGAGGTCATACTGCCTCCGTCATCAGGGCGATTCTTAGTATGAAGATTTCTGTCTTCTGGGTTGTTGCGCCGTGTAGTCTGCTCGATGTTAACCAACGTTTCAAAGGTCATACTGCCTCCTTCATCAGGGCGATGAGTATGAAGATTTCTGTCTTCTGGGTTGTTGAGCTGTGTAGTCTGGTCGATGTTAACCAACGTTTCAGAGGTCATACTGCCTCCGTCATCAGGGCGATAAGTATGAAGATTTCTGTCTTCTGGGTTGTTGCGCTGTGTAGTCTGGTCGATGTTTACCGACGTTTCAGAGGTCATACTGCTTCCGTCATCAGGGCGATGAGTATGAAGATTTCTGTCTTCTGGGTTGTTGCGCTGTGTAGTCTGGTCGATGTTTACCAACGTTTCAGAGATCATACTGCCTCCGTCATCAGGGCAGAACCCAGAAGACAGAGATCTTCATACTCACCGCTGTGAAAACCTCAAATCTTACACATTTTTTAATGTTACACTTTCTATATTTCATAATCTGTGGATGTCCGAAAACATCTAACGCTTATCTCAATCAGTGACGTCTGGTTAACGTATTATTGAAAACACATTAAACGTTAGAAGGTCAAACAATAAACTGTTTGTAGACACCCAGTGATGATGCAGACAGTAAACTAACGCGTCAATATTAACCAACTGTCATCAAAACGTCATGAAAGCCGAACAAGTATCTCGCTTGTTTATAGAGCTATCAGGGCAAAGTAATTACAAGAAATCGTCCGATGTCGGTCACCAACCGCACTTGTTCAGACAGAATGTATACTGACTGCCTGAAGACAAACTTTCTAGCCAGTTATTAGTTGTCCAGCCCATTTTACGTGGCAGCAAATTATTTCGCTCTGTACAATAATACAATCCGGACCCTACTGTGCGGACAGACTGACAAACGGGTCTTCTGCTCTAAACGTAGTGTCCACATTGCCAGCCGAGGCCCAGATTATGTTTACCGAGTTGGAAGATGGTGGGCTGTGTCATAGTGTATATTGGAAGATTTCCTACGGGCCTTATGACCACAGAGCGTCCAATTTCATTTCGTTTTGTTCAGTCTCCGAATGTCTCCTGGGCTTAGAAAATATGCTTCAATAGAAATAGGAAACTCCCAATAAGACAAGTCATGGTTTCATGGATTGCATTTAAGACAATATCACTAGGCCCACGATAAATGCACAACAAATCCTTACGTAATGTAGAAAAAGAAAATAAATAAATAATTCGTTTCTGCATTGTACAATAATATATTTATCCACGGTATTTATTGTGACTTACGTAGACTGGGACAAGGTTTTCTCGTTCTTAAGGTTTCATGTCTCGCTCATGAAACCTACGTACAGGGTTTACTTTTTATGTTTTGCTGTGCGTGCTCAGGCGGAAGTGTAGGACGATCTGCTGTCAAGCCGGCCGACTCAAAATGCATATATTCGCTTCAAGGCTGCACGGTCTAGAAAACGCGCTGTATAACCGCAGTTGATGTGTGGTACAGGTATGAACACTGTCTTCAGTTGGTATTGTATTTCTGAACACTAAAGTGGCTGAACCCGTGAATAAAGGAGTCAACGTTACGGTAGATGTTACAAACCGCATGAGTTTGGCTGCAGATAAACACATTTACCTAGATCATGAGCATATTGAAATAATAATTCAAGTCAAGATGGCACTTACGGTAAGGCTGTTTACTCACTAAGACCTTCATGTCAAACTGGTCAGAATTAACGAAGTACGAAATCAAACATTATTTTGTCCAACATTCTCTGAAATTGTCTACAAATGTGAAAAGAGCAGTAAAAATACTTCCCTGTTAAGAAGAAGTAAGATTAAAAAAAACAGGCCTGTACCATTACAAATGCCTTCGTCAGCGCACTCACCCAGACAGGTGTTGAACTTGAAATGAAGCTAATCAATATATCGGGCGGGCCAATATAACAGCATGGGACTGACGTCAATGTCCCATTGCAATCAAATTGTCTCCTTGCCCCAAGTTACTGTTTTTCTCTCAGACATGTCCAGAGTAGATTCGCCGTAAACTTGTACTTTCCTTGTTCGCGCTGCGACTTCAACTTCAAATTATTATCTATTTAAATGACTGAACAACAAACTCTGTAAGCAATCAACTAATTAACTGGCTGAGAGATCAATTCACTTAGTAAGTAAACTTACTGGTTCACTCAGTAACTGATTAATCGGCAGAGTAAATAAACAACAACCTCAAAGTATTTGTAATGGTCAACGAAGCTCGGGTATCTTGCGAAGAGGATAAACATTAATTCATGTTCCTTTTTCCCCCCAACAGGCTATATTTCCGCGAAAATACCGACGGAAGTGTCAGCCGGTAGAATGGCGTCGGGCTCTGATCATGGCGGCATCGATCCAGAGCGAGAGTAGGGAAGAATTTGACAGTGAGTAGGAGAGAACAACATATGAACAGGGTAGCAGTAGCTTTGTCAGTTTGTCTGGGAATGCATTTCAGCAGTTCTGTAGTTGGAGACCGGGACACATTACAAATTGACTGAAGGACAGGAATGGAATTCTCGAAGAAGCTTTTTGGTTGGCCGAGCCCAATAAAAGGTTGCCATATGTCCAAGACAGCTCCAGGTGACACAAAGCATGCAGAATTAATGTCTACCATCTTGAGGGGAAGTTGTGTGTTTAATGAGACCCTGTGTGGCTATTGGGGCTGTATTGTATTCAATCTATTTTCATTCCAAAACACAAACATCAGAGCCAAGATTTTAAACCGACATCTCAAGAAGGAAGATGGAAAGTAGGAGGAAACAAGAGAGGGTAGAACATGAGATGAAACCCGCGAGAAGAGGAGAGGTGAGGAGGGGCATCTGTGCAGTACCAATCCAGATTCTGAATTGTATCAAATCACAAAAAGGCGAATGCAAATGTTTCGACGCCACTGCCACCGGATTTCAGGCACAGAATGAAGTAAAAAAAGAGAAAAAAACTTCTTCCGCCTGAAAACGTCGATACGCTACTACGAAGGAGTAATATGATACGGGAAGACTCTTCAACAATCGTGTTGGGAAATAATTGCGACGCGTTTTCCGATGACATTTTCACAGGAAAACTCTCTTTTCAAAAGTGTTCAGCGTGAGAGAGATTCTGCACCAGCAGAGAATCTTCTGAAAGTTTTAACATTTCTATATATTCTCTACTCACGTAATTCTCGAAACATCATCTGCAATCAGAGATAAAGATGGCTGTCTTCTGGGATCTTACTCCGCGTGGTCTTGTAGAGGGTTACCGACGTTTCAGAGATGTTTCGTGCTGCCTCCATCGATAAGACGATCATCGCCCTGATGATGGAAAAAAAACAAGTAGTTCTAAAATGCCGGTAAATGTCTACCAGACCCAATATTTGCAGCCGTGAGAACCTGAGACCTCAATTACAAATCGTCTTATTAAAGAAGCTACGTCGATGTCGGATTTTACACCACCTCACCCCAGTGACAAAATATTTCTACTAGTTATTATTATTTCATTTTCCTCTCTCTTTTGCGAAGTCTAATTACCTGTCTAACAATACAGTGAGGAAAAGGACAAAGATTTTGAGTTCGATTACTGCAGCCTTTAGACGCGGGGCCGCGTTATAAAACCCAGGCATACTAACTTATAGCATGGAGATCTCATAACAAAATTGTCATTCATCACAAACGAGCAGTTGGCTAAGAACTGTGGAATGACTTCTAGATCATTAACTTTTAGGTTTCTACAGAAGAATTGGAAAAAATAGACAAATTTGGACTGATTTTAGAATTACATAAAGAATTGAGAAAAAAGATCGAAAAGAAATTATGGAACACAAAAAGGAAGATACAAACATCCAATACCTTAAAGAACAAATAAATATAGGCTAGATAAGAACGGGAAAAAACAAAAATAAAGCACAGCAGAGGAAGAACTAGAACAAAAATAGGTAGAAAAGATAGAAATAAATAAAAAATATAAGAAGAAGAAAAAAGTGAAAGAAACATCAAGGCCTCTTGTTACTCAGAAGAATAAAAAATCTTTGACCTTGGCAGGACGGAGCCATGCGGAAATTCGACGGCAGCAAATCTGTGGTCAGAAACCGATGCACTCCAGTTGAGAAAAAATTCAGCCATTGACCGGTCGAGTTCGATGTAAAAGTAAATTCAAATCAGTTTTCTTACTATATTATTTTATATTTGTTTTTGATATGAACTGAACACTTTACAAATGATCAGCAGTCGAAAGAAATGGCATTAGACATTAAAATTGGGGATTTTAATTTCGATGATTCTGTAAAGAGATGGATCTTTTGAAAATACGGTGGGAGGATGTGGACTGGATTCGTGTATCTCAGGTTAAGGGTCAGTGATCACGGTATTGGGCCGTCTGGTTTGGGTATTTCTTGACTTGCTGAGCGTAGTGCCCGGACTACAAAGGCTCTATTCTACCTATACCTTCAGGTGGGAAATACTTCCTTTAACATTATAGGCCTACTGACCTGCTGTCACCCGATATTGTCGAGGGACACACTTCTGCTAGGGCCTGCATTATTGCGTGAGGCAACGGACATACAGCGTGCTGATGCAAGAACAGATACTAGTCGGGCGTTAAGACCGGGCACTGACTGTTAGAGCTGAAGTGATCAAAGACCTGTGCAGACTATGTGACTGATCTGTTTGACGGTAGGTTTCACTGTCGGAGGAGTGAGGTAGGGGCTGTATGTTATAAATGTTTCCCATAACCAAGCCACAGTCTCACTGAATACGATCGTCGTAATCCAACACCGATCATCCTTAACCGGATACTCAGGTCTGTCAAATACCAAAAATTCTTACTATCCATTCGTCGGTATAAGTCAACATTTTGGAGAAACATACTGTCTCCACCTTCAGCCCCGAAGATGTCAACACGGCTTCAAAACCCAGACGAACAGCATCATCCTCACCGCCTGACGTTCTCCAATGATCTATTTACTTATTTATTGATGGTTTATTTAAGAACGCTGTCAGTGCTTCATAACATCCTCCATAAAATTGTGACAAATGAAGAATAACGAATTAGAAAGTGTGTGGAAGTGGTCGTGCCCTATGTTAAAGCAGACTAACTATCCCACCACGAAACTGTCAGGACAGAGGGTCTCCGGTTTAATATTTTAACTCGGGATCTTTCGAACACCTACCGAAAAAACTTGGCTCTATTACATTTAATGGACAATGTCCAACACAATTTTGATTTTTGCTTGCCATATATCTTCTGAAGATGGGTATACATTATTCTGCACATTTTTCTCTCAGTGTAAACCAGACGGAGCACGAAGCTCACCGCAGATTTCTATTAAGTGCTTAAGTCTAGAATACGTATAGCGTCACACACACAGCGGTATCCTTGGCTTCGCCTTTAATCTGTTTCTGTCAGGTTTCCTTGTCTGCTTACACATAAGCTGCTGTTTACCTTGGAGCTCGCTGCTTACAAGTAACACTCTGACAGGCGAGAGGCGCTGTACAGGCTTACATTGACATCAGAATATCGATTATGCACACATAAACCTTCAAATCTCTCTCTCTCACACATGTCGCATGCCTGCACTTCAAAATGCGAATGCATGTGACAGCTGTCGCGATCACAATGACATCTACGTGCAGTATTCCGAACCAATCCAAAACATTCACCAGTCGACAGTTATGACAACGCGTCAGAGAATCCCAGAAAATCTCTTGAGTTTTTTTTATTTGAGTTTTAGAATTCACATCCTGGGACGAGGATTTCTGTATTCAGACAATGCAGTGAAAATTTCGGTTTCGATTCTGAAGTATTTTAAACTTCTGTGCACATGGAGAATGCGAAAGCTCTACCCTAAATACACAGACCATTTCTGTCCTTAGAGAAGTCGTTTTGCTGGCCAGATCGGAAGTAGAGGTCGCAAAATCCTCCTTTTAGCTTCTTCCTTTCTGCTGTCCATCACTATGTCTGTTCGTATGTAACAAAATTTCGAGAACCCCTCAACGGAATTATACATCTGATATTCGAGAGTTCTAATAAAACTTTAACACATCTCAATTTTGGTTAAAACCTAAAAACGATAATATTCGGTTCGCGTGAAGATCACAAGCGATTCTGCGCGTATCTCAGTTATCCACATGTCAAGTCATGGTGGGGACGAAGGTAAAGTGCTTGCGAGGATTCGAACTCAGGCCGTCCAGCTTGCATCCCGTTTCCTTACTAACAGCTTATCGACTGCTGTCTATCAACGTAAATATTATACAATACTAATTTATTCGTTATTTGGCAAGTGGATGAAAATTCATGTTTCACACTAAGGAGACATCGTACACTCAGGAAGTCTGAGAACAAAGAGCTGAGAAATTTATATGTAGCCAAGAGTGAATAAGTGACGATAGAATTGATTTAACTGCATAACGAAGAGACTTGTAATTTGTGAAGTTTTCAGCAAGTATTATTAGCATTGTCCAATCAAGGAAATGAAGAGGGAGGAGCATGCAAAATTCAAAGGCTAATTCGTAAAATAGATAAGAAATTCTTATAAAGTTTTGGTCGGAAAACAGGAAGCTCAGACGGGAGAATAATACAAGTGCCCCGTAAGTCTGGGAGGAAAGGAAAATCCTGTTACTTGGCAAAGTACGGAGAAGTGTGAAGTGTGAAGAGGTACAAGTTGTTGTGAATCAGGTGCTCCAAGTTTCAAATGTCTGAATGTTTTACCGAGGACAAGTCGATACGGCGCTACACTCTTCACGTCATTAGTAAGAGTACTATGGCTCCAGACTTAAGGAATATTCTATACAAAAATACAAAGGATAGAGTCCAGTGATGAGCGCTTTTGAAAACGGTAATGAACCTTCGGGTTTTATAAAATCCTTGGTTTTTTATTTATTATTAGCTCGAGAAAGGTTCTGCAGCATTGATTAAGCACGTAATTAAGTATTTAACAGCTTACAGAAACACGGCATGTATTTAGGAGTTCTATGTGTATACTTGCATACAGTGCCCTTGCCGTATGCAAACATCCGTCATCCACAATCTACTGACTCATCCCTCATTCCCGGGCTCAATTCTCCGCACGCAGTCAGTGTTTCAGCGTTAAATCTGTTTGAATTGGTACTTGCGATGTCTGTTCTAATTGCCTTAACCAGATGACACTAGTGTGGCTGTAATTAGCGTCTGACAGTGAGGGATTGGCCCGATAATAACACACAGGTACTCTTGTTTGTCGCTTCTGGTAACTTGATTTAAAAAATTACCTTGCCAATACAAGGCATTATTATTTCAAAATAATACGTAATAAACTCCTACCCATAAGCGACATCAAACGTTCATTTAACGGAGTTTACAGTTACAGTGAGGATCATACGAAACACAAAAATTTCGTTCACAGAATGAAGAGTTTTTGGTGTTGAGGCATAAACTTAATATTTTTCTATAAAGGTTAATATCTACAGTATCTCAGCCTTTCATTTATTATTCAGATAATCCTCCACAAAATGTTTCGTATCAGCTAAGAAGTGGTGAAACTTCGATTCAGCTATCTTATTTATTTGTTATTTGTTTGACGGAGCTGTTAGTAACTCAAATGACTGGAAGATCAGTGAATGACGATCTGGAAAGGACGTGGAAGGAAGAGATCGTGGCGTAATTACAAGTCTATCCTGGCATTTGCCTGGGAGGTCAATGAAAAATCACGAAATCCTCAGCCAGAATAGGCTGGACTATGATTTTAACCAGGGAACTCCCGAATACGAAAGAGGTGTGCTAACGACTCAGCCACAAAATTTGGAAATATTATCATCACCCTCATCACCATGCTAAATAATTCGCTGTCGTAGAACTGATATTCGATCGGAACAGCGCAGAATACCAAATCCATGCCTGATGAATAAAAATAAACATGAAAAATGCAAATTAGTAATTATAATGAATGCAGAAGCGACACACCCCAAAAACCGTTCCGAATGACCACTTCATTACTGTACAGGCATCCAACGTCAGTCTTCGAAATGCGTGTTTTTGTTTCTCTATTTTGTATTTTATAGAATCTTTTATTACATATTGCACCTGAAGTGTCAAATTCTGTAGAGACTTGCAGTTTAGTCAGTGTATGGATCCCTTAAATTTAGTTAGCGAACGCAGATTCCTAACACCCAAATTTTCGTAAAACTGTCTCTCACAAAGTGGAGGTTTCCTAAACGAAACGTAACTGCAAATATCGGCGAAGGATTCCTGTAATTAGTTTGTTCCGTTAAGTACTGCAGACACACACAAATGCGAAATATTGCCGGGCATCTTTATTTAAATACTTTCGATATAAAATATAGGATATTATTCGTATTTCCATTTCCGGTTTAACCATTTAAAGGCCACTGGTAACAAATGCACCATCTGCTTAAAGAATCAACAACTTTACACTTTCCTCATAGTGTATTTACGGATTCAGTAAGATTCTCGGAACAAATAGCTTTTATTTCCATAACCACCATTAGCAAATTAATCTTTGTAATGGTAAAGTGTGTTTTCTTTAGGCAAGGAATAAATGTTTACATAATATTCAAATGAACGTCGGGGTCCAAGGGCATAAAAATAAGAAATGCCGACATTTAGAAAACGGAGCATGTACCAACTTTAAGCTCGCCCTCCTGGTTGTAGTAGGAATACGGGTTTTGTTATTGGATCGATTTAGTGCAAAGAAGACAGGCGAATCAGCTCCTCCGCATCAAACTGTGCTACCATACGTCGCTATCACGAGATAAAACACCCCTCCTCCAGTCCCAACCTCACTAATGGCGACTAGTCTGATATCTTCCGATCACTGCCATAGACAGCCTAGTTATTTCTCCCCTTTGTTGCGCACGTGTTGAGTAGAGGAACTGAAAGGGTCAAGCATCGATCACCACCTCCGACCTCTGACTGCCCTGCTTTTATTAGGTTTATTTCTCGAAAGGGGCGAGACGTTTAACTTGGACCGTTGTCTTAACGTGGTCATCTCTCAGAGGATGTTATTACAGGAGAAGCTGTTGTTGATGCTGCAGGCACATGGGGTAACCAGAAGGAAGCTATAAGACAGCCAAACTTTCGTATGTAGGTGGCAGCACCAGCGGCACAACAACATCGACAAGAATAGCGCATTGCAAATTAAACCAGAAGAAAAACAGTTCGTTCCCAGCATTAATACCCTGAGTCCAGATCATGAAATAAAATCACAACGCTTTTGCCGACAATATGCGATGCTACGTGATGCACAGAACTATATTTGTCGCAAGATATCTCCGAGCTTCTACTACCATTATAAATACGCACGTTGGTGGCCGCGCAGCCGAGGAACGCGGAAGGAAACAAAGCAGAGTCTTGCCTCCTTCCCCTGCATTTTCCATCATCCCATTCTCGCTTATTGTGACGTCTAAATAATATTTAAGAATCTAGTCTGTACCGCAAAGAAAACACAATTACGAAGATAAATTGGTTAATGCTGTTTAGGGGAACAATCGCTGTTTATACTAAGAAACATATGAAACACAAAAATACACTCCATGGGCGAAACGCAGAGTTACTGGCTGTTACAGCAGGTAACACAAACAGTTGCCACTGGGTTTTCACATTTTAGAAAAATATGTCACACTTTATATTCAATACAGCAGCAGTTTGAATTGTTTCTATTTCTTCTCTTGAATCACATACGTTCATACAAACAAACATCCACATTTTATCTGCACTTCCACAACCACGCCTAAAAACAAAATATTGGAAAGATTTTCAGATCCCAATTCAGTTAAAAATGACATTTCTCCACCGATGTCCGTTGTCCCAGCTACTAACGGCGCACAATGAAACTCATGTCACAGCATCCAATTCCAAAACCATCACTATGTATCATTCATCCACTTATCCCAAAATTTCAATGCAAAATGCAAAGAGAATACACAGTCAAACACCGAACCTTGAGTGTAATCAACCATACTAAACAATTCCTATGAAATGCTCATGAACCTTTGATCGTTACAGGTTTCGTACACATGAGATATTTCTAGGTATTCACCACCAATCATTAAAACAAAACACTACTTTTATTTTGTGCATAATGTATGTCATAAGAGACTGGCTCACCCCTGTGGTATTAATGTACCCGTATCACACAATTACAATAATGAATGTATATTGCATTCACACAATGCGAAACGCCATTACACTGACAGAGAAAGATACGTCCGCAGGAATAAAAACAGAGTAGAAACGTATATGCGCACAGAAACATACTTTGTTGCAGCCATGCAATGACCTGTTTGTTAAAAACAAACATGTCTAAATTACAAATTTATTTGAGTGGCTAATGCTTCCTCCCCCAGCGTTGTCATATTGTTTCATAGTCACGCTGCCATGTACACGGTGATGCAAAAACTACTGTAACATGTGGGATGAATAACGCATTATACTAGTTCAATAGGCGACTAACAGTAAAGAGAAATTGCACTAAATTCAATAGTCCCGACTGGATTTGACAATTCCTGGCTCCATCCTCGTTTGGTGTATATTTGTCGCAAGATATCTCCGAGCTCCGTTGACCTTTACAAAGACACACGTCGATGGCCAACCAGGCGTCTTCCTTCCCCTTGGTCTTTCCCTTCCACTCTTAGGGCGGTATCGCACTAGGATGCCAACGGGAGGCCATGGCGCAGCTGCCAGCATCTCGGCCAAACTCAATGCATTAATTTAGTAGTCATATATCGCACCTGTCATCCGTCTGGCAGCGCTTCCAACTTGGCATCGCTGCCAACCAAGATGCCAAGTTCAAATGCTACTGGAATCGCTGCCACGGCCAAGGCCAAATCAACATCACATGACAGTCTGGCCAGTCCATTGACGTTCGTGCGTGAATGTGCTTGTGTGTATTTCTGTTTCTTCCAAACATGGATAATTTCGACACCGAAAGATTGATAATTGAAATTCAGTCCCGACCATCACTATAGGATTCATCTGCTATTGAATACGCAAACCGGGACTTGAAAAAAAAACTGGGTAGAACTTGTGGAAATATTTGGAGGAGATTTATTTACAGTAGAAAAGAAAGAATTAGCTAAGAAGTGTTTCTATGGCTTTATTTGTGGGGCCGCTTTCCAATATGGCAACTTGATTTTTAAGTTTTTTTGTTTAGCAATCTATATATCACAAATAATGTGAATTAAGAAGAAACCTGCTTTTATAACGTTTTATTAAATAAAGTTTTTCATGTAATATTACATGTGATTTGCAAGAACTGAAATATTTCAAATTCAATAATGGTATGGACGTGCAAAGTGTGTGTATGAAGAATTTTTCTTACTTATTTCTTTGTTGCAGAATAGAAATTCACTCCAGGTATGTAGTTTTGATAAAGGTAAATCTCATTTTCTCAAAAGTGATAAAAGTGGACATTTCTCCTTGCTAATAGCCCTTCATTTCGTGATCTCATAATGTTGATCCATCTGTTCGCTCGACTGGCGTCGAAAGCTGGCAGCTGGACGCCATGGCATCGCTGTTGGTGTCGCTGCCATGGCATCCTAGTGCGATACCGCCCTTACTGTGATACAGCTCAGGCTTGTAGATACTGTGCCCAGTGAAAAGCAGGTATGTATGTGGGCTTCGATGGGCAGAAATGCAAGTCGGTTTTCTGCACTCCATTCCCCGAGCTGGACTTTTCCGAATGTGGACGAAATATAAAAATAATATGCCTTTTATTAGTTTATCATTCGCAAAGCGAAGTGTTGGGACAGTGAAAGACGCCACGTGGGCATACTGTACAGTGTGACTAGTTTAATAAACCACTCCCCACGGGTGATAAATGGCCTTTAGGGTCCGTGTCACCTCTACTTATTACTGGGCCGACGTAACTCTCCCCACACTCCCCTCATCACACAGCTATAAATAGCTTATCAGGGTGGACAGTCTGCATGTATGTAGCAGGAGAATTGACTGTGGGTGGATTAAGCGAGAAAGACAATCCGACACATGAGTGCGTGTCTCACTTAATTCTCAGTAGCCAGCATCATCCCTCTTGAACTTAAAAATATTTCTCAAGTCTCATATTGTCCTTTTTATCGCTCAGAGATCGACACAGTTTAAAATTACTTTCCCTGTGATTTTATTACAAATGACACGTGTTTGCTGAAATGCCTACAAATAATTCCATTTATTTCATAGTAACTTTGTACTCTTGTATCATTGCTCCTTCAATGGTGCGAGAAAGATATAATTACAAGTTCAATTGTAATACTTGACCGCTAAATTTCATTCTCGACAGTTTTACTCTTTGAACGCCACTGCCGAAAATTCCGATATACTTGATGTTGGTTTTTTGGGTTGCACGCTCCCAGACGCCCAACGTCGACATCTTCACCACCGCGAGAACCTCAAATATTATCCCCACGTGAATATATATACACAGAACTCTTTCTTATATCTTTATCAGACTTCTAACAATACTGTACATGTTAACAACGAACTTTGGAGAAGCACCATCTCTCGCGCTTTCCTGCTTTCGTCTGCTCTTTTTCAATGATTAGGAAGGAAAGGCGATATCGGTGTAGCCTAGTACTAACGGGTGGAAATAAAACAAATAAAAATTTCGAATATTCAGAAGCGTTGAAGCTTAGTAGCCCATAATCTGAAAGCCACTCGACTATGCGCGTAAATCAATAACACCTATGCAATATGAATTCATGCAAAGATAATATATTATATATAGGTTAGACACACGCAGATATCGAAAATGGGTAAGGATTTATAACGGGTGTCGATCTTTCAGCCAACGCCACGGATTTAGAGGAAAATATATTATACTGTTTTGTTATTCAGCTAGTAAAATCTAGTAAATTGATTTACATTTTTGAATATTTTAGCCAGCACATAACGTAAAACTTGCATTTTTTAAACTCCCTTGGCTGTTTTGATTCCCGTCTCGCATTGGATATTAGTTGTGCATTATTTTGAATCTCGCATAGTTAAGTTAAATGTTCTGAAAGTGTAATTTTGGAACTTCAAGGTTCTAAATAAGTATCTGGCAGTTTACATTACGATATTCTTTAAAGATGGTTGTCTTCTGGTTTGTTGCGGTGTGTAGTTTGTAAACGTTTACCGTCGTTTCACAGGTACAACACGGTCCAACGACCCAGAAGGCACTCGTCTTCAAGTATTCTCCTTGGTGTGAAAATAAAAAATTAGAAAAAAACTTTCTAAACTGTAATAGCTGACTTTCATAATCACAACTTTCATTGTCATCACGGGTATTGACATCTGTCTGGAAAAAACTTAAATGAATCTGTTTATTGTCAGTTTTGTTGCAATATTGTCTTTTTAAATTTCTAAAGAAATTCATTATTGCGATCATTAATTAATTAACACAATTTTCAATGGTCAGCAAAAATACTCCTTTCAACGACGTAAGCCATTTCTATTAACTCAGCTATCAACTTATTAAGTCCAATTTCTTTTTACTTTGCAATTTAAGAAACTGCCATTTTATTTACAGGTTATGTCTACCAATAACGATGTTGGGATCTTTTAAAACATTCTTACGACAATGCAAATCAATTAATAATCTATTGAGATGAGTTCTCCATACAGAAGACCGTGCCTGTCTAACACCGGTTTCTGCCGCACACAGCTCTAATATAACTACGCTTTCATTCTCTTGATATACAAACGTAATTACTCTAAAAGCTCGTCCTCCTCTTCTGTATTCCCACTTAAATCTTAATAATTTTATTCTTCAATTATATCTGACGTTGCACAAATATTTTAATTTCACCTTAATTGTACAGTATTAGCAAAATTTGTTCTTCTCTTAAAGCTAAGTCTTCATTAAAAGAAAGTCTATTTCTGTTCAGGAATAGGTCATTCTACTTGTTCGTCTCCAGACATTTCAATAATACAACTTAAAACAATGTAAAATTAAAATATAATTATATATTATAACTATAAATATACCGCATAAACGCCACTGAATATGGATTTCGTCTTATATCCATCACTCTTCACATAACAAAAGTGCCACTAATCCAGATCGCCAGTGTCGAACAGTTGTTAAATCTCATAGCTCTAATGATTTTATCTCTATCACAACAAAATTATATTCCTGAGTGCTAACACGCGTTCTGTCATGAAATTACCCGCCCGCCCCTCCCACCAAAAGGTCGGCTGCAGAACGAAGTGAATACACAACAGCCAGATACTGGCTTCGAGCATGTTCTGAGAAAACAACCTTAAGTTCTGAGGCCATAAAATAAAATTGGGCTGCTATTTGGGGCAGCGACAGAGCCATCGCAATCCGTCGTGACGTGTTTTCATGATGACTTCGCCGGGCAGGACACACTCTATGACAGAGTGGTCTTTGTGATGCGTCGTCTTTCAGATTCCATAATGGTTATTATTTAAACTTCGTCGACTCTCATCACACAAATGTCGTGATGTCAACAGCAGTATAAACAATTAACGCCGACGGAACTGACTAAAATATCACATTAGTAAAATTACGTCAAATTTTAGATGGTCTCTGCTACTTTATACTTGCCTACGAGTGAAATGCCAAAAGCGTTAACAACAAAACTCAGTTTCTTAAAAGTAATAATGTGTAAATATTGATCATCTAAAGAAAGAAACATTTAGAATTGTGGGGCTAATAATATTATTTAAAGAGTTTGGTGTTTACTTTAAATTACTTGAGAAGAAAAATTTTAACCGTGCATGAGTACTGAGAAGATTATGAATTAAGAATTCGAAAGGATCCGGATACCCATACTTCTGACCACCTTTAGAGATCTATGCTTGCATGAGAGAATAAACTTAAATTGCATATTAAACAAATAGTGTATGAGGATGGGGACTGGATTAATCTGGCTCAGGGTAGGGTCACGTGGCGGACTCTTCTGGACACACAGATTAACCTTCTGGTTCCATACGCGGGGAACTATTTGATCAGTTTCTCAACAAGAACTTTTTTCCATGAAGAGAAAAACATGAAACCACGTCGAAGCCACAGGATGAGCATGCAGGTCCCGACGGATCACTGCAGTGTTCCATTTACTTCAGGATGTGACCAGCCTCCAAAGAATTAAAATTACAGAACTTACTTCGGACCAAAGCTGTCAGGTCAGCAGGAGGAAGCTGAACTACATGTTGGTCTTCTGGACTGCTTTGTCCAGCAGTTTATAAACCCCGTCATGCGCTGTCTTGTCCTCACGTCCTATACTAATGGCACAGTGACACATGATATAACTCAGCAACTACGTTAAAATGTCCGTCAGGATTCACACCAGACATCAAAGCCTCAAACTGCTGAAAGTTGAACTCTGGATATAATTGAAACATCTAGGATCCTGTACGCAAAGACGCAGATGAATTATATTTATTTTCCTTCCTCTGGTTCTTTAGGAATGTCCACTTGGAAGACCAATCAGCTTACCGAATGTCGCGGTTGAGTAGTTAGCACTCTTATTTTGAGAGTCCATACACAGATTGACACCGGGCGAAAATTGACTTAACCCATTCTCTTTTAACAACCACAAAGGATATCGTAGCGAGTATAAAATTAAATATGGCTGTCTTCTGGGTCGTTGCGCCACGTTGGATGTTCGCTGAGCTACATACTGAGAAACAACACACCAAACAAGAATTACTTTTATTCCTAAGCCAGAGCGGGGGACATGGCGGAGAGACAAGTGATTACAAAATTAACGAGGATTACCCATATTAAAATGCATCTTAGGAAAACAGTTGCGACAGTGCCAATTGGCTTAATCTTACTTAGGATAGGGAACGGTATCGGACTCTTGTGGAGGATTTCATAATTAGCTGAATCATTTCTCAAAAACTGTGCTCGATGAACGTGTTGCTTGGGCTTTCGGAGATGAGCGGCGTCGAATGTTTAAAATTATTCAACGTTTCGGCAAACACTGCAGTTGCCATCTTCAAGGCAATTGTTGGGAGTATTTAGCAGTCATTAATCCTACATGCAACTGCAACATACAGGACCGAAACGTTTCACTATCACCGCATGAAGTTATTCTAACATTTTAGCATAGATCTAGAATCATTTGGAAGAGTAATACAAATATAACTAAATATGAAACTGCATATTAACAATCAATCATCATAAAGACTGAACATAAAACACAAAGAATCATTACTCATAGTTCTCTGTTTAGAATGTTACAGAGTGATCGTCATATATCAGTGTCATGTGGCGTCTCTTCTAACGAAGCGTTGTTGTTCACCCGGACTGAACACGAGGCAGTGGCGAATACTGTCTCGTGGCTCACATCAAGCGGACCTGGGTTGAGTACAGATAGCGGAATTCGCCTCAAGACTATAATATCTTTCATTCGGTAACAAATACTAGTAACCACAGAAATGGATTCAGCGTTGATAGTTGGAACAATAACAAAAAACGGGTGGTGCCATGCGTACAGGATCGGTCTCTTAACAAAGCAGACACTAGTTCGAGACCTCTTTCTCTACAGTTGTTTTCTTATATTGGTAAGACTGAGCTCCCTTACTTCGTGATATTAATTGATATTATGGAGTGAAGACTTAACAAAAATTCGATACAAACGCAGAAGCAAAACTCCGAACAATAATTAAAGTGCAAATAATTCTGACGTCAATTTCAGTGAAATTCGATACTGGCACTCTGATCACTAATAGTACCTGGAACATGAGCGGAATAATACACTGAATGATTACTGCGAAATATAAATTATTATTAATTACTGAATGGATAAATCAATTAGCAATATAATTGAAGCTATTGATTGAACACCACAGTAATTATAAATGATGGTAAGCCGCATAACGTAAATTCGTACTGTTAAAATAATTCAGTGGCGGTTCTACAACACATCATTTAATTCAACTAAAAAATTGAACTCACATGCAGCGTACGAAGTTGTGGCATTTTCTGCCTAACATTCGTTTTCATAAATGCATAAAATGGCTATAAATAATTGGGCTGACTCTCCATAAATCCTTTTTTTGCTACCCATTTCTTTCATCCACTGTTTTCACTTTGTTGTTGGCTTCGTTATAACAGTGACCGCAGAATATTATAGACATGAATAGGGGCATTATTCCACATAAAATTTTGTCAGAAGTCTGCGGTACCTGGATTTTTAATTTCAATTTAACTTCTTATCATTGTAGTTTATATGAGATAACTAAAATGATATATTTTGTCCTTGGACCAGGGTGTTTTGGATACACATAATGCTCACTGGTGTGAAACTGTCCATATTCACGTCAGTCACAGAAGCATTAAATGATATAAACACAGTATCTTCAAAATTTATATATACACACAGAGATGGATAAAAGTGGCATCATGCATAATTCACCTAAGAAGCTACCAAATTACGAAAAATTTATTACAACTTCAGTTTTTGAAGAAGTAATAAATATAATTACTTGATAAAATTACTCCTTAAAAAACATATAAATTTCAGTCACGTGACATTTGTTCACTAAAGGGAAATCAAATCAGAACTTTAGGAGACAGCAGTCATTATTTCACCCACATATAGTGCAAATTTAACTTCTTTTTCAATCCCCAGTTGAGTTATGACTGACTTAAATTGCGGGAATGTTTGGTATCATTTGCTTCGGACACTTTTATTTTCCAATCTCATACCGAAAACCCCAATATTTAAATACACAAAACTATTTTCTTTAATCTTATTGTATATGAGGGCGTTAAGGATGAGGCAAGATTTCTTACCTGCAAAATTTATCATTAAACTACAGATAGCCCTCGACTTACGCCGGGGATGCGTTCCTGGACGAACCGGTGTAAACGGAATCGGCGTAAATTGAAACTCTTTTATAATGTAAATCAATGGGAAGTCAATGGCATGTGTTCCCAGCACCAAAACATTGACGAGTAATATAATGGCATTACATTTAAAGCTCTGAAATAACGTAAATAAAATAAAGGGAATTTAAAAAAATATATTTTATACACTTACAAACGGCAATTCGTTGGTCCCCGCGATTGACTGCGATTCTTTCATGTGATTGATGTTTACAGTCATCTCTGCTGTTATGAGATAGTTGCATTCATGTAAGACGCCGACCTATAGAAAATCGCGTAGTAAAAATAACTCCGGTATCTCTGCAGAGATTAAATTAGTCCTTTGAAAGTTTAATGCGCCAGGAATGAAATTGCGTAAGAGCAAACTTGCATATACAAAAGTTTGCATTTCACAAACAGCTTTTACCGATTCATCGATCATTGGAGCAAATTCGCGTTAACGAAACATACGTAATTGTAGAGATGACTGCATTTATAATTTTTATTCAAAATCAGCGATGTAAGAATTACGATTTAGTATAAGAATCAGTACGAGAAACATTGTAAAACGTCATAAATAATAGTAAATTTTTTTCTCACTTTTTAACTTGCTGGTTTCAAAATCGGCGTTATTCTGAATTGGCGCAAATCGAGGGCTGCGCGCTTAATTAACCACCGCGTCATGGGATATTGGAGGTACTTCTGTCCACGAATTCTTAACATCGTCACTAAATGAAGGTTAGTGGACAGTTTCAAGCTGTGGCCGTTTATGCCAAGTGTCGTTTTGATAGGCCTCTGTGTGGCCCCAAAAACAGTGACTGATCTAACGTGTTCTATAACAGAATGATTTAAGACAAGACAAGAGTTTGAAGACAATTTACAAGAGAGGATCCACAACTCAAGTTACACAACATACAACACGCCTGATTTGTTTAACATACATACTTGAAACTGTGCGTGTGTGTTTTGACTACGTTTTGAATTTGTTTCGGAAAACCCGTTGGGAACTCTTTATAAACCATTTCAATTGGAACCCTGTATCCCCCTTGCAGGCTTCACGCAATGCATTGAAAATTGTAATTAAAGCAATGAACCGTACAGCTCAGCGAACTGAAAGTTTGCACAGAATTTTATTCAGACGAAGCAACAGGTTTCTGATTTATACCTGTAGGCGCTCCGTTCATACAGCGGCGACTTCGAGAAGCTTAAGTTTGTGGTTGCAAGTTAGGAGCCCATGAGATAAATATAACTTACAACTAACTGTGGATAAATTTAGCTTTCACAGACGTCGAATCGACAGGTGCATGAAAGCGTCGATCTAGCATGACGCAATGAAAGCCAGAAAAAGCCAGCTTACAAGTATCTATTACAATTGCGGCTACACCGAATTCAAGGCTGGGTCTGTTTTATAGGACCTCTAGATGGTGACACTTCAATAACAAAATATTCGACAGAACAAAGGTACCTAATTATTTCTGACATCGCTAGTTTGAGCAAATGAATACAATATTTTAGTTGATACAGAAAAGCTACAAAAGTTGCTGCCTTCTAGGTTGTTGCGCAAGACAGCAATTTTCAGGCACACCGTCGTGAAAACCTCAAATCCTACATAGTATAGCTACGGATTTCTTAGTGTTTGGCCAAAATAATTGTACGTATTTTTGTTTCTTCCTCATATATAAAACAAACCAGTGTGTTAGCATCTCAAGAACAATGTATTTAGCATATAATTTAATATTATGCTCTAATCTAACATAGGCCTACCAAGCGGTCTCTTCTGTTCGGTTTTCCCCACTAAAATTTTGTGTTAATGTGCCATACGTGCGCAGGTTACTACACCCTCCTTCATACTACAACTTTATAATATAACATGTAATATTTCGTATTGCGTTGTTTTGCAAGGTTGTCAGGATCCAAGCAACTTACAATATGTACGACCACCCATTGTCGGTTATCTACGACTGATTATTCAGTATTTTCTCAGTAACCCTCCAAATCTGGAGACCGACTTCTCCGGCAACAAGTTCAGGATGCAATATACCAAGGCAACATAAAACACTGACGATAAAATGGGCGTAGATATCATCCCGGCTGGCTTTTCGTTTTTCTGTTTCTTCGAACAAGGTAAAACTACCCACCATCACAGCTGCTGCATTGTATCCAATGTTCCGTACATTGCACGGTTCTTGTAGCCAGGTTTTTTTTGTATTTTTAATAACTAATTCCGTGACAATCATGGAAATGTAATCTCGCCCTTAGCTGTTTCAGGAATGACTAGCTGAAATCGTTCAGTATTTGCCCACGGCAGTCACAGAAACATTTTCATCAGATTTTCCAGCCATGAAGGATTCGCACTATTCGATATGTTTCATCCGGCAGACTTTTTCACCAAAGTCCTCATTTTAACTACTTTCCCTTATTTTATAATGACAAATTTGTGCATGATACCGTAATATCCACGCGCATGTGATGTGTCGTACAACGGTTAATATTACCCCTTTAAACAAACGCCCAGTTTACATACAAACTTGTAACACCAACATGCAGAAGATGCTACACCATTTTTTGTAAGTAGTCATGGGAAATGATAAATAATAGCAAACATGCATATTTTTAAAAATATTATACGTCTGTGGAATATAACAAACAAGGGGGCAAGTGCGAGATATTTGTATTTAACAAATGCACATTTGCAGTTGTACATGTGAAATCTGATAAGGAGATAAGTAACAAATGCAATTTTTCTAAAATATTTTTTCTGGAATGTTAAATATTACAAATATTTTTAAGGTTCAATGTACGCAACGTCAAATACGTTTCAGGTAGCACCGTAACTGTGACGTAGAAAATGAAAAATTAACTATAGTCTCATAACAAAAAAGTCTATAATTAACAATTCAATATATTATTTTAAATTTTAGAATTTCCCTTACATTTATAGTGAAGTGAAACTTAAGTTAAAAACAATGAAGTTGTTCGTATACTTTACACAGACTAAATTAAATCTTTTTTATGAGTCAAAAAGTCTGCCAGGCTACCAAAAATTATACAAAACTATAAAGAAGAACGTAAATATTCATCCAACATGAGTAAGCCCTTTGAGAAGTGACGGATTCTCAGAGTTTACATTTAATAACAAATCAAAAGGACATACGACTACAAAATTGAAACAGGTCTGATCCTAACCTTAAAAAGGTGGATAATGACAAGCTGAAGGCTTCTGATTTAAATAAACTGTATTGAAACAACAAAACACTTCATTTTTTAACAAACTCTTTCTTAACAATGGTAACTATATAAATACTATAAGTTATTAGATTAATCTTCGACACTCAACCTTGATAATTAACAATGTTTTCATTAATAGGGCACATTAACCTATTTACTGGCGTATAAAAGCGCCAAAGAATCCGAGCTTTTAGAAAAAATATGCCATAAATCATCTTCTCTAGTATTTACCTCCGTGGCATCACACAGTAACAAAGTTTGTAAATAGAAAATAGCGTATACAGAGTTAAGCATTACAAGTAAACCGAAAATGTCCCCTAGCAGCTTCTTTGGTAACTCGACACGAAGCAAAGAGGCAGACAACTTTTTTATTTTATAGCAGATTACGGTAACAGTGGCGAATGTCCGGTACAGTTTAAACCCATTAGCTAATTAAGCAAGTTCGATGAAAATTCACTTAAATGGGTTAATCGATTTACTTAACTCAGCAGAATTAATCTGCAAGATGCGGTCTGAAAACGCTACACAAACACATGTCCGTACCTTGGGCGTGGCAGGACCAGAGTCAAGAGGCTGATACATGGGTCACTAGATCCAAGCGTGCTGTGGGTAGCATTTGAGGGACAATATAGCTGATCCATAAATCATTTCATGACTATCTACAGTCGAATGTTTTACATAGCGTATAATGATATGGAAAGATGGAAATGAACTTTGAACAGACTTCGTTACATCTGGAAGGAGGCGGTCGTTGTCCTTTCAAGGTATGGAACCTTCGCGACGTTCTATTCAGAATGTAAAAGTGGAGAACCCCTCAGCCAGGACACATCATGAACGTTACCGCTACGATAAACTGCTCGAAGCGAGTCACTTGACGTTTCATACACCGTAAGCCCCCTTTCTTTCAACGTTGCTTAGTGAAGTTACTGGGTAAGGCGCAGACGATTAGTGTTCAATTCCCAATAAGGGCAGATAACTTTTTCTCAGTCCTCATGTATAGACAGAACGTAGAACCCATCCCACCTATCCTAAGACGTCTTATTCTCAGTGAGTAAAGCGGCCGGAGGGCAAAGTTACCTACTGACTTTCATCTAGAGACGAAGTCTACGGTGCAAGTCAACTTCAAGTCCCACGTACACCTTCACGGTGTTTTGCCCACAGAGGCAAGTTTTTGCCAAATTCAGATTAAAATACCGTGGATGCGATAGGTATTTCATTATAACGTTAGAAATGTCACTTTTCAATCTGGGAATTAGCTTAAGTCAGGCTAGTTTTGCTGTTAACTCTCGGACTTAAATCCGATATGTCAGCCTATGAATGTGCCGACTGTTACTGTGTCAAATTGTTCCTTCGGACTTCGTACGTCGTCTAAATCATAAAACTATAACTTTTCGAAAGCTGGATTCTGGTTTTATCTTCAGGTAGGAAATGGGGAGTGGGGATAAAGCTTATCTGTTGAGCATCCTGTTTGATAAGCTAGTTAGGTCATCAGGGAGATGATGGAGGCAGTACGCGCAATATCCCATAAGTCTGTCATCTTCATATTCCTCGCCGTCAGAAACTAAAATCCCACTTAACAAGGCTTTAATATAAGGGAGTGGCTTCAGATGGTTGTATTTACAAAACAGGCAGGCGGCCGGGCTTTTGGGGATAAACATTAAGTGTAATTTACTGCGTCTCTGACGTTCAGAACAATTTAGTGGCTTCTGGTACTACAAACGAAAATTAGGGACGTCCGCCATGACCTTATCGTCCAGTGGATCCGCTTTTGCCCTCACAAATAAAATAGTTTGCTGTTTCTACCTCTTACTCACCTTTTATTGCGCTCTTATGGAGTAAATCAAGACAGATATCCAACCCCATACTTCTCTGTCAGCATTACCACAGACAAATCCTTTTATACGTAAGAACAGTTAAAAGCCTGTGGTCGCCAAGACGCAAAAGAACAACGTGTTCAACAAAACTGGTAACTGTCTTCGTCACACAGCGATAAATATGGCGTCCGTGGGCCTTTGTTTAATTTATAATTTACATAGCTTACACAAGTGATAATCACACACGTTATTTAGGCTGTGTGCTTGCTATAATATTGGGACGTAACAGAAAGAACCAAGTATATAATCAGACTGTTCAGAGGTACCTAATTTTAGATGAAATTAACAAATAAAAACTAGTCAAAACCTCACACCATATTTTTTTAAGATTCATTTTAATATTATCGTTCTTTTCTATGTCTAGAATTCTAAAGTGGCTAAAGACAGGGCCCAGAGTCGGACTATTTTGAACAGAGTAACGAACCTTCAGTTTTCATAAAAGACGGGAATTTCTACACCAATTGATAACATTTCTCAGAAAGTCGTCTTCTTCGTGAACGTAGTTAATTATTTTCCTTATACTTTTTTTTTTTGCAGTCTGTATCTGCTGAATATAAATTCTTGAGTGATCAGTGAACAACTGAGATCCAGGAAGAACGAAGTTGACAGTTTTATGTAGGTCAATTGCATAACAAGTTTAGATTAATGGCGCGTGGGTAGACAAGAAATGCATGTGGTCCAGGACCGTACCCAATGGCAGATCTTGGTATCAGAGGACCAGTTTTATTACGCAGCAGCCCTGAAGATGAGAGCAGAGATGGCTCTCGAAACGTTGTCAGAGGATATAGTGTAGCCACCTGACGCGGCTTGTAGCCCGAGAATATTTCATCAACTTCAGTCGCTGCAAAAGCTTCACTTCATATACGTAGTTATAGCAAGTTTCTGATTTCTCGGTAACACATGTTATTATAAAATCCACGCTTCTTCAAGGAACCGAAATGCAAAGTGGTATCCCTCTAAACCAGAAGCTTCCAGAATGACAAAATGGAAAATTGCTTTTCATCCCTGAATTCATTAAAGCAGCAAAATCAAAGGGGACTTTCACTAATAGTCATGGCTTATGATTCGAGTGACAAAAGGAACAGAAGGATCAGAAGCGGAAATTCGTCCTCCATTTGAGGGATTACAGGGCTTTCGCCGGGAGAGACTGATGAAGGGAGAAACCTTAATAAAGAACCAACAAGCAGGGATTTGCTAGTCGCCTATTGTGAGGATCTGCACAGGTATCAAGGGGATGCGCACGTAGGCGCAAAGAGCCCATTTGCTTCGATCTGTATCTATAAGTTAGAGCCTGTGTAACTCAGTCAGCACAGCGTCTGACAACGGAACTGGACGACTGAGGCTAGATCCCGAATGGGTCAAAGGATTTTTCATCAAACCTCTGCGCCCAGATCGCCTGTTGGGTCCACGCAGCCTCCTATAAAATTGATAAGGGAGAGGGGGGGAGTCACTTCCCCGGGAGTAAAGCGCGGCCGGGGCGTGATACTAGAATGAGCAGGTGATATGTCAGGTTCTCACGGCGGCGAGTATGAAGATAAATATCTTATTGGATGTTGCACCGTGTGGTCTGGTTACGTTCACCGACGTTTCCGAGGTGCTTGCTGCCTACATCATCAGGGCGACGATTTTACTGATCTTCAGTTATCGACAGTTCTCAAAACTTTAAACTTACGACTCAAAAGTAATTAGTTGTAAGGAGCTACAGTAATTGTAATATCATCATTCAGTTAATCCTAAACGACCGTTTGAGATTAGACAGTGAGGGTGATAACTCGCCACATATTAACGATTTCAATTGGAGCGTGTTATTTCAGGGCCTTTCCGCCCCCACGTTTCAGTATGAAAGAGGTACATATTCCATTCAGCTCACCGTTCAGTGGGTATTATGGAGGAGCCATTACAACGCCCTGTTTGTCAGCTTATAAATACAAATGACGAAAGCTGAA
The DNA here is from genome assembly GCF_977971745.1 of Zootermopsis nevadensis. Lineage (NCBI taxonomy): Eukaryota > Metazoa > Arthropoda > Insecta > Blattodea > Termopsidae > Zootermopsis > Zootermopsis nevadensis. Next base: position 11,412,783 of record NW_028259149.1, on the reverse strand, counting down.
TGTTAAAACCGTGCTATGATATCATTCAAGTACATATTTTGTGAGTTCCAGTATTTCATCACGGCTCATATCCGGTACTTTTGTTATTATATTTTATTATTTTCATTCACAGTTCTATTTTGTTTTTCACTAAAAGTGAATACATATAATTTTCTCAGTGAGAAACACTTCCTGGCCGCTTTCAGGTTAAAAGGGACAGCGCTTTCAACGAAGCTCTGAATTTGATCAGTGACGAAACTTTGTGTCTACAGTATGAAGCCCCTCACTTTCTCCACATTCACTGTGGTAATGGTACATAATAAATATTTATAATTCGTTTCGATCATAAAAGCGGTGAGCGTGACTTTCTCTGAATTTCTATACCCCAGAATTCCGAATATCTGCCAACGGCACTGAGCAAAATCAGTCCTGAGAGGTTAATCGCGCAGCAAAGCAAAATATTCATTATATTTTGCGGAACTGCGATGTTCAACAGCGGGCTCTCTAGAATGTGTGAACAGGTGAATTTAGCCCATATTGTCCCACCAAATTTATTTAAAATATGTTTTAATATTGTTCTCACATTTATCCGTTTGGCCTTCCTAAACATTTTCTTCCACTGAAGTTTTCCGACTAAAATTTTTATCTGGGTCTACTTCTCACATTCCTCATGGTATCCAACAGGCCATATTATCTATCTATATAACAGACAAGTGTTTGTTGGTTGACTTTTTAAATCACTTTTAGACTGCAGACAATGCAAAACCATAAGCGTATCTCTTCGGCATAGACTCTTACCTATGTGTATTCTTATTAATCGTTGAGTAATCACACAACACCCTGATGCCTGAGTCAGTAAGCACTTCTGAAACGTCAGTAAACTTCTACAAGATTATACGGCACAACATTCAAGAAGATATTCATGCTCGCTGCCGTGAGAGAATTAAATGTTACCTAAATTAAGATGCACCTGTAATTATAAATTTTGTCTACGCAGAAATATCGTCCGAGACCAAATTCACGCAAGTGTGCGCTCACCTGCAGCTGAATTCGGCAGAGGTCAAAAATTGATATTGTAGCGGGTCATATTAACGAGCACAAAAATATTCGGTTTAGCATGCAACCTATTATGTAGACTACATGGAAACATTTCCCATGCCAAATACCAGGAGTGGCAAAAGTCATTTGTGCAGCTGTAAAACTTCTTTCTGAACACCGCGTCAGTATTTCGCATGTTACAGTACCATTATTTCATCGAGACAGGGTTTTTCCCCGCTGTCCACGCTAATATCTCTCATAGGGCAGCTAATATTCTTTGGCTGACTAAAGCCAATAAAACAACAGCTTTTTCTTTAGTATACCGCATATAGTAAGCTTCAGCATAAACGTTTACAGAACAGAAGAATAATAAAACATGCCAGCCAAATGTCTAGCAGTGGAACAGTAAAAATCGTGCTTGAAATTATCTCAATAAATGTCATGATAATTAACGGTTACCATTTTTCAACAGTTTTAAAACCGCACTTTCTCCATCTCTTTTTACCCACAAATATTGGAGTTCATCGCCAACTGCAGTGTGTTTAAAAGTAAAAAAGTCTAGTGGCGCTGCAGTAAATATCCTTGCGTGACGTAAGTCTCTGGTTTATTAAAGGTTAATGTTTCACAGTAGGTCCATAATCACTTTATAACTGTCTCTCCTTCTGCTTTCCCCAGCTACAATGCGATTCCCATAGATCTCATAAACCACACGCGACTATAAAATAATAGAGCATTAAGCATAAGTTAATAAGATGCGTAGGACTTCAAGGAAGTGTAGGCTTCTACTAAAAGCGAAATTAAGTTAATATTCGTCTGTGCCATGGTGGTCTAGCGGTTAGAAGGCTGGCCTTGTAATCCTGGGGTCTCGGGTTCGATTCCCGGCGGTGCCCGAATTTATAACTTGTGTTGGGCAAGGCCGTGGTCTAGGCAACACGGAGTTTTCCTCCGGGGGCTTCCCCGGTTTCTCCGTGGCATCCCAACAATTACTCCATTTCACACACAGAAGAAGGCAATGGCAAACCACTTCTGGATCATCTGCCAAGAACGTATATGAACAGGTCCCAATCCAAGAAAAGGATGGAAGGATCATGTTCATATGGACCTGTCGGCAGACAGAACACTACAAATAAAATAAAAAAATGTTCGTCTAAAAATGTTTACAGATGGTAAACATGTGTGGGAACAGACACAAGCAAACAATATCTTCAAATACTTCAATTCACATGGTGAGGTTTATGATAAATATAGACTAACAGTCTAGTTATAGAATCACTCATAATTTGGGGTAGCTAAACGTCGTGATAGAGTAGTTAAAACTCCTATTTTGTATTTAACAGGCTCATTATTTAAACCCTGCCCAAGATACCGAATGTTCTGACTGAGAACTTTCGTGGTGTTCCTCAAAACCTCGAGATATATTAGGATAGCGACTGAAATATTCCACAGATTCAGATTGGGCCACACAGTCAACATGTCAGTGTTCCTGATGATAAGATAAATGATGTGACGGTGATCGGTGGCATGATGTCCATAATGAGGTCCATGAAAGCCTGTCAGCTTGTTCAAAAGTTGTCAGAAGAGGACAATCACATACAGACGATATTGTATAAATATTATCATAACACAAACTCCGAAATGGCGAGAGATTGAAACACATTCGCAGAGGAGTGCTTTGGCTTAGTCGTCATCACAATTTGCACTTCGACCAAATTCTATACTCCATGAGCTCTGACTGAACAATTTTAACTTGTAATCTTTACTTCAGATCATTAACTAACTCCTTGCAGAACATAACAATTGCTCAGCTTCCAGAACCCAGTGCACAGTAACCTCTCACATCTCACTATATTAACAGTATTACATGATTAGTACGAATAATAAAGTTATCTGTTATATTTTATTCTAAAACACTTCTTCGTACGCAGGATTTGAGATTTCTACGTCGGTGAGTCCAAAGACGGCTCACTTCTGAGTTGTAGCCTACAGACTACACAATTACCATAAGACAAATATTTCGATTTTAAGAAAACAGAATATACGACATTTTAATTATATATTCGAAAGTTCTTACCAAGGATCTAAAAAGACATTTGAGCGAAACGAACTAATTATTTACTCGAAATAACAATGTATCGAATAAAATTTGTGCGATTACACGAGATGACGAAGACTTGGGACCGACTTAGCCCGTCTACAACCGCCAAAAGTATCGCTTCTTTCAGAGTTATTCATAGTCATGCATAAGGCCCTGGGATCGATGCTGATTTCATCAACATAGAACATGAATTTTCCACCGCTGTCAGACGATTTTTATGCGGAGCAGACGAACGTCATGCATAATCGAAACATACCTTTTTGGTGGCACATTCAACCGTGCACTTGCCGTTTATTGTAAAGAAATAAAGTTAGAAAGTTGAACTTCTTACATCAAATTTACCCTGCGTGAAGCAGCACTACTAACAGAACCCACGACACTGCAATGACCGGTCAGTATAACAAGGCTCAGACGAACATTTTGACGTTCATTTGTACTGGCTGTCTGATTGAAATGCCGTGCACCATGGAAATTCTAACTTCTCAATTTAAACGTAACGCCGAGTATTATGATAATGTAATCCCTCACGGCTTACGACTAGACGGCGTATGACAAATACATTACAACGAATATGCCATTCTAGAAAATTAATCAGCAACAAAAAGCGATTTGTTTCGCAAACTGAGTTTCACGTGGGTTTTTTTTCAGACAGATGTTATTAACATGGATTAGATGTTTATATCCGAGATTTACTTCAGTTTTCCCAGGAATGTCAAATATAAACTGATAACAGGCAATGAAGTCTGGATCTAAAACAGTGAAAGTTGTCGCCATGGAAGTTCTTAATTCTCATGAAAACGCCATGGCAAACTAACCATGCCACGACGCACATGCCTAAGTTCGTTTCATGGCTCATTAAGCAGTGTAATTTCTGTGCATGATTTGAGGTTTTCGTAGCGGTGAGTATGAAGATTTCTGTCTTCTAGGTTGTTGTGCTGTGTAGTCTGGTAGATTCATCGCCCTGATGACGGAAGCAGTATGACCTCTGAAACGTCGGTAAACATCTACCAGACTACACAGCGCAACAACGCAGAAAACAGAAATCTTCAGTGTAATTTCTATTTGGAACAAGGACGACTATCAGGAGTCGCTGGGCCTTTTAAAAACAGATTCGTTCAATCAGAGGGAAACATTACACATTTTAAAATGTCACTGACTTGAAAAGAAAACTATTCAACAGCAAGTGGAGAACAATTAGGCGTCATTACTATCTTATGTCTCTCTGTAGCGCCGAGGAAAAATTAATGGTCCTTGTTTCCAAAGGGAGAAGACATCGATTAATCTCTAATTTCAAGACAGGGGCACAAAGGAGAGGATCTGTTCGCAATTTGGGGAGTTAAACTTTGTGCTGCTCCTGTGCAAGTGGACAGCTCGGGGTCATTAGTCTCGGCTGATTGGTTACCACTGCTGTGCTCATGCAAACTGCCTCAGGCCAAGCACTGAGTCGTCTCAAGCCCATATGTGCTAATTCCCAAATAAACAGAATCCGGATGTTTCATGAAACAAATCCTACAGTAGCCGTCACGTAACTGAAGGCTTCAAGGCAACAACAAAATCGTATGTTCGTAACACGAACAGCGTAGTCCAGACGAGTGAAGACAGTTCAGAACTCGCAGTGTAGCAGATCTAAGAACGCTGCGCTGGTTACGTATGGCCGCATGATAATGGGTGCGAAGTCCTTCTGTGGCCTAGAAGCTTGCAATTTGTGTGACCATCACTATAGATCTCCTTGCTACCATTCAGTTTAGAATCTTTTGCCACCTCGTCTCGAGTTTTTACATGCGAACAGACAGACGCTGCAAAGTTGATTGGAAGATTACACTTTTACATGCGAAAGCGAATGACGTATACGCCATAAAAGACAACAACGATGCTTAAGAAATGTTTCGAGACTGTAAGAGGACAGATATGGAAGAAATCGATGGTAACTATAATGGCACTAAACGTTTATAGGCAATCGATTAAGAAATACAGTATACTGTCAATTATCCGACCTTCTGTTATCCGAAATTCCGTGAGCCGTAGAGAGGGACTGAATTCTATCGAGGACGCACAGCCTTTACGTTGAATTACAAAGTAACGCGACCGCACTGACCGCTACTGTTAAGGCGTTGGTATTTCACCGTAAAGAAAAGGAAGGAGGCTCAGAAGCAAATACCGATTAGTAATTTCTTTAAAAAATCAACTCTGTTACTTACAAATTAACATTACATTAAATACTACTTCTGTTTGTGAGATTCTTTTTTTTTATTTCAAGTATTTTGTTTTCTTCGACATTTAATAACACCGTAAATTGAGTTTCAATTCAGTTCGTGACGATGTTGAGTTATTTAAATAAAAAGTTCTTTGGATATTTTCCATCTTTTCTATTTTATTATTTTACTAGACGATGGAAAATACTCAAAGAACGTTTTATTTAAGTAAAATGAGTTGATATTTTTCTCGTAATTGTCATTAGCTTTCCGTATTATCCTACATTTTCTATTATTCGACTATCCTTCGGTTTCGTTTAGGACGGATAATCGGGACTTTGCTATAAATACAAAAAAACTTGTGCAGGGAATGGAAACCTCAGCAATCTCGATTAGTAAACACGACAAAGTTGAATTATAGGTGTAAGAGACATCAATGAATAATATATTTCGAAACACATTATCATAGATTTAGATAATCGGATATTTAAACTTTTAAACCGCCATTCAAATAATTAAAAGCATTTGAAAATCCTGACTGAATAAAGCACAAAGCAAGCACAGGCGACTTGTGTCCTTGCTGCACATAAGAGACGGCACAAGGAAACAAATCATCCTCTGTGTTCAATCCGATTACGCTGAAGCACCGCTTTCAAATCAGATTTTGAGGCCAGTCATCGAAGTTTGTCGTGAAAGTTGGACCCAGATCCCAGCTATCACTACCTTTCTGCACTGAACTCCCCAGTCTCGCCAATTTTTAGTTACCTCTTTATCTCTTTCCCTAGAGTTCTCCAACATCTTTGTTATTCTGTTCCTTACAATAGTCTGTGACAACCAGAGGTGGTTCTGGAAACACCGTTGTTAGGAAAGAGGTCGCTTCGCGATCAAGGATTTCAGGTTTCCAGTGCTATTCATTTTTGACTTTGTTCATTCCTTCAAAGAGGAACATTTATCAACAGACAGAACGAGTATTAATGCCGATTTAGGGAGCATATCGAAGAAAAAATTCTTTGTTTCCTAAGTGTATCCCACCTGTACCAACCGACGAAAACGGCGATAGAATTATAATATCTAAGTCGCTGTCGAAAAGTTGGCGCTCCTGCTTTGTTTTCGGTTTTCAACTCTTGACCTCGAAATCGGCTGTCATGAAGATACATTTCTTCTAGATTTTTGCGCCGTTTAGCCTGCTATAAGCGTGCCTACGTTTCAGAGGTGCTTGCTGCCTTCATTATATTTTTGTTGTTGAAGTTTGTCAATTGAGAAGTTAAGAATTGTACGCATAGCGTAACAGTATTGGAGTATTCGTTCTGTTTTTATGCCTAGAGTTTCTATTCAATAACCTTGGTGCACTTGGGTTTAAACGATAACGTCTACACATTTATCAAAATCATACAGTTCTTTCGGAATAAGATGACATAGCATAAAATAACTTCTGACTAAATACCTCGAGAACCGCAACACTTATGAAGAAACATGTATTAGACACAGAACGCATGCATTATTTCTGAATAAAATTTTGAGGGAAACATTTTTCGCTCTGATAAATATGTATTAAGCTACGTTCCGTTATTCCATTTTAATCGAAATTAAAAATACATCGGCGTATGTTAGCACAAACTCTTAATAACAGATTTCACTGTAAAACATTCAGCGGTTTTCAAGTGTTTACATGCGTACGGACAGACAGACAGATGTGTAAATGTTAATAGACGCTCACATTGTTCCCAACTTCTAAAAATAATCAGTTACACGAGGAACAAAGATACATTATCCAGGTTTTACATAACTCTTGGTCATGCAATTGAGTTTAAATTTAATATTCCGCATAATCCGTCATGGAATTCCAAATCCACGGCTTTCCTCCATCAGTCGTACAACGGAACTGTGAATACTGTTTTACCGCAGACAACAATAACTTTCCTCATTTGTTGCAAGCAGAACTAATATGTTCTAGTATTTAGCAGCTGTCTCCTTGCGATTCCATTTACGTACGACAGCGAAGCTGGAACAATAAGCAACGGTTACTTGGCAACGAGGCTGAGTGTTTCCTACCTCTAAGATTAACTTTGTTTGCATTGTTGAACTAATCACGTCATAGTTGAAAGGATTTATAGAGGATGATTGATGCGCGTGTAACAAGTTTGTGAGAGCTGCAAATTCTGCTCCTAAGGCAATCTTGATTCAGACTCGCGGTGACGATAATGCCGAAATGACGTACAGGTAAATAACTGCCAGCAATGTTTCCTGGCCTGACAAGAGACCGCGGTGGGAATAAATAAGATATATATAAACGGAGAATGAAAATCGAACTGAACAGTGCACTTTCTATCATGAAAAATTCTAATTAATTAATACTGTAGCAGTAAATGCTCAACGAACTGAGTTAAAATTGACTTACGTAATATTTTTTAATTTTCATCCATATAAGCTAAATAAATAAGTTTATACAAACTTTTCGCAGGAATTTTAGATAAGTTCAAGAGGTTCTCACGGCGACGAGTATACACATGGTTGTCTTCTGAGTTGTAGCGCCGTATTAGTCTGCTACAAGCCAATCAACGTTTCAGAGGTGCTTGCTGCCTCCATCATTTACCGGACTATATGGCGCTAAAACCATCTTCAATTTTTCGTAAAATTCTCCAATATTATATTTAAATAAAATGCATCAATCCGTTATCGAGCTGAAGATAGCTGTCTTTTGGGTTGTTGTCCTATGTAGTCTGGTAGAACTTTACCAACGTTTCAGAGGTCCTTGCTGCCTCCATCATCAGGGCGATGAGACAGCAAAAACCTCTGAAACGTCGGCAAACTTCTGCCAGGCTAAACTGCGTTAAAACTCAGAAAACAACCTTTTTCGGAATCACCGCCGCGAAAACCTCAAATCCTACTTTGTTATCGATTTGATTCATACGCGCTATAAAAAATTTATAAGCCAAACTTACGTGTTTGTACTGATGTGTGTGTGTGTGTGTGTGTGTGAGCAGACAGACAGACAGACAGGAATGCTTTAGCCACAACTTTTCTGTGTATTAACAGTCCCACAACAGCACTAGAAAGACTGAAAAGCTTCAATTCGCGTAGCAAATCCGTAGGTACAAAGTTAAAAGCTGGAGTGGGCCTAACCCAACTCCGAACGGAACAAAGGGACAGCATTTTGTAACTAACGCTGAAGTCCACGGGCCTTTTCTACTTCATCTCCTACGAACAACATTGAGAAGAGAAATTCTCAAACGTGCTACATTCCGCACAAATAATAAGTTGATGATATATCGGTTATTATGGATTAGACCTTCTGGCCTTTTCTTCAGAGACTGAATTCATTGTGAAAAACTTTCAGAAATGCCATAGGACTTCTTCGACAAAGTGTCTGCCATTCGTAAGGTACAGAAAAATGCATACACACGGAGATACGAAACTGAGATTGAGCCAAAGATCTTAATATCTCAAATAGCGCCAAAAGTACGCAGATTAATTTATATGTAATAAATTACAAATTTCACGCAAAACGTAAGAATTGTGGTGCGTTCGATAGAATGGGACACAAAAATGAATGTTAAATAAATGGTATATAATAATGACAAATGAGTTGAGCTAGTACACGAATAATTGAAAGGAATTTGTGAACACATAAATTAACCTTGAATTAGCATAAACTCACTGAATTCCTTGACTACTATATTAACTATCAGCTGTTCTACGATGAAGTTAGTTAGGCGATTCCTTGCCCAATCGAAATCAGTGAATAAGTTTGTAATTCTGTGGAAGAATCAGTCAGTATGTATTAATCTTTTCACAGAACGTATAAATAACTGAGAGATGACTCATTCTTGCGCTCGGCACACTGACGACTGCTGTGGTTATGGACTGAAAACGTGTATGTTATGAGAGTTGTATTTTGTGTCGGAGCAGCTACCTTTGCAGGTAGTACAGAATGAGGCTGTGATACCATTTGGAGCAACAATTTGACATAAGACCCCCTCCCCATGTAGGTTACGAATACAAAAACAAGAAATTGCGGGAAATGTGTAAACTGCGTGCGTTTCACAGAGCTGTTTTAGTGCTGTTCTGGTGCAGGAGCGAATTGCCGCTCCATAAACACAAACGACAAACACAGAACGAAAGTGTAACGTGATTCTTTATTACAGGACATCTAGGAAGAAACTCTGGTGGTGTGGAATATTCCAGTGTTTCCAAAAATCGGTTAAATTTCCAAAGCAAAGTTTTTCCTCATGTTTCAATGTAACTTGTATCAAATTAAAAGTTTTCAACCTAATATATCATAGCCGTTAACATACTAACACAGATACCAAATACAATACTGAGTTCTTAGTCTCATATACAGCAAAAATACGTCACAATCCTTTACTCCAACGCCATTATCAAAATATTGTTCTCCACAACTCAAATATTTCTCATTCTGCACTATAGCTATGTTGAGTATTTGTCACAACGTTGTAAAATAAACAAATAAATAACATCTGCCGCTCAACCATAGCCACTCTAATACGATCTGATTCCCTTCCATCAGCGACAGTTATCAATTTTGTATTTAAATAAACCCATTAATTTGGAAACGGCTTTGCTTCGAGGATTTCTAAATCACTTCAACGTACTCACATGAAAATGTAATCCTCCTGGCAGATCTGATAAACGAGTGGTACATGTTCCAGTTCGTGCAACAAATACATTTAGGGATTACACGTGTGTGTACTATTTACAAACGCCCCAACGCATAATTTTTGTTATATTTTGTTTGTTTATCTGGAGCATTTATAATCAGTGGAGTTCAAATTGGTCAAATGTGTGAGGAGATAAAAACATCTGTAAGATTGAGAACAAGTTAATTCATTAATTTTATTTAGACAAAATATGATAAGCTATGCTGAAGTACAGCTTACAATTCTACACGAAATTAGATGTAATACCTTTTTGGTAAGGTACAGACTCTGATAAATTGTTACAGTATCATACCGAAGAAAATACGAGTATAAATATTTCACAAAATTTCAGCATGGCTGGCTTTTCTAATTGTTAAAGTAAATTATTTAATTTTAGAAACTGCAAATTTAAAACATGTTCAAACATCCGCCGGACATTGAGATGCACGCCACTCCCTGGAACTGCTGTTTTCTTTGAACTGCTATACTGGATGCAAAATATTTGGGAGCCTGAGCTGCGTCACAGTGAGAGGGAACGAAAGATGGAAACGGCAGGAGAAGGTAAACGCCTTATGCCGACAACGCGTGTATTTGCAACGGTCAACAAAGCTCGGAGATATCTTGCGAGGAGTTACACTGCTCTTAGAATTTTTTTTAATCGTGAGAGTTGGTGCCGAATATAACATGCCGAAGACAGTTCTTAAGCAGTGGGTAAACTCCTACACATGCATTTCCTTTCAACTCTCTTAGCTGTACTGCTAGTTTATTATTGATGAATTGTATTTGTAAATTAACTACTAACTGTCGAGAAGATTCATGTTTTTACAACCAGTAGTAACGTTAATAACACGTGTGTAGTGGAGTGAGTATGGATGGAATGACTATTTACTCCAACTTTCAAATATCACGGTATACAGTGCAGCTGCTGGATCTCTCAAAGAGCAGTCCAGCAATATTACAGGAATATTAATATTCGTCAGGTCTAAAATGAGAGCCGGTTCAAGCAGAGAAGATGTAAACACTGTCCTGATTCCAAATAATAGGAAACTATGCCCACTAACAATAACTTCATATAGCAGAGGCATACTTGGGAATCTAACAGATGCTCGGCTGTTTAAAGCATCAGAACCACTCATGCAGGACAAAACGTTAACATGAACACCAATAAGCAAACAAAAGACACACACACACACATATGTGCGTGCGTGTGTGCGTGCGTGCATGTATCCTGCAGTAAGTCCTTAGTGTGTTAAAGGAGTGAATGGATTTCTTCGAAAATTTTGATGGAACAGACATGAGTCAGAAATGCTCTCAAAATTTCTGTGGGAAAACCTACTGAAAAGCAGATTCTTGAAAGACTGAGAAGAAGATGGGAGGAAATACAAATGTCCCAGGTTCATGTCGAATCGTGGACTTCGTTAGTAAACGTGTTGAATGTTTGGGTTCCACAACAGTTAGTGCTGCAGACACACACCGAGGACCTACCTCCTACATTCACGCGTCGAACACGTCTGGCTGACACGCCAGGTTCCTCGGTGGGTCTGCGCTGTGTATCTTAAATCGATCTCTTCTCCTAAATGTTCGATGCAGAGGTGGAAGTTAACACCCAGCAGATTATCGCAGTGAGTCCTGAGATGGGAACCACAAGTCGAGGATTCAAATTACGGCCTTAAGTAAGCACAGGCATGAATAAACTTCTCATGTCTTCGATCTGTTATGTTGCTATGCGGTTTACGTCAGAATTTCTATAAACTAATTACGTCAACAATGATGTAATCCGACTCCAATTTAACTCGAAGTACAGTACTGTAAAGTGTCTGATGCAACAAGATATGCACTGGGAGTTTCTGGAAGTGATTTCAGTATTGTGCCACAGAGATTTACTAGCATCTCAACCAGAATTTAAAGGAATCTTTTGTACCTTCAGATTAAGTCCAGACGCTTGCAGATCATGTTAATGTTGATCCAATCTACATCAGACATAATGCTAGGAGATTTCCTTCAATACGTGGAACTCAAAACGCGAAGAGGACGAAATCCAGAAGAAGGCGATTGAAGCTTCTGTATGATAATTCTCATTCCTTTACAATTTTAGAACCCTCCCGAGTAATCCGAGAGTGAAAAGCTGCCGGCTTGAAAATAAAAACACTCGTAAAACACTGACATTTTTAAGCCGAAGGCATTAAAATGTTTACCTTCATATGGATTCCACTAAGAGATATAATTGTGTTATTCTACTGCCCATACTAGTCCCTAGTGCTCTAGTCCAATGGCTTCGAAACGCAAACATTCGTGGAAGTTCGATTCCACCAACCGATCCCAACAAGCAATCATTCTTCGGCAGATAGGCGGTAAATAACATTGTCATAACGATAAGCATAACATTCAGCAACCAGAATATACGCACTAACACAACAAACAAATAAATACATAGACATACAACTTTCATTCTTTAATACACACAAGTTTAAGAAACCCCGAGCTGAAAAAGAGCGTCTTCACTAGTTAATTACACACACTAATACAGAAATTGTGGCTCTTTGAATTCGTATCAAGATAAGATAGGTCAAAGGACCCATCAGGTAAGATGTGTTTGAGTAAACTATCCGTTGAATCATTATTTTATAGTGCATGATGCAAGGAGACGTACCTAAAATACCAGCATTCAAGTAGCTCCTTCTTTCATTTAATCTTCGTTTCAGTCTTTAGCAAACCTTTGTCATCAAAAATATCAAATAAAAGTTTAAATGAGTTTGTATTAGTTATAATCAAATACTTTATACCAATAGAGATAATTCGAGTCACACAAACTCTATACTGTATTAAAAGTCCTTGGATTCCACCTTCTTCCGAATATACGTACAACCAAGACTGTATCCTTTGTCATCTGCTAGAAGGTTGTAGAACAGTGCCTTGTAAGATAATGTCTAAGACGTTCCGCATGTCGGTCTGGTTTGTGTAAAACAAGTATTAACCAGAGTCTGCAGCCGGTAAAATATTTATTGCAGATCTAATATTTTTAAGATTGTATGCGACACTACACAGTTCTAATTTTACTAAGCCTCTATGTATACGAGCAAGTTTTATTATCATGGAATGGTTGCACCGCCATATGAAATCAATGTACTGTGAAGCTCTTACAAACGATAGAAGTGCGCAAACACGAAGTTAAACACTCTCTACTCTGTAACAGCAAATACAGTGCCTCTTCAGAGGTAAGTACCTATCAGCAAAGAGCTTAAGAAATTCAAGTCTACCTCCACGTGCATCAACTTAGTCCAGCGGAACACTTCTTGAGAAGCTAAAATTTCTTCAGGTGTTCAATAAATTCATAGCCGCTTATAAGACCTAAAGATTCATTATTGAGTACACAAGTGTCTGTCACTGGTCCCTACTGTCAATCGCAGAAATTCAATCTTAACTCCCGCCTTAATATTATCTTCCGTTTACGCCTAGGTCTCTCAACTTTTCTTGTTCCTTAAAGAGTTTTCAGCCCAAATTTTGTATACGTTCAGCATCTCTCCCATTCGTGCCATATACCTTTCTCTTCCCATTCTCTTTGATTTTATCATTCTAAAAATATTCTGCGAATACTACGAATCACGAAGCTCCTATTTATGCAATTATATCCGAATCGTTTTACTTTTCAAAGGCTCTAAAACTATTTCCCTTCAAAGTGAAAGACCCATACAACGAACACGTAAAATTGCGGTTAGCCATCGTTATGTCCTCGAGAGCAGACTAGAATAAAAAAATACGCTGAACTGAATGAGAGCACATATCCCCAGAATTTTATCTGCTCTTAATTTCTTTCGTAAATTCAATCTGGCAGTCAGTCAAAAGATAAATATTTAATGAATTGTTAATGAGCAGTCTCAATATTATCTTTAGCGAGGCTTCATTAGAACAGCGTGTTAAGTTGGTCATTTTAGAAACTAGTATATAGGAGGCCATGTCCTGCGGGAGATGTAACCTTAGTAACGCACACAAATCCATTCAAATTCCCGAAACAAAAGAGCCGACCGCTCAATGCCATAACACAAAGCACCAGGATCTCTAAAGAATGTGCTTGCTATCCGCGTTCTCTTTTCAAACTCCCAATGTACCAGGATAATTTTACGTCCGATAACAATATTGCATTTCTTTCTATTACAAAAACAAGGATTTTTGTAAATCGAATAACTAAAATTGTGTGTATCTCAGGTGTTTGTAACTTAATATGTCTTTGTTTTACAGTCACAAAAGCACGAATATCTGCAGTCTCTGTTCCTCCAAGCATCAGAAATGAAAGGAATGATAACCTCATAAAACAATTCAACGTGACGGTGTACAATCCCACAGATCGAAGAGATGCAAATATCACAATGTACGTGTTTTACTGCATATTTTTGAATGATCTTCCTCCAGATAATCACATTTATTTCCCCGTCTTAAGTGAAAATAAAAAAAATTGAATAAATCTTATATCTATATTCCTGTCAGCCTGTTTTATTCGAGGAAACAGATATTTAAGTGGAATAAGTTACACCACCGAACACCTTATGTCTTCGATTTTATCACGCCATCGATTATAAGATGCACTCTTGATCTAGTAATAAGTTTTCAGGAAAAAATGCTATATCGATTCTTAGACGCCATCAAATGTAAGCCGCACCAAGATTTCAAACATTTTAAAATGCGAAAAAGTGGATCTTAATCAGAATAAAGCACACTAAAGAAAGGGCGTGCATACCACTTTATAATTTTTAACTCATTTCAAAATTTAATCTCTAAATATAACTACAAAAATAAACATAACTGACCATGTGGCATGCCACTATCTAAATAAATAATTCAATGTTATCAGAATCCGCAGGTTCAGACGGACAAACAATCCGGGCGAAAATATTAGGCTCATTTCTGCAGCTTTTAGTTGCTACCACCAAAAACTCGTTTATTTATACAGAACGTCTTATCTATTAGAATGCTCACATGTATATTGCAAGTCTGTCGTAGCTAAAAATAGGAGAGAAAAAATTTTCTTCCTTTGCGTAAGCATCAGAACGTCAAGGCAAACAGAAACAACGCTCGACACATTCTCAATGCCAGTTCCAGTCTGAGATAAATGGTCTGGACCACACGCCAACCGGAAGAAAGAGTACAAGCACAGACGTTTCATTTGGAAAGTGTTTAGTCGTTACGCCTTGCCCACACCAATACCTTCCAATACTGTCTGCACGGCGGATTGGATGGCGAGGGGACGGAGGGAAGAAGGATTATTTCCGACTACATCAAGTTGGAATTACGGACACAATGTTGTTACACAGTTCCCTTAACAAGATTTGTTCACAGCATCCGATCTATTACGCGACTGCCCCACCCCTACATTAAGAATACTGATGTCATCACAATCCAATCATTCCATAATAACCCATTAGATGATAACATAACGTCATAACAGAATTACCAACTTTTTTTCCACATTATCACTATAGAGACGTCATCGTATTAGCATTTGTAATCCAGCTCAGGCATTAAAATTTCAGGAATTAAAACCCATTAGAGATATAAATTATTCAAAAGCAGGTTTTACAATGAAAATGGTGCATAACATTAGAGACGTTGGAGGGAAAAATACATTCGTATGTCCCATAAATATTTTAGATGGAATGAGAGACAAATGGAATGCAACTGTATTTATTCCGTCATCAGGGTTTTTCGTGACAATAAATCGGAGTTACCTGTGCAAAAATTTATGATATGTCTGGAAAATGTATTTATTTCTGGCAAATATTAGTATCTGTGAAACATTAATTCTAATATGTGGTAGCAAATATAATATTATTAATAACTGCGCATACGTAAATAGCTGATACATTAAATTCTTTATTTATTCTTCCACGTACCTTAATTAAACTGTTATCACTAATACTCAAGATGAATACTGAACGTGACTAGAACACCTTTCTAGTGAAAGATAATCATTCGATTAATCTCCTGTATTTTATCAAAATGCACAAAATTCCGTTATTTTGTACGTATCAGGATTGGCCAAGCCTTAACAATGAATGATAAGCTTCGAGATTCAAAAACTTTCAGTTTTCCTATCGCGTCGTTTCGGCAGTCATAGTGAAGTGGGACGAATTTCTAGCAGTATTTCTGTATCCAGCTCATTTTTCAAAGATTCTTTCCAGTTTTGTTCTGCTCATTTCCTTCTTAGTCTTCCAAGTAACCGCTTACGAAGAAGGCTCTCCACAAAATTCCGTACGAATTTCTTGTTTCCCCGAGCTACACGGTCAGCTCTTTGATTTAACTCCTGTAAAATCATAGATGAGAAGTAAAAGCTACAAACATTTTCTGTGTAATATTCTCTTTCCTTCACAAAGTTTATTTCTGTTCTTGTGTCTTCTTTTACAATTTTTTGTCCATATTGTAACGTGGGACGGTATTTACGACCTAGATTGTCAACCCTGGATTATTCACGTCACAATATGTCTCGTATTTTCTCTTTATTCTCATTTAATTCTTATCGTCCTTCGTTCTTTTATTTACCCCTGCTTACTTGAACCAGAAATAAACTATATGTTAATTGAGAAGGAAATACAGCGGAATATGATTCCTCCTGCCACCACAAAAAGCACATTTATCTAGTGTCAAATTCTGTTACGCTTCGTATTCCAATGGTCGCCTTATGGTATTTAACAGTGCGTAAATCTATTTCAGCCCTTTTTTTACAGATTCTGTACAATTTAAAATCATCTGATCCTCATAGTACATAATGCTAGTACTTTCTGGGGCTATAGAAGCAACTGACAGGTACGAGGGTAGAATGGGGCCAGATACAGTTCATATGTACGTTATCTGCTTCTGAGCTCCTACGGTCTCGTGATTATTGTTGAAGTACGTACTGGGTAGGAGACGGGGCGAAGCGACCCAGAGAAATCTCCTCTAGAGTGCGTCATGTGCAGCCCGAGATATTAAGGTTATTGTTATGTCTTGCAATTGCGAGCTTGTAATAACATTTGGGAAGGGGAGACCTTCACGGCACGCAACAGAATTTACACACGTAAATAGGAAAGTTTTGTGCTCTTGCTGGAATATTAAACATTCGAACTATGAGCTACGAGTGTTGAAAATAAAATAAAATTCTTCGGTTCATTTCAACGAAGTTTAAAAAAAGAAACTCAAAATCCATCTTCCTCAGCAAAGCGATGTTAAACTGAATTGCACACTACTAGACAGGTGAAAAATTAATTACACAGTATATATAGCTCGTCCTTCAATAATGTAACGCGTTTAAACAAGACGCTTTTGGATTTCCAGGCCGCCGGATGGGTATTTATAACTACGACGTACCAGAGGTTGGTATTCGGAGGACGGTGTCATAATTTACTTGGGAAGGTTAGAATTAAAATCAGGTTCTGTTGTAACTAACAATGTTACAAATACAAAAGGAGTTAGTGTTCCAGTTTCCTCTGATCTGCAATCTATCATGCTACAAAGAATATTAATTAATCTCTGTTACAGCACTAAATATACTTACATGTGAAAAGTGTATTGAAATTCAGAATAACGGCGCGGTCAACAGTAAAAATCAGTCGTGGCACGTTCAAACGACATGATGTAAGAACACCAGGAAGGTGTTATTCTAGTGTTACACAATATTCAGAGTCAAGGGTTAATGTAAAATGTCCTCGAACGATTTAAAAACAAAACTATGCGACTATAAATAAATAGCTCTTCACCGTTCGGCTAAGAAACGTGTATTATCGTATCCAGTATAAATATTCCAGTGCATTTTATAATATTCCGAGCTACAAAAACCTAAAACTTCTAGCAGAAAGAAGGGCCAATGTGTTAAATATTAAAGAGAACAAGAAATGAACGGTTCACCCTAACGTTGTGCAACTTCCATATTTTCCAAACTAGCTATTTGTGAGTTTGAGTTCCCGTTTGATTTTAATTTTCATTTATTACCGATGCAAATAAATTGAAACCACCTCTGTACTTCTGGACAGTCGCCCTGATGAACGAGGAAGCAAAAGACCTATGAAACGTCGGTAAACTTCTGCCAGACTACATGGCGCAACAGCCCAGAAGACAGCCATCTTCATACTAGAAACCGTGAAAACATCAAGTCTCACAAATGTATAGTCTATATTCTGTTTTATAACATGGCCTATTTGCTTCAAACATTCAATACGTAAAGTGAAGGAGGCGAATAGTATACAAGTCCGACCTACTCCATCGCCATCATCATTTTGTATTTGTGTTTTTACGATTCTCAGAATAAACAGCGATTATTTCTTTAAACAGTTTTAACCAGATTATCAAATGTAATGGTGAAATGCTATCATTTTTTACGCATGGACTTAATTATTATTTATAAAAGCTGTAGCTTAGAAGGGTTAAACATACTAAAAACGCACTTTCACGAGATATTTTAAAACAGTGGGTAATGGAATTTTGTTGCTTGGATTCATGAGATCGTCTATAATGGGCAGACGAAACATTTCGGGGAACTGAATAAACAATTTCGGACCGTCAAACATGAAACTTTCATTTGACAGTGTATGTATTGCTTTACGTTAATTGTCGACAATACAATATAAATGTATTATGTGACTAATTCTGTATCTGAGGATTATTACAGGGATATCTGAATTCTGCACAAAAAGATATGGGACGGAACAAACAGCTTTCAGAGGTGGAATAAGCGGTGGGGCGAATCAATTAATAAGCATATATTGTGTGGAAGCATAGGATTCATGACGAACAAAACCCTAATTACCGATAGGACCGGTTAAGAATTAACGCCCGTAGTATCGGAGTATGTGAATATAATTATACTGCATGCATGAAGCACCACTTGACACGCAGCGCCATGATGATTGCTGTACTAATGAACTATATTCAGAGATAAAGGTTTCAGGCGACAGGGAGATTCATAAAGTAATAACTAAATTCATGGCACAGGGTCCTCCATCAAACATTTGTAGTAGCTCAGCCAAGCAAGAGTTTTTCTAATGCCTTTAAAAATCACCAAAGTTCAATAGAGCGTTCCTAAAACCCCAAAATAGGACTTTCTGAGCGGCTGAATCCATCCACACCTTCATACACTGAACCAATGACTCGTTCTGATATTCTTCCATTTGAGATTAGATCTCTCACGTGGACTCTTCCTCTGATATTTCACAATCGATATATTCTTTCTTTTACATTTTACATCTTCCCGCTTTATACCTGTTCGGACCTAACCCCCCCCCCCCCCCACACACACACACACAAAAAGTTCCAGCGTATAAATTATCGACGCAATTTTGTTAAAGTCTAACTTACATTTTTCTGTTGGATCTAAGAATATCCTCAGCACTTTGTTCAAAAACATTCTTGATTTTATTCTTCGCATGAAAGACCATCATATCAATACAATCAACAACAAAATTATATTTATGTATATTATAATTATAACGCATTTAAAAAGATATATTACATCAAACGTAATGTCGTTTTTATCAGAATACTTTTTGGTAAACGTCTATCGTGGTTATTAATTAATTTCTGGATATTTTTCTTTAAAAAGTTTTAAGACAAAAATTGCGGGAAATAGCAATTACAGATTAAGTGCCTTTGATTATGTTAACATTGCTGCTACTACAGTACGAGACGGCGTTGCTACACAGATGACCAACATCGACAATAATTATGCAGCTTATTGGTCCTTTCCTGAGCATAATTTTCATTTCTCAGATGATAACTTAACGAATCACATAGTTTCATGTCTGCAAGGCTTAACATAAAATAATCGTACGTACATTAAACAATTTTCTTCTCACGAAATGTCACATGTCTAATTTCACTGGTTCATTAGTCGCTGATAGCAAACCAAAAGCTAAATATCGATTTTAAGCAGCCGACATGTGATTGTTATTGTTATTTTTCAAAGACTTACTTGCATATGAAATTCCAGGACTCTGTTTAAGTACCTTATATTATTAATTATAGGAAATGAAAATTTCAAGGATGGACAAACAGCCTCCAGGGAGGTGATGTTCAAAACAATTTATTTGTGGTCTGTTTAACGACACTGTCAACAGATCTTACTACATCCTATAGCCTAGAATCGAATAACAAGATATTTAATGAATAATGAATTGAAACGGTTGTGGAAGGAAGTGGCCATGTCCCAGTCTAGGACACTACTGAAGCGTATGATTGGAGAAACTGAGGAAACCCGCAATAAAATCAGCGAGGATAGCTAGTCTCCGATTCGAGATTTGAACTCGGGACTTCCCGAATACAAATCAAATCTCTGGACTGTCATGTACGGTGTGTTACCAACGAGCTTCATGGAAGTCTGTCAAACGGTTTAGAAGTGTTTCGTGGGGTGGACACAAGGCTCGACACATGTTGGTTACATGACTTATTCGTGTAACGATATAAGAAGAGTCAGACCACAAAATCGCTCGCTCTAATGGTTAAATTTATGCGGGTTCACTTGTTTCCATAGTTACAAGCAACACAGATGTACTCGTGTGGAGCGTGGAGCGTGGTGATTAATAAACGCAGTTTCAGGCAAAATAATGGGAGCAAACAGCAGGTGCTCTTTTTGAGTCCAGTGACCACAATGTAATTGAAACGCCTGAAGGCAATACGCTGATTGAAAGTGCTCTGAATCGTAAAAATTACAATATAAAAAGGAATACATAACAAATCGTATTCAGATCAATTGAATTCCATAACGTTCTCATAAATCATATACTGCATCGAACTAACATAATCCTGTCAACTAAAAGATTCAGTATTACTGACATCATTGCTGCATGATTCTGAGCCAAATCCAATCTATTTCCCTATCTTTACCAGTATTACTCACTCTCCACTTCGTAAACGAAATCAACGGCATTTCAAGGCATTTTCCCAACCCAGTTCCGCAGTCGCTTCTCTTCCTCACCATCCGAGCCACATGCCCAGCCCATCCCAACCACCTAGATGCCATTATACTGTACAAGAACTTCAGGTTACGGATATGGCCATGATCGTGCTGCCTCCATCATCAGGTCGATGAGCAACGCATCGCCCTGATGATCGGTGCAGCAAATACCCCTGAAAAGTCGGTAAACGTCTACCAAACTACACGACGCTACAACCAATAAGAGAGGCATCTTCGCACTCATTGCCGCGAGAAAATCATATCCTAATTTTTCCAAGTTATCTGTGAGCTTCACAAAGTGTGTACCCCTACACTAAGGACAGTCTTTATACAAATAGGTTAGTCTCAGTTTATAAGATGCCTCACTTCAACTTCCCTAGGTCCGGAAATAGGGATTAGCTCTATCTCCGAAACGTCGTTTTATATTTTTATTTTACTAGACGATGGAAAATATCTAAAGAATTTTTTATTCAAATAACTCACCATCGTCACGAACTCTTAGATTTGATATATTCTTTTGTACATTTTATTTTATAAGCTACAAAATTTACACTTCTTCAATGAATAAGAAGTATTGTAGTGGATTTTAGGTTATTTTTTAAGGGAAACGTTTGGAAGCATTTTGTGATGATGATTTATTTTAGTGACGTACAAGTGTATAAGAAATTATCAGAATTAAATATTCTATTCAAGTTACCCAATAAGGTCTGAATATATGGACTTAGAAGCAAACCTAAGACTTGCGTTTGTGTACCACGACTACGCCGGAATACAAAGGGCAGAACTAGGCGACGTCTAAATGTCCTGAAGTGCGATGTAACTCTTCAATCGAGCGATTCTGTGTCAACAGTTTTCAAAATCAGGAAGCTGAGGAAAGATCTCGTTTTCAAACATTCCTCGTCTGATTTCGAGTGACTGTTATACAGGTTCTTTGAAACTTAAAACCGCGACCGAACAATAAGAGAAGACGCTTCGTTGGAGATCACAATGCCGTCGTTGCCAAGCAACGGTGACTGATGACGTCATGGAGTAAAGCCGCGGTAGTTTCGCTGCAGAAACCATTCAATAGACTAGATTACCATATCTTCTTCCTCAGAGAATTCTTTGTTTAAAATTTATCACTGTCATCACATTGTGCGAAGTTAATAACCACGTCGTAAGATTCGCTTCAATTCTGTCCAGTATGTTACGTTTTCCCACATGCTGTTAGGCTTCATGTCCTAATCACGTGAACGTTTACGTAATGAAGAAAGAACAATGGGTGTTTAATGACGTTTCGGAGGTGCTTGCTGCTTCTGTGATCAGGGCGATCGCCCTCATCATGGACGAAGCAAGCACCTGTGGAACACAAGCTTCTAACAGACTACACAGCACAACTCAGAAGACAACCATCTTCATATTTACTGCCGTGAGAACCCAATCCGATCAATTTATTTCCCGTGTTCTGTTATTCCGTGAAAGTACAAACCTTGTTGGGCCGACAACCGACCCCAGGATCGGTACAAAATGTTCAAGGGAAACAGAGTTTCAGAATTATTTATGAATCGGAACACGGCTAATCCATCATACATGAAGAAAAAAGAACCATTACAAATTTCGTCTATAAACCATAGACTGAAATATGTATGAGACTCCAGAAAATAATCAGATAATTTTAAATTATACGGAATGAATTAGGTGAAACCACCTGTAAGTTGTCAACGAAGAGTGAACACACCATAGAAAAAAATGTCAATGTGTAGACTAGATCTAAAGCTTTCTTGTTTAAACTATTTTTGACCTTAATAGGGTGAAGAAGGAATACTGCGGTGGTTTTCCACCTCGGTCCACGCGATAAATCAATATACGTCATCAGTAGCAAGAGCTCCATTAAAGCAAAGCGTGGCAACGCCATAAAGATATTATAAGGGAACGGTGACTAATATGCTTCTAAAAAGCCTGCAGACTTCAGAACGGCGCCAAGGAGCTCAGTACTAATTGCGTAAAGAACGGCTTCGCTCACAACTCACAGACATACAGGAACTTTTATAACAAAAGCAGCAAGGAAGTGTTTTCTGGAACAGTAAACAAGTTCCTCAGTTGGTCAAGAAATTCTGAGCCCTGTACTGAAGCCCACTTACGCAGGCCAACTTTCGCTTGCCAGTTAGTTATATTATAATGAATGTCTTCCATCTGATATTAAATTAAAATATAGTTTGGTACTTAAATTCACGACAGGTGCACAGATACGAAGCAATCGTTTCTATGAACAATTGGAGGCTGGGCCGTGTTTACGTCGGGGCGAGCGACGCAGCCGCCCTGGGCCCCGATGTAAGAAATACTTCTTGCACAGCGACACCTTAGTCGCCCAAGAAGTGAAAATGTGACATAGAGCATGTTGAAGTATAGCCCATTATTCTAATATTAAAACAGAGATAATGCGCTCTTAAATAAATTTAGATCTTGGCTCCAATAATATTAAATAAAACAGGTTAACGGACTTGTTTCTTTCTTATCCTTTTATCTTCTCTATTTATTGTGCGTCTAGAAATCTTAAGCAGGGGTCCGCCGTCTCTCTAGAGACTTTTCTGCCTAAAGATCCCAACACGGTTCCTCACATTGGTTGTGAGAGGCTGGATAACATTCTGTCGCTCTCAGAGGTTATCTTGTAGGAGTACAGATACTACAGTGCTCCAGATGGCATTGATTAGTCATACAGCATTGGGACAGTTGATTATTCCGCTCACAGTGCGAGACATTCCATTCCCGGAGGAGCCGGTTAGTTTATTGAAGTCAAGACAAGTCAAGTTCAGGCGTATATCTCCCAAAAGCACATCATCAACCCAGGGAGACAGAAGAGCACGAACAAATATAAAGTGAATCGGTTCCAGAACAAAGCTGATATATCTATCAGTCAAAGTGACGAAAGTGTATACAAATGTTTGCTTTCGTGTTTAACGTTACAAATTATACTCTTGGAAGGTAATATCATTAGATATATTCTATTATTACCATAATGTCATTATCATTATCATTCATATTATAGAAACACTGCATTGGTCATTGTACATTCACTGAGTAATATTTTATATAAACGATATTTCGCCAGTTGGATCTTTTCCCGTCTTAAAGTGATTGGATAACATTGCACCAATTGGTCAAAATATCAGCCATTTATAAAATTTTAAGATGCACTGTCGTGTTCATAAGAAAATGCCGCTGTACCCTATTTTAAGCCACTCGTCATCACGACTCCATGAATACGAGCTAGGAGTGCTAACCACTGAGTGCGGATACATACTAATACAGCAACCCCCGAATCCTACTGGGATATGCTATCGCTGTGCCAACTCGCTCAACAGAGCTGTTCCACCGCATGCTTCTGCAAAAGTGAGAAACGGACGTACATTTTCAAGGCACCTCTTACATAATAACAAATGACCCTCGACTTGGATTGATCCCCAGACGGTTTACTCTTACGAATACAAATTTTACTTTTGTTGGTAAATCGCCAAGCTTGAACAGCTTTGTTTCACGGTGGTAGCTTCTATGGCTTCTTAGTTGGTTGTTAGAACTTGATCCACCGATTTTGGCCGATGACCTTGTAGGGAGAGCACAATATGCGGACCACTCAATGAAGGAAGGAGTTTCCGGCAGTCAGTACAGTCTGTGTCAGTGCGACAGTGTGGAAGCCTGTTATTATTGTCTTTTCCTCTGCTCCATACCGTGGTGGTATTTTATTTGGAGTGTACTGTACGCGGCCTGCTGTCATCC
The DNA here is from genome assembly GCF_977971745.1 of Zootermopsis nevadensis. NCBI lineage: Eukaryota > Metazoa > Arthropoda > Insecta > Blattodea > Termopsidae > Zootermopsis > Zootermopsis nevadensis. Next base: position 11,388,156 of record NW_028259149.1, on the reverse strand, counting down.
CTACCAGCAAACTTCTGGTAACTGACTCGCTCCGAGGTTCCGATTCACAAAGTTCAGCGATCAAAAACGCTGGAACGCAGTATACAGTGCTAGTTACATTACTTAACAACAACGCCTTAACTTGAGACGCTACTTAGAGTCGAATGCGATGAGTGATATGCATGATAAATAAAGAAGATCGAGTAAGTAGTCATAGTTGTGCCTTCTGACATTCGTGCGGAAGAATCCGACAAAAATCTCAAAAATCTTCGGTATGTTGGGCGGAAATTGGACTGGATACTTCTAAAACACAAATAAAATACTCGACCTTCTTGATCTTTGCCACATACCATAACGGAAAGAGAGACATCAACAGTGTGACTACTAGTTCCACGAGAAATAACAACCAAATAGAAGCAGCTACCCAAAATGCAGTACTGGTATTATGTAAGCCTCATTCATTAAGTAGATAACCTTTCTAATGATTAGCACACAGTGCTACGACATTAAGAAAAGGTAAAAAGAAAGAAACACAAACGATTTCGGAACACACATTAGTTACACCACAATTTCTTCGCGAACTGATCGTAACTTAAGCCTAAATGAGATCTACATGTAACTTTATGTTACCATAAAGTTTGTAACAACTGCAAGAAACTAGGCCCGAACTAAGTACAGCTGGCTACCGTTTCTTATAGCAGCATAAATTTCAAGTTTCTAAGTGATGGTACTTTGCAACACACACTAAGTTACTGAACGCCGCGGTTCAGTGGTCAGCATTTCAGTGTCCTATTTAGAAAGTCATGGGATTTACTTTCGGCTTGAAAACTGGCTGTTTGAGAGCTCTCTGGATCTCAACAGTTCATCAAGGCAAAATCTGGGACAGCAGCTAAGAGCTATTTGCACATACTTGCCAATTCATAACTCACAATCACACAAACAAACAAACAGAAAAGAAACATAGGGCACAACACATTTTCCTACAGAATTTTAAAACAGGATTTTATTTACAATTCATACAAGTATTAACGTTGATCATAAGTTAACGTCACCAAAGAAAGCATTTTTTGGAGTGATTTTGCTATCGCCACTCAAGACCCTGATTACAAAACTGAGCGAATTCAGAGTACCAAAACAAGGAAGGTAGGAGGAGAAAAAGGCGAATAAAACTGAGTTGAATGGAAGGGAAGAGTTTGAGGGGAAGAGAATTTAAATAAAAAAGAAGAACGTAAAAATAAAATGATTAGAAAACAAAACTTGTTTTTCGAGTCGACTCCATCCACGAGCTTTTTCAAAATACTATATTTTCACAACAAATTCATTCACTCCTGCTGACTTTTGTATGAAATATATAATGGGAATACGATAGTATGAAAAGGTTTGGGTCCATATTTGTATAAGATGCAGTAACGTACCCATTAAGCGAGCAGTACTAGGATCTCAAAAATGTACAAGGCCGTGATGTAATTACAGAAGAGGAGAGTAACGTAACACCACGTGCCATCTGCGTGATCTGCACTGGCTGCCCAACTAACACGAGGAAAGTATTTATTATGTGAGTAGACGACAACGTTATTTATTTCAAATCCTTAAACGATCTGAAATGAATTATCCGCTAAAACATGTTGGCGGGACTAATAATTTGAAAAAATAAAAGGCTTCTGTCTTACTTCTATGGTTCAGTGGTACTCCATCCATTTTCGACAGTCCAACCGATCACAAAAAAAGCAGCGTACCCAACTACAGCCAGCAAGGCTAAAAATCCTAATAACGACGCCTCGCTGGCTGAAATTGGCGAACGACGTATTTTATCTGATCGGTATTGCTGTGGTCCAGCATATGCAGTACCAATGAATCACGAAAGTAATACAGAATTTTTTTTGCTTTTCGTTTTTTTTCTAAGTTTTAGCCGAAATAACACTGTTAACAAACACGCTCCGCCCCTGGCACAAATCATGTCAATATAATTACAGTTCGATAGTAAACAACGCTTGCAGCTGATACAAATTCGTCTGTCAGTACGGCATCGAACTCGTTTAAAGAAATAAGGCAGTGCGCCCAGACTCGTCAGTTGAATATAGTGATAATGATAAAGAACTGAGATTTTGTCCATAGCGGAATTCAAACCAACGAACAAGCTATTGTTATATTAGAAGGCTACTACGGTACTGGCCCTTTGCATAAGCTACCCGAATTTTTAACTATCGCATTTCCTCGACCTTAAAACACCGTCGATTATAAGACGCACTCTTGCTTTAACAATAGGTACGCTGTATCGATCTTAGACGCCATATAAATATTAAAACGCGCCTCGATTTAAGACAATTTAAAGTGACTCGTTTTTAAATAAAGCGCGTATTAAAATCGATTAAATAAGATATTTCAACGATGAGATTTTATAAAGCAAGGTATTTTTCTCTGTTTCATATTTTAACGGTTACTTTAAATTGTCGAAAAACAATTATAACTGCTCAGAAACGGCAAAAAAGGTTTCTTACAATGATTCTGTAACACACCAAACAAAACTCAAACCAAAAGCGAGAATACCACTCCCACCGCGAGGAGAAGGTCAGATAATAATCAAATAGGCTTAGTGCTTTGAAGGTACTAAACTGGATGTACGTCCGATTTCTGAAATGGTTCTTCAGTTAACATAAAATGTTTTACGAACGTCCACTGGGATACGAAGAACATAACAAGCACACTACAAAAGCAGAGGATTCAAATCGCGAAATACGGAACACACTATTCAGATTAATCCACATGCAAAGGGGAAGAAATTTTTATTACAGATCCCACGTAACTTTCCAGCATGTCCACTTCATATAAACACACACATTGACCTAGCTGAAAGCATTGGTATTCGATAGACATCGATATTTTGATGGCGTCCACATCGACCGGGAGGAATTGAGAGGGTGGCAATAGACAAGATGGTCCCTCGTCGGCAACCTCATGCCTCGACCTGACCCCTGTCTCTTCCAGCCAACTTCCTCTCTCGAAAGTCAGAGCAATAATTCACCAGCGTGCAGGAATGACTTTAGACCTCTCTTACTTCCACCCTTACTTTTTTGATAGCTTTGTTTGTCATCTATGGAATTTCAAAGGAAAGTATAATTCTTTTCTTTTCTCTTTTATGTCATACTCCAGCTATACGGGTTCGAATACTAGAGCTTTGTGGACAGACGCAAAAGAATACCAGGTAGTATAACAACAGACTGTTGACAGAAGTTTCTGTTGTGATTTGAAACTTACCAACCAAAGTCTGTGACTCATAGTCTCGTACAGCTAAAGAAGGCTACTTTCCGTGTAGTATATTACAAGTTTACCGACGTTTCAGACGTGTTTTCTTCCTCCATAAACAGGGCGATCAGGGCCTTTAATAGACAATTAGACGCTTGGTGCTCTCAGTAACCGCTAAGGTCAATTGTACCCGGTTAATCGAACATCCATGTTCCATTCAATTCACGGAAAACTCTATTTGCATTAAGAATACTATAGAAATCTATGTTTTATTCAGTTTCCGTCTGCAAATTATAAAAGATAACACGTAACCCTCTAATACCGAAGCGTATCTATATAATATTTACAGATTTAGATCCTAGGCATATAAAACAATATTTCTCCATTACAAAGAGACATCCCTTAATGTCGTCTACGAAAATTATTGAGGCTTATTCTAAGAATCACATGAAACTCGTAAATGCAAAATGTGGAAATAATTCAGACGAAACTGTGGGCATGCGCAGAAGGAAATGAGCCATGTTCAGCTAACAAGGTTAAGCTTTATTTTAATTTGGAGTTATTGGATTAGGTTGGATTGAGTTAGGTAAGATTAGATATGCACATGCGGAAAATTACGTCAGCGCATGCGCAACAGGCAGTTGGCAAAATTAGGCTTCTAACGGACAGATTACGTTGAATTTGGTTACGTTGGCCTACTTTAGGTTACGTAAGTTGAGGTTAGTTACGCACATGCGCAAGCGACAGTGTGCGCATGAGCAGATGCAAACGCAACCTCCCGTCAGTTCTCCTATACTAATTTAATGCTCATTTTTGTTCTACTAATCACTTATTACGCACAATTGCTTAAGCTTTGCTTGTCACAGGAATTTATAAACCAGAGTATAGAAAAAATAAAACATACATTTATTTAAGCCTATTATATTTATATTTTCATACTATGAAGTATAAAAACATGTCTGTCTATTCTTTCCACCTTCTTATATTAAGAGGATCCCGAGTTACGTAAACTATTCCATTAGGTACAAAAAACATTTCCAGATGCGGAAAATTTTGCGATTATACAATACCTGTTCCATATCCTTCCTCTTCTACAGATGAAGCTCTTTGTCGTCCAACGCCAGACTGTCGCTTTGAGTGAAACATATTAGCACCAGAATTAAAATGTAAATGAAATGTTGTTGTAAATGTTAATTCGCTATGCTTATAACGACATTTTTCCGTGCTTTCATGTTTTTTTTACAAAGCAAAAACGTGCACAATCACGCATACGTTAGTATATTACAGTAACAATTTCGACTTGCGCAAAATTCGGGTTACTCAAGATCACCCAAAACGGAATGACTGCGTAAGTCGTGGAGCGTCTGTAATTAAATAAATTTAATCGGAAAAGGTATTAAACATTCGCGTCATGGTCTAACCAAAATGTATGTGACAGTTCTCTGTAGCGAAATTAACAGTTTAACTGTAATATTTTGTTTGCCTGCACGTATTTCAACTTTAGTTTTTTTGTTGTGAGCTTTCAAAGGAAAATGCAGTAGCCACTGAAACACGTGCATCATTCTGGTGTTTATTTACAAAATATGTGCCTGTATAATTGAATTACAAGGATGCGCTTTGAAAATGACAAATCTCAAAATCTGCTGTTTCCACTCACTTCAGTAGCATATTATGACTAGTGTAAAATGAGAGGGCGATGAGAATGGCGGATGCTGGACATAGTTTTCAAACAGCACGTCACAACGAGCAGTAACAGTAGCGATTTTCGAAATCAGTGTCGATAATAAATAAACCCGATATCTACTTTTTTCCCCAAAGTTATTCCAAAGGGGTGTCAGTATTTCAAACTTAAACAATTATTAAATGCAGAAAGGAACAAATCAATCTATTCATAAATAACAGTATATTGTTTATTTTAATTGTTATTTTGATATGATTTCCATTTGTAACTATTTAATCGTGGTTTCAACGGAGCAACCAATGTGTCCATGTTATTTTACGACTGGCAGTTACTCCGGCTTAATGACAAACCACCATTATAATAGTTCCCACACATATTTCAAGTCAGGAGTCTTAGTCGCCATGATGCGTTTTGTTAATTAGTAGACTAGTTATAATTAAATTCTTTGTTTTAACGTGCTAACTCAACGGCTTCATGAGCCGAATACATTCAGCACAAGAAGATAAAATAAACTTCAGAAAGAGAAAACGTTAAAAAATAAGCAAAACAAGACTAAGCTGAATGATCGTTCACATAATAAATCTAAACAATTCCTCGTATCGAAAAGGTGTACTCGAAGGAGACAATGTTTTTGTCAAAAATGTGCAAAAACCTACATACCGTTCACAGAAAAATGTTACAATGCACTGATTATGCTGAAAGTATAAAATATTCTTATTTACTTTCATTCTTTACATCTGAAGACGAAGACAGATCCACTCTTCCATAAGTTAATAGCAGACGATGACCAAAATCCAAAAACTCGATAGTCCAAATAACTTTAACGTCATTTAATTACAATGTCCTGTGAATTATAAAGACACGGCGTATTTTAGAGGAAATTCAATACCTAAATCAGAGAAGCACGTAACATGATACAAAGTATGCTTTTCGTTTTGCGGGTTAAGTATTTAAAGCTTACGAGGTTCAAGCTCCTAGAAAGCAATATATATTTACTGTAGACCCGCACTCAGAAAAGAAAAACGGGTAAAGATTTGATAAAAATGTGAGTTTTTTGCTTAGTCGACTTGTGCTATGGGACAAAATCCTCTGATATTCTCAGAAGCACAAGCAAAAGGACAGACACGAGGATAAGACACTCTAGCGGAGCGGGAGGTTAAGTCTGCGGGTTATCTCAGATCCACGGCAGAGTGTAAGAACGTTCTTTCAAGACAAAGCCTCCTGAAAGTCAATGATGATGCGATCCACATCAGGCTCTCTTGATATCAAGCCGACACACTCCCTACAGTCTGCACACCATCGCGTAGACTACAACGAGTATCTAAACACACGCATTTTCATGCATACATACATGCAGACCTGCATCCATACTCTTATATGCACACGCATACATATATCAGAATCACGTATGTATACGTAGGCCTAAATACACGTAAACGTTGTTCCAGCACCTGAGACAGATGAGACCTATCTATCCTTGAAAATTGCCGTCTTCTGGGTTGTTGCGCTGTGTAGTCTGGTAGATGTTTACCAACGTTTCAGAGGTCATACTGCCTCCATCATCAGGGCGATGAGTATAAAGATTTCTGTCTTCTGGTTGTTGCGCTGTGTAGTCTGGTAGATGTTTACCAACGTTTCAGAGGTCATGCTGCCTCCGTCATCAGGGCGATGATGACGGAGGCAGCATGACCTCTGAAACGTCGGTAAACATCTACCAGACTACACAGCGCAACAACCCAGAGGACGGCAATCTTCAGACTCACCGCCGTGAAAACCTCAAATCCTTCCTTCAACGGTCGTCCATACTTTCATGTTTCTCCCTGTTCTTAATTTTACCTTTAATTTGAGGACCTAAGACCCATAACAATAAATTGCTTTGACAACAGCCCTTCTAATGAAAATGATAGCCACGCCATTCGCAGATTTATAAAAAGCAAATATTCACAATAACCTGACTATTTTAGTCGTTCAATTATTATGGTTTACATTAAGGTTAGTTAACTCAAAACCAAAACTGAATTACAAATGACAGTGATTCATTAGCTTGGAATACGTAAAGCGTAACTGCAAATTCTGTCCATCTTCAGATTCAGAGACAATATTATAAATTGTTCCGTTACGAAACAAACTTATATGGTAAATAAACTTACCAACTGCTATCATCTTTGTGCTGCTTGTCACTGTTAGGGGCAGAAGACCTGGGCTTCTTCATGTTCCCTGCAGACACAGAAGGCGAATGTCAGTGACTATACCGTAAAAACGTGAACAAATGTACGACAGAGTAGTTCGAGGCTTTAACGTCCTCTTGGTTCTCAATAACCGCAGTTATTTAGATGAGTCGAGCGAACGCGGCATCTTCGCGCGCCACCGCTCCAGAAGCTTGGCAGGTTTCCACGGCCGTTTACCCTCAATAAAACGCAGCGTTACAGCGTCAAATGGCGCTGTTGATGTATGTGTTCCTTACCACTGGTTAAGCTGCAAGGTAAACTGCAGACCGCAACACATCCACGTTACCGTAAAACACACTACCGGGCTTTCAAAGTAGGCATTCAAACAAACACACAGCCTTCTTCGTTACGGTACACTTTCGGAGTCAAATCTAGAGACCAGAACTTTACTTGTGTATTTTTCTTCGTTTATATGCCTCTATATTTTCTTACTTCAATATTTACCTCCTTATTAATTTATAAAATTACGTATCAATTTTTCCGCGTACAATATATTTATTTACATAGTTATAATTTATACAAATAAATTGACGTTGAGGTGTGACCAGTTTATTACGTTCAAGATCTCAGAATTCCACCCGTACTATGTTTCGTATTACTGAAACTGCTTTATTTTCAAAGAGCCAAATTTGGCACTGTACACAGAGCGCAAAGTGGCCTAAATGAAAAGCTCCAACAAACCTTACCCTGCAAGCGATACGTTGCATCACACTTTTGATTTGGATTCTCAGTAGCCATGACTTCCCCCTCAGTCGATAAGGAAAATGCCATTGTATCAACTTTCATCTATCCTGTATACGTTGTCCAAATATGATTTCAAACTTAAAATTTATGTATATCTCCTTTAATTCGTTGAGACAATAACTTGAAATAGGTCGCTACATCCATCATTGACAATCAACCTGCCACTTGATGCCAAGAAAATGATGTAATTGAGAAAGCGTCATCATATTACCAAAAATAAGTTAGTAGAGTCGTCATCAAATGAAAAATTCTGCGATTTCAGGAAAAAAGACTATATATCGATTCTTACAGCCATCAAATTTAAGACGCGCGATTTCAGAAATTATAATGTGTGAAAAAGTGCATCTTAAAATTCGGGATATACGGCATTATTTTAGTTATGAAAGCAATTTCACATTACGAAATAAGGTACGTTCGTATTAACGGAATACTAAGACATTAAATAAATCTTGAACGTTTACATAATTTAATTAAATTTTGCAAGATTTGAGGTTTTCGCAACGGTGAGTATGAAGAGTTCTGTCTTCTGGTTTGTTGCGTTGTGTATTCTGGTCGATGTTAACCAACGTTTCAGAGGTCATGCTGCCTCCGTCATCAGGCTACACCATTCACATTCCGGCACCTATAAACCTAGCCCCACACACCCTATTGGCTTATTCATCGCCCTGATGACGGAGGCAGCAAGGACCTCTGAAACGTCTGTAAAATTCACCAGACTACATAGCGCAACAACTCAGAAGACAGAAATCTTCTTAATTAAACTTATCTTCGCCACAAAATTTTTCTAGGTTAACAAACCTAATCAGTATTTAAACACGTAACAATGCTTTCTGATACGCAATGGCAGCTGCTCCAGGAATCGGTATTCAGGTATTACAAATCTAGTGGGCACATTAGAAGTTTCTTCTTATTGTACTGATAGCCAATGTCATTCCCACTTCTTATCTAATATCCTCATTACGTTTATGATGTCATTTTGTATCCTGCGATCACTCTGAGGAAACGAGATTCTGCCATCTCCATTCTTGTAATTTCTCTTCTCATTAAATTCCAACATTCGGATCCATATTAAAACACAGATACGATTATTCTCTTAAAGGTTTTATTCAGGCTTCCTTAAGGAATGTTCCTACTATAGTTCCCACAGTTCCAACAATTACTGAAATCGGTTCAGATTTATAGTTTTTGTTACAAGTTTCCATCATAACAGCCAAAGTACGGCACAAATACACTTGACTCTCGTCATGTACGGTTATAACATCATTCATTACAGAAAACGTACAATATTCGTCATTTTTATGTTAAACTGGCATTAAAATCCTTTCTTGTTAAGCGTATCATCTGCATTTCCTCATACTGGAGAAAGTCCAACGTAACTAATAGGCTTTATAGTTCAGCCGCAAATAGAATATTCACTTTCCAGATAATACTGAAATAAAACGGAAGAAACGCGGATAACAAATGCGCGTAAACGGGGATCACATTTTAAATTGAAATACCGTTATTATTTAAAAACTTTACCATCTAAAGCATGCATTGCTGTTTCACGGAAAATATAAGTTAAAAGCAGGATTCAGTTAGATCATGCTCGTCTAACACAAATGGCTCGCGGACGTTAGGTTTGCAGGACTGTCAAAATATCACTTACAGGGTTATAATCATCTGTAACAGTATGGAAGTGGCAGGTGGCAGTCCCCTTGGGGTGTCAGCGTCACATAATCGGATATGATCCATTAGCATATAAATCATAGCGTCATATCCGCCCCCATTGCTTCCAAACCAATTAATTGTAGGCCTATACATGAATCCAATTACCAATTTCAATTTCAGCAGTACATCATTTATTCATGTATATTAGCAATGTTTGTACTAAAAACATCAATAATGCACGTGTTCTTCAAAATATACGCCATGTTTCAACACTAACGATTCATAAGTCTTTGGTAGTTTGAGGTTTTCACGGCGGTAAGTACGAAGATGGCTGTCTTCTGGGCTGTCTGTCTTACCGTCCTGACGATGGAAGCATCAAGGACCTCTGAAACGTTGGCATACTTCTACCAGATTACACGACGCTACAACCCACACGACAGCCATCTTTGTAATCCATTGATTTTAGGTTGTTACAAGTCTTTCATGACACAGGCGGTGTGACGGCAGAGTTGAACACTCTCGTACAACAGTCTCTCGTAAATTTCGAGACACTTCAATTTCAGAGCAATATCTCAAGAGGGTCGTAACTCGTGGGAAGCAGTTAATTTCCATTAAGACCATTCGCCCGATTGATGGACTGAAAGGGAAAGTCCTTGCTCTATAAATTAAGACTTACTGTACACGCTTACCGAGTTCTTGGTGACTTACACATTCTACCGATAAGTACTTAAACTTCGTTCTGATTTGCAAGAACTTTCCTTTTTATTCTCCGCCTGCCTTATATATGTTTCTTAGAGGGTGCACCAAAAACACTTACGTTTAGCCTGTCGTAGGAGAAAAGATATACAAATCCCACTTCTATTTTTCTGCAGAATATTAGTGACATTTGCCTTTGTTCAGGACGTTTCCACACTTGTGGGTTGCCTTTTATAAGTGCTAATTCTTGCATTTTATCTACCATCTGCCAGCCAAGACCTCTCCTCTCTATAGTTCCCATACCTTGGTCCGTGCATCGTGTGCATGGTGTGCCCCTAGATCTTCCTCCACGCACCTTCGTTTCCAACGAAATTATTCTTACTCTATGCTTACACATTCTCCTATCATGCACAAACGAGTGGCCTATTACCTTGACTACTATTTGACGACGACGACAAAAAAGGGACGAAAAATGAAAAATTATCGGATGCATATCTGAGCTTACGTCTGCCAGCGATGCTTTTCTTGAGAAATGGTGAACCGAGCGCGTAACCGGAATAAAGACATTGTACTCGGAGAACTTCTTACCCCCCTCCCCTCTCTCATCTTCTCCCTGTGACGTCAGGGAGTGTGGAGATGCGGTAGCAGACGCTGTCCGAAGAAAATTTAATTATTATGGCATTAAATCTTGGCTCCAGAAGGTAAACCGGGATAACATAAGACGTGTCTCTCCTGAAATTGAGATTCCGAACAAATTCTTGTTAGTTCCATATTTATGCTGACGTAATTACATTCTCTAACAACCACAGACGATATTGCACTTTAACATAGATCATATCACGCTGATTAACAATTACTGGTTGCGTGTCTCCCATTCGGTCATATAAGTTCTTCTCTTTCATGAGATTCACAAATTGCAGTGGTGCCACAACATTCATTCTACTTGTAATACATTATCTTTTAATTGTAATAGACACGTAATTTTATCCGAACCAGTACATTCCACCTACATGCTGCAACAAAAACAAAAACATTCGATGCAATGGTTTGTATTTGTTTATTTGCTAGTATTTTATATGACGACGCTGTCAATAGGTTGATCGGAATAGAATCGAAGAAAACGAGAGTGGCCTAATTTAAGAAAGTATCCCATCATTTACTTGGATATACTGAGAAAAACCACGAGGAACCTTATTCAGGAAAGCTGGTCTCGGGGTCGACATTTGAACCCGGGAGCTCCCAAACAAGGAGTGGCAATGTCGTCAGTTAACTCCGTGGGGCAAAGTCCTTCTTTAAAAGCCAACAGTGGCTCAGCTAGTCAGACATTCCCCACTTTGTATGAAACATAGGTTCATTACTGCGTTCACGATAGACACCACCGACCTTTATCCTGAGGTAATGTTATCGTTATTTCGAGGAAATTATTAACATTAAATCTATTTCTTTCTTAAAAAGATGTGGCATAACAGGTTTGCTATATATTCCATTATGATGGAGGCAACAATCACCTCTGAAACGTCTGTAAACCTCTACCATACTACAACAATCCAGAGGATAGCCATCTTCATATTCGTCTCCGTGAAAACCTGAAATCTCACCTGATGAAACAAGGTCAATAGTCCTATGAGGCTATAATACCCACAGAATCTGCATTCTACAGACTGTGTGACGCTATGTCAACTTCGTAGACTCCCTATGGTAGAAACACATAGCATACTTGGAAAAAGGTATAAGGAACTTCAACATCATGTTTCCCGCTACACTGTGAGGATAAACAGTGGCATCCCGCAAGAAAAGTTCCAGCAGGAAACTTCCAAAAGAATGTACGAGCCACAAGAAATCCTCTACTCGTTGCGCTGTAATAGTTAACTCCCAACTTTGTTCGAAAATCTCTTTCTACTTTCTTACTACGTAATTTCGCAGGAGTTCTGGTGCCAAGAAATGGAAAATGTTGCCGAGTGGCTGCGTCTACAAAGACATCTAATGTTACGTCAAAGGATGAGAATAAAAAGGAGAAAAGAACAACAACTCAGAATAAACAGAGGGACAAAAATACATGAAAGTTCATAATATGGTGGGCGTGGTATCCTATGCTCTCCTACGACTTCGCTTTATGGAATGAAAAGTTTCTCTTCTGCAAATATGAAGGACATCTCTGGACGCATCTAAAAAAATTCGTCTCTGCCTTCTAATAATGTTTCAGTCTTTCTTTGACATACGAATTTTCTTCCCCGGAGAAATCAAATAAACATCTCTCACCAGTGTCGATATTTCAAAACGAAGCTGGGAGAAGGCTGTGTGGTCAGCATTCCTAAAGGGTCTCAACACAGGATTCAAAGAATAATAATGTGGTTTGGAAAGTCAAAACAGAAAAGCAACTTTGCCTCAAAAGTAACGCTCCGAGTAGCCTGCTGAAAACATGAACACACATAAACAACGTGAACATTCCGTCGTTTGATGATCTTCTCGGTCTTGGTGTCGGGTATACTCGTCGGTAGATGCCAACATTTCGGAGGAACGCACTGTCCCCATATTAAAGTCTTCATATTCCGTCGTGTCTACCTAGTTGATGCACATTGTCTTTTGAGTTCTGTTTCTGTGATACTTTGAAGTGTGCACCATCGAAGGCGTTCTTCTACACCCTCCTACCTTCCTGCAATCGTCGCGCCGAGTCGACTGACAACGCACTGAGACTGCAGACAGACAGCGCGTACTGAAACGAACTGAACATTATTTAAAACGATGTAGTCGCCTTTTTTCTTAGTGTTCGAATTTTGTTCAACAATAACACAAGATTTGGCGTTTTACCTGCCTTCATACGTCCCTGCATTTGCCAGTTCTGCCACAAATAACAGTGGTTACTGGAATGCCAGGGTGTTAATCTATGTCCCAAACACACTCCTACCTTAATGCCTACCTCAGTTTTACGTCGCACAAACGAGGCTCTGACGACCAACTCCAAGAGGTATATGTACCGTGTGGTAGAAGTCCAAAAGAAAAGAAAAAAATGCTCATTAATTAGCAATCTCATTTATGATCTTACTGTTTCTAATTCTCAGCAGGGAGTTACCGGACAAGAGAATAAGCAGGCTCAAAGTAAGTTCTGAACAAAATTTCGACCTCAGGTTCACTACCTCGGGGTCGCAAGAGTGGATACTGTGATGTGACTGGATGTGCAGTTCCATAATGGTGCACCAGAGATTTGTAAATGACAGCACTAGCTGCAATTAACAGGGGACCGCAAATGCACTGTAACAACATATTCACATCATAATATAACGGTTAGGAGTCCCTACCTACTTCGTAACATGATGAAAATCTCCACTGCGGGCTGCTAATTAAGTAAACCAAATTGAACACGTTCGCTATGAATGAAGCGTAATTATGTCACGAAAATATTGTTATTTATGTTTTGACCTCCTTTTTACTGCTAAAATCATAAGCGAGAGCATTTATTTGATAAAGCTCTCTTGTGGCCACGGGGCTGTGTGCGATATTTTAACACTGTAGAATGACAACATAATAGAGGACTGTTTATTTGGAGCGTATCAGAACCACATACAAGTGCTGTCTCGGGCAACACGCTTATGATCGAAAGGCAATTCCATAAAACTCGCATGTACCATCAATAAATCCGTCTTTAATATTTATATTCGTTCAGTCCAGACTGACGAGGATGCTAAAGCAGAATTACTTAATTTTAAGTCATCATCAATTTCATTATGTACCGTGACAACGACTAACGCATTAATTAAAAGCAATCTTTGAGGACAGAAACAAATATCTGCTAGTAACACATGATTGCTCTGTCGGCATAGGGTACGTAACATTTTCTAACAGAATCTGCCATGAGTTTTGTCAATCTATTGTACCTTTCCTTAACACCAAAACTTTTCTACGACGCGTCTGTGTGGATTCACATAGCACCTCACACATTTTTACAGTTTTCCCCTTTATATTCTACGCCTCTGCAAAGCGCCTATCAACAGCTATTTGAGTTCAAATTCCTTTTGCCAATAATTTAGCCTCATGCATACTCCATCCCCTTACACTTAACCGAGTTACACCTAAGCAGAATAAATACATTTGACTTGTGATCAAACAGGTACTTCTGTGTATTAAATCTAAGATATTTGTGCAAAGGGCGTAGATCTCTTTGTGAATTACATTGTGTATGGTATCCTAGCAACGAAAAGACAGAAGACGGAAGAAAACTGAAACAAAAATTGAATACAGTTACCGGCTGTTTAATGTCAAAAACTTAGCTTTATGCTTCCACGGCAGATTTAAGAGTTACGTTTCTTCCCAAACATAAACAACGACACTTTTCCTGAAGTTCTTACGCCTTGTCCTTACGTTTTCGCGACTGGAGTTTACCCTGAAGATGGAAATTGCAATGTTTGCAGAAACACTGGCTAATTCTCAACATTCGATGTTGCTTATTCCGGAAATCCGAAGTTGTACATTGAATTATTTCCTCTTTCCTTGCTAATATTTAATAAGATAAACGTTTTTCTGCTAATATATTTAAGTTGCAGATCTCTGAAATTAAAATCACGAGTGCATGGCAAGCCACGAATCAGATTTCTTGTATATTTTCTGTACTTCGTTACTCTGTCGCCTGCTGTGAGACAATATGAAAAATCATAAATCTGTATGCCATAGGAACCTTTATCTTCTTAAGAAACTGCAAGTGATATAGGCTGATCACATACATTTTGAGATAAAATTAATAATTTACTAACACGAAGGCAGAGCCTCTTAAAGTGCTTTATGATAAATGTCGGTCATGTGTAATCATAAACTTCACTGACATCTGCTTGTATATGCGAGTCCGGTGAGGTGTTTCAATTGTGTCAGAGTCATGTACCCAACAGCTATGGCAACAATGACAACAATATGGGCCTCAGGGATGTAGGTCAGACAGCCGGGAGTCGAAACACGTGTGACATCCGAAACAGAGCTCGGTGATGGAAAAGCAATGTTTAGTCCCACGGCTTTGCGATCTCACTGATAGCGTAAAATTTAAACAGAGATAACATTACAACTAATGTTCTTTTGGGTTTGGCAGCGTGTAAACTCGTAGGTAGCTGCCAACGTTTCAGTGAAACATCCTGTCTTCATCTTCAGGACTGAAGTCCACACGGAAATAAAATCCAAAACACCGTTGTCATCCTCGCCACCATGAAAACCCCAGATCTCAAATATTTTAGTTGTGCCTATAATACGTTTGCTATCTGGGTGCACTAACATCCTTACATTTGTAGTGGCTGAAATAACTTCAGGCATTTAAAATTGCTGTTATATACACAGAAACCGTAAACATCGTCCTATGACAGTTTAAAACTGTCCAACTTTTAGTAATTATTACAAATTCCAACAATAACAGTTTTGAAGACCTAGGTAATTTATACTGGAATATTCTCATTTAATTTCAGTATCAGGTATATCAGTTTTAACAATAAAATGATTGACATTGACTATGATTGCCATATAGAAATTGTAAAATTGAACAATCTGATTTCACAGATATCTTAAATATTTAATTACTTATTATTAAACTTCCAATAATGCAACTGTATTGATCAATTAGTTCCAGATTTTAACTAGCTAAAGTATCCGTTCTTGGTACGGATTCATTAAATACGTCATTCTAAAATAACGAAATTGTTCAAGTTGTATCAAATATCGACAACGGGCCAATCAGCAGCCCAGCTCCACGTAGACAACCTCACTCAATCACAACAATAAATATCCCACATATCTTAACACATTACCCTAAACTTATAAATACGTGTATATTCGATTAATATTCTACGCGTAACTTTAACAAGCTTCATACGCAATGCGAACAATGACAGGACATTTAACCTCTCCAATGACACATGAAAGTAGGCGCACTTCAAGTAACAAACATTAAATTATTCTTCCTGTTACTACGTTAAGATTACCTAAAGAATATGACATAACAAGTGTTGTATAGACATGCCAAATAATATTATCCATAACATATAATACATTAAACAATATATTATGGCTGTCTGCAGATAAAAACAGCGGCAGACATAAACCGCGTTGTGCATTGCATGCCTCCTGGTAACAACCAGGTAGACGAGTGAAGAAAAATAACTGAGAGTACAGGATTTTATGCACAGAAAAGAAATCCTGTATTTCAGTTGCAGGAAGTGCAGGACAAGCTTTCTCCGTCACAAATCAAGAGACAGTGGTGTAATTAAAAAACAAAATTGCCCATATGGCTTTCCGCCAACTCTGGTTCAACACTACAAGCACCAATATTTGATATATGTAAACACAGCACACGATATTTCATTTTTAACATACATCATCTCCTGATCCTTTGTCTTGTAAAAAATCTGAAGGTTGTGGTGTTCTATTCTAAAATAATCAACTGGCTAACAAAGTCATCATTCATTTTTCTTGTGATCGGGAAATATTTATGTAAATTCTACTGGCATTTTCGGAAACAGAGATCGATTTCATTACGACGCTGTCGGGAGTTCAGACTACATTTCAAGTCAAATGATAGAATGACTGATAGACAATAAATAAAAAAGAATACGGAAGAAAACGTTCGTAATCTAGTTCAGGGTACTATCCCGGTATTTGCTTGGAGTAATTGAGGAATACCACGAAAAACTTGTCAGGGCAACCGGTCTTCGGTCCGAGATTTGAAACTGGTACCTACCGAATACGAAACAGGTTTTTGAAAACAAGGATCTGTGTTAGTGAAATTCATTAAGCAAATAGCGTCGAGGTCATATGCATTTTGAACTAGACTCGGCGTGTCTCATTTCTTTTGTCCTAGTTCAGTGCTTTACAATGTTCATCGCTAATATTTGAGAAAGTCTGTTCACATTGTGAATTTAATGCTACAGGCATACAGTACGGTTAATAAAAATCTGTGCTAAAAATACGTAGGTGGTCAGAAATACATTTAGAGAGAAATGTATGAAGTCTAAAACATTGTTCCCACAGTGTGGGGCGTAATATTTAGTCAGTGATACCATTACAAGTAAAATCCTATGGCGAATACTGATCCGATTCTCATCAACGCATAATATACGATCCTTTAAAACTCTTAGCAGGATTAAAAGTAAAGGTAGATGTTAACAGACAACCAATAGGAATCCCATATTCCGAACAATGAAGAATATAAATCTCGCATACAAACAATAAACTTAAAGTACTTGCGAGAAGTTCATTATCTGATTTTTTATAGTAAGAACGTTACGAGAGAAAAAATTAATGAGCTTGCAACACATAGTAAGAACAAGATCATTAGAGATTTATACAGTGGTACAGATGCATTTAAGAAGGGTTACCAACCTAGAAGTAACTTGGTAAAGGATGAGAATGGTGATCTGCTGACAGATTCCCACAACATTTTGAATAGGTGGAAGAATTTCTTCTCTCAGCTACTGAATGTGCATCGGGTTAGTGATGTTAGAGCTCGGCCATTAGTATATAAGCCTAGTCATTTTGAAGTTGAAATTACTGCTGAAAAAGTTGCGAAGGTATAAATCGCCAGGCTGCAATCAAATTCTGGCAGAACTGATTCAAGCAGGAGGTGAAATATTACATTCTAAGATCCATTCAAGGTAAAGTCCATACGTAAACAAAATTATTGGGCATCATCAGTGTGGGTTTCAACGTAATAGCTCAACTACTGATAACATTTTTTGTATTGGTCAGACATTAGAGAAACAATACTAGTTCAATTACACAGTACATAAGCTATTCATAGACTTCAAGAAAACCTATGATTGAGTTAGGAGGAAGGCAACATAAAATATTATTATTAAATTTGGTATACCCATGAAACTAGTTGGGCTTATTAAAATGTGTTTGAATGAAAATATTAAAATCCGTACAGGTAAACATTTGTCTAGCACGTTTCCTACTCAAAATACTATAAAACAATGAGATAATTTATCACCATTGCTTGGGTCACCAAAATGCAGAAAAAATCGTAACATAGAGATAACTAATGGGGCCCTTCGAAAATGTGGCAAAGTTTACATATTTGGGAGCGACAGCTACAAACCAAAAATTTTTATGAGGAAATTAAGAGCAGGTTAAATTCGCGTAATGCTTCCTACCATTCGGTTCACAACCTTTTGCCTTTTCGTCTGCTGCATACACGTAAAAATTAAAATACACAAGACTATAATTTGCCTGTAGTTTTGTATGGGTGTGAAACTTGGTCTCTGACACTGAGGCAGGAACGTAGACTGCGGGTGTTTGAGAACAGGGTGCCGAGGAGAATATTTAGACCTAAGAGGGACGAATTACCAGGAGGATGGAGGAAGTTGCATAACGAGGAACTTCATAAGTTGTACTCCTCGTCAAATCTAATAAGCATGATCAAGTCACGGAGGATGAGATGGGCAGGGCATGTAGTCCGCATGGGAGAGAAAAGGAATGTACGTATACAGGGTTCTGGTTTAAAAAATGAAGTTATTTTGAAAACGTCCTGGATATATATAAAATAACGAAAATTATGTGCGCGTTATTTCTGTATGTATAATAGCTTTGTCATCTCGTGAGCCTAAGCTGTGCGCATCCATGAACTATAGAAATTCTTGCGGAACTCTGTCATTTGCAATAGCTTTCCATATGTGCTTGTATTTTAAACAAATTCATTTAAACCAATACCTTCACAGAAACACAAATAACTAATGTTCACTTCCAGAACAGAAGCGCTGTACAATTGATGTTAAATCAGATCTGATAAATAAAATGACACATAATTAGAAGCAGTCCGTGTTTATGACGACTGTTACAATACATGTACATTGATTTCTCCGTGTGTTAAAATTTCCGGCAGAACTGTAGCATATTGATGTGATAACAGACATGTGTAACACGTATTACGAACGACCAGTGACTGCAATGCGACGAGAATAACTGGCCACTGTTAACTACGCTGTTTTAGCAGACCACACGAAAACGTATTGCATGTTTGTTTATTATTTTAGTTTATTTAACGACGATTTCGAATGAGAGAATGACAGTGAATAATGAATTGGAAAGGATGTGCAAGGAAGCGGTAGTTGCCTAATTTAAGGTATTATCCCGGCACTTGCTTGGAGGATATATCTTTCGCATTTACCGTGATTGTCCCTGATGTTGGGAACCGTCTCCCAAGTTGTTTACATGGTAGGTCCTCATGAGGGACAGCAAATGCGTATCCTTCACAACCTATAGGACAGAACTGTAAAGGCCCACAGAATGTTTAAGAATAAAAAAACTACAAAAATGTTCTTGCAGAGAATGAGAATCCAAGTTTGTTTTAAAAAAAACGCACGTAATTTTACAAAAGTTAAATAATACATTTAAATATATGAAAGACAAGCAAACAGGGAATACAAAAAACACGCAAAGCACAAAGCAGCTTTTATATTCCTTCATACAAACTCTGAAATTTCAATGTTTAAGAGTGGGAGATACAAGTCACTTTAATTTCTCGCGTTAACGCAGACAACTTTCTGTTGCAAAGTGTGACTTCCGGCTGAGAAATAGGCCATAATTAATTTTGCAATCCAAAAGTAATCCAGAAACCGTTGTGACAGATGATGCCAAATTCTAATCCTTTCCGATTCTATCAGATAAATTACATCTCTCTTTAGCGAGCAAAATCTGACGTCAGGAAAGACATTATAATAAGCATTTTACAGGTTAGTCAATTTGCGCTTAAATACCTTGGGCTACCTAAGGTGGCTTAAGATAATTTGTCCCCGCAGCCAAAGTGGTGATCTACGTAATGATGCTCTGAAAAGAATTTCCCAGTATGGTTGGCTCGAGATTACATACTCGGGGATTTGACATTTTACATTTCGTACGTCATGAAAAGTATCCGTTATTTTGTTTATACGAGATTCTCAAGGCAGTTAATATCTCACTTCGTCTTTATTTTCTTTCGTCGAAATTTAAACACAACTGAAATGTATCGGCAAACTTCTGAGTTTTACTATAAAACTCTCCGATATAAAATTTCGTAAAAATCCGTGCAGTCTTTATCGCGTTTTTATATGCAGACGGGTGGCCAGGCAGTTTTGACGACGACAAAAGGTGCAATTCTGAAATTTGTATGTGCAAACACGTCTAAAAAACGTAGTGGCGAAAACTAGACAAGTTCACGTATGGTAAGATTCATGGCTACTCTATTTGTTAGGCTTATGTAATAGCTTACGCATTTGAACAAACACAGCACTGACTTTATAAACACCCTGTACATAGCCAAGTTGTGGATGTGACAGAAATATAATTTATGATAATGTTACTATGTCACGCACTTCATTAGCGGTGCTCAGTACGGCGTATCACCACCAGCGAGCAGAGGGGAAAGGATAGGGACGAAGGGTGGAAATATCAAATAATTCATCTTGTACTTAGCAGGAAAAGCTAATTCTGAGAGCCACGAAATTGAACAGAGGGGATAAAAGAGAGAAGAAAAAAAGCAGGACATAATATCGAAACCCGCAGCGAACTCAAAAAGATTCTGAGAACTAATAAAGAGAATAAACAACATAAATGGGGAGAGTAACTTAAAAATTTACTTCACGTGACGGCTGTACAAGAACAGACAATATTTTTATCAGTTTCTGCTGCGCTGCTAACAGAATAGAATATGACAAATTGGTCCCCTACGCAAGCAGTTCACAGCTAACTGGAAGTACTCAGCCTAAGTCATTTTTGGGCATCTTACAATAATTGCAAACTAACTTTACACGAACATGGAGACGTATATGAGATAAAACACTAAAGTATAATATACATCTGGGCTGTGCAATCCACTGGCACCGATGCCGAGAGAGTTTGGTTGGCACCACTGCTTAGAGGTTTGGTACAAGTCTACGAGCGAATTCATTTTTCGTACTGAGCTCCACCAAACGGAAATATCTGAAAGGTTCATCTCTTACAGTAAAGGTACAATTTGGCTGCACGCGACAGAGACAAGCGACCGAGGCAGGCGACAGAGACGGGAGACGGACATATCGCAGCTTGTCGCCACACACTTTTGAGGTGACGACCAAGACATGCGGCAAAGTGTTTGTTTTCTTTGTTTTGTAGAGACATACGTGCACATATTCTGTGAAAAATGAGTACAAAAATGCTTCTAAAAAGGTTAATCGAAGAAGAAGAAGAAGATGTGTTGCTGTGTTATTTGTTGCGAAAGAAACAAAGAAAACCTATGAGTTCAATATTCAAAACCAGACGTGAAGAAGGATCTTTCTGTCGGTGGTCAGTGGTCGGTTTACTGCTACTAATTCTACCAATTGCTCATCTTGGTCACCAGTAAATTTAATTTCTGCCATTATTTTACTCAACAACACACGTGCTGCCTGAGCCCGTCGCGAGACACTACTGGTCCGAGAGCGGTCTCCTGTGCTTTGTCTCTGTCGCCTGTCTTTGTCTCGCGCTCGTAATTGTACTTCATACGAATGTACAGAGAGCAGCCAGGAAGCGACCAGTCTCGGTCTCACAATTCTGTCGCCTGCCTCGGTCGCTTGTCTCTGTCGCGTGCAGCCAAATTATACGTTAAGGATAAACGTAGATGGGGAGGGCAAACAAACCACTCCCTAACTGCATGGTAAACCATGAATTCGGATGTGACAGTGGCTTGACCTAGCCAAGAAATTCATGTTTTGCATGAAACCCGAAAGTGGACTACACAGTTTACAAAAGTCTTCCATGAAAACCTACTCTGTATAAGGTTCATTCAAGTCCCCATAATCAGAGCACAAGTTCCATTTCAATACAACCGTACTGCTATCATCACACAGGTAGATTTTAAGTGATTAGCTTTCTCTGTACACCAAATCTAACACACCGAACACTGAGGCACTAAATAGAATTTGAGGTTTTCACGACGGTGAGTCTGAAGATGGCTGTCTTCTATTGAGGCAGTAGATTAATGAAATAACGTACCAGCAGCCTGATGACGGAAAGTTTAAAATGTTTATACAATGGAATTAAATTCCTGTAATGCCGTAATGCATTACAGAGGATAGAGATTCCTCGAGTCTTTGGTCTTAACTGCACAGTCATGTGGGGCCGACTGATAACGATGTAGTTTTCATGCGCTGTGATGCCGTGTAGACTTGTAGAGAAATGTACTGTCTGCATTTTCAGGGCTGAAGTAGATATTTCGGAAATGTGAAGAAAATATTTACTTCCCAATCCCATCTCCTTTAAGCCCTTCACATGGAGACAGCACTTTTCTCAGAAATATTTGTATTTACCTTCATGTTCATACAATGTGACAATCCATAAGAACACCGTCATCATCTTTACCACACCTAACCGAATCATTAATAGGCTAATTACAAATTCCACTCAACAAAATAGCCTATTTTTGCTTACTAACACAGACTATTCCTGAATTGATTGAGAAAAACAACACAGCTTCAATTAACCTTCAGATTCCCTACTTACCATATGCTGGTAATTAAAATATATGTATACAAATACAATATTGTAGCTTAAAAAGCGTCTCCAGAAGGTCAGTCAACCTAGTAGGTCCTTTCTTGTTTCAGGCCATCCATATGTAGCTGTATACAGACGTAGACGTAGCATTGACTTACGTCAGTAAGAACATTAACCGTTAGGTAGGGTAGTTAAATATCTATCTTTAAATTACACAATCTAAGAAACAAATACACATTTATGACCGATAACAGGAAAGGTCCACCTTATAAGCCTTATAATTAAATTCAATCTTTCTTTACCTTCAATCTGCAACAAGTCTAACTTGAATTCTAGCATGTTCTTAGAGTAAGATCACCACGCGTAATAACAAACACTTTGAATGCTGTATAGACTATGGACTTATTTACACACAATATTTTATTCTGAGCACTTAATCTAGCGTGAAACGTTTTTAATTGTAAGTTAAACTGAACAAAGAACACTCAACCACAACACGGAACTACCAAACACGGGAAGTGACGCATTAACTGCTCTAGTCAGCCGTTGAATTATGGCTAATCTGTGAAAAACTTGAGCGGAAAGAGTTTGTCATCTGCCACAACGTTCACAACTCCACCACCACCGCGCTCTGATCGGTTAGGTGAAAGCGGATAGCAAGTGAATGACCTTCGGAACGAGACACCATGACTTCTGAAGATTACGTACTAGAGGTGCGTTCGTTTGTAGTGAAAATGTTTTCACAAGAATGTTTCTTTCACAAAACGCTTTTAGTTGGTTGTGTACGATTAGAGTACTGTGACACAAGAATTGCAATTTATCAGTTCATTTCTTCGTTGCAGATGTGGATTTTAATAGTTTTTTGTAGTTATTTCGAAGCTATGGCAACTGTAATTGCGTAGTTGTCCATTAGGTGCCACTGTTGTAGATACTCTTAAGATCGCGGACCGCTAACATGTTTAGACTTTTAGGTTGATTTCTATATTAGAAAATTCGTCTTATTCTATGCAACTAAAAGGTTCGTTATCATGTATACAAGACTCTCTTACTAATTTATTTCTTCACCCAACTAAGCTATATCCACATATTCAAACACTATTTCTGCAATATTCATTTTAATAATATCCATATATCTGGATGCATTTCTCTCAGATACGTTTCTCAATTAAAATTGCATATGCATATCACATATCCTCTTTTCTTGTAAATATCCCCGCCAATCTTGGTGAAAAATATACGTTACGCAAAATGGGAGTAATTTCGGATATTTTCTCAACCTCTCGTTACTTCCGCCCTCTTAAGCCCAAATGTTCAGCTCACAACTCCGTCAGCTGCACCAAACAATCCACTGCATCGCTTTGTGTGAATTGAATAAGTAGGAACAAAATACTGAAGAAAAGTGGCGTATCCATGGAATGGATTTATACTTTTTCCATATCTCAACATGGATTGTACCAACCGATAATTACAACAACAGTATTTATTTTCTACGGCTCTAGGTTAGGTCTCTTAAAACTGCAGGCTAACATGACATTTATTTTTAGATTCCATTGTATAATATCTAAAATCTTATGTTTTTAATATATAGGACTAAATTGATCAAACATTACATTAACAACAGTAATATACAGAATTTAAAAGAATGTCTAAAAAATATGCCTCATTAAATTTTATCTCTGTTATTCTCAAAACTGACGATAATGATCGCTGAATTTATTTACAAAAATATATGGATCATAACTCTAGGTACTGCATTGTAGCACATATAAAAACACTGATTTTTACATTATTTAACAAAACCTGTTTAGTTTCAGAGGTTATATGGCGTCAAAATAAATCTAAATACGATCATGATGAGTAAGTAATAGTTTCGTAGGAGACAGCCGTGGTCTATTTGAAAGTTCTATCACATTTCCCTGAACAAACTGAGGAGAGCCAAATATAATCTGTCAGGACAATCATATTAACACGACGGGGATTGGAAACTTTACCTTCATAAAGTTATCGCTGCACCAATCTTTTCGGAACAAATCACTTAACTGGCACACACGAGTAACAAGAAATGACTAACATTTTCGAGTTGCAGTCTGAATTTCAGATGGTTCCTGTACAGGCCTATTAGAGCTAAAAGTGACAGATCAACGCGTCATCCTAAAATGCACGTCACAACGTAAAAGTCATTTGCAAAATGGAGAAGAAAAGGAAATTAAACAACGGTTCTACAACGATCTTTAAACATGTCAGAGTTACTTGACCAGACACAGACAATTTAACAAATGAAGCGAAGGAAATGCAAATAGAGATGACCTTTATATTAGTTGGTTTCTTCCTCTCGCGCTTTTAACATGGCTTGAAAAGTTCTCTTGTGACTGATAAAATCTTAGTTCGTTATATGCAGAAAAAGAGGAGAGAAAATAATTTTGTCGTTTAGTACTCCCAAGATAAGGTTTCTCTTTTCAGAAGAGTCGTTTTTATGGGAATATAAAATTCTTTCTCTTTTATATTACACTAACGTTCATATAAGTGTTTATGTGTCATTTAAATAGGCACGCAGCGCACATTATTAAGAATACGCAGAGTTACAACTGTCCCCATAAATGAAACTATGTACGAATATGGAAGAAACGTACATTAATACGAAGCAGTGATGGAAGAATGGACGCAAAGGAGGCAATACATGCACAAATTCAGACATGTCATATTATGATTATTCTAGAAAAAAAATAAGATACGTCTACTGTAAACAAAGAAATTCTTAAAAGAAAGGTGCTTACTTTCCTTCGTAAGTTTCAGTCTATGAACCTATAGTGATGTTAACTGAAACTACCAATTGATAATTATACAACCTAGTTATGCATCTGTATGCACAGTTTAAACTAATACAGATCACAACAACGTTAAAACTTTCATAAGAATTTTTCGCAATTCAATAGGATTTGAGGTTTTCACAGCGGTGAGTCTGAACATGGCTGTCTTCTGGGTTGTTGCGCTGTGTAGTCTGGTAGTAGTTTATCGACGTTTCAGACTTCTTGCTGCCCTTGTTACAACAATTCAGCAGACAGTCGTCTTCAGCTGAATTCAGTTCACTGGCTACCATCTAGTTTATTTAAGAACCAATTAGCTCCAGGCCTGACGTTTCGATCTCCGGGACTTGACTCTTGCCTACCAAATTCGTGTATGCATTTCCTGCTTTTCCCGTAACCTAAAAACTCAGCAGAAGTACATCATATTGCTCGGTTCATCACCAGACAAACTTGTAAGTATCAGTAGAACAGCCTTCCAGAGAATATAGTTAATTAATATAGGCCATATGACAGATTGAAAAACATTCAGTGTGTAACATTTCAGTTTTAAACATTATTTCAGAAACTCAAATCACCACTTTATCTGTTAACAGAATCTGGACTCGATGATACAATGCAGATAGGAACGGGGAATACAAAAAGAAATTGTGCTGTTTACCTTATTTTATTATAATGATACATTAGTGTACAAAACTGTATAAAATTAGCATAGTGGTCCACAAACATACAATAATTTTTCTTCTTCATGTGGTTAAATATATTACACAAGCGACATCTATATTATATTAACACGCTGTTTATACATATATTACGCAGTGCATAATTACCACGTGACTGTGTTCCTTTGGCCACGCTGCACGTGTATTGTCTAGCAAGTGTTGGGCATCACAGCACTGATACAGAAACAGATGACAATCTGCAGCGCAACACTTGTCACAGCCACCTGATAAGTATACGCCATGTTGTTTTATCATTATTTTACAAAATCCTGAGCATACCTTTTCTCTTTATAGCCGTCGTCTTGCCCCCCATTCACGTTACTCTTTAAAAAAGAAACTTTATTATACGGAACCCCTAACGGAGAAGCCGGGAGTAACCGGAAGCCTCGAAACGATGATGAAAATGGAAAAGGGAAGACAGAAGACAGTAATGAAATGAGAGACAACAGAAGAAAAGACGAGAAAGAGATAATGTTACTTCTCCCTGCCACGAGGAACAGAAAGAACACTGAGTAAAAACAATTTTCATCACGAAACAGAAATGTGTTCCTTGGGAAAACAAATAAAGAGCGAATGTAAAAAAGGGGCAAATTAAAATACAGCAGAGTAATTGCTGAATATTACCTTCATTCAGTTCCATAAAATGGCACCCAAACTTCTCTGTTAGAGCAGATCGAAGCTTATTTTAATACACTAAGGAAAGTTCAGTGAACATGAGACTTGCTGGCAATCGTCAGCTTCTGAGGTTATGACCTGTACATTCAGATCACTGGCCCTTGCAATTCAATTACGGCTTACTGTGCAAAATTATACGAATTTATCACTTAACCCTTTCGGTGCAAAGGTTGATTTACAAAACATATGCTTTATGTTCTGTGTCTGTACAGCTTACTTATAATTTTCACTGTTAAAAGCCCACACACAGAAAGCTTGCGTTTTCAAGAAATTACAGTATTATAAAATTAAACAGAACGTACTACAAATCATAACGCTATATCTCGTCACTAGCATGGAAATGGTTAAATAATACGTTCGTTTGCAACAGTTAAATCACACACTGTTTATATTGTCCATACTATTAACTGTTTCTCTCAATGTATTCATTTCTAAATTACGCGTATATCTGCATGTACTTTTTAAACTAAAAATAAAATGCCGACAACACAACTTTATAGAGTACAGCATGTTACAGTTTCTTAAAAATTAGGAAGGTCATAGCGTTACAGATATTCGTACTTTTATACTTAGATAAAGCATATCACGGACATATAAATGACCTAAATGTTTCCAGCAATAGAAAAACAGGCATCTCACTGGCTGGTTTACCATGTGATGAAAATTCTCCGTCAGTTGTTAACATAAACATTCAGTAGAGTATTACAAATGTTTTAATTTCAAATATACGAGCTGTTAGCTTTCAACTAATGTTCGAAGAAGCGGTCCGTTAGTCATATAACATTAATAAGTTTTCACAATTCTACAGAACCATTCCTTCAGCAGGTACTTAGTATTAATTAACAATATTTTTACACAGTGGAGTGAGTACTAGAGAGATCTAACTGTTTTTCATCGTTTAGATGTAACCATCTTTTTAAAGTCAAATACCTGTAATATTCAGATGAGCTTACAAATGTCCGATAAAAATGTAAATACCTCTGCAACCCAAATCAAGCGAAGACAAAGATAGTTTATTAGTGGAGAACCAGAAGATACCAACTGTGATCAAGAGACTTCGAGTGAGTGATATTTGTGTAGACCTATGAATTTGCGTACTTTTAATGGTTCCGACTGTCATAGAAAAACATTTTTTTTACTTCTTACTAACGGTCGCCAGAATCAAACGACACTGAATTCACCTTACGCAAGAGATCAGCTTTAAATGTCAGAATTCAGTTTTAAGGACTCGTGACTTGAAAGCATCAATCGTGGTCCAATCACTGAAAACGCTGACAATTTTAACAAATAAAAAGTATTTTGTAACTGCGTCTGTGTAAAATAGGCCTATTCAAATTAGGTAGGCAACATTCATAACTAACCATTATACATCGCTTACAGACAATTATAAAATCAGTTTTTAGTTTAACAATCTTCCAACACCAACTTCATCGTGTGGAAATACCATTTCCGTTTATACCATATAATAACTGTCATTCAACGGCTATAATCCACAATAATCATATCACAACCCCAATAATGCTAACAAACTGATTATTTTACTCATATATATCTATAGCATTTCAATTTATGTCCCACCGTCAAACAAACAACCAGTTAAATCTCGGCTAGAATGTAGTACAGGCATTTCCATAACAACAACAATAATAATAATAATAATCCGTCATGTTTATATGTGGGGCTGCAGACCGCGCATTCCGTGACAAAAATACGAGAAAAATAATTACAACAGTACGAAAAAAAAAGTCTTCTATCTCAGTGCAAGATTAAATATTTCAGTGATTACATTACCTGTCTACGAACGTTTCAGATTCGTAACTCACTTGTTTACTTGGCGACAAAAACTGGGCGTCGTTCCAATTAGGCCTATTGTCAAACACCACTAGTCAATACTGCAACGGGCACAGGTAGTGTGGGGTTTATAAACAGCATCACTAAATTAACACTGCAGAACAGAATCCCTAAGAAGATCAAATTTGTTATGAAGTCAATAAATGCAACAACTATACGGAAAATCTTATACACCTGAAGATGGTTTTATAAAAACTGAAACATGTTGTGTAAAGGATGTTCCAAAGTGTAAATCGATCAATCGATATGGAACATCAATAATATTTTATTATCTTAATTATAAGAAATTTTAAATATTGTGATAAGACGGATAAAAATAAATAATTGTTAAACTATACGGAACGCAAAACTCACTTCACGAAAAACAGCCACTGGACCAGATAAATCGAATACATACCAAATACACTACCTGATTAAAATTAATTATATTGTTAACCTCTCATCAACGCCTATGCCTTCCAAATAAACTTTACCTTCCCAGTTTCCCAGCTAAAATACTTTTCAGAGCGCTTCTTTGGGAACTTCGTTCCTTGATGTAGACCAGTCACATCAGAATTTAGGATTCCGCGAAGAGGAATAGTTCTCGAACAATCACTCCAAGATTCTCTACCTTAAAAAACCGGCGAAGGCAAACCTCCATCTAGGACACCCCCCCCCCCCCCCCCCCCCCCCCCAAGGATTTCTTCGCTAACAAGTCTCTTCCTCGCCTTCAAAGCAGACACACACACTTACACCGACAATGTCTACGAAACTTTACCAGGTGTTCCAGAAATCACGTCCTTACTGAAAGAAAACGTTAAGTCTCGAGTACGTGAAAGGATCATTCTAAAAGAGAGACAAGAACAATGATTCATTACCTCTGACTGAAATTTGAATTTATGTCATCGTACGAATCTTCAATCTCGCAAATTTTGCCGGATCTCTATTTGCAACCAACCACAGCATCTTGTCTAGTCAGAAATCCTGATTTGAATTTGGAAAGTCCTGGATTTGAATCTCGGTTAGAAAATACATTTTGTAAATCTCGTAACCAAGAAATAATATTAATGGAAAGTATTACAATTATATATATTTGTTTTGGCCAGCTTTCCGAGTATTCTGGTCCACTATGCACAGAGCTTGGGTTCAATCCCAGAGCAAACTATTCGGGAACTTTGGTGGACATTTGTCACTGGAGCAGGTTTTATACTAGTAGCTTGGATTAGACCCGATAGTCAATCTACCAGCACTCCATTTTTATATAACCGTCTCAGAAATGTACGATAAGCTTGATCAGTCAACACAAAGCCACAGCGTCGATACGTACTTCGGCTTTGCCGATCGCTCGATAACTGTGTCATCAAAGTAAATACGTAAGTGAAATGCAGAACTACAAGCCTTTGCAGAAATATTAACGAGATTTGCCACTGTAATGGCTACTTCTGCAATAATGGAAAGCAGATCTGATCTCATCATACAGACCATCCTAGTGAGAAGCTACATTCCAATTACTGGGATGAGTTAAGAATTTAACTACTGACGCGAAATGTATGATAAACGTAACGAAAAAGTGTTTGTAGTAAAGAAACGATATTTATAATTTAGCGCAATGTCGTGTTACTTTGTTTAAAAAATCAATACTGCAAATACCGATAAAATCCACTGCCGAGCTTAGCGTCATAATGTATTAGTGGGGTGAAAATGTTTAAATGATTACAAAATGTATGTGAATTTATTGTGTGACAACTCCTGTATTTTGAATTATAGGACATGGATCTTAAAGAAATAGTGTGTGAAGATGCAGAATGGGTTAAATTTATTCAGGATAGGGTTCAGAACTTGTCTCTTGTAATAAATTATAGTGTTCCATAACAAGAAAAAATGCACTGAGCAGCTACGCAACTAACAATTCTCCATAAGGACTCTTCTCTGAGAAGTTGCTTTGTTATGCAAGTATTAGTTTAAACAAGTCTACATTCAAGATTCAAGAGTAGCGATAAAATTATGACCAGAAGTAAAAAAAACAGGAAGCCTCATATTACGAAATTTGAAAACATCAGAAACATTAACGAGAAGAAAGTTCCGACATTAAGAGCGACATTCCAAAGATTACTTAATGATACGCGGGCTATAATAGCACTGCATTTTCCATGCCCACTTCCAGCTGTAAAACAAATATCACGATCAGGCAGGGGACTCGCGTATTGAAATCCAACTGTGCAAACAGTTTTATGCTTTCGACGACACATTTTATAGCTTCGGGGAAAAAACTTCCAAAATAATATGTGTGTGAATGCAGGGGTAAAATTCACATAAATTAGCAACCAGTGTTATTGGTAGCCAAAAAGTTTCCCTTACCACTCATATTTTTTTTATAATTCTGTAAAAAATGAAGCATAAAAACCAGAGCTGGTAGCTTGCCTACAGTCACAGGGTGTGGGACGCAAATACAGGGAGGGTGGGCGATGTGGAGCGGGCAAGCTTCTGATATCTTTACCATATCGATAAATCGCGTACTGATGGGTCTCGAGGGACTATATCATGTAGGGGAAAACAGAGCTAAAACCCTCCCATAACGTTGAACAGGGAGTGGAGAGTAGGTTATAGGCAGAGCTGGAAGCCCCCCTGCAGGTGTGTGGAATTGGCATCCTGTGTTCTGCAGAGCTGCGAGACTTCCATGCAATAAGCGCGTGTGTTGTTCTTATTAAATTCGCTGAATTCTGTTGTACCAAGCACAAAATATGTTCTTTACCCCTTCCCCCAAGTATTTAAAACTGGGGCAAATCCTTCCACCCTAGCTCTGTAATGGCTCAAGTAGACACACGAAATTGGCATCCTTCCCTCACGACGAGACACCAACAACGGTAACCCAATTCTAAAATCAGCGATTTTTTCTGTTTCGGATAGTTTCCTATAGTAAAATAATAACAACATAACCTTTTCTGCTTATATCCACCCAGAAAGCATGTAAACCACTCGACTGCCTCATATTAACACAGCATGGACAGTGATCCATAGTTATTTATGTTACAACGCACGTCTTCAATGCGCCAACTACGTATAATATAATGGACGCATTACGGAATACTGGTG
Organism: Zootermopsis nevadensis; assembly: GCF_977971745.1. NCBI lineage: Eukaryota > Metazoa > Arthropoda > Insecta > Blattodea > Termopsidae > Zootermopsis > Zootermopsis nevadensis. Next base: position 11,356,364 of record NW_028259149.1, on the reverse strand, counting down.
AGGCTTCAGGTTCTCACGGGTTGTAGCGCCATGTAATCTGGTTGAAACGTTGGTAGCCTTCTACCAGACTTCACGGCGCTACAACCCAGAAGACAGCCAGCCATTTACGTACTCACTGCAGTCATAACCTCAAATCCTACCTAGGAATTTACTTGGTCCAATTTTGTCGACGAAAGAGGAGAACGGATTAGTTAGCTAACTGAAAACGAAATTTTAATTGCGTACATTTGAACCACGTATGCGGAACTTAGTGGCATTTATAGTTGCCTTCATTTTTACAGTCCAGACTGTTAATTGTATTGCCAATAACTGAAAATATCTGCGGATGATTAATATTGTCCCAGTGTTTAAGTTCAAAGACGCTTCTGTACAGTAAATTAACGTTTTGCCATACTTCATACGAAAACCAGCAAAACATGTCAATCCAACCAACTCTCAGAGCAATAGAGGAGGTCAATTTTAAAAAATTATGGGCAGCCACGAGTTTCAGGGATGAATTCAGGACACATTGTTATATTTTCAAAAGGTCGATGCCGTTAGCTTCGCAGGCCGTATCAGTAGAACAAAGAGAATGAACCTGACACATTATTCCATATACAAAACAGGAGACTTAACATCAATCCCTTTAATTAGAGGACTCTGAACAGCGCTTACGTTGCGTACGTCAACCAGCGTTCAAAATCATGTGGAATGACTGCAGATTAGGGTCGCTGCTTTTCAGGAAAAAATAAGCACAATTACTGCTGACATCTATAAACAGGGCGCGTCACTGCTAACAAGCCTGTCCCCTCACTTCAGAGTGTCCGACGCACGTGACATCAATTCCTATTTCTCTCTCTCCCTTCCACCAGTTTGTTCATTCAAGAGAAAAGGTACGAATAATAACAAAATGGGTTGTACATGCTCTCAGTTTACTGCACAAGGGTAGGAAGCTTTCCGTCTACTTTCAGGTCATACTAAATCACGTTTTACTCTGCAAGCATACGTCTCTAATTGCGTATGTTGCGTACGTTAAGAGAATTTGAACGGTCTTGTAAAAGATAATAAAGAAATGTTTTCGCTTTTCGGGGTTGGCAATGCTGTTTTCAGCGGTTTACAAAATTACACGTCACTTTCTTGGCGTCTGTGCCTTTGTGCATTTCACCAACGAGTTCTGTGGTATTATTTAGCGAGTTCTATGAATTCAGTTATTTTTCCGAGTGGGGGAGAACGGGTCTAGTTGGTTCCAGGGATAAGTTTGGCACAGTTAATAATTTCGCCCAGACTTTGTAATAGCGCAGCATAATTCAACCAGTACGGAGGACAGGGTACTGTAGAGACGCGAAGATAGTTGCCAGAGCTCTGTGTGCTGTATCGCGTTTACGTCTTACACGTCATCGAATGATTTAGCTATACTTTGGAAATTACGTTTCATGAACAGTGAGCATGGAGTTCCAGTGAAATATAAGTTATGTAACTCCAATTTATTGGTCATGTGTGGCAATAAAGCTGAGCACTAAAACAGTTACATGCACCTAAATCATTAGAGAAAGGTTACTTTAAAAACTGAAAGTTGTTATGGCTAGTTAGCACAGTTGATAAGGAGCAGGTTGGCTTACTGCCAACATACTAGGCCTTCAACCGTCATTTCATTGTTGTTTTAGAAAATGTATACCAAGAACAAACAAAGGAGAAATGGAAAGTGGTATACATTGCCGCAGACATTTTTCGAGCCAATGAAGTATGGAATATGATAATAAGAGGTGCGCCAAGGGATCTTTAAATTCCGATTGGTTCCTTTACGATACTGCTTCGAAGATTCTGATAAGGGTGTAAGAATAATTCCACAAAACACGATCTTCAGCACTGGATTCAGCAGATAGTGCCAGGAGAGTTCAAGCTATATATTTGCTACGAGAAATAATTCATAAGAGAAATTAACCACATAAATCCGTCGTAGTTATTTTGGTTTATGAGCTCACTAAATTAACAATTCTTATAAGTTTCATAAAGTGGCTGGCGCCAAGTGATTTACTAAGTTCTTGACAAGGCACAAAAACGTTTCTACGTGAAAAGCACCGCCACAGCGTCTTCCCTTATTTAGCAGAATTAATGCAGACGACCTGGAAGAGGTGTCTGGTCGTCTGCAGACTGGGACGGGCATCTAGAACACGTTAAACGGGCACAATACTCGTTCAAGAAGAACGGACAAGATTGCTGCACGCCCTGGCTTAGTGACTTCGCGTCTGGCATTCCAGCAACCGGGAACAGCCATTTTCTCTAAGGGTTCATTTTCGTTCCCATTTTTTAACAACGCTCTTACAGGTAGTCATGGTGACGCAAATCTAACTGGATGGATGAAACTGGTTGAAAGCAGATTTTTTCTTTAAATTTGTGAAAATGTTTCAATGCGAAACCTTCAAAAGAACGGTCAGTTGCTACACTCGACTACTGCAAGGATAACGGGGTGACCGGCCTCTGCTTCCCACCTCACTGTAGCCACACGCTCCGGCCACTTTGTTGGAGTGTCTACGGACCAGTGAAAAGCTATGTCAACTGAGGTTGTGAAGCAATGGATCACAAACCATCTGCGTGTTCACATTGAATCTATTCCATATATCAAGTCAGGATTTAAGACCTCTGGAATGTATCCCTACAACAGATATATCCTTACTAAAGAGAAACTTTGGCCCTCGTACGTCATGGGCAGATATTCTCCACCCACAAACAATGCAGCCTTGAATGTAAGGATATGCCGCTGAAGTCAACACAAATTAGTATTAACACAGAAGTAATGTTTATTCTAATTCCGGGCTGGGGTTAATATAAAGGACTACCCGGATAAAAGGCCGAGAAGATGCCCGTTACACAGCGAACTACAGCTGCTGGGAAATTCTATACTGAAGATTAAATTCTGTAAAGTTATACAATTTTCAGCTCTTTGTATTAACGCAGAATCCTGCTATGAGTTATGCAGGCGCTGAGTGACAGAACATAATGTTGCGTGTAGGGCAGACATTGCAATTAGAACCACGTACGGCGGTGATGAATTGCGCCAAACTAGAGATGGGCGGACGGTTAATGGTTCGCGTTCACCAGACACTTCATGGCTGAGTGGCTGGCGTTCTCATCCCTACTACGAACACAAACACAAATATCATTAGCACAATCTGAAACTAAGGGACTTGAAAATAATTTCGCTCAAAGCGCCGAAAGACTGAATCTGTGCATACGAAGCGGTTTCAATTTCTTCAGGCATAGCGCAGCATAAGGCGATACAAACCACATTAGTAAACAAATTAAATTATATTTACTGCTAGTGAAATAAACCATTCGAAGGAAAATAACTGCTGCATAACACAACTAATAACGTCGATACATTATTACAAGATTGCCTAAGATGCAGAAGGAAGAACTACATAATTCCTTCTCTGTGATCGGGTAGACATGAACTAATTGCTCACTTGGGAGACCCAGGTGCGTGTGAGGAAAACGTAGTAGCCCTAAATACTGGCGTCTGTCTCAAATACCCGGTGTCAGGAGGACAGCGACTTATGTATAGAGTGTTCGACTCAACAAATGAATGAAAGAAAATTAAAGTCATTAATGGAGTGTTTAGGACGCAATTCTATTATTTAAACATTTTAATAATTTCCCATTATACTCGTAATTAATATCCAAGTAGAACGATCTGTAAAGCAAATACAGGCAATATACAATGTTTAAGGCTATGAATTTAATTTTATACTTAGGAAACTAAAAATCCATAAAACCCACAAAGCAATTCGATATTACTACAAACGATTCTGATATCAATACAGAACTGCATAATCTGTACCTTCTGTGGCAAGCATGTCCGTGTCTACGTACTGATACACATCACAAGCAGATCCTTTAAGGACAACGTTTTCTCTGTGCGGTCTGCCTATGGTGTATTGCTTGTCGTCACTTTATGTTTGCATGAACGTTAGTAACTCAGGGAAATGTAAACAGCGGATCTATGTAATTATAGTGAGAAAAAACCCACCACCTTTAAGCAACTTACGGGTCGAAATATTTATATTGTCTTGGGAGGATTCACAATAATTCCTACGTGTAGTATGTCCTAAATCATAAAGAACAAATCTCTGTATAAAAATATTACCACGTAAATGAGACTGTAACAACCGTGAAAAGATTAGAACCGTAACAAGAAAATGTATGAAGCAGGTTGCAGCAGTGACCCTAACCCTGGCCGTTACTCGCAGAAGGATTACTTCACTACAAATGGACTAGATGGCAGTGCTAGGCCTGCAAGTACAAGGCACACAACAGGAGAAGACATTTTATTGCTATGGAGCCTGGCAGTGCAAAGCGCTAAACGATCACGTCTTCAGCAGCCAGTTGGGCGATACTAAACCAAGGACAGCAGATCCTCGATCGAATCCTGAATTGGCTGTAAGATTCGTAGACCTCAGCCAACATCAAGACAATCAAGCCGGCAGATGGATTCGGCCAGCACCAGCAACAGATAAGCAAACACCAAGGAAGTAGCAGCCAGTAAGTTCCGCCCCACGGCTCCCGCGACAATAAACTATAGACGACCGGCGCCTCTCAGGAGGTCCAAGACGTGGTGTAAAGATCGAGCACAACGCATGCGGGAAAAGCGACGTCAAACGGGTTCCGGACCGATCGCCACTAGAGTCAGACAAGAGGCTCTACAGAACGACCGCCAGGAGCAGTTAGAACCGACTGGGTGAGTAGGATCGCAAGTGATAAACGCCCTGAGGAATACGGAAGTGTGGATTAAGCAGCTTTTCTCATACGTACAAAGAAAAGTGGCAATGCAATACCTACGAGCGGTAATGAGGATGTTTATGACCATCTGAAGACATATTCCTCAATTGTTACCAAGAATTTTGTATGAATTCCACTCTAGAGGGTAACATTACAAAATACCTCGACGTAGAACTCACATTCCACGTTCAAGACACAGTGGAAGAGCGCCCTGTGTTGAAACGTGAAATCAATTTCCAGAACATGACACGTAGTTATCCATTAAGGCCCAACTGGTCGAGTAATTCGATTACGAACACAATTTCCTGCAGCAGGACAATTTTCTTGCCGCGTTCCAGCCGCTCACTACGTGTTCTGACGCTCACAATACATTACTAACAATTATGATCAGGTAATGGTGAATCAGTTATTGAAATTTTGGACTTAAAGAGGGGCTTCTCATGTCTAAGTCATATTGGGCCATCTGCAGCGCAGGTCATATACAAAAAGTTTCAGTCAGCCGAATGCAGCGTCAGATTGCCACAAGCGTTATTTCTTCTAAGTTGACGTCAGGAAGTAATGGCGATGGAGATTGCTCAGAGCAGTCTGTACACACGTCAACAAATGTTACTATACAGGTTGGTTTTACGACTGTTACCAAGAATAGGAGAGGCGAAACTGCGGAAGAATTCTCCCTATTCCTTCTACTAGGAACCAAAAGGCTACCATAATAGGATCTGAGGTTCTCAAGGCGGGAAGTACGAGGATGGCTGTTTTCTTCGTTGTAGCTCCGTGTAGTCTGGCAAAAGCATACCAACGACCTCTGAAACGATGGTAAACTTCTGCCAGACTACACGGCGCTACAACCCAGAAGACAGCCATCTATGGCTGCCATAATTGGAGTGAGGAGTCCTCCTCTTACGAAGAAAATACGGTCTAAGACACTTTTCAACTCGCATATAGCGTCCCAAGAAAATAAAATGTCAAGGTTTTCTGTAGCGAACAACAAAGTTTGTCGAATTATATTGTTCCTCGCGTGTGCTAACAGAATGCGACATCCGTTACGCACAAAGACAATAACGTTCATGAAAATGCTTACAAAGACACAGCGGAAGAAAATGGGAAAAGTGTTTTGGTGGCGTCGAAAAATATATGAACAAACGCTCAACCCACATTACTACGACGTCTTATGAAACACTTACGTTTTATATTCCTTGTTATCTTCATTAACGCTGCGCATAATAATTCACTAACAACAAACCCCTTTTCACACAAATGATTCCATTTTTTTTGCACTCAACACCTCATTGACTGCTACGTCTAAGGTGACGCTATCCACACTGAGAAAGAAGCTCGAATTCCATCATTAATTTACATCCAGAGAAAGGAAAATCTGAGCAGAATTCGAGCCCGAATTCCAGCCAATCGAAATTCGAGTCCGAATTAATATACAGGGTGCTCCACCTAAGGCGCAACAGGTAAACAATGTGCATATGGTAACAGGAAACTGTTACAATTCTGGGTCAATACTGATTTTTAAGTCGAATCGGAAGGAGCCAGTGATGACGTTAGCGGCGAGCGTGTCTGGTTGACGGGAGCTGGCTAACGATGCATTTTATCCGCGAGCATCTGCGGTTTCCCCGTGTATGGAGTGTTACTGAACCACGAAAGTAAGACAGAAAAGTATTTCCCGTTTTTTCCCTCAAAATGTTAGCCAAGCTAACGTGGTTAACAAAAGCTCCGGCCATGTTTAATTTCATTGTGAGTGCAATGTATTTAGCGGTATCTATATGAGGTGGATACATCCGAATTTACCACAAAACTTCGTGGTTGAATGTACTTTCTTGATGAAGACGCTATTCCACAAATTTCTAAACAAATCAACATCCCACTATCAGAAATACATACGAGGCCACTTAATCGCTTGAGACTAGAGAATAAACTAACGGTTTTAAATAAAATTCTGTGTTGTACAAATTTTTTGAATGAACATGATATTGCAATAATAAATTACCGACACATGAAAAACGTTTCTTATTATATGCGTCATTATTTAATGATCGCATAGGTTTTATACCTACTTTAATGACTTGTAATCTTAAGCATGCCACAAAGGACTCAAACTTCAATTACCTTTGCATACATCTTTAATGTCGCCCTATTCTTGCGAACTTTCATATCTGCGGTTTCTGTTTTAGATTTTGGGTTCCATCGGAGTTCTGTTAAAGCAGTGAATTCTAATGTTCCATATTCTAAAAACCAGATTATTACGAGGCAATGTCGCGTCTTTCAACCGAAGTTCTTTGTTTTGTTACAACAGGCATTTACCAGGAAATCTTGACAACGTTTAACTGCGTTAACTGCATTGTAACTCATAGACCCAGATCGATACGGATACCAAAGTGCTCTTCCAACGTCAGGAGCAGACTCTGAGGAAATGGATGGCTCGTCTGGCGCAGATATGAAGAAACAAGCCAATACAATAACAAGCCCACTTTATTTATACAGTGCAGCCATTTTATACAGGCCGCTGAGTTTTGACTGCGCTGGAAATCTGGTCGAGTCCACGTTCACGAAGTGGGTGTGTGAATCAGTGAGCTAATAACTGCGCACGACACAGACCACGAGTATTCGCGCTGTTACCGTATTATTACCAGTCATAATACGTCACCTGTACTAACAAGCAATCTGCAAATAAAACTTGTGCGTAGCCAAACAACACAAGTCAAGCCGTATAATAAATATTTATGCGTGACACAAAATTGATAAAACTCAGAACCAAATGTTATTTCAACAATATCTACAGCTGCTGCTCCACCCCCCCTCTCTCTCTCTCTCTCTCTCTCTCTCTCTATATATATATATATATATATATATATATATATATACACACACACACGCAATCGGTAGTCTTAACTTCAACTGCAATGAAAACAGATTCTCACGGCAGTGAGCACGAAGATGGCTGATGGCCGTCTTTTGGGTTGCAGTGCCTGTAGAAGTTTACACACGTTTCACACGTCCTTGCTGTCTCCATCATCAGGGCGATTTGATGATGATGGCAGCAAGAACCTGTGAATCGTCGGTTAACTATTACCAGACTACACGGCACTAGAATCCAGAAGACAGTAATTTTCTGCATGAAAACTGTTTACGAAGACATAGAAAACGACACAAAAGAAAAATCAAGTAGGTACAAGACCAATTAAGAACTGGGAAACCAAAAAATTTTAAACAAAAGCATGTAAATGAAGCATCCAACGGGAAGAAGAAACAATATAGGCGAAACATCACTTCCAAAGAATTGGTGGATAAAAGGCAAATCTGTGACGGTGTTGAATTGGATGATGCAGATTTAATTAAAATCCCCTCGTGTATGTTATCCGTGTGTGACGTACTTGGTCGTGACGGATAACTGTGTGCATAGTTCTAGTAGCGCCATTCTTGCATTGGTTTCGCTTGGAGGACTACGTAATTATCATGCCTACGCAGCGACAGAATCTTTTCATACATATTTATAGGTTATTTTTATCAGTTACCTATACAATTCTTTGAACTAGTGGAAATATGTGAAAGTGTAATACATTGATGCCATTCGAATTTTAAATTTGAACTGTGCTGAACACGTTTTCTAATTCCACATATCATACATACTTTACATTTTTCGCCATTACGACACCAGGGTGGTGAACACGGAATACAACTATCTTCATGTATAACTTCAGCTTTCCGGGATACGCCGTGTCGAATGTTGAAGGCTTTCCAACCTTTCGGAAAACACTGCATTTACCATCTTCAGAGTGAATGTACTGGCAGGTTCAAGAAGGTTTATCTTGGCGAAAAGAAGAACGAGATGCTATCCAATCGGTAGCGAGCACGTGATTGCGAAAGAGAGATAATGCATGTGGTTTTTGACGACCACGTGGTAAGGAGAAGAGATGACGAAAAAAGGGAGAGAACGGGATCAAACAGTTTAAGCGACCAAATTAAGTACAGTATTCTTCTTCACTGTTTTTTCTTAAATAGATGACCAACAGAACATATAGTATATCTTCACAAGCTCGCCACTGCCCCCTCTCCCTTATTACACGTATAAAGTCGGCAGTCGATAAAATTTTAGTCTTTAATAACAGCGTCTTTGTACGCATACGATTACGTGTAGCATACATTACAGTGCAATCTCTGCTAGTATCACGATATATCAGAAACAATGCCTGAATATTATCTTTGAAATTCAAGAAGCAGATAGTGGAAAGCCCTAGGTTTGCACCGAGACTTCGATAATTTTTCTATCAGCTCTATAGGGGCACACTGTAGTCTGTTGTCTGAGAAGCAAGAACAGTTTGTTTTTGTTTTTTTGCTGTTTTGTCTCTAAACAGTAAAAGACCGTTATACAACTCAGTGTTTAAATACGAACATAAACTATGTTACAAATTGCGCATCACGACAGAGTAAGCTGTAGAACTTCCGTCTAAGTTCCAGCTTTTGAGGCTTTTTCGGTCGTGGTTCAGAAAGTTCTATTCTAATTATACGTATAATTTTATAAAGACGGATTATAACATAGAATTATGCAAGTATGTATGTAATACGTTGATGTTTACTTCGTAAGGTGGTGTCAATTTTAAAAACACAGCATTTTCCAACGCAAAAGACTTCATTTTTTCGTTTTTCGAAGTAAATTTGTCACGAAGACACCCTGAGAATGAAAGAACTCAATCAGAACCTCGTATTTCTTGTATGCACTTCTCGCGTCTGCAAGGTAATATCGTGCTCAAATGGCGACGACTACACTGTGGCATAGCATTTCATTAGAGACATGCATTCCGTTTATAACTAACCTGAAAAGTTTGGAGTGACATGCACTGCACTCTGAACCAAATTAAATAAACCGCTTCATTATCAGCCTGTTATGTTCACTAAATTGAACTGCGCTGTGCTGTGTCTTGGAACTGAAGCAAATTTTGAATAGATGTTAATTTCTGAATTTGAACACACAATACTCTGTAATAACATTTTACATACGAATGGAGCTGTTCTTGCATTTAGAGTGTCAAACTCCCGCTGCTGTTAAACTATATTTGTATAAAATATTCTGTTTCGTTGCATTAGAGAAACAGCAAACCTTTCTTTGACAGAGCGAACACACAGGCACCGACAAATATGGACCTTCTATAGCATTAAAAATACGAAAATATGGGAAGTGCTCCTAATTTTAAATACAACTTTTATATAGATGTCACTAATAAAATCAACAGAAAGTTGCAACTGTAAAGCAGATGGATAGTATATTGAATTATGGGCAATACTTTTATAAGGACCAGGGCGAAGAAACTATTAAACTGGTAATTCTCACCCAACAATTTCCGTTAAGATGGTTAAATGACGCTTGAACTGTTTATAGGTCAGCAGTAACTAGATACCATCTGCTTTAATGTTTACATCTCCGTACATTGCCTACGGATTCCCATTACGATTTCATTTCGTTCCGAGAACAAAAAGGAATTTTCCACTTAAACATCATTAAAATACATTTATAACTGTAATGAGATGTTTTAGTGAAGAAACGCTTGAATTTTTATATAATTTTTTGATAAATTTTGTCCTTCAAAGTGTCAATCTCTTCATTATTGTTATGGAATTGGTGACATCGCTTTTACTTTAAGATTTTATCACAGTGCTGACCAAAATAAATCATATCATAAAATTAAAAGGGGAGGCATACATTTAAAGATGCACAGATTATATACCTCGATAGACAATGTGAGTGATTGGCTTCACGTCCTGACAAACTTCAATTGGTTCTTATCGGGCCCAGAGTTGGTCTGCATGTGGTGTAAATTAGAAGAAGAAAAAACTCTGCCCCAGACATGACCCCGAGCTATCTCAACCCACGAACAATAACTCGCCACGTGCGTAATAATTTCCTCTTTTACTCGCCTTTTCATACCGCAAGTTGGCAACAACGCGAATAAATAGAAAATAAGGCCGTCTCCATAAACAGCGAACGAACTTCAGATAAGTACACCGTAAATGCATATATGAAATGGGCTCCTGTTGTTCTGACTTGGCTACAGATACACTGATAGTGAATTATTTTCACTACCAGCTACACTGTCAGAGAACTGTCAACCTGCCAGAGTAGGTTAACACTGTAACTTGGCGTGGCACATATTAATAGAATAAGAATGAGTTCCGATGTAACGCACACGATGGAGTGACACCGTCCGAACTCTCTACCCCAAACCCCCTAACCTCAATTAAACCAACCAACACAATTTTTCAATAATTTAAGAGGAATGCAATCATAGCCTCAAAGGATAAACGACTGTATTTTAATACACGACAAGCTTTCCCCTTCCCATCGTGTCAAACACGATCCCTGACGAACAATAACATTAAATTATTTGATTAAAATGGGACAGCAACTGGAATGGCAGATATTCTAATAAAATAGAGCCATCACTTTTACGTACATTATTAATGGTTTACCTTCCATTAGATAAGAAAGACAAACATTAACTTAGATTTTCGCGGCTGAAGTTCGGTATATAACATCAGCTCTTAGGTATGAGCATCTTCGAATGTTGAGTGTTAACCAACGTTTCGGCAATAATTGCTATTGCCGTCTTCACAATAACTGCAATGTTTTGTGTGTGGCTAGTGCGCTAAGCAGGTTAAGAGTGAATACAGATTCCAGCAGGGAAAAAAACATTTCAAAGTGTTTGTTATGCCTGGCTGGAATCGTTATCCTAGTGGACTACCTCCCACAACCTAATACAGCTCGTGCACAGATGTTCACATGATCAAAACCTATTTAGGCCACATTTTTGTATAATCGCTTGCAACTGTAAATGTGTTTCAGAATGACCACATGAACCCATAATGAAGTGCTAAGAAGGTGAAAATTATGCGTAACATAAAAAGTACAGTAAAGAGGACTTAGGATTAAACTACGTTAAGTCAAATTAATCGTAAGGAATGGTGCTGTGAATATTAAACCGTATTATCTTACAGCAAAGGCACATATTCCATACGCAGAGAGATGGCATATAAAACACTATTACGTATAAATCAATGCTAATAAGGTATTTACTTTGTCATTTCAGATCAATTTTAATGCATATTTCAGAATTCAGCTCTCTGCCTTGTTTTGGAAAACCTGGCAGAGGACAGTACTTTACACAAAGATTAAATACGAGTATGGCTGCAAGACAAATTTAAATTGTCCAAGCTTTTAGTTTAATGTCATGTTTATACTCAAAAGAAAACTGTTCATGCATATATTTACTGCTAGTTTATTAACAGTTTCCTGAAATAAAGGTATAAATTATTAAAAGTTAAAATAAATCCAACTATTTTCGGCTGTACGTAACTTCAGTTGGACATTTGAAAAATGAAGACGCCTCCATTATTTGGATTTAGTTTTAAAATGTGATATATATTCGGGTCTCTCTTTAATGTACAGTAATGAAGAAGTTAATGTTAATTATTACGAGTACCTGTTATTGTTGACTCAGGGGTGTTTCTGTAAACATTTCTATAAAATGTTGTTGCATATCCGCATATGTAACTTGTATAAATTCATTGCGATGTTTGAAATTTCGCGTAACTTTGAATCCTAGCATTGCTATCTTCGCTTCTAGCCATAAACTTATTACAAACGTGCAATAACTCCACATAACATCACTCACATCTCATACGACAGAGTAGATTGAACAAGATTCAGTCTCTGAAAAGAGATGTCTGATATTTACCAATAGACAAAAGACCTATGGTTAAATTACTACCTGACGTACATAACCGGAGTTTCTATTTTGCCTCCAGTAACCGGTTGCTGCCAAGGCAAAAATGAGCCTTGTGAAGTAGCAACTGTTACAGTGGTACCAATATAGTCACTGTTACTGCTGTTTAAATATTAAAAAAAAAAAGGAATCCCACGACTGCGAAACACCAGGGGCACAGGCACCGAACTAGCCACTTCTAGCACAAAACCTTCAACTATGGGCTCGGGGTCATTCGTCCCACAGACAAAGCTGTTTCTGTCGCACATAGTACGAAAACAGACTGCACTTCTTACACGTCTTGATACCACAACGGTAACTGCCCGCAACTGGTCCTACTTTCCCATCACCTTTTCCCTTGCAGTATTTTAAACCGCAGGGGTACCAACCTATGCACATCTCAAGATGACACAAACACGGCGTCCATGGGTCTACAGTCTCGAGGCACCGCCCTGTCGACGTCGCGGGATCTTCTTCTACGACATTGGAGGCGACGTCAGCACCGTGATGGACTCCCAAAGGTACGTGGGATGGGTACCGGGTAACGGCTCCCAGCAGTGCCGACAGTGAAGCACCTGGAACAGCAGCAGAGGAGTATCAACAGACGTACAGATGCTTGTATTCACCGCAGCAACCCATCTCGTGGTTCAAGCCGTGGCTAGTTTCACCTGGCCTGCAAGCATTGACGGCAAAACGCCCGAAGTTTCTGGCTGTTTGTGGACCAACCAAACAATTGGATGATGATGATGATGATGATAATAATAATAATAATATAAGAGCAACAGGAACTGTCTCCAGGTCACTCAGAAAACATTTGGCCAACATTCCGGGCGAACACGACATCAGGGAACTGCAGATTATAATTATGGTAGAATTACCGAGGTCACTTTGCGACTTGTTTTTCTGAAAGTAAATGTTTACTGCATCTGTTTGCCTGTTCGAAACTGATATACTCCAAATTAATCAAACTTAGAGGTTATTTGCAAGTATGCAACACGTTAAGTAAACATTCACATACACACATTTCCAACAGTTTAGTACATTTACAGTACTGAATAAATTACAGGACTGGAGTAGTTTAGTTATCAAAAATCATGTTGATTTAATCAATTAACGTACGAAGCAACACTAATAATTGGACTATGAACTGCATATGTGTTGTTTGTATGACAGGTGTAAACCTAATTTCCTGTCCTGCTGTAAACTGTTTACACACGCGAATTAATTAGACGAAGTTGACAATGCACACGACACACAGGACAGGGAGTTTAAGATTTATGAGGCACTGTGTCAAGCGACTACAAGAACCACGCATTTATTTAAAACCTTTCCCATGTATTGGGAACGCCATAACTGTAACCCAATATTCAAAACTCGTAATTACACAAGCTCATTTATTGTTAATAAAAACATTGTCTTAACTAAGTCTTGTTGCAGAACTTGTTCAGATTAATTACGGAGGCGAACTTTATCTTATTGTTGAAGATGGCTGTCTCCTGGGTTGCAGCCTGGTTGTAGTCTGGTATAAGTTTACCAACGTCGGCAAACTTACACGGCGCTGCAACCCAGGAGACAGCCATCTTTCACACTCGTTCCCGCGAGAACCACAAATCCATCCTATCGTTTATCTTAATCACGTTAAAATAATGGAAACGATTGACTTAAGGAATTTATCTGATCGTCATTTAAGTAGACATATTTCATCACTGGTTTTAAAGTATGATAATTTAATGATCTCCCATGTTCTGTGTGAATGGAAAATTATTTCAACCGAAACAGAGCGCTGTAGATGAATGGCAACAACAGCGATAGAGGGGCAATCCTTTACATAGCAGCCAAGAGTATAAATGGTGTTCTCTACAGGGAAAAACTCAGTTAATTATTTTACAAAACGAAAAGAACTGAATGAAACATCAGAAGGATGTGAGAATTTCACTGTTACGAAAGTCTGCAATACGCCCATGAAAGTGGAACTGTTTCTATATACCGTTATTCAGAATAACAACTGAGATCGGATTCTTATTTTTAATGTAAGACTTGAGGTTCTCACAGCGGTGAATATGAAGATTTCTGTCTTCTGGGTTATTGCGCTGTGTAGTCTGGTCGATGTTAACCAACGTTTCAGAGGTCATACTGCCTCCGTCATCAGGGCGATGACGGAGGCAGTATGACCTCTGAAACGTTGGTTAACATCGACCAGACTACACAGCGCAATAACCCAGAAGACAGAAATCTTCTTATTTTTAAATTAACAAATTCCTTACCAACGGCGATTTTCCCAGATGCAAACTTCAAGTATCCCGTTTGACCAACCGCGGTTGTTGGTTCTACGTATTCGCGGTTTTCTGTACACACGAAAAAAATCAATGGCTTCTGCACCATGAGATCCACACTTTCTGCGGGTAGGGTCGTAATATCTCCGTAACTGATTTTCTAACTCCTCATCAAACGCTTCAGCGTATCTTTTTGTGATACTTCTCCCTTCACTTCATGTCTACAATTATTACGTAAAAGAACAGACCATTTAGACTTGAATGAGTGTTAACGAAGTCCGCGGTTACACAAACTGCTTACATTCCACAAGACCTTGGCCTTGTCAACCGAGGCGTATTTCGGGAACACGACCGCCCACCGTTGGCTAGGGACTGGCTGCCCTACCTGAGTTCCTTGATATTCTATTCCGAGTGATACGCTGATGGCAAGACACACATCACTGAGCGAGGATCTGCTGTAAGTAGTGTTGTGTACTAATCAACTGTACATGAGGCTGATGCCCTGCAGACAACAGGAGTTGCACATCAATTATAATACGCCTACTGGGCGTCATGCCCAAGATTTAGTGCGACCAACCGGAAAGCGTTCCTATCTCTTGGTCACATACAGAATTAACCATTACACAATAGTTTCTATATCACACTGATCTATCCGGAGCACATTTAATGACACCATTACGTGGAAAGAGCTGACAGATCGCAAAAGGAAAACCCTTCTAATGTCCACAGACTACACGGCAGCTACGTATTTACAACTTCATAACCATGTTCTTGCCCCCGTGTCTGTTTTTGGTTAGTAATAAGGATCAGTTGTTCGCAGTCTACTAATATCCATTTTGTTTAAGTTCATTAACCACTTTAAGCCTAAGCCCCAAAGGAAATATGGGCGTATGTATTAACTTTTGTTTTTACCCAAAATAATGTTTCAGAAAAATGTCGGATACTCATAAAACATGGTAATGAATAACATTTCATTAGACACCACCCCATCTTTGAACATTCTGATTTCCCTTCGACAGTAAATACAACATCGGAGTAGTGCGAATTTCTGTGGAATGTTCACTAACCGCTATTAATAAACGAGATGGCAATTTTGCGTGGTTAACAGATCTACAAAACAGATGTAACTTTGGTTGATGCAATCGTCTATGGACTGTAAAATAACATGGCAGCTGCGCGAAATCATCTTATTCGCAGTTTGAAGACAGCAACTAATAAATCACTGGAGCTAAATGTGTATACTTTGGTATAGAGATACATAATAAATATATCCATAAATGATGTATGAAATATTTTATATGATAACAATTAAAATTTAAGGTGAAAATGTAATCAGTACAAAAAAAAAATTAACACGGCTAAACAAAGGGACAGAACGACATAAAAGAGTACCCAAAAGGATTCCAAAATATTAACCAAAAAAGGAAACGACACAGAGAACCCTCGGAAAAATTGGAAGTCTGTGAAGTCGGGACAAATTTCAGTGTTTATGCCATGAAGCGAAGAAACACGCCAACATGGCGACGGTAACAAATTGCATGCACTCAAAGTCTTTAATGATGTAAATTATGCTTAGAGGCAGATCGCTAAATTGTATCATTGTTTACAAAGACACTTACAATAACTAACGGAAGTGTATTCATTGCAGACGTTCGATCGATACATGCTGGTGGCGTTGATTACAGATTAAAGAAGTGGCAACACTGTGCAGACTATCACACGCTGTTAATATAAACTTCCGTTCAATGCCTTTAACGATGATCGTCTAAAAAAATACACGAGTCCTTGTTTTACGAAAGCCATTCGTTAAGGAAAAAATCCGTAAAACAAAAATTAATTTCTCATGAATTTAAAGACAACATTTCCTGATCTACGACATAATTACCTTCCGACTGTGATCAGTCGATAAATACAAAGTTTTCGAGTACAAATTAATACAAGTCTTGAAATTCAATGTCATTTTTCGATACAGCCGAAAATTATAAATATGTTTCTGAATTTTAATGGAACAACGCAATGCAAAATTGCACATAACACAATCTATCGAAGACAATACCAATGCGAGGTACGCTGGCGCAACTAGCAGACGTTGTGAATTTAATAATTCTGTTTGCAACGAGGTCAGACATCAATTTAGCAAGACACGAGCCTTGAACTCTTGTATGCGAGCTGAATCCCTCCCTCTCTCCGTGGTTAGCGATTAACTACATTCACTGCAATGAAGTAGCATACCTTCGCTTTTCCTCAAAAGTACACTAGTACATACTGCACACTACTCCGCCATATAAATGCAAAAATATGCGTTGATTCAACAACTACAGACCTACAAAAAAAAAACCGGTAACAGACAACAAAATAATAAAACAAATAAAAATCAGTTACGTCGGACATGCTCCGATACTGGTACAAATGTTTGTTCGAAGTAACAGTTTATACGAGCTGAATATTTTCAGTCACATTAAACTAAGAAATAATTATTCGAATTATGTAATTAACATTGTACATATGTGTACTAACAGTGTTAACTTTAATTTATTCTACAGTTTTAAAACCAAATTACTATTTGAAACCAAGTACTTGGTAAAAGCAACACAAACTTTACGCCAGTAATTATCGATAAGTGGTAAACTTGGCAATTAGGCAGTACACCCGCTGTTCTCCTCCAGTAAACCGTGCAACAGGGAGACGGGGGTATGGGTGTCTATAAATTTAAGTATCCAATTTACAGCAAACACGGAATGCCTTCGTTAGAACAACGAATGTGTTGTTTGCTCCCTTCTTTAGTCATCCATATGGCTTCATTACGCAATTAAACAGGTTCGGACCCGGAGTCTAAAAGCATGGCAATTTTTGCGGATTTAAAGACCATTTCCTAACTTGTAATCAGACTGAAGAAGTATAAAATGGTCCAGCGGTAGGGTTTCCTCAAATATGTTCTAACTGGCCTCAAACTATTGTTACTCAGCTTTTTCCCATGATTAAAGCTCACTTCAGAAGCAATTCCATCAATCTTGATTCGTGGGTTGTCCCGGATACGCTGACTAATGTTTCCTAATCTTAATACATGTTACAGTCTGAATCTATCCACCTACAGAAGACTCTCGATTATCGGCGGGCGGATTAACCGAGGTCTAAATGGTTAAACGAAAATTAAATATGAATTTAGAAAATTTGCTGTAAAAGTTAGAACGTTTTAAAAGAAAGAAATAAGTACAATGGCATTATTTAACGTATAAAGAATTTCTTGCTAAAACCGGAAGTTTAAAGCAACAGAACGTTATTACTACTACCAGTCGAACTCCTTTTAAAAATAGTTGGTATGTACTGTATTAAATTTATATAAGATCCTTCCTGTTATTAGTAAATCTTTAAAAAAAAATTAGTATATGTCTGTAAATAAACTTCCGAATTTGTTACATTTTCGTGTTTTTCTTTTATTTTTGCTGATTACTCGGGGTTCCGATTATCCGGAAAAATATATTTCCCAACCAAGCCAGATAAACGTAAATATACTGTATCTGTAAACATTCGAATGACTCATACAGCTGCTGCTATAATTAATTATGATTCTTCTGTAAATATACAAGATTTCATGCTTTATAAACACTATAACACGCTATTTTTAGCACTCCCTTAATAAGGCACCCATTTTAAACACGTCAGACTATTATCACTATTCAAAATACAATTAAAAGCGACTATGAGTAAATACGAGAAAGTAAGAGAAAGTTCATACTATATATATCCTCGCGCTTATCAGTATGCCAACATCACTTTCCAGGTGCATTAAAATTACCGTTACCTTTTTACTTTCCCTCGAAAATACATACAATTGCCTATATTTTTTTTAGCTTATCGTGGCTTTATTAACCTTTTTGTACATTACGTCAATGACGTGACCGTTATAAACACGCCAGTGCGAAGTCACCACTCAAAAGACAACGAAAAGGGACCACGTGCTAATAATTAAGGGTTCACAGTCGTAGCGCTCATCAGTCTGGCAACCTCACTTACGCGGTTAATCAAAATTACCGTTAATTCCTATTTTTTCTCAAATGTATACTACGTGCACGCTGTAATATGTGGTGTAAATTATGATGAACCTCAACGACTGCTCCAAACCCTGGGTAATCAACTACAAAGTGTCACCTTCGCGCCTAGTCATCCATCTCCACGATGCCATCACCTGTCACGAAGGTGCAGTAACACGACGTGTTACAAGGCACCGGCAACACAAATTACAAAACAAACATTACTGTGTCATATCATGCGCATAATCATATCACTCATTTGCATGAGTAACACACATATACACATATTATACTCGTATGAACACTGCAGATGTCTTTCTAAAGCAGAAATACACGGGTGATACGTAATAAAACTTAACTGTGGTTGAAATGTTGTAGATAAGACCTACGTGATAAACCGATTGCACTTGAAACAATACGGCATTGCTCATAATAGACTTGGTCTGAGGTTAATTCAATCAGGAATGCCAATAGACAGGTTTTATGCCCTCTTTCCCCAGTTTACCTGAAGATGGAAGCAAAATCCAGCCTCCGAAACGTTGTAGATCCTATAGTATATTAGAATCTTAACGAATATATGTCAAAATAACTCTTTTTACGTATTACAAAATAACATGTTTTGCACAGTTTGGTTATGGTTGAAAGTATTTGTGAAATCTGATGACTTTGACCCCAGAAGAGAAACATCTGCACGGAAATTTCAAACGTAGGATACACGAAGTGCGTTACACGGCACTTTCCTTGTATCACTGTCCCGGGGTTACGTTTGTTCGTTAGTTTCAGTGTAACACATTCAGGAACTGCAGATTCCGACTCTAGAGTCAGATAGGACACACGATAATTGCCAGAAATAAGGGATCAGCGCGGAGAAAACCCAAGTTCAGACATAAGTAGAGATCTAAAGTTTGCTCAAGTTTTAAGCCACTTTATTACTCACAATCAAATTACAATGCAGTGTAGAAGCAGGTCTGAAGTTCAGATAGCACATCACATAAACGTGAAACTGCGAATCCCAACGATAACAGCTAAGATGGGCTTAAAAGTTAAGGAACGGTCTTTACGTTATTCCGGCCAAAAGTACAGAGACCACCACAGAAAAGTGCTGTTACTTAACTGATTTTAAACAGCTGGACTGAATAAACAGGCAACACGTGCGTCCGTTCAGTATTTCCTCTCCGAAACCACAGTACGGACTCCACAAAATTTAATACTGTGAGAAGGGACATTCCACTCCAAAGTTGTCCGCCAAACTGAATTTTTATTGCATGATTTGAGGTTTTCACAGAGGTGAATATGAAGATTTCTGTCTTCTGGGTTGTTGCGCTGTGTCGCGATTCATCGCCCTGATGACGGAGGCAGTATGACCTCTGAAACGTTGGTAAACATCTACCAGACTACACAGCGCAACAACCCAGAAGACAAAATTCTTCATACTAAGAATCGCCCTGATGACGGAGGCAGTATGACCTCTGAAACGTTGGTAAACATCTACCAGACTACACAGCCAACAACCCAGAAGACTGAAATCTTCATACTCTGATGACGGAGGCAGTATGACCTCTGAAACGTTGGTAAACATCTACCAGACTACACAGCGCAACAACCCAGAAGACAGAAATCTTCATCTGAATGTTTATTATCATCAGCCCTATAGTTTAAACTTTGCATGAAGCTCATATTTAATGTTATAATATTAAATGGCTATTCTAACACAAAAATAATTTCATATTTTGTGTGACTGGCTTTGCAACAGTACATTTTTACTGCAATAATTAAACACACAGGAGAATGAGGAGGTATGCAGAATGGTACAGAAAGCGGGCACAAAACACATGTAGCCAACAAAATTTCACTACACGTCACCACTCTTGTTCTTCTGTGATGGTGTATTTACAACTTTCCCTTTGTTGCTCGTTTCTAATTGCGACATCAACTCGCAACGTTTCCCCCTTCTAGTTCCCTACAACAGTTCCACGTTTTCGAATGCATCCCCTCTCTCTTTTATACCTCCAGGTAAAATTCCAGCAGTGATATAAAACAACGGATTATAGAGTTTTATTGGTTTTAATTCCAAGTTATAAGGAATGCACGCGGCAACATAAAAGTTCCTAGATTTATAGAGCTTTTTATTTCGCTCTCATAACGTCCAACTGACGCTGTTTACTTTGAAATAAAATTGTATGGCACTGCTTAAACAAGGTTAATCTCACCACAAAAATGCAGACATCACCATGTTATACTCAATAAGGGACGAGCGGTGAACCACAAGTTCAATCTTCTTTGGCATAACATGACAGGAAGTGGATCCCAAAGCCAGTCTGTATCATGCGGCAAGAGAAAACGCCCCCCAGATGCTGTCGGAAATCGAACACATGTAGTTCAGCCTGAAGCCAGTTCCCATACTGGCTGAACTATCCCGGATAGCCTGAAGTTGGCCTATACTAAACTTCCTTCAAAACCTTAAGTCTATTATAAGGATGTATACACAGACTGTCCCAAAAACATGCATACACATCAACAAATTTGGTGGCCGCTTGTCAATTGCTAACCGCTGTGAACTGTGCCACAAAGCTGACGGTGGTCATTTTGAACACCTATACTGGATTCGCTATTTCACTAAGTGCTATGGTTGATGTATTTAATTATTTAATAAATTAAAATGTATTGTTTCATTCACCGAATGTGTGTATACATCTTTTCGGGACAGCCCATAGAATATAACAATTTGCACAACTTCAATTCACAGAGCTGATTTCAGGTTATTCACCGGAATGTATTAACTTTTATATGGGTTATTTAACGACGCTTTCAGATGTTCACATTATACAGCATCGAATGTTGGGATGATCAATGAATAAATGCGATCTTCGGTCGTTGACTTGCTGAATGTAGCACAAAGCTATGACATCCTGACAACCAAGGCACGCTAATTCAGCGAACAAACGTTGTATGTTATGGGAAATTGGGTTCACAAAGGACGTATTTTGCATACATCATTATATTGTCAGGAAATCACTGTTACAGAATCGGTTTAGCCCGCGGCACACAAAGCTTATTTTACCATGTTTCCTCTGCGTGTTTTGTTTCATTTCTTGAAGTTGCTTCGATTTTTCGAACAGATGAATATTGATATATAAACTTAAAATTGTTATGTATCGTCATTCTTTATATGCCCTCAAGTTTTCCTATAAATTCCCCATGGATTTACAGGACACATCAAAAGTAGCGTATGAATCCATCCTGCCGGTAATGTAAATGTACAAACTTGCAGTACATGGTGCACTGTTATCAGAAGCAAGGAACAAAGTGCTCATTCTAAAACTCAACCCGACCTCATAACACAGTACAACCGTGTACAAAATAAAACAATAAAAATAATATTCTGTATTTTCCTACAACATACGTTGAATTGGCCACGCCTGTCCCGAACGTAGAGAACTCGTTTCACTAAATTGCGTACCAGAGGAATAACTACTATGATCGATAATTGAATTGAATTTATATTTTAATGTGCGTTTTCAATTCCTCTACGATGTGGGTATAATCGTCATACAAATGTTCTCTGATATCATCCCATAAAAGGAAAACTGTAGAGTAAGGTCGAGGGATCTTGACGACAAGAGTCCCAGAGAATCTAACCGTTCTCTGAAAAATTCTCGCAGTAACGTGATGCTTATTCCCACGGTGTAGCAGATGACCCCGTCTTGTTGAAGCCACGAAACCCTCTCATGAACCTCCAGCAATGCGATAAGCTGTATGAGGACCTACTGATAACATTCTGCATAAAGGTTCAAGGAATATCGGACTGATAACGCTGAGCCGAGAAACAACATACCACACGGCAAATTTTTGCCGGGCTCAACCGAGTTTCAACGCAACGAGCAGGTTATCAGAACTCTATTCCGACTGTTCACATAGCCCTTCAAATGGAATCATGCTTCAACCGAAAAGAAAGTGTTGTCCAACACAAATCTTTAAATCTAAGATAGTAACGATGTCCAGAGTGGCCTGCAATTCGTAACTCGTGCGATAATCTCGAAACGTCGGCAGCTTTGTCGTCTTATGTGCACTGCCTACTTACATTGAGGCTTTTCAGCGTGATTTAGAGGCAGGCGGCAGGAGACCATGCTTCACGCTTTCCAGCGTGTCGTTGCTGAGGTGCGTACGTCCACGGTTGTGATTTTGGTCTCACAGAATTTCCTGATTAGGCGATTAATCGTTATCTTCTCTGGCACTGTCTCGTTTTGAAACGTTTATTGACAAGCTTCTCGGGATAATAAAAACAATTTTTTAGCAAAATAATCTTCCACGACAACAATTCCTTTCTCAAAAGTAAGATCCCCACCTGTTTTGATCAGAACAGCACGAACTCAGTTGTAATACACTGAACAAAAGACAGACATTTGCTTGTTTTCGCTGTCAAGGTCAACGGTCCTCCCCACTGGAGTACTAAGATAATGGTTGCCCATCGCGTAGATACGGGGACTGCGAAGTTGGGTTATCTGTTAAAATAAACACTTTGTACTATGCATCACCGTGTAAGTTGAATTTCAATTACATTTTAGTACAAGATGATTTTGATCTAAAAATACGAAGAAAACTATGTGTAAACAGTATGAAGTTTCATGAAACACAGTTACGTTGCTAATCAGATAGTTGGATACTGTATCATAAAACATGACGATCAGTTTTTGGAAAATGCAGATAAGTGAAAATCACAGCCGTCTTTAATGTTTTACGCCCAATTCAAAAAACGAAAAAATGGATGTTAATTTAAGCCTGGAAACATTAAAAGTAGGCTGTTGGTCCCAGTAAGGTTCACCTTTTCCACACTCAGTTCTTGGCAGACACAGAGTCTGGCGTTCCTGACAGAGCCAGACACAGACTGCGATCCTCCAGTGGGTCGCCAACGCGCCCACGTTCTGATTTGGAAGCTAGTCTGTGTCACAGATTAAGACCATGCGTCTCACCTGTGGCACGCTCCAGGCGTGTACGCGTTGATTAGGAAACTAATCAGCAGTATCTATTACAAATAATAGACTATGAGCTCTCTTGGTGAGTCGCCCGAGGCCTGAATGTGTTGATCTTGAAGCTAATCAGTATTTCGAATTAACTGTGGGATCTATAGGTTGGTAGCAGTGGAGCGTGCGTATTAGTTTGGAAGTAATTAGTATTGCAAATTAAAAGTACCTGCTAAGTTACAGCAGAATCGTCTCCTACTCCGGAATTTCAATACATGAAAATCCAAACACAAAAGCTGAAGTTTCAACAGCAAACACAGACAATATCGTGAAATTAAGAAATTGCAAAACCGCTAAGACAAACTGCAGGCGTTACCATTTGGCAGAGATACCAACTTGCCGGATCCTCCCAGCAAAAAGCCAGTATAATAATATCATACGAAAACCCAAACTAGTTCCTCTACGTCCTTATAAAGTTGGTACTCAACAATTCATAATCATGGTTTACAACCTTAGTCCCTTCAATTACACTCCTACACACCATAAGTAACAGTTTAGGGGTAATTTTATATCAAGTTTTGACAACGTGTCTCATTGCAGGCCTAGTCAAATGTAGGACACCTCATTTTCTACATAATCATTCCGCTTTCGTGTCATTTGGCCCAACTGCCCACTAATTTCCTGACTGAACCACAGTGAAAAAGGTTATATTTTAAGCAATTCTTGCACATTTTCAATTCACTAACAACATTGAGATGCAACGTCATCAATGATGACTCTTTGGCCACTCTGATCGATTTTCTTTTTAATAACTGACGCCACAGTCGATAGCGACCCAGAACACACACTACAAAATTCATTCGTCCCCCATTTTATAAAATGGGCGACGAAAATGTTAATCTTCCAAAAATTATATTAATTGTCACATACTTTGACCACAAAAATTTTTGTTCTCCTTTGCTGCCTTGTGTCAATGAAGCAGCAAAGTTAAAAGTTTCATAGCATTATCACTACTTAAAAGGCAATGAAAAGCAACTAGGTTAAATTGAGGTAAAGTTCATATTGTTGAAATTAAGTGTGTGTGTGTGGAGTAGCTACATTAAACACAGGCTCCCTCCATATTTCATACACAGATCAATACTCCTGACGTCTCGGAGTTCCTCACACCTGCAACACATTTGCATACAAATTGGCTTGTCTCATAGCCAGTGTATGGTCGAAGCGTAACAGACCATTTGCGGTTCGCTTAGCAATTTATTCACAACCCTCCCCCTACCTCCTCCAAATAAAAAGGTAACATGGTAATGACTATTAAATATAGAATTTGATTTATGTGTTAGTAGTTCACTCAGGCACTTGACCTGCAAAAATGTTGCATCTTTCGTGGGAAGCAAAACAGAACGAAGCCTCGACGCTCTGGAGTCATACTTCGCACGTCTCTGAATGAACCTAAATTAATTAAACTAATGCACGGAGGTTAAGAAGCTGATAACACACATTTACCATCAGTCCGCCAATAAAGGAACAAGCCATCGAAGAGATGAGAAATGCGTACAAAGTTTAGGCGCAAAACTGAAGGAAATCTACAACCGGTAGCAAGGCCAAGGAATATATGGAATAATTATGTTAAAATTGGTTTCAAATAGAAGGTGTAGCGTTCCGTGACGTGATTTAGGACAGGGACCAGACTGTCGTGAAGACGGTAATAAACCATCGGGTTCCACAAAAGCTGAGCTGAGCGATTATCACCTTCCCAAGACCTAGCACCAGGAAGTTAGTTACTAGGAACTAACGTGTTTATCGACTGGTTTGCATTAGTGCTTTGTATATGGGGAGTTTGTGTTCGAAACTCTGGCTGGAGGCCGACAATTCTGAACTGTTCCTTATTTCCGCCAGTCCCTTCAATCAAACGTTCGTTGTTATCAAGCAAACGACTACCGCATAATGAGCATCATAATCTGTATTCTGCAAAATATATTATTAAGATAATCAAATCAAGGAGGATGGGAGGGGCGGAGTGCGTAAGGAAAACAAGAAACTCGAACAAAATTCTGTCTACAATCCAAAAGAAAAGACACTACTCAGAACAACTAGTCGTAGATGGGGATATAATATTAAAATAGATCTTAAGGAAACAGGGCTACTGGGTGTGGACTGGATTCGTATGATTCAGGGGCAGAAACCGACGGTGGGTCCTTGTGAGCACAATAACGAACCTCAGTGACTAAAATTGCTAACTAACTAGATGGCTTACCGAACCCGAAGGTTCATCACCGAATTAACCAAAGCCCTCCACCGGACCCTGTCCTGGGCCAACAAAATCCAGTCTCCTTCAACTCCTATCTCCCATAGATCCCGCCTGAGATTATCCTCCCTTCTACGTCTAGGTCTCCCCAGCGGTCTCTTCCCCTCAGGCTTCCCAACCAATACTCGGTGCACACCTCTTGCCTCATCCATGCGCGCAACATGCCAAGCCAATCTCATTCTTCTCTACACTTCTCATTAAAGATTCTGCTGAATGGAGTTCGCTCAGTTGTAACCATTCTTCAGTTCACAATTTTTCGCGTTGCACAGTCATTTAGAAATATCCAGAAGTACATATTCAACCAAAATGGACTGGGCCAACGCAGCTTCACAAATGAAACGTGTAATAGGACACAGTGGCGCCACATATCCATTATGCGTTCATTTTACGAGTTTGTGGAAGGAAGAAACGAAAAGACCCCAACACACACTTAGTACACTCTTTCATTAAACAAGAACACTGAATATATACGTCATCACTCGCGACGACACTTCCCACACGCTAACTCAAACGGGAGGGGGGATAATATTTTGGTTCTTCCCGACGTAGAAAATAAAATGCAAGAAAACACGATTTATTTCGACACATTTGCCACACGGAAAGATGTTTTGCCATTACTTGCAGCGGGAATGGAAGTCTGTCTATACAAAAGCCTCAGATACAACCCGCGCGACTTACTCAAAGCATTCCGAAGCCTCTACAAAACACTTGAGCTAGGCAAAGCGTTGCTGAAGTATAAGCCAGAACTACAACACCAACTTCGTAACCACCAATTTCAAACAAGGATTTTGCTTCAATATACTGTTCATAAGCAAACACATCCACACTGCGATCCAACTCTTGTCGCGTGATTAAAACTTGTATCCTTTACACCTGAAGAGATTAAGTGACTCAAGTAAACTTTGCTGCACTTCAAGAGAGCTGAATAATTTCAAGAAGAAAAATCACTTATTTCACTTAATGCAACGCAAAATCAAGATTACTTAATATCGTCATGTGCATACGCGTACTAAGGGATTAGCAACGATCAGGGTCGCCACATTGCCTAAGGCGAGTAATTCTGCAGCTATCTAACAGGATTTAAATAGAAATTTGAACCTTAAGCTAAGTATTTCTTGTCTTTTACGTCACATTTTCAATCTTTTTTGACACAATATATTACGAATAGAGACGTTGCAAATTCTGTATGCAACTGTACATCAAAAGATCTGAACAAAGAACAATATTACCACACTGACTTTTATTTACAAGACAAACATTATTTGTAAGACCATGACTAATACCGTCACTTAAAATTTGATTCCATCTGAGAAAAACAAATTATATTCATGTAGGATTTGAGGTTTTCACAGCAGTGAGTCTGAAAATGGCTTCTGGGTTGATGCGCCGCGTAGTCTGATCAAAGTTTATCGACGTTTCAGAGGTCCATGCTGCCTCCATCATCAGGGCAATGAATAATCGCCCTGATGATGGAGAAGAGCTAGTCTCCGAAACGCTCATTTTAAACTCAAAACTGCAACGTTTAATAGCCCAAAAAGATTTATAATATTTCCATTCTTGGCCCTTAGTACTTTTCACCTCCTTAAGTTTAATTACAGTTTTCTTCACGAGATTTGTACTGTTTTCCCTTGAATTTATACTTTTAGACAAACTTCTTAGTTTGTGGCATTTCAAAAAGTACACAATCTAGCCACACAACGGCAAACATGACAGCCGTGACAACACAAACAATGTTCCATCTCAAAAGTCCCTACAAATTAAAAGTAATTTCTCTATTAGTCAATTTAAAACAAAATTATTAAAATTTTGCATTTAAATGCAAATATGTGGACACGGCATTTAAGAAGATCGTTTCAATACACACTATATAATTAATCGAGAAATCATATCTTAAATACACATTAATAAAAAGAGAAATATATAGGAAATTTTAATATGGCAACACGAAAAAGAAATCCATATTTTAACCCTTCTCGGCTACAAACTGGTCGTTAAGTTACTGTCGTCTTCCGATCCCCAATCGCCGTTTCTATTCAGTCCATCAAATGTCTTCCTTCTACTCCTCAACATGCATTGCCCATCATTGCTGCATTGCGTGTTGTGGTATAAACAAACAGGCCAAGAGAAACAACCGATCACAATCATTCGTCCAGTTACATCTGGTCTAAAACTGGCATCAGTGGATGTGACATAAACCTGGCCCTCATATTCTGCATCACGCAACAAGCCACTGAAATGCAAAACATAAATTATAATATCGCAATAAAATACAACTACTAACGCGATGCAACGGGCGTTTTTAACGAGACTTAAAAGCAGGATAACCTACAGCTTGCGTAGGCAGGCCTACAGCACACTGGGGAATAGACGTGTTCAATAAAACCTTTCCAGAAGAATCGCGAACATTCTATGCATGCATAAAATCCCTTATAATAAATACTCTTAATATTTTTCTGTTTTTTTTTTCTAACCGTCTTTCTTTCCCAACTGCAATCTGTATAACTAAAGACAGACCAAATGACGACTTTAATGTAGTGCTACCTGTCATAAGTTATTATTATTATTATTTAGTGTTCTGTCTGACGACAGGTCCATATGAACAGGATCCTTCCATCCTTTTCTACAAGGCCAGCGATCTAACCGCTAGACCACCGTGGCGGTCTGTCATAAGTTATTAATAATTAAATAAGCCGTAATTTCAAAGTTCACCACTTACGTACATTCCCCGCAATAATTTTTGAATCGATGGAAAAAATTTTATGAAAGTTATTATGCATAATCTGCAACTAGAGGATAATAAGCATTTTATTTCTTGCTGTATTTACTTTCTTTTTCTCACTTTACAGTTCTCTTCCACCAACAACTCGGCACACAGAAACTCCGAAGTTGCATAAACACCAGCAACACTTGATACACTTTACTAAATTCGGAACGGATTTCTTCGGAATACGAATCTCCTAACCACTGCTTTAACATGCTCGGCGTAACTGCGTTTGTCTTCAGAGTTCATTATTGATGACAGGTGCAATGCTAAGATCGTGCATAGAATGTGTGTGACCGGTTACCGTTTAATGACTGCTTACATTGACGTGGAACTTGGCAGTAAATACCATCCTATTGGCTGGTAGCACTCGGTACAACAATGGTGGTTCCGGATGGTGTGTGATGCTGAAAAGTTCCCTGTCTCGTACAGAAAATTGTGGGGGCGTCTTTGAAGGAACGTGTTACCAGAATCAATATTAGTTATATGACTGGCATATGTAAATAAATGGGTGGGAGAATGAGATAAGAATACATAAGCGAAATAACACGCATTATTATTAAATTCCAGAAATATTCGATTAAAACTTTGCATAATTTAGTCTTTTAATACATAAGTTACAACTAATGACTTTCTAACCACAGATTTACCGCCATTGGACTGCCGGTCAAAGCTTTTCTCCTGAGCAATAGACGTTATTACATTAAGAATAATTTAATAATTTTGTTCGTGCACAACTTGTTTGTTCTAATTAGCACAAGACAAGATGAGGCAGAATTTTGTGCAGTGACTCTTAGATCTCAGATCAATCTGCTTCCAAGCCCTGCCTGCATTTCCACATAATGTTCTGTAAATATGGATGGCCCGGAAATGAGCGTGAAATTGGAACCGAATTCAAATGTTCAACCTGACAAGTAGATCCACTCCCCGCATCAATGTCAGTAGAGGGCTGAATCCTTAAAGATCGAACAAAACAACTACAAAGGAATAAAGTCTGCCAAATAATCAAGACGCATTTCAATACTGACCTACAAATTACAGCGTTTGTTTCTTAAATTATTTAACTACGCATGTAGCACTCACAGCCTTGTTACACGAAACATTTTCAGAATTAGTTTGGTATTAAAACGGGTTTTATAGAATTAACAACGGCCTGAAATCAAAACTTTATAGAAGCGAATAAAAAACATCTTTATAGTAAAATCAGCTGTACGGGGAAATAGAGTTATACGGTTGCAGGTGAATACCGGATATATTTTTTGTTTAAAAAGCAGATTATTTCCTTTACTGTCCACATTTTTTCTCTCTACGGCCCTCAGCAAACAAGAATACCCAATGCAAGCCGCGGTAATCTAAAGGCTGTCGTCCACTGGTATATGCCAGACCATAAAATCATTAGCAAGCACAAAATACACGGTAGTCAGCGTTCATGAACTACTTTAAGGCGAGTAAAAGATAATATTAACAATCATCTAGGAAGAAACCACGTTACATACAGCTGAAATGCAAAATTGAAGCTTAAACAAACAGGCTCCGTGGTAGACAACGCACATTCGAGTCGCCCTACCAACTCCAAACAAGTTCGCGGAATTGTCGTAGAAGATGTGTGTGGTAGTCAGTCATAAGACGTTAGAGATGCACAGAATGGAATAAACGAAAGCACGCAAATCGTATCCCAAAAAGAATTCAAAATCGCGTGTAACACCATCCGCCCCCCTTGGCACTAGGTTCAAGGTCATTCTTGTTGCTTGGCCTCTGCCACGCCAATTGTGCAAGGATGTGTAGACATCAAGCACGTGTATTCACAGGCAGAACGTATATTCATTGACGAACATTGCTTCGCATAGAAGTATTTACAAGTATCGAGACAATACACCGAATGGTAACAAATTTTCGATATTTACAAAATTATTTCGACAGCAAACATGTACAGCGTCGAAGAGAAATGCGGGAGTTATTGTTGATTTCAAAATCATGGATATAACAATGCGAAAACAATTGCTTTACTGCAAGAGTTGTTTGGTGAGAACAATGTTTGGCATAGCCCTTGGCCACCGCGATCTCCAGACCTCACCCCGCTAAACTTCTCTCTGTGGGGATTTTCCAAAAACAGATTTTATTCGAATAACCCAGAGACCTTTGAGGAAGTAAAACACAATACCGAAAAGTCTTTAGCCAACAATGACACAGAAACACATTGGAAGTTGCACGAAACATATTAAAATGGTGGTCTTCGTAAAAGTGGACATTTTAAGCATCTTATACGAACATGTTCTGTTAAGTTCTTCATGCAAAATTGAATCTAAAAACTCTTTTGTCTTCTTAAATTGATACCACAAAGACTTACAAATAGCTGTATTTACGACTACGTTTTAAATCGAACATTCTCTACATACCCTTGGCTGCTGAAACGTCGTTTTTAACACTAATACCAGCAATAATAACAGAACAAAGCAAACGAGGCATAAAAATCAAGCAGTTCGCTATATTATCAGACAAAATGACTATTACTCAGCTATGATTACTTCCTAGTTGGAGGAGCCTACAGGGTTCACACCAAACAGACAGTGGCTCTTCGTGCCGCAGGACTCCCTAGAGCATTTGTATCCCCACTGAACCTCGTTTATCTTACTCTAAAATATACAAACTCTCACAAGTTGGACTCTACTTCATCCCAAACTACCTAAATAGAAACAGAATATGCAACCAGCAGACCACGTCTCGAGATTTGCATCCGTACTCGGAGCTTACAATTTCATTCGCTATGATGGCTGAAGCAAAAGCTCTTTCCAGTTCCTTGGGGAAGGGACTTGAGTAAAAAGTTTTCGGCACAAGTCTTGAAACAAAGGACTTGGTGGCGCACATACTACTTTGAACACTAATGGACCGTAACTGAAAACCTGGCTACACTGAGGATCACATACAAACGACAGACAAATCGAAGGTCGCGGAGGCTCACAAATACGTCAGCGACGAGAATGCAACAATTGCGAATTCTCAATGACGATTTTTCAACACGCGAAATCTCAAAGACCAGAGTGCACTGAGGTCTCACCATTGGCGAGCATGCAACACGTGAATACAAACTAGTGACGAGAACGAAACACGCGGAATTCATGAAGACTACAGCGAGGGTAATGAAACCTGTGGAGACTCGAAGGCTACTTTGAGGAGATCGGAGTGCATGGAGACTCACAGACTACACTGACAATAACGGCCCTTTCGCACGTGGCTCACGTAAGCTGAAGCGACTGCTGAGGATAGAAATCCCAGCAAAATGCACTGCACCCTTTCAGACGAGAGCCGATGAACCTGTGATCTCAGGCTAACAAGACCTGAGTGACGAAACAAACAACTGATTAGTAGAGCCTGTGGATGAAACAGAAGTCTGTGTGTGGTCAGACGCTACAGAACAGTCTGAATGTAATACTGATGCGCTAACGATGAAGTCCTGAAGTAGGCCCTGGAAACGAGTATTTCACGCATCTCGCTGGTTCAGGAAAATGCTACCGTTCATACCCGTGCTAACCGTCTTCCAAGTTCAAGAACGCACTGCTGATCATGTGGTTTCGGACATACGTCAAATCAAAGCGAAGAACATTGTAACATCGTAACGTGTCTCCAGAACGATAAAACGTTACTTGTCCTTTGTCGTGGCTAGATTGTAGCTATGAGGTATTTTGTTATATTGGTCAAGCATCTCATTGTAAAGGTGACACATCTCTATGTACACAACCCTCCGTTCACAGGTCAATAATGGTCAATATTCTGACTGCAAAAACACGTGTACGGAAACTAAAAACGAAGATTTTCGAAGTATCCTCAATGATAAAAAATAATTGGAGAATGTGATAATTATTTTTTTTGTAATGTTTAAATGCGAACGTTTAAAATTTATCACGGAAAAAGAACAGCTGGCGATATCTTAACAAGTCAGGAAGAGCTGCTGCACAATCCCCTGAAGACGTATGTAACAAGCACACGTAATATGCATGGTAAAGTGATTAAAGCAGGATTTTTAGACATCAAATACAAGTTATATTTGACGATGTACGTATAGCTCAGTCCTCGACAACACAATGACATAGGTCGCACAAAGAGCTACGAATAATTAGTTCATTTGCGATTGTCAGTACAGTATGTAAAAATGTGGCCTCTTTATATGGTAGACACGTTAATTACTACGCATCTGAACATACACCAATACATACTATACAGATATATATATATATATATATATATATATATATATATATATACACACACAAACGTACATACAGTGTCCAAAAAAGATATATACACACATTATGGCACGGAAAATTAACCTAGTTTGTAAATAGGTCATGTTACTAGTTTCCTATTTTAAGACGTAAACGTATTCTATTCTTCAAGTCTTGCTGTTCTATTCACAAGAATTTTTCTCAACAGCATACAAATTTAACTGTCATCTGCTATTCTTCATGCTACAGTTCTGTCACATCTGGAGACGAGCATCTGCATTGCACCACTGAATTACGAATCATTTAAATTTATGTATTTAAACACAAAAAGCCAAAGTTCCTCTCTATAATGGTCACATTTAAACGAACTTTGTGTACCAGTAAAAAATTTCGGGACGAATAAAGGCTAAAATGAGGCAGCAGGTAAATAATAACGACGATAAAATCATAATTGCTCTCACGAATTTAACGAAGAAAATACATAATCGAAACTGCGTGTCAACGAGCGCAGACAAGTCGCCTGGAGTGACCTTAATGATCATCATTTCTAAATTTCCAGAGTGTCGTTCCTACCATTTGTGTATTCAGACACCAATTTCTGTCGCCTCATTTGTAACGTCGCCTGGTCTTTCCCGTAACTACCAAAGTGTGAAATAAATCCTGACATTCCCTAACCACCGCCTTTTCAATGTCTTCTCATTTCACACACACACAAAAAAAATTATGCTCTACGGGTCCTGTGTTATGGCAGAAAACGGCGGAAAGTGTGATATGATTTATTAGACATTCTATTTAATTCTCAGGACTGATAACTCCGAATAACATAATTGTGGGAATGGGAGAAATGAAAGAACGTATTGTGGTAATAAAAAGAGTCTACAGCTGTACCGTACCACATAAACACCAATTGAGAGCACAGGTAGTTTCCAAATTAGTTGTGAGGTTTCGTAAATCACTGGCCTTAATGCAGCTTACTGAATATGCAAATCAATTGTTCTGAGCTAATCACATTATTCTTAACACACTGCGTAAGAGTAGCAAAATAAATTAATTTTCGTTGTACTTCGTTGCATATTCGATATAAAAAAAGAATGTTCCGAATAAAATCCGTATTTCAAACAGATCTACATTTTATATCATATGGCCAGTTTTAATTTTAAAAGGGCTCCGTGCTGCCTCCATCATGATGGAGACAGCAAGAAACTCTGAAACGTCGGTAAACTTCTACCAGACTACACGGCGCTACAACCCAGAAGACAGCCATCTTCAGACTCACCGCCGTGAAAACCTCTGATCCTATGGCGCATAAGATCGTATTTTATTGAAGTTTTACCGACACAGAAAAGCAGGTACCGTGAATCTGTGAAAGATTTCGGCTTTTTAAAATTCAAGCCTCCTCATACAAAAGACTACCGGTAATCTAAAATCGGGGTAAACGATATTTGGAGTTTTCGCAGTGCTGAAGATGCTGGGTGTGATTTCCTGGGTTGTGACGCCATGTAGCAATGTATGCAATTATTAACGTTGCGAGGAAATGTATCAACTCCATCTTCAGGGTTGAAATAACACTAGTTGTCAATAAAAATAAAATTGTTCTATTTATTGCCACCGAAAGCAAAATATCACAGTTTCCATCCACGCTAGTTTCCTATTCAGTTCTTTGCGTGTGTAGCCCATATTCCGTGATACTGTTAATGTGATTTGATTCTTGTACATTTTCATGCCCAAAAAGTTGCCAGGAGCGTTATGTGAGCTCAAAAGACACTGGAAATACATAAAATCACGACACAGTAAGCCTAATTACTACGTGAACACATTACCGTTGTAGAGTTGGTCAGTTGTACAAACAAACTCAATGGATGAAAAGTTAAATCAAAGAAAACAAAACTGGAAGAGAGAAAAAAAGTACTATAAGAGCAATGGCACTGGCAAATTTGTTTTACTGAACACGAAGGTAGAACCGCATGTAAATAAAACTTAAGTGTACCAAAATAGTACAGACTGAAGCGGTAATTGGAACTAAATATGCGGATTCCCTGCTCACGGAGGTAAGCAAATCAACGATGGAACCCGATTACAGACCAATGCATTCGCTTTACTAATCAGCCTATTCGACTGACCGCAACAGACATCGCCCCTGGTGTCCGGACAGCTAACTTAGCAGTCACATTACTAATGTATTACCTACCTAAGACAAGCTTATTTTACGTTTATAATCAGGATTGCAGGTTTTCACGGCGGTGAGTCCGAAGACGGTTATCTTCTGGGTTGTAGCAGCAAGGACCTCTGAAACGTTGATAAACATCTACAAGACAACACGGTACTACAGCTATCTACGTTTATGTTTACATTTACATGCAGTATCTATATTAATGTAGGCCTACACTTCGTATAGAATTTTTACAAAATTATTACTTTCTTAACAGTCAGTTGCCGAAGTGTTATAAAAAAACTTAATATCTCTACTAAAAATGACAAACAACTTATTTCGCCCTTTATTAAAGTTTCCTATCGAAGCTACACAACCTTAGCAGCTTATACAACGTCGTAAAACAACCAAAAAAAATTTTCCTCAAATCGGCCGGCAGACAGCGCATTTTGACAGAAAAGGTGCACATTCCTTTGTTGTATAAACATGCACAGATTATTGATTAAGCCGAAACGTTCAATTCTGTAACTGGGTACTCTATTACTGACTTACACGGGCCACTGACGAGTCATATCACGATAACACTTATCGTGACTAGCCCTTACATAAGATGCTGGAAGGCTGTTTCGGGAAAATTAATAAATTCTGAAGATGGCTGTCTTCTGGAATGTTGCGCCGTATGGTGTGGTAGACGTTTACCAACGTTTCAGATAAACTGTTAAGTCTATAGACCTAATGTATCTTCAAATGAAATCCCTCTAGTTATTGATGTAAAACTGAAAGCTGAATACAAACATTCGTACGGCCAACATTAATATTCACACTGTAAAATTACTTTCATAGAGTTCAAGCTCTCTTACCACACATAATTTCAGGGTCTCGTATTAAATGTCGCTCCCACCTCAGGA
This sequence comes from Zootermopsis nevadensis, assembly GCF_977971745.1. Taxonomy (NCBI): domain Eukaryota; kingdom Metazoa; phylum Arthropoda; class Insecta; order Blattodea; family Termopsidae; genus Zootermopsis; species Zootermopsis nevadensis. Next base: position 11,320,241 of record NW_028259149.1, on the reverse strand, counting down.
GTTAATAGGTCTATCATGTTACGCTGGTCTCATAAGTATTCCTTTTCCTTAAAAACTGCACAGTGTGTTAAAATAACCGGTAACAAAGTCACATGCAGGTTTTCGCCAGGATTGTTGTACGTAACAAATGTATTGAGGCAAATACAACCCATATTCATTACCAAAAAACAACTCTCGAGTAATGGATCTCATTCATAAGTTTTATGACAATGCCAAACGTGAAATTATAAATGAATTGGATTGTATTAAGAAGAATGGGAAAAAATTTTCTATAACTTTAGATGAGTGGACTAGCAAAAGAAATCGCAGATATTTGAATATCAACGTACACCATTTTGCGGAAGATTTTAATTTGGGCTTAGTTCCAATAGCTAGTTCCTGCGATGCTAAGAAAACATTAGAATTAGTTTCTGAGATGGTACAAATTTTTAACTTAGATCTAGCAACCGACATAGTTTATAATTCATATTTTGTACGGATTTTAGTTACTTTAGGTTTTTATTTGGTTTTGTATAGAGTATATTTCATTTTGTTATATTTTTGTAGTTCCATAAATATTAAATAAACTGAAAAAAATTAAAATAAGTATAAATATTTTTTAATGTTTTAACTATATTTTGTTTTCTTTTTTTGTAAAAATTCGAAAACCGGTTTTTTAAAAAGTCAGTTTTGGTATAAACCCTAAGGAATGCTTTCTCGAAACGTTGCCTGTTTTGAGCACTGCATACAACAGTCTACAGACTGACAGTGCAAAAAATTCGCCGACCTGCGCGGACGGTGAGCTGAAACGAAGAAAATTGAAGAGGCTGTGAACAAACAATAAGCCGAGCAATTGCTGAGTGGAATTACGTTCGAGCCATTCCATCCGCAAAAGCAGAGTACTCAAAGGACTCGCTTCCGTGCAACTCTTGTTCACTGTGTGCCTTCGCCTGTTACGCCTTGCGTACATTAACAACAATTTGGTTGTATTTCCATTTGGAAGTACATTATGAAAACGAGTGACTTCAGACTTGCTGCACCGTGTAGTCTGGTAGAAGTTTACAGACTCTTCAGAGGGGCTTACAGCCTCCATCAGCAGGGTGTTCTGATGACCGTCTACAACCCACAAGAAAGCCATCTTCATGATCACTTCCGTGAGACCTGAACTCTAACGTATTTTCATTACATGAGACACTTAGACCATGCTCAAGTTCAGTTTTCGTACATGTCAGGCAATCCACTTCTGTTCTTTTATGAACACACAACATAGCTCTCAGCACAGTGGGTTTAACAGTGGTTAGCACTCCTGCTGTGTGTTCGTGAGGACCCGGAATCAAGTCTGGCGCAAAAACCATCTATCTTTGCTGACAGATTCCACTGTTTTCCCTCAATCCTTTCAGGAAAAGTGCCGTAAAGATAACACCTTCCTAAATTTTCCTATTTATTATTTATGAGAGACCGCGCGGTCACTGGGTACGCAACAGCCATCGCCATATAACCTAACTACAAACCGTATACATCAAACAATCACTCAGATGCTACTAGAAACGCCAGACATGCCAACCTAAGCGCGTACATGTGTGTACTAATGACCGCTCAAACAGAGGCAACTTCCTGGGGTCATCACATGGGGGAGTGGGGGGTCAATCAAAACTGCTTATTATTACTAATTCCAAGCTTGCGCTGAAGTTTATTCTTCTCATCCCCCCCCACACACACACACAAGCACATAAAAATGTTAATTTTATTGAAACACGTTTTCACTTTATTTACTTGAAATATAAAAATGCCGTACATAACAAGCCATTTGACAAAAACTTGAAATTTAATATTTATTACAAATGGGACATTTTGGGCCGTACATCGAGTGCAGCCTCCTTGGACGTGTCGGCCCGTGGTAAAGACCCTTACATGCATACGACAGTACAACACACAAAAATGCAAACACGATCCAACGTCAGTCAGTGCCAATTCGCGTAGGATTTCTCAATCTACAAAGAATGAGTGTGACCTCAGTGCTAATCCCGAGACAGGATACAATTAAGACGAAATTTCTAGCCTTTAAGTAGCCCGAAGATTCACTGCCGGCTTTAAAGAAGTATGTCAGTTGACCGTACATTTATTTTTCATCCTCACCCCGTTTCACGAACACCCAATTTAACATTCATCCTATACCTACCTCCACATAACCCTAGGTTTAAATAAATGTAATTCTAAACCACAGAAAGCCTGAGTGCGACGCTGTAATGCGACTCATCCCAAAGCTAACCTGTCAGTGAAGCAGAATCCAAGTCGCCAAAACGCGTGAAAAGAAAAATTAGTTTGTCGACATGAACGCCTACCGAATTCGAAGAAACTGCAAACATTGTGGAGGCTGATAATAAAGCCCGCAATTAAACACTACACTGAGCCAGTTTCATCCATCTTCACAATTCACTTCCATAAATTCATCTTAATGTCATCCTCTGGTTCAACCGGATTTTTCCAAAGAGGTTTCTTCACATAAATTCTGCATGCATTGTTTGCCCATTGTTTTCTACATTTCACTATTCCATTAATGTTCCGTCTCAAGAAATAACTTCTGTTCTCCCATAATAATGCTATGAAAACGACACACTTCATCGAGTTTAGAGAACAAGTCTGTTGAGAAGCAAAATTCTTTCCTGTGTTTGAGTTAGCGGCCTCTATCTCAGACGATGAAGAAAGGAACAATGTAACGTCCTGCGCATGAGGTAGGATTCGAGCCCCAAAACAAAATAGTATAATTTTAGACGTTCGAGAGGCGTCTGTCTGGCATATACCGTCATTACTCTTAAGAGAGCAGAGTCTCTCAAGCAATACCACCTCCATGACTTCATTACACGCGTCTCTTCTCCAAGTCCTTTCTTCTTTTGTGTACCTGACGTAACAAAGGAAGGCAGAAAGGGAAAACCCGTCACCATTGCGATGGGATCCATCAATATACGGACTTGATTTAGAGCGCCATCTCTGTGAGCCGAGATGAACTGATGTGGCCCAGAGTGAGGACAATGCACTGTATGAGTCCCGGTATCTGCACAATGAAATTTAAACTTTCTTCACATACAGCGCCCCCGCAAAACAAATTCTCATCGCTACTCTCATTATTTTAATACGAAATAAGGTACAGAAACGAATAAAACAGTAACTCAGAGTGGTCCCCCGCTACAGGCCATAGCGGAGCTTGTAGGGGAGAAGAGGTATAGCTCCTACTCATTCTTGACCTCGGCCCTAGATGGGGATGAGTGGTCAACATCATGCCCCGGCCGAGGTGGGACCTAAAATCGGTCTGGACGTAGAACCTTATAGACAATATCCTTTTAGCCAACTGCGGAGGCCGGCTTTCCAGTCTATTATCATAGCCCTACGCCTTTCTGGATTCCATATTAAGCGGCAAGTCGCTCCCACTTCATACGTTTGTGCGTTGGAGAGTGTTCCGATGGCAGTATTCATATTAGATTTGGCGAAAATTAATAATTTGTTTGAAATCTTTAAAGAGGTATATACGCAGATAACAGGATATCGTGTCTATTTTTCTTCGTTGTGTGAAGAAAGTATTCTAAGTAATTATTTCCACACATTTCCACCGTCACAGAAACGTTCACCGTACGTTCTGGTTCAGAGTTCAGTAGCCGCGTGACAAAATCTTCCTACCACACACCACTGAAACCCCGAACGTCATATCACAGTTAATGACCAAAAGAATTAGGATAAGCCTAAACCAGTAAGCTAGCTACATGCTGTTAACAGTCAGAACGAAGTTCGCTAATTCTTTTCCGAGTTTCTATTTGTCAGGACCTGTCACTGTATCGAAACTGTGACAGATCGACGCAATTTATCCTATCGATCATATATCAGAGGAAGCCAAGACTTCATTCATATCGCAGTTTGTTTATTCCTGAGAAAGGAAAAAGTTCACAGAAAATCCACAACAGAAGCAGGCAAGATTGAAATAAAGCGATGGACTGCCAACAGGCTGACAAGCCCACGATTGGCACTGTATAAATCATTTCAGCTTTTCGCTACAAGCTCCAGTCGCCGGGAGGCATGCCACGATATCTGGCGGCACAAATCACAACTTCATTTATATAGCTCACCCTCCCTTAAAACACAGTAGTGGAACCTCGGCATAAAGCTCGCCCAGTTATAACGCGGATTTGGACATGCCGCGGCTTTGATGTCCCCCGATACGATTCACTTGTGACAGGGGCACTGAAGCTGCCCGCCAAAACCCGTGCGTCGAGGTTCCACCGTATTTAGAAAACCAAGTTACCAGAGAGTGAATATCGGGAACCCGCGAAAAGGGCTCTGGTACGCTGAGTGTTGTAATTCTCTGTTAAGAACGGACATGAGTAAATAAGAATTTTTCGTGGTTTTCTCAATTTTCTCCGGAGAGTATCTCGAAACAGACTATGACCAGTTACCCGCAATAGAAGCCCTTTTTTTCCTCAGTCATGTCACAGTTGAAGACACTACGTTTTAATGTGAGCTCGTCGTAGCGCGCAGTTATATATGAACAGAAGTACACAGAATATGTTTCTGTGCAATTTTTTTACAATGTTATTACACTTTTACAAACCAAACAAGATCATCTGAGGATTTCACAGCGGTGAGTATGAATATTTCTGTCTTCTGGGTTGTTGCGCTGTGTAGTCTGGTAGATGTTTACCAACGTTTCAGAGGTCATACTGCCTCCGTCATCAGGGCGATGAGTATGAAGATTTCTGTCTTCTGGGTTGTTGCGCTGTGTAGTCTGGTAGATGTTTACCAACGTTTCAGAGGTCATACTGCCTCCGTCATCAGGGCGATGAGTATGAAGATTTCTGTCTTCTGGGTTGTTGCGCTGTGTAGTCTGGTAGATGTTTATCAATGTTTCTGAGGTCATACTGCCTCCGTCATCAGGGCGATGAAGATTTCTGTCTTCTGGGTTGTTGCGCTATGTAGTCTGGTCGATGTTTACCAACGTTTCAGAGGTCATACTGCCTCCGTCATCAGGGCGATGAGTATGAAGATTTCTGTCTTCTGGGTTGTTGCGCTGTGTAGTCTGGTAGATGTTTACCAACGTTTCAGAGGTCATACTGCCTCCGTCATCAGGGCGATGAGTATGAAGATTTCTGTCTTCTGGGTTGTTGCGCTGTGTAGTCTGGTAGATGTTTATCAATGTTTCTGAGGTCATACTGCCTCCGTCATCAGGGCGATGAAGATTTCTGTCTTCTGGGTTGTTGCGCTATGTAGTCTGGTCGATGTTTACCAACGTTTCAGAGGTCATACTGCCTCCGTCATCAGGGCGATGAATTCATCGCCCTGATGACGGAGGCAGTGTGATCTCTGAAACGTTGGTTAACATCGACCATACTACATAGCGCAACAACCCTGAAGACAGAAATCTTCAAACAAGATCAGTCACATCAGAAAACCGTTCTCACAGCGGTCTTGTGGGTTGTGATGCCTTGGGGTTTCGTAAGAGTCCAAATACAGGTCCGCACAGCTTCAAATCCCAGGAGGCCACCATCGACAAGACCAGAATCAAAAAGTTTACCACAAAAAAAATCCCTCCTGGGATATAACACCCATTTGTAAAAGGGAGTATATGAAAACAAGTAATTGGCTTACGCGTCCTTCTCTACAAAGGCAACTAATTGCCCTACACATCGGGTTGTACGTGTATTTCTGTACATCGTGGGTCAGGAATCCGTCGCAGCACGCGGTGACGTATTCTCTAAAAAAATGAATTTGTAAAAAGTTGAGGAAGGGGAATGCAGTAAAAGGTCCGGTTGATTCTCAAGGGTCATGTACAGTCTCGCGGTTAAGGCTGCTGAAGCTGCTGCTTTCACCGGCAAAAAGACAGACGACCACTACAGACGACAATATTATTACTCCTGGCCGTACAATTAACTGCGTAACTCCGAACGACCCTCGCACGAATGGAAGTCGAACATGCAAAATGGGAGAGGTAGTGTTATGTTTGATGAACAGGTTATTGATTTCACGACTTCGGCTACACTAAACAATGGTCTGTTCTTCGTTCTAGTACACAGATAAGTCAAATGTTTACTGTTGCAGAAACGCCTGTTGAAATTCAACGGGGAATGCCTCATTTTGTGTCTTCATCATTTAATCCATTTTGAATCCCTTAAATGCCTTCATTAACCTTCATCTTCTTTATAAGTAGGACTTCTAAAATTTTCATAATGGTAACAGCATTTGTAAAACATTGGACGCCACTAAGAACTTCGAGAGTCCTACCCGATATGTGTAAATATGAAACTTAGCAGCGTTCGAGACGAGAGCATAGAGGAGATTATTTGAACCCGAGACGGAGGGAGAATAATGCAATGAAACAATACATACAGACGTAGACGATACTTGTTGAAAGCAATTTATCTGACATATCACCGAGCGATAAATATTTATTTATTGCTATGGAAGGGGTTGTTTATTTGAAGGGTTTGTTTTACGGCATCGCATAAATCATTTTGTGCGCAACGCACCACGCTAGACAGTAAAAATACCACCGAAGATGAACAAAATATCAAGTTATATAACAAAACTATAAAATATGAAATATGCCATTAATATTTCATTCACATTTTAAAATCTAGCAATTAGATTGCTTTGGTGTGAACGTAGACGCAGTATCGCGTATAGCCTATCGATTGTTGCTAGTTTCTAGTTGATTCGATTTAAACCTTACCTTAACCAATTTTGCTATTATTCTGCGTTTTAGTAAATAGGTTATATAGGCCTACACATCGAAAAATATTTATGGATAAACACACTAAGTCTCCACTGCACAATTTTTGTGTGTGCTTGATAAAAGTGAATGTTCGATTCCAAGAGCCTGATTAGTATCAAAGACGGAATAAGGAGATCGATACGAGTCGCGGATTGTGCATTCTTTAACGTACGTACACTTTTCGCAAATAACACAACATGTATGCCTACATAAACGCCTAGAAAATAACGTCCAACGCATTGTAGGGCGATAGCAAAGATGGTTAGAAGGCTGAAAAGCCCGAAGTCCATGGTTCCTCGATGTTATCCGGTGAATGCTAAGGGTGGAGGCTGATTCACGACCGCAGTGGGCTCAAATTAGCCGTGGCTGTGCGGAAAACCGAGTACTGTGGTCGTTAAAACGACAGGATACAATTTACAAATATAGGATACCCATAACTCAGATGCCGCACATCAAAACATGCAGGTGATGCGGTCGAATGCGACAACATGCGGGCGCGAATACCCCAACACTGGCAAACCAGCGTTACAAGTCCGCTGAATATTCACAAAGACAACGTGACCCCAAATAGCAAGCCCATCAATCGGAAACCTTCACAAGACACACTTGCTGCCTATAAACTCCACTTGGATCAAGAAAACATTACAATAAAACGTAATAAATTAAATTATTTACGTACTAAACAATAAAATTAAACATCTCTCTGGACACTCTGACATCGACAATTCTTCAAAATTCAGTTCAGTATTATCCTCCCACCCACGCCTATGTCTACCGAACAGGCTTTTCACTTCCGAATTTGTACTAAAATTTTATATTTATTTCTCGTTTCCACCATGTGCACTACATGTCCCATCCAGTTCTCCATTCCATTGCTATAATAACACAGTTTTTCGCCAAAATTACAAATAATAAAGTTCCTTGTTATAAAAAAGTTTAAACTATAACATTTAACATTAGGTTTAATAAATAAGGAATCCGTCGGAACTTTCTAAAATCACAGTGCAATCGGAGGGAAAAATGTACAAAAATCTATGATGAAGTTTATATGCTAGGGCATCGGTCTGTCGTTTCATGTAGGATACAGACAGCTACGCAGAAACGCTTATCTCAGTTCCCTTGTAATTTATTTTACAATGCCACCATTACCTAACGCTCACACCACTGACAATAAAAACCAGCCTACATTTTGCACTGGTGTAAAAAGTACATCTGTGCTTAAAGGGGCTAAACTGACACAGAGACGTGAAATAATCTACGTCATAAACACACTTCATTACAGTAAACAGTAGCTTTCTGAATATTTATACTCGACTAGCAAAAATGCCAGCTCTGGGCACTGATATGCCCAAAAATACAATAATTGTTATTATTTAATGTGACAATCTTATGAATAAAAACAGACCTTAGGCCTACATCCCGCTCAACAACATTTCCGTGGACATAGATAAGAATTGCTGAACGTAAACGTATTGAAATAATGAAAACGCTCATTTGTTAAGACAATGTTATAATAACATGATGGAAGTTTGCGTATAATGGAATTCGCTGCGTATTTGAAATGTACCTATGTCCGTTACTCAAATCACGCAAATCCTGGAAGCGATACAACACAATTACTACACGGTTCCATTAATCAAAAAATCCACATTAGATTAGAGACCTACATTAGGGTACACTGTTTACCAAAAATGAAGTGCCAGTAAAATATTGAAATAATAAAATTACTTACGTAAACGCCTATTAAGTTACATCTGGTATCTGAAGTTGTCTTAACAGCGAAGATTTCAGTCTTGGTTTTCTGGATTGTGAAGCCGTCTGGTGTCTCCCGTTGACAATTGTTCTATTGTTTACCGCTACAGCGATCGCTTTATGCATTAAATGACTGCCAAACTAAGAAACAGCGCAGGATACTCGTGACTTCTTGCACTGTAAAATGGTTATAGACGTCCAGCAACCAGACAGACAAGGGGACTAATGGACAAAACTATTTTATATATAAGATGTCGGTTAAAACGCGAATCATACGTAGTGACACACTTTCAGAACATGGAAACTTACTTCAGAGTAAGTGTATAAATCATCTAGTGCTGTAGTCTGCTGTGATATGCTTAAGATTGTAAGCGCAGCGGCGTCAGTGAATAAATGGAAATAACAAATCGTTATGAAGAAAAAACTAAAAATACAATGATGGTATATGCCCATTTCGTATTCACAAGAAACCAAATTTCATGTAAACTTAACTGAACACTGGAAATAAAGTAAATTCGCAGCAAATCACTCAAGGAAACTAAAGATAATGAGGTTGTTAATTCAACTAATGACGAAACAAATCATCGCAAACGAAACTGCGCCGATGAATGTCGATATGTCCCGTCACATCAGACTGTTATTCACAGGCATTAACATAAAATTTCCCAGTTGTTAACATTTCTTAAAACAGATATTGCAACATTCCAGTAATGATTTGTTTTGTTTGCATGTGAGAACACGCGATCCTGGCACTACTAATATCACACATGCATTAATCCTGACATTATTAAATCACTCTTCTATCTTAATGGTCTGACAAAAATGGATCGAATAAACACTAATATTCCCCGTCTAAAAGAAGCAAAGAGCATTTTTACTGAGAATTTCCAGCGGGTTTTGCAGCTTGAAAGGGAAAAATAAAAAATAAAAAGTGCTTTATGGATAAAGGACCGAAGTTCGTTGGATTCTCTTGGGAGTATCGGTTCCCTCTCAGTGCACTGAATTTAACATTCTAAGTTGTAGATTTCAATGGATAAACGACTCTAACGTTGAAATAGTGTAATTCAGGCAGATAAGTTTAAACCGCTACGTTAATAGCCTCCCAGGAATTACCGACAAATAACGAAACCTTGGCTCTTAGGTGAATCCCAGATGGACGACAATGACCTTTACAGCTTCTACTGAAGCAATCTTTACGCCCAAGCCGCTACCACAGCAAACAACCTTGCATTAAAAGACTGCGCTCCCACTAGGTGAGAGTCTTTGTTGCTGCCTATAAAACTGTAGGAACGACCGAAGAAGCCAGGAAAAAACAAATTTGGGAGGTGTTAAAGTGCACGGAGAATTAGATCTTATGAGGGCATTCTGCAGATAGAAATGACCTCGGCAGTCAAGATGTGTGGGGCCAACACACACTGCATGTACGCTTTAACAAGAAGTAATGAGAACGCCTGAGAAAATCAACAGGAAGAGGCCAAGGCAGGCTTTATTACAGCGTACAAAAAGCTGACTTGAAGTCAGAGGAATCTCCTCTACGCAAGAAATTCTTTGAAGATTTCCGTCTTCTGGGTTGTTGCGCTGTGTAGTCTGGTCGATGTTAACCAACGTTTCAGAGGTCATACTGCCTCCATCATCAAAAATCTTCATACTCACCGTTGTGAAAACCTCAAATCTTACAAGAAATTCTTTGCTTAAGAATAAAATTCATCACAGTTTATCGCCCACAAAAAATGCATGAACATGATGTTTTGGTACACTGGTACATAAGACACTTCTACATCTTGTAAATATTGAAGAACAGAAATGTATTATATCACAAAAATTACGATGAAATAATAATACAGCTGTCTTCTGGGATATTTCACCGTGTAGTCTGGTAGAAGTTTACTGACGTTTCAGAGGTACTTACTGTCAGCAACATCAGAGACATCATCGCAAGCACCTCTGAAACGTCAGTAAATTTCTACCAGACTACACGGTGCAACAACCCAGAAGACAGCCACTTTTATACTCGCCGGCGTTAGAACATCAAATCTCATTAAAATGATAAAACACATTTCGCTGCATTACATAAAACATAACCGTTCTATTAACACATCCAAATCGATTCGTAAAATATGTTTATTTCATTTATCATTATAATAATAATAATCTCTTGTTCGTGGCTTACCAAACGTGTCGAACGTTGCTGTTCAGTGCTTAAACTATTGATTCGTATTCCGGTCGTTTCAAATTGGCCAAACTGGCCTAGAGGCATTCTGACGCTTTTCGTGGTTTCCCTTCAAGCAAATTACTGGAGCAGGACATGATCCCTATCTTCATCGCCCCTAATACATTCTTCACCAACAGCCATCCAGTCTGCAGTGTTACGTCATTAATCAATAAACATTAGCGAGATTTCAGGTTCTCACGGCGGCGAGCGTGATGATAACGTCTTCTGTCTAGTAGAAATTGGCAGACGTTTCTGGGGTTTCTACTGCGAATCTCCCTGATTGTGTTTTCGTGACGTAACTCGGATTACATTTGATCCATTTAATAAGGTCTTCTCTATTATAATGAACACATTGGCCAGGGCAGCTAATCTCCGAGCCGAGATTTGAAGTCATGGTCTTTCGAATACGAAGCATGAGTGATAACCGCTCGATCACGACGTTCGGTCCGTGAGTTTTCCAGACAACGCAGCCGTAAAGCGCCGGTCCGACTTGACGGCAGGACTGCACCCGATCTTCAGCCCAAATCCGAGCTCACATAAAAACTAGCAGTGGCCTACATGCCTTTATAGGAAGCAAATCGATCAAACACGTGGCTGTAAAACAAATGATCACCGTCCAAGGGTCCACAGACGCATATTTTCATAGCATTTAAATGTAAATAAAGATCGGTCCATACCAATACATGAAAAATGGGAGTTTAAACTGGAACACGTTCTCAGACGCTAGTAATCTCTGAACAGACGCAGGTGTGAACTGACACGTGGAATTTAATGTTCAAAAATTCAATATCATTTAAATTGTCTTACATGCAGCACAGCAAGCAATGCATTCCAGATGAATAATTATTACCAAAATAAAGAATGTTCTATACAGTTCTTTCCTTGCCAGAAGGAATTAACACCTGTAATAGCAGACTACACTGACGGACAGTAACATGGCCAACACAGTCTATGTTTACGTGTTTTTCTCGAGTGTATCTATACGTTCATTCTGACTTCATGCAGATATAACAATTTTGTAAACCAGAAGTTTAATATTACCTATCCCTCTATGCCAGTGTTTCCCACATGGTCTCTTCCATTAAGGTTTTCCTTCTAAAATTTTGTACACGTTTCTTATTTCCCCAATTCGTAATGCATGTCCTCCACAGATTTTGTCATGTATTTTTATTACAAAATATTAACACAGTAAGAATCCCAAAATTACAAACTTTCTCTCAAGAAAGGAAAATATCTTAAATACTGCATGCTACACGTAGCTGTAGTATTAAGACATTAAGTTCCTCTAGGGCACAAATCAAGCCAAATGACCCAGTGCCGATTTTCTTCTTTTCACGGCCAAGATTTCCTTGTCCTTATGAAGTGGATCGTATAAAATTTCAGACTTAATACTTAAGAAGAAATGCATAATAAAGCACAATATGCTGTTCGTCGATGATTCTACGTGATACAAAAATTAAATCAGGTTTAAACGATGAAAAAAGGAAAGAGACGCTAGCAGAAACTAATAAGATTATTTGCAGAAAGGCAATTCTCATTCAACAGAAATAAAACGTTCTTCGTACCAAGGGCGAATTAAATCCTGAATTCAATTCGGTAGACATAACTCAATACAGAGTACTGACCCAAATGAAAAGCTAAAAAAAGGTTTAATTTTCCAACTGTTCGTCTTATTTTAAAAAAATCCAAAGGCAAGCGATTCTGTACCAATGAAAAAATCTATTTCTATTACCTGAATGCATTAACATTTTAAGACGGACAGGGAACGTAGCAGGTATGAAAACGATAAATGCTCAGAAAGTTTTGGTCCGAAATCTTAAAGGAAAAAGGCCACTCTGGAGATCTAGACGTGGATGGGAAAATATTAAACTGGGTGAGAGGATGTTCAACAATGGCGGACCCCTGTAAACACAGAAGTAGGCCCTCAAGGTAACTATTAACAATTTAAGATCTATTACTTAAATATAAATTAATCTTACATATAAAGATGGAACGATGGATGAATGTTTAATATGCTATTTACCATAGGCCCTATGTGAATCATTCGGAATAAGCAAGTGCCATATGATGGAATTCTCAAAACTCTGAGCGTACCTTTGAAAAACACTTCACACGTCGGGTGTAAAAATTTTCGAGGCGACGTTTTGTGCGTGCAGCTGGTACAAAGAAACGCATATAGAAATTCAGTGGCGTAACCTCACAATACACCAAGAATATTGTGGTCTTCTGAGCTGTGACAACGTATAGTTAAAAATTTTAAAGAAACGTACCGTATCCATCTTCGGAGTTCACTTCAACCCCTCTTATGAAGGCTGTATGTCCTTACAAAACGTTCGTAATCACCTGTAAGATTTCATGAGGTCTCAAACCAGATCACAACCGACATGTTCAGCGCGGTGAGAACATAAAATCTCGAAGCATTTGGGAGATTGGTCTCGGGACGGTTGTGACAATGGGAGTACGTATATTGGTTTACAATGGCAGGATATGATATGAAGAACATTCTAGTGTTGAAACTGTCGTTTTGGAAAGCAACCATCATACACTACTTACAATTATACTTAAAATAGTCGTACTACAAATAGGAAATTCTGTTAAAAAGAGTGCATTATATTACCCCTAAACGTACAGAAGGTGTGAAACAGTGTTCCTGAAGCCCGAGGGCGGGCAATTTATTCCTCCAATGATAGATAGTCCTTTCCCTCACAAAAGTGCCAAAGGCAGATGATAGATTGCTGATAGGACTACGCAGCAGACGAAAATAACGTCTGTGAAGGATTGAGTGAGGCCGGGTTAACATTTTGCGTAGGGCTACACAGTCTTCCTGAAACTACCGACACAAACAGTAAACTAAATTGGCTCCAGAGACCTATTTCGTAGATACGAATGATAAATCTAATTTAAACTCAATTGATTTCTTTGCACTGCTACCAACCTTAGGTTTATTAAATTGTCTGCGCTTGCCTAGTTCGTTGCTTTAGCATCTACGATTTCATCTATCGAAAGCAAAAGCGTGAAATCTCGCGCGTAACGATACATACAGAATGAAATTCCTGAATTTTAGGTAGATTTTCACGGGACTTCGTACGAACGTCATGCAACTAGTAGAATCCAAATTTTATACTTTTAAATTTTCTACTTTCATAGCTAACAATATGGCGACCATGGGAAATTGTCAAGTCGAAACGATAGTGGAACTACTACTATAACACTGGACAACATACTCAAATTGTATGCGGTAATAAAACTTCCAAAATGATGCAACATTTATTAAGGTGAGGTTTACAGGATCTCACGGCGGAGAATATGAGGATGACTGTCTTTTGGAAGACCTGATGATGGAGGCAGCAAAGCAGCTCTGAAACGCCTGTAACCGTGTACTAGACTACAAGGTTCAATATTCCAGAAGACAAGTCATCTTGAGTCACTCAAACCCTCCCCAACCCTACGTCACTATATAGGACCTCGGCAGTGTATTAATTGTTGTTAAGCAACTCGCCAAAGAATGCGAACTAGCTCGAATACGTAAGATTTGAGGTTTTCACAGAGGTGAGTATGAAGATTTCTGTCTTCTGGGTTTTTTGCGCTGTGTAGTATGGTCGATGAATCGCCCTGATGACGGAGGCAGTATGACCTCTGAAACGTTGGTAAACATCGACCAGACTATACAGCGCAACAACCCAGAAGACAGAAATCTTCATAGTAGCTCAACTAGTTTGCATTCTTTGGCGAGTTGCTTAACAACGATTAATACACTGCCGAGGTCCTGTATAGTGACGTAGGGTTGGGGAGGGTTTGAGTGACTCAAGATGACTTGTCTTCTGGAATATTGAACCTTGTATTACACAGTTTTTCCTTAGTTCCTACAGAATTTATAACGCAAATAAATAAAAACGCCATTCAATGAGAATCATAGTTGCATCGGAAGGAGAAAGGAGATGAAAAAGCTGCTAAACAAATTTGTTCCGTTTCCGCTGAAATGAGCACTAAAGCGGCAACATGAGAGGGATTGCTCGCTGTGGGCTACTTCCAGAGTGTAACTACATTTCCAAACCATTCCCAAGACGCAGGAGACTGTTCTGGATACGAACTGTATCTGTGTTTCCTGCCATCCACGATGAAGAGGAAAGTTCTATTCCTCAAAACGAAATTTATAGTTCGCCGCACTCAGCTAAGTAGTTTCAACTCACTGCACGCACATCTTCCTATTGATTGCTCAAGCCCCTCCCTATCCCTTTTATATTCCCATATTCCAAACCAAGTCCCCATTTCTACAGCAACAACAACTTGGTCCACATTACTAGATAAAATTCTTAGTGGATTCACAATCCGCTGATTAAAACAGCACCATTGATGGACAAAGCTGGATCTGAAAATACTTCGAGGAAACACGTCCAGCTCTCAAAACAAATTTGTTCAGATAAATGTCACCGATAACAAAAGGAGATAATCTATTATCAGGCAGATCAAAGCTTTTCATGGTCACTACCTACGAACAAAAGTAGGCATACGAAAAACTTGTACAATTAACATTATAATAGCAAAGTAAAAAGTTTTTTTATCAGTCATTATTCCATTCGTCAATTTTCACTGTCTATCCCAGCGTTTCGGAGAAACCGCTTCATCTTCAAGGAGACAGCATGTTTCTCCGAAACGTTGGTATCTAAATGCCAGTCCACACGGCGTAATAGTTAATAAATCGAAGTTCCTACCATACGATTTCAAACTACTGTAACCGCTCATCTGGAAGTAGTTAGGTTTTGTTAGTTTTTCTTTTGTGTGTGTTTCCAGTATTTCAAAACCTTTGTGTAAGATTCTAGCACCACCTGCAGAGAACAAGGGTGGACTTCAGCCCTAAGAGCTAGAAGTCATGTTTAGGCCATCTGGGTAACAATCCGATTTCGACTCCGTCTACGACAGACAAAGAAGTGCCTTTAGGAGCAAGTGTGGAGGATCATGTTGGGCGGTCCGTGAGAGGTCTCTCTCTGACAGCGGGGGGTGCTTTGCACCAAGCCCGGGACCCAGGCGCCGAAGAAAATTAGGGTAGAGACTCACTCTTGTTTGAAGTCGCGATAGCGGAGGTTCTAGGACATACTGGAAACTGTATATTGTATAGAAATAAATAGTAGTGCCTTCCAACTTCAATCCGAATCATTATTGGCTGGTGTGATCAGGCCGTTAACACGACCTGAGACAAGAGCTACATCCCGACTAGCTAGCTAGCCCCTAACAATCCTACACCCTGATAAGGTAGCTGTCACGAGGCCACGAGCAGTGGACGGTTACACTACAGTTCCACTATAAACAACAGCCGAAAAAATAATAATTCAACACAATAGGAGACACAAATAAAAGAAAAATAACGCGCATCTTTACCACAAGTAAAAATAATTCCCTAGTTAGAAGAGTTCATGAAACTAGTCTCTGTATTCAGGAAACTAACTGACTGACGAACTAAAAGATTGGTATTCACATCTGAAGATTCAAAACCGCCGTCACTACGCGTGCCACCTGACCGTCATCCACGCCCACACAATCTAATTCACATAATAACAACAAATTTCCTTATGACTGCATGTGATAATGTCTGGGCTCTAAGACCATTCCCCGCAACCTCTTCCATTTAACTACCCTAACAACATTAGGTAAAGAGACAGATCACGCAAGCTGCTCGTTACGTAATTTCCTCATTTCTACACTTCGGCTACCTTGTTCCTTTCAGTATTTACCTTACACTGCGTGTACAAATACGTTGCGCTTGCTTTATGCATCCAGTCTTCTTTGTGCGAAAAATAATATTTATTTGACAAATTCTAAAATATTTTCAGATTACACACATACAAATACACGGGTAGAAGCACCGTTGAAAACATGGGGCAACAGAAATAACAAATAATTTCTGTCGATGACACATGATTACGTTAATAAAGCCTCCAGAGTTTCTCATTAACATACTGGTATCAAATCAGATAATATTTTTAGAACAAATATGACCCTGCATGATACTAGTCTGTCGCGTGCACTCACCAGGCTGAGAGGCCCACATCTTGATGTCGGCTTCCCTCGTGTAGGTGGCATCCCCTGCTTCACCGCACAGGCTCGAGATGTGGCGAGATATGACTCCGGACTTCCCCACGTTGACGAACAGGTCCATCGTGAAATTTTCCCTGCCCTTATCTTCCTCCGGCGTCCGGATCGTTCCGGGGTTTTTCTGTTGACATGCAAATCAAGCGTCAAAGTAATCGGAAGAACTGAGAAGTCAAACTGATATCAGTACTGAATGTATCACTCCCTCAGCCCGAAACACGTAGTCAGCAGGACTTCAGGCTTTACTTCGAACACGCTCAACAGCTGTCGTCGAACTACTGTGTAGCAGAAATAAGTAAAAATAAGGTTTCCCTTGAGCCTTAGTAAACTGCCAAGAAAGGTCAATGGAAAAGTGAACTCAACGCATTGTAAACCTCTCTTAAGAGGTCAATTTCACGCTTCGCCATCTTTGTTCCAGGTTAAACAGTGCCCTGCACCCCTTAGACAAAATCTGGGTGGACCGTGGCTGAGAATATTAAGTCACTACAGGCCGTGCCATTCAGCTTTAGCACGTGACTCTCCTGATTGGACTTTCCGGGCTCTTACAACAATTCGAGATGCGTTTCAGATAACCACAAGCCTTTCATAATTAAACGACAAAGTAACCAAATTATTAACTCACTGACTGTCTCACTAATTAAAGTTAGTGGAACAGAATTCTTTGGTTGGGAAGCCTGAGGGGAAGAGACCGCTGGGGAGACCTAGACGTAGATGGGAGGATAATCTCAGGCGGGATCTATGGGCGATAGGAGTTGAAGGAAACTGGATTTTGTTGGCCCAGGACAGGGTCCGGTGGAGGGCTTTGGTTAATTCGGTGATGAACCTTCGGGTTCAGTAAGCCATCTAGTTAGTTAGTTAGTTAGGAACAGAATTCTTCTACGGTGGCAGTAAAACACTTGATCAAGTAATTCAACACCGACATAACAAAAAATTGTTTTTTAAACATTGTCTAAAGGTAGTGGAATCCAGTGCATACTTACACAACTTGTTTCTCTGAACATCGATTGTAATACCCCCTTCAAGTGTCTTCCCACGTAATTTTCCCACGCAAGCGACACGCTCCAACTAATCCAATTTCATTAAATGACCCTAACAATCTACATCAATAGCAGAAACATTACGCTCGCCGTTATGCAATTTCCCCCACGCCTTTACCTCTAAGGTGCAAACATTCTCCTCAGTATTCCAGTAACACACGCCTCTCTAATCTGCGTCCAGAATAATAAACCAATTCCAACCCCTTTCACACCTTGGCCAAATCATTACGCCCTTAATAAATTATCGTGAAAAACGTAGACTTAAAATACAGACAAAAGCACGACCATACGCCATAGGTCTGAAGAATTAGGAATTTCGCTCTCAGACACGAAAGATGGGAGCCGAACGTCGCGGCCGTGTGATTGGTGCTCCCACTTTATGTTCGAGGGGTCCCAGAACCAGCTCTTGGACATCATATCGGTTACCCTGGCTAAGGTTTTGTTGGTCTTCCTCAGAATACCAGAACAGTACTTTAAATCAAATTATGGCTGTTTCCTTTCCAATTATTCGTTAATAATCGTATCACTCCACGCTACAGGCTATATAGTCTATCCGTCTGAGTAATGGGATTTCAAAAACGGTTCCGCACTGCGGTTTCTTTCAAGTTCCAAAGTTCTGAAACGAAACGACTGCAAATACCATGTCGGCAAAAGTTTAAGGATCTTAACTTTAATCTTATAACTAGTCAACAACAAACAAACACCAGGAGGAATTTCATTCAAGATTTTAATTAAAGAAAATCCACGTAATTTGATATTCGAAGCTTTGTTACTAATATTACATATAATTAAGTAGGCAAGCAAAATGTGCAATCAAACTGCTCAGAATCTGCCTCGAATTTCACATCCCAGATTCACAACCTCGGCGAAGGATAATCCCATTTGGGAAACGTCCAGTCTTATTTCTCATCCACTGCACGAACAAATAAAGACTCTCGCAATGGTCTCTTTTGATCATCTCACCTGCCGCAGTTTGGACATTGCGTCAGAGGAAATAAATTCCCCCTTCTGGAAGTGGCACAAGAAGCACATCACTTGGTACTGGCTCTGACCACGCTCCTCTTCGCCAAGCACCAGAGCCTTCAATATCTGTACGTCCTGAAACACAAACCAAATTGAAAACAATGAAAGAATGCACATAACAGTTTTCTTCTAAATTCTACGCGACAAATAACGAACGAACAAATGGCAGAAGTGGAGTACAGAGTTTCATAGGAAGTTGACACTCAGTTGGTGAGCAAATTACCCGCTCTTATCGAACAAGAATGCCCATGCACAGTCAGTTTTTGGACTGTCCAGTTCAGAACGGTTCGATTTGAGGTTTTCAAGGCCGTGAGTACAAAGATAGCTGTCTTCTAGAACCTCTGAAACGTCGGTAAACTTCTACCAGACTACACATCGAGTTATGCAAAGGGATCGCCTGCTATTCCAGCCATTTATTTAATCAACAGTGTTGGTGGTTACTGATTGCTTGTTGGGTCACTTTACAATTTCAACTGTGTAAGTTGCATAAAGTCTAATCGCAAGGTGAAGATGAATGCTGGGGATACTGGGAACGACCCGTTCTTCAAGTGCCTGAGCACTGCGGGTCCCAACTTTTCATTGGCTCGATCTATAGACATTCGGTAGGACTCCTTGGACGAGGGATCGGCCCGTCCCAAGGCCTCTACCTGTACACAGGACAGCACAACACAGAAAAACATCCATGGCTTGAGTGGGATTCGAACCCACGGTCCCAGCGACCAAGCGGCACAAGGCCCACGCCTCAGACCGCGCGGTCAATGCAGACCCCGAAGGTGAATGATGATTTGGAAATCGTATTTAAGGGAGCGGCAGTGGTCTACTTAAGGCACTATCCAAGCATCAGACTGGAAATACCTTGAAAACCTACGACAACCTAAGTCAAATTAGACAGTATCTGAGCAGGAGCGCTAGCCAACAACCGCTACGTTCGTTGTGGCGATGTGGACTAAGCTGCTTACTTCCAGAAACGTAAATGTCGCCTGAAGTAATTAGTAGTTTCAAGGGCTTATAGGCATTCAAGTGTGCATGCAGCAGTAACAACTTCCTAGAATCTAACGCCTTTGTCAGTATGCATGCATCCCCGTAAGAGTGGCTAATCGCAGACTTGCTCAAAGCAGCATCGATCACAAGAAGAAAGCCTTCTATGATGCATGTATGTACCGCGTCTGAATAGATAGCCTAAGTGGATAGCCCCCTGGCGCTACTCTTAAATCTGCTTATGATGTCTCTTCAAAAACAGCAATGGATGATGCAAACAGTAATTTCATAGAAGATAGCTATCTTCTGGGTTGTTGCTCAGTGTAGTTCAGTAAATGTTTACCGACGCTTCTGAGGTACTAGTCGCCTCCGTCATCAGAGCGACGACTTATCGCAAGAACCCAGAAGACAGGACGCCGTGAGAACCTTAAATCTCACAAAGTAATTTTGTTTTAAAACCTTATGTGGAATATGCTCGTAAAGTATGACAATGCATTACACTAAATGAATTTCTTTTGACTCCATTTAAAATATCTAATATTTCAACAAATTTCTGGTTTTGGGAGTCCTGTAATTAACAGCACAGATACAAAGATTAATGTAACGCATCGAACAAGATTCTGAAAACATTAGACCCAAACATAATTAAGCCTAATGACCCATAATTTTACATTTCTGAAGTGCGTCAACAACATTAACATTTTTTTAAATTCCGTATCTTCTGTAGATATGAGGTTCTCACGGCAGTGAAAATGTCGATGTTCTTTAGGGATGTTATGCAGTGTTCATTCAAAGGTACATTCAAAAGTTTCCGAAAAAGAAATCAAAGTCTCCATCTTCAGGGCTTAAGATGGAGACTACGCATCTCCGAAACATTGAAACTTGCACGCGAGTCGACACGGCGTCACAACCCAGAACAACAAATCCATGTCTTCTCTGCAAAGCTGCGTTATCAACACTGATTACGTTTTCTTAAAGATAACTTCTCGGATATTTCACCTTACAGTCCGCTAGATATTTACCGACGTATTCTTCTATCATCACGAAGATTACATGCTGCAAACCATAGGGCGTCACCTTCATATTCCTTGGCGTGATAACCTTAGATCTCACGTATGTGCACTTTCCTGTTCCACTGGGATGCAGAAGATATAAGACAAAAAGTCGTCCTGACAAAAGTTGACTATGATGCTGTGAAGATAAGCTCCTTTAATTGCATTTACTACAAGCGCCAAGAGTTTCCGTAAAGGAGCATTTATTTTCTACCACACGAAAAGCAATGAAGTAATAACCATCGGTGGGTAAAACTTTGAAACAAATTTCCCATCTCCCTTCTTACTCCCTCTGTGTAGGGTCCCTGCCCCATAACAAAAACATGAGATTCGCAAAGACGCCCGCGTCTCAGAATTTGCGGTGTTACACATGTGTGAAAGAACAACACAGCCAGCCAATCAGTCGTTTAATCCGTTCACATGAGCTCAACGCAAGTATAAAATCAAGACGACGGCGAGCCACAATGTGCGTATTAGTGAACACTTCAATCACTCTGGTTGTGAACTAGTTTAAAAGGTTAGAAGTGCAAGAACTAGCATAAAAAATAAATTACTGCTTGAAACAGTTGCATTAGGTCTGACAAATAACTGAACTTTATTCTGAATGCAACTGTTAACAATGGACAGAAATTTGTGATCGATTCTGAAGCATTCTGACGATGGTGTATTACAATTTTGATTAATGAGTCGTCTAGAATTCTAGCTCTTTCAGCGGAACCAACAGTAAAGGTGCCCCCTCTTACACCAGAGGACGAAGACATCGGTTCTCAAAACATTTTTATATATCGGATGATGGACAAAAGTCCAAAAACTCGGTAATCCAAAAATCTGTGATGTATGAGAAACGCTATGTATATTTTTGGTAAAGAAATATGTGTCGGAATTTAGGACAATTATAAGGGATCTTCATAATAAAACCTGATTTGTACTATGAATCATTAAAGAAGAAAATGAGTTTCGTGGAAATATCAAAAGCATGGAAGAAAGAAGAAAGAAATATATAAGAGATAAAAAGATAAAGGCAACGAAAACAGCTTAGAAAGTATGAAGATTTCTGTCTTCTGGGTTGTTGCGCTGTGTAGTCTGGTCGATGTTAACCAACGTTTCAGAGATCATGCTGCCTCCGTCATCAGGGCGACACAGCGGTGAGTATGAAGATTTCTGTCTTCTGGGTTGTTGCGCTGTGTAGTCTGGTCGATGTTAACCAACGTTTCAGAGGTCATGCTGCCTTCGTTATCAGGGCGATGAGTATGAAGATTTCTGTCTTCTGGGTTGTTGCGATGTGTAGTCTGGTCGATGTTTACCAACGTTTCAGAGATCATGCTGCCTCCGTCATCAGGGCGACACAGCGGTGAGTATGAAGATTTCTGTCTTCTGGGTTGTTGCGCTGTGTAGTCTGGTCGATGTTAACCAACGTGTCTGAGGTCATGCTGCCTTCGTTATCAGGGCGATGAGTATGAAGATTTCTGTCTTCTGGGTTGTTGCGATGTGTAGTCTGGTCGATGTTTACCAACGTTTCAGAGATCATGCTGCCTCCGTCATCAGGGCGACACAGCGGTGAGTATGAAGATTTCTGTCTTCTGGGTTGTTGCGCTGTGTAGTCTGGTCGATGTTAACCAACGTTTCAGAGGTCATGCTGCCTTCGTTATCAGGGCGATGAGTATGAAGATTTCTGTCTTCTGGGTTGTTGCGATGTGTAGTCTGGTCGATGTTTACCAACGTTTCAGAGATCATGCTGCCTCCGTCATCAGGGCGACACAGCGGTGAGTATGAAGATTTCTGTCTTCTGGGTTGTTGCGCTGTGTAGTCTGGTCGATGTTAACCAACGTGTCTGAGGTCATGCTGCCTTCGTTATCAGGGCGATGAGTATGAAGATTTCTGTCTTCTGGGTTGTTGCGATGTGTAGTCTGGTCGATGTTTACCAACGTTTCAGAGATCATGCTGCCTCCGTCATCAGGGCGACACAGCGGTGAGTATGAAGATTTCTGTCTTCTGGGTTGTTGCGCTGTGTAGTCTGGTCGATGTTAACCAACGTTTCAGAGGTCATGCTGCCTTCGTTATCAGGGCGATGAGTATGAAGATTTCTGTCTTCTGGGTTGTTGCGATGTGTAGTCTGGTCGATGTTTACCAACGTTTCAGAGATCATGCTGCCTCCGTCATCAGGGCGACACAGCGGTGAGTATGAAGATTTCTGTCTTCTGGGTTGTTGCGCTGTGTAGTCTGGTCGATGTTAACCAACGTTTCAGAGGTCATGCTGCCTTCGTTATCAGGGCGATGAGTATGAAGATTTCTGTCTTCTGGGTTGTTGCGATGTGTAGTCTGGTCGATGTTTACCAACGTTTCAGAGATCATGCTGCCTCCGTCATCAGGGCGACACAGCGGTGAGTATGAAGATTTCTGTCTTCTGGGTTGTTGCGCTGTGTAGTCTGGTCGATGTTAACCAACGTTTCAGAGGTCATACTGCCTCCATCATCAGGGCGATGAGTATGAAGATTTCTGTCTTCTGGGTTGTTGCGCTGTGTAGTCTGGTCGATGTTTACCAACGTTTCGGAGGTCATATTGCCTCCGTCATCAGAGTATGAAGATTTCTGTCTTCTGGGTTGTTGCGCTGTGTAGTCTGGTCGATGTTAACCAACGTTTCAGAGATCATGCTGCCTCCGTCATCAGGGCGACACAGCGGTGAGTATGAAGATTTCTGTCTTCTGGGTTGTTGCGCTGTGTAGTCTGGTCGATGTTAACCAACGTTTCAGAGGTCATGCTGCCTTCGTTATCAGGGCGATGAGTATGAAGATTTCTGTCTTCTGGGTTGTTGCGATGTGTAGTCTGGTCGATGTTTACCAACGTTTCAGAGATCATGCTGCCTCCGTCATCAGGGCGACACAGCGGTGAGTATGAAGATTTCTGTCTTCTGGGTTGTTGCGCTGTGTAGTCTGGTCGATGTTAACCAACGTTTCAGAGGTCATGCTGCCTTCGTTATCAGGGCGATGAGTATGAAGATTTCTGTCTTCTGGGTTGTTGCGATGTGTAGTCTGGTCGATGTTTACCAACGTTTCAGAGGTCATGCTGCCTCCGTCTTCAGGGCGATGGGTATGAAGATTTCCGTCTTCTGGGTTGTTGCGATGTGTAGTCTGGTCGATGTTTACCAACGTTTCAGAGGTCATACTGCCTCCGTCATCAAGGAGATGAATTGCTGTGAAAACCTCAAATATTACAGCTTAGAAAGTAACTCGCAAAGAGAAAGGTCTATTTGACGACTGAGGCGTACAGAAGACTCAATTTGACTGAGATAATGTCTACTGGACTGAGAACACTGTAGTTACACTGAAACAGAAAGAGGGAAGGCATAACTTCCTATTTATGTCATTCTTCGTGGGTCTATCACACTCTTGATAAGCTTACAGATATCTGAACAAAAGCCAACGTTGGCAAAATCTGTGCTAACTTAAATGTACGTTGGAGCATCATCATCATCGCGGCCTAGGCCATTCAGTTTGTTCCAACTCTAAGAACAGTCCTTCCATCGTTTTTTGGTCTTCTCACATTTTTCTTTATGTCGGCGTACATTTAAGGAATTTGTTGGAATTCGGTTTAGACCCATCCTGAATTAACCGACCACTTCTAGCCTGTATCTGTCGGTAGTTTTGACAATTGCGTTTACGTACTATACGTCATCTAAAATTTCACCAGAAAATTTAATTGTAACCATACACCGAAGGTATTTGAAAACAGGAAGCTGATAAAAATAGTGCGGTCTACGAGGGAGGAAGTAACATGTGGCCGAAGAAATTTACTTAACGAGGAGTTAAATGTGATAAGCTGTACCAATTATTAGAGTGCTCAATCGAGGAAGTGATGTGAGGGACGTGTAGCACGAATGGGAAAGACGAGAACCGAAAACGTCTTGGTCTGAAAATCCAAGAGGAATAAACGACTTATAAAATTACGCGCAAATTGGAGGATAATATTAAACTGCATAGGGTGGGAGGGAGACAATTGGATTCGTGACTCAAGGCCCTTTTAAATGCGACAATGAAGGTCTGGATTCCATGAAAGGCTGGAAATTGTTGAATAGCTGAATAATCATTAGCAATTAAAAGACCTTGCCAAATGGAATTAATTATGAGGTTACTGGATTCTAACGAAAATATGATAGGGGAATGTCAAACCACATTAAGATGACCGTACAGATTCATAAATGTTATATACATAACGCGATATAAATCCGAATATAGCTATATTCCTGTCCTGTATCTGTAATTGGCCGTAAATTAACAAACAATATTGATACGGTACAAATTTCCATAATTATCCGAACTGATGTTATCTTCACCGCAGTAAATAAACTGATATACGATAAATGTTAAGATGTATGTCATTGTCTCTGGAAGATACTAACAAATGGTTTATAATTTTCAGCCTTCATTAAAATTTTGAAGCCGAGGCTAATCTAATAATATTTAGAAATTCAGTCCGTACCGCAAAGGAAACAGTCCATCTACATTGCTAAGATTAAATGTTAATGCTACCTTTGATAATGATCGATGTCTTTTCTAAGAATTATACAGAACGCATAACAATCTGTAGGCGAAATGTAGAGTTACTGATTGTTCAAGCAGGTAACGTAGTTATAACTAGAATTTAAAGGGATAGAAATATTGCATGTTACCAGCAAGGGGCATTTTTCTTTCTACACAAAACACTCAATTCAAATTGATGTATTTACATGAGTACAAAAACTTCTGTACAACAATCATATCTCTCCACCGGTTTACCAGCACAAGTCAAGTGACATGCACCACCTGGTGGGTACAGAAGAACGCCTTCCTCCGCCTTGCGGCAAGACAATTACCACACCCACCCTGCAGCATAGGAATGATTTAGAGCAGGGGTTCTCACCCTTTTCGCTGGCGTACCACTAATTCTAATTTAGCACATTAAATATACCACAAACCAAATGCGTTCAGGGAAAACATATTTATGTAAATATTATATTTTGATTTTCTTACTTAGTTTGCGTACCACTCAACACTGACTCGAGTACCACCAGGGATACGAGTACCATAGGTTGAGAAACGCTGATTTAGAGTATAACGCGGTGGAATTTTCCACAATTACGAAATTGCATACCATTATTAGTTTTCAGAATTTTCGAGACCTACACATTTTCGGTTTAAAGCTGTTGAAAAATGCGTACCACTTGATCGTTTAGGTTCTCACGACGGTGAGTACGAAGACGGCTGTCTTCTGGTATGTTGCAACGGGCGGTCTGGTAGACGTTTTCCGACAATTATGAGGTGCACGCTGCTACCACCATCAGGATGATGAGTTATCACCTTGACGATACGATAAAGGCAGCAAGCTCCTCACAAACGGCGCCAAACCTCTACCAGACTACACATCGCAACATCCCAGAAGACAGTCATCCTCAATGTGCACCACTTCTTCATGTCCATCACCGTTAGTTCAACGCAGTTAACAGGGAGTAAGAGACAACACAGCGGAAGGCGTGTGGTTGACGGAGAGCGATGGGGGAAAATTTGTCTCAAAACATTAAAATACAATTTTATATCCATAAAAGTCTACAATTATCAGAGACTTTCATCTTCTTGCCAATTCTTTCTTTACGTGTTCTCAGGAAAGCGCCTACCGCACAAATTCAACCGTGGCTTGCGTGGGACATAACGGAAATAATGGTACCAGAGCGCCAACCGACAGAATGGGTTCCTTACAGCAGACAAATCACTGCATTTGCTTACGTTGTCGCCTGTCTAATTCTTTTCAATACAGACCACTCCTTGCTATTTATATACTACATCGCTATGCCGTAACGCGAAAGGACAACCTGTCTATGCTCATAATTCAACAGGCTGTGAATTACTGATGTCAAAACCTATAAATTACAGGCGCGACTCAAGCATGCACATTCAGAGAAGCAATCATAAATAGATTTACAATGGACATCGCTGAACGGTGTTCGCGAATGGGAGACAGGTAGGTAGGTAGGTAGGTAGGTAGGTAGGTAGGTAGGTAGGTAGGTAGGTGCGTAGGTTGGTAGGTAAACGCGCAACAAGTGTCTAGCCTGTGGCTCGCTGTTTTCAGTTTGGATTTCCACAATGCAGTCTCATTCAAATTCAGAATTCCTCTTATAAAGAATAAATACACACTGACCTATGTAACGGTTAGCAAAATTTGTAAGGATCATATTACTCGGGATAGACGAGTCAAAAGTGTGACTAGATACGGAATGAAAGACCAGGGTTCGTTATCCGGCATAGGCAGGTACTTTCAACTTCACCATCACATCCAGACGGGTTCTGAGACCCATCAAGTCTTCTCTCTAATGGATACCGGAGGCTCTTTCACCTCGACTGAAGACGCCGAAGCGTGAAGATACCATTCACCTCCACGCCTCCATGGTGTAGTGCAAAAGAACAAGGACAACATTACCAAAACACAGACTAATGCGTTAACAAAACCGACAGAAATACACACACAGGAGGTCGTGTTATTTAAATTTATACGTGTCCATCCGTAAACAAAGGCGTGAGAATTCTTCGCTAGTCACGTTGCAGGCCTAGACAGGCCTATATTTTACAAATCCCCTCTCTGTGACTTTCCATACCTCAGTTGCCTCCATGTTCCTTTATTGCAGATAAAAGCTATCGATTGTTTCTAACATAGCAACACTGCAAAGAGAATATGTCGTTTTAGCGTGCGTAAAGTATTTGCTGAATTGCAAAATACCCGATATGAAAAACAAAATTAGGTACAGAACCCCTATAATAATTTCGCCGAAATCTATTTAGCACTTCACGACAACCTTACTGTGTGTTTGTTTTACGCACTACAAACAAAGAACACAAATCCCACCCAGGAAATTCTTATATGTGGTCTACGTCGCTTTTGTAAATATATCCAGAGACATATAAAAAACAAATGCCACAAAAATTAAATCCTTCATCTAACAAAATTTAAAAGTAGGAATTCCCTTCATATGCATTTAAATATGGCAATTTACCTAAACGTTTGCTATCTGACATACCAGACAACTTATTCGAAATCAAAATGACTTATCTACTACCTCACAAACAGTAGCTGAGATTAGTGAATACTCAAGTTTCTTAATGAAACAATAACCGTCGATCCCAGCCTCAAAGTTACTCAGTTACTCTGAATGCTTATAATATCACGTTCGGCCTTCAGTGCAAGTTTAATATTCCTCCACTAGGAAAACACATCATCAAAGTCAACAAACATAAAATGGAAAGCAATTATGCTCAGGTAATGTTAACTTCGAGCTGCCGCGCTTGAAAAGTGGTTCATTATAAGGTAACAAAAGAATAGCGTTAGGTAACTAAAGGTAATTAACGAAGTTCCACCTTTGTCCCACGCAGGAAGAGAATAGATAACGATCATTAGCCATCAAGACTTCTCTCTGTATTGTTTACCACAAAAACATCCTCCCACTACATCGCATCTTCGTCTTCACTGGGAACATGATCCACAGGAAGGAGGGGGGGGGGGGGAAGGGCGAAGCAAAGGTTTTGGTACGGGAATGCACGGGGTTCGAGATATTGATCATCTGCAGCATTCGCTTGAATTAGCCTTCAAGCGCGCTGGACCTTTTTTAAAACACACGGCGCTTATGCTTAAAGAATAAGTAATTCAATTCTGAAGGGTTTTGACGACGGTAGCTTACACTTAAAATTATTCATTGTCAGGACTTTTTCCATCGTCTGTTCTTTAAAACCAAGACGTTTCGGAGGCTGGTTCTGTCTCCGTCTTCAGGTGAGAGGTGCCTACTCTGTTGGGTCCTTTGGATAGAGCTAGTCTCTGTCACTGGAGTGAACGTCGTGGTTTTAAAGAACAGATGATGGAAAAAGTCCTGATAATGAATTATTTTAAAGAATAAGGTTTTCAAATATTGTTTGATGGGAACAGTTCTCAAAATAGTGGAACCGCGACAAGTCTCCAGGAATCCTACAGCGACAACAGGTGTCTCTGTTCCAATTACAAAGCATCGAACAACCCAGGCACAGAGAGTATGATTTAGATTCACAGGACCCAGCTTACAAATCAGATGAGACATGAATCGAAAAATGTCTAAGGAATTTCGACGTCCAATGGTCTAAAGGACATATATCCGAGTTCGATACACGTCCATCCTGATGACATTTATGGCACTGTTTTGTCTCTCTCACCTGAAATTCCAGATTAATATAATATTCCCAACACGTCTAAAGCGGATTCGGGATAAATTAAGTATGAATCGGATCCCGGTTTCCCTATTTGGGCCATTCGCATTTTCCACTGTCGCCTTCTCAAATTATTTGTAACTGATCTGACATCTACAGCTGTTTCCGTAATCAAAAGCGACGGACGTAAAACGACTGAAAAGAACAGCCGAACAACCCTTTCGAATCAATTACCAGGGCTACAAAAACTCCTCTCCACTTCTACTGACCGAACTCTGTTGCTGAGTGAACATCACTCTTGCTTCGTTGCCGATGCAGGGTCATCCTTGGAACGTTAACAGTTACTCATCTGGGAGAGAAATATGATTTTAAGGAGCCTAAAACACTCACTTGGCCACAATTACCGCCAGACGGTTCACAAAACGACATCAGAACTCCAGAATTCATACCTACTCTTGATCCGCGTTGACTCTACCACCCGCGCTCGACGGAATACACACTGCGACAGTTGCTGTCATTCTCAGCTATACATTAATACGATTACGAAAACGCCATCTTGGCTTGTTTTACGTTCTAATATTTTAATCATAAACAGGACAGCTTACTGGTGAGCCACATAAGACGTACTAATGAATAAATATTTTTGCCACTGATGATGACCTCTTGAGGTCGAAACGCTTTTGACACACAGTGCCATTTAATGCGTAATCAGTTTTGTTTGTATGCATGATTTTATATAATTCTTACATATTTTAAGTGACCTTTAGGATCTATTTTAGCCAATCAGAATCCCAGTGCTTAACAACAGTGTAGTAACACGCAATAGTTAATGATTACCTAAAGACGGGTTTATAACCCGAAACTGCATGTAGATTTATTTAGGCTATAAGTGACTAAGTCCGTGTTCCTCCCAAATGTCTGTAATTTTTACCATTTCGACACGATGAAGAAGACTGTAATGAATGTGGACTGCCGATAAAAGGAAACAAGTCTGACGCATCAAAGTTAACAAAGAATTTCTCTTGTACATAGTACGCAGGCTTACGTGTGTTTTATAACGCTGCATCCTGTCATGTATATAACTCGAGAACAAACAGTAATACAATAAAATCTGAGTATCGCATATGGCAAACAATCGTTATCACGCACGAAAGAACACTGCATGTTTCGATGTATAGCCATCTTCAGGTGTTTCATATGGATGAATATAATGAAACATCCGATTAAAATACTAAAATGAATTTTAACGTATTATTCTTCTGAAACTGTTAACAGTGTCGCAACATCCAATATTCCTTGGCATAATTTGTCTCATAATTACGTCTGCGACAATCACGAAGACTTACCCTACGTCAGAAAGTTGAAAATCAGCATCTTATCTTTCACTTGAAAAACTCTTGATATTTTGGCCAACCCTCAAGCTTCTTAGATGTTTTGCTTTCTTGAGCACAGTTCTCTCTCCACATATCTGGATCGCGGTATGAAGGTCTTACGTCAACACGAACCACGTTTGACTTATACCACTCTTGCCGATAACCAAATACACGTAGAGCAGGCAAACGCCTCTTGCACAATCTCCATCAGCAAAGCAGCATCCCCTTCACGGGCTGCAGTGATAGTGTTTTCAGGTAGTTCAACAACGTCCGAGTCCTCAGCATGTTGTTTCAGCAACATCTCGCGTCCCCACTCCCCACCGTCCTCCCTCGATTCCTGTCATACTTTCAGAGGCAGGAAAGAATATGCTGGATCAGGGGTGTGAAACTTTTCAAGAGTTCTGACTACAATGAAAAATACCGACGTCACTGCGTGGCAATTTTAAGTTTTGATACTGAATGGCGTATACTGTGGTCATTTAAAATTAATGTTTAATCAAATCAAATCAAATGAGTTATAGTTATTTATTTTGGCACATTACGTTATAAAAATGGCAGCTGAAACTACTCGTACTGTGTTTTTTTTCCCATCAGGTTACCAGTGTTCACAAACGTAGGGAGGACACAATCTCTTCAATTCAGTCTGAAGGTTTCCTCCTTAGCACCGACTCGGGACTCCTGAACAGTTAGGACTTGAGGTTTTCACGGCGGTGAGAACGAAGGTTGCTATCTTCTGGGTTGTAGAGCCGTGTAGTCTGGCAGAAATTCACCAACGTTTCAGAGGTCCTTGCTACCGCAATCATCAGGCTGATCGCCCTAACGATAGAGGCAGCAAAGACCCAGAAAACAGCCATCTTTCTAAATGGTTGCTCACAGGTATACTAGTTACTTGCACAATCAATAATTAAGTACGTCAGAGGGTATGTAAAACTATGCGACATTAATTTGTAAGGCCATAGAATTTCTTAAATTTCATAATAAATGTATTTAAAAGGAATTTTTACATTATTTATATATTGAATTGAAAATCTATAAGCTGTATTGAAATATCTCGGAAAGAAATAACGGAATCTGATTCGAAACACCTGGAACATTTGTTCGAATCCGTTTCAAAAACACGAACTTCAGTTGCATAATTCTCTACTTATAAAAAACCCGATAATCGCTCGAATTTAAATTATAATGTTACTTAAGTTACTGTAATTAACCGCGGAAATTGCGTTCACACGAATCAAACACAAAGATCCATTTCGATACTGGATGAAAAAGTAATTTTAGTGAACTTTCCTTATAAAATTCGACTCTCGTTATTCCACTCCGTGTGCCGTACAAACTGTCGCTCCTCGCATCACTGCAAAAGGTTCATTACACTGGATTGCTGTTTCGCTGTACAACGCAACATATTACTAAGGGGCAGAATTTGTCTAGACAAGCTAAGGAAGGTACGAACGAAGTATTTGTGAAGTTGGCTCTTTTCTGGGTTCCAGGGCCGTGTAGTCTGGTAGAAGTTTACCGACGTTTCAGAAGTGTTTGTCGCCTCCATACAATCTCAGAAGTAGTATATTCCTCCGAAACGCTGACATACAGCTAAATAACTACAAGGCATAGGGAACTACCGCGGAAACCCACATCTTACAACACAATCTCGTATTTTACGCGGAGGCTGAGGCAACTGACATCACAAAACAAGAGTTCGTTAATGAAAACCCGTTGATAGGAAAACATGTACAGCAGCGAAATGTCACTGTAAACCAGCAGCGGGTACTCACTGACACAAAGTATTGCACTCTTAATGGGAACATTCGACGTTTTCCCACTGCTGAATAATGAACGAATCTCTCGCTGTAATCGCATTAAGTCCACTTCTATTTCGGGCTTACTGCCTGCTTTCTAACTAGATGGGCAAGACAAATGGCTAGGTGCTTAATGTAAGCCCATAGAGTATTTGTGGACGGATTTTACTTTGCATTTCGCTTTTTATCTTCGATGTAAACTATATGCGGAACTCCATTCAGGATCAGGATGGATTTGCCCTACTCTGCAGCGTGCGTCACTTCATAACGACCAATCTTCGAAATTATAAATGACGTCATATCGTAATTGGTGGTAAAATATAAGTAGAATTAGCCGTATTACGCTCTTGGAACTGGAAGACCACATCATGTATAATATTTTAAATTAACGTAAGTCTTGTTAAGAAATGAGGTTCTCGGGGGAGGGGGGGGGGGGGTTAAAAATGTCGATGTTAATCTACTGGATCGCAACGCCGAGGAACAATTGTCTGTTCCCTACAGTCCTGAAAATGGAAGCAGTTTGTTTCTCCGAAACGTCGGAGTCTGCCTACAAATATATACACACCCACTTCACGTTGCTACCAAGTACGGTAACAGCCAAACGATCTTAAAGCCGACTTGTAGTTTACCCCATTCCCACTGTGGGAAATTCAAAATACACCCACAACACAGAACTTCGCATCCTTCAACCAGCCTTTCAGTCTCTCATGTCTCAACTAAGTCGTTCGACGTACAAAACCGTAGTGCGTGAAAGAAATCAGTAATCCCCATGTAAACAATACTCAGAGACGGTTCACGAAATGCCGCAATTTTTAAATGGAAGACAGGCTCAGTATCAACGCAGCTGACCGGCTCTGTACACAAACACACAAAAGAGCCATGATTCTGTCTGTAACCGCAGAATTTCTACAGCCAGCGTGCAACATCCTTCGCAACAGAAGTGACAGCATTTCACAAGAAAGAACGCCAGAGATTACGTCTAGTCCATCCACCGCCTCCCCAAGAAAACCCTAAACCTGAATTTATTTGTCGCTTAATAGCGTTCATTCCCTTCTCTCTTCCTATTACCTTAATTTTCTGTTTACTTTCTTTGCACCTTTTTTCCGTTGTTTTCTTCCTGTCTTTCCCCTTTTTCGTTTTCCAACAATTCTATTCTCTTCTCTGCATTCATTTAGATAAACGTTCATTTTTCTCTTTCCTTCCGGACATCCTGTTCAAAACGTTGCACTGTATTACGTTCTGTAACGCGTACACATGAGGGCAGAAAGGAAGTCTCCAATCGACACTGAAAGGCGACCGCATTTGAAGAGGAACATTTTAGTTTCATGAATTTAAATAAAGAAATGAGAAAAAACAGAAGATACGAATATAGAAAGACCATATACAGACAGCGCAGGCAACTTAATTTGCAGATAAGGCAAATTACAGAAGACCACAAAACAAACTCATAATACATGACAGGACTAAATAAATGCTTACCTATCTTTACAATTCTTTTCCAGGCACTTGTGATAAAAATTAAGCAATCCATTACCCAAAGCGCCATTACCAAGTCAAAAAATCAATGTGTTGCTACTGGTCTATTTATCGTAATCACGTTTTAAAGAGATTTCCCGTTTTCCATACTCCGAATAAATCGCATGCCTATTTTATAAGTGATACGAGAACTAATGGTCTTCGCAGAAAAAAGTTAGTTTCAGAATCTTTTCATATCAAACGTTTTGAAACGCTTCAAAACCTTGAAAATTACTTGAATGCATATGCTGTATCTTACAACTGGCCTCTGTTCGAATGATACGTTATTATTGGTATGAACCGAGCTTGAATTATCACTTCTATTCCGCATGTTACACGCAGAAGTCTAGAAAACAGTTAACCTCCGAAATAAGCGGAGGCAGTACGACCTCAGAAACGTTGGTAACCATCGACCAGACTACACGGCGCAACAACCCAGAAGAAAGAAATCTTCACGTAGGAGTATATTCTGTTCCTCATCCCCCATACCCTGAGAAATCACAGCACCAAAAGTCGAATTCAGACTGGAGGGGCAAAGGAAGGAACCGATGGTCACCAAGACAGAAGACAAAGCGAAAGCTTTTGCAGCCAAATGGCCACGAGCCGTTGGCAATGGCGCAATCGATACTACTGCTCTGCTGCTACACTGAGAACACAAGCCTTGTCACAGAAATGAGGACAGCAGTCTGCACATTACAGTACACGTCGAAGAGGGACTGGATAACACTCGAAATGCTGCATCACGTAAGATTTCAGGTTCTCTCGGTGGCGAGTATGAAGGTCTTCTGGGTTGTTGCGCCGTGTAGTCTGGTAGAAGTTTACCGAAGTTGCATAGGTGTTTACTACCTCCATCACAAGGACGATTTCACCCTGATGATGAAGGCAGCAGCAACAACCCAGAATACAGCCATCATTGTGCTAATATAACTCTAAACCGACTAATTTTCTTCTTATACTTGTCCAGTAATTGGAATCAAAGAAGACGTTTCGGAAATATAACTCATAAAGAGATCAGTATAAGTAACACATTAAATATCTGCGCTTCTGATGACTGGCGAACACTGATGTGTGAAATTCCTGGAGATAGCTACGCTCAGAAAAATTAATGTGTTTTCCATTATATGGCCTTGTTACAGCCAAAAACAGTAGAAAGTAAGTTACAGAATAACAGAAATACGTAATTCATGGGCGACGACTATCAGAAGTTCATTTACTATTGCACATAATCTAAAAACTGGTTCATTTAAAAAAAAAAATAATCAGCAGAGAAGTAAAATAGTGATTAAAACCTATCAATGCGAGTTGGTGAAAAGTATGGTAGGTGCGTTTATTAGATTACTGGTCGCTCGTTTCTATTTTTATTAAGATAATTAGTAAGTAATAGTCAGTGAACAAATCTTATGTTGACATTCGCTTACACGCATATGTGGACGGTACTAATGATAACGTTTGCGCAGTATATGAATGATTTTCTATTTCAGCTAGGAAGAATTTATAATTCAACATTTCTTAGGAACCTAATACGGAAACTCTGTATTCCAGTAGCGATTACACCTTTACAGTCTTCTTTAACGAGCTTAGAACCGCATTTGTCAGAACGGAATAAACAGTACGCTAGTAAGTCTAACGGCAGTGGTAAAAATGAAGATAAAATACCCTGTAAACAATCAAGCACACGCCTTTAACACGTTCAAGAAAGAGCAGATCACAGTCAACCACCGTACAAGATGGATATGAATAGTGAACTCCATGCCCCGGGCGTTTCATATTCGGTGCCCATTGGGTAGGAGGTTGATCGGGCAATAGAGCCGGTGGCGTTGAAAAAAAATCCTTGCCCTGCCGGGAGTCAAACCTCAATCGGCCTGCCTGTAGACCAGCCACTAACGTCACAGAGCTATCCCAATTTCCGTAAGTTCTGGGTCAGCCAATCTTTTTTTTTTTAAAAAAATGGGAAGCTGGCCTTCACACTCGTCTGCAGATCTGTGAAACGTTGTATCTGTTTTATAAGACTAATTCAAAGTTACTTGTCTGATGTCTATTCAATGACTTATGAATAACACGCCAATGTCCATACATTGTCGCAGAATACTTCAAAAGACTCACATTACTTTGATTTTCAGAACTGTCGGACTGGAACACAAGATTATCTACAAGATTTGCCACAAAACTCATAAAATATACTTAGACGTTTAATTAGTAAAGGAGTCCTTAAAATGAATTAAAGTTAATGGGACAAGCAATACGACCATTAAAAGTTTTGTATTACTCGCTTAGTTACTGATGGACACTCCCTAACTTTTACAATAATCGGTACTCATAAAATATACATACTATAACGTTAAAAGTCTTACCTTGAGCATTTTTATTTTACACAATATTTGGTTGCAAACTGACGGTCTGAAAATACCTTCTCCTCTCACTTTGCATTGGTATCTCAGAACAGATTTTTCGTCTGGTATGAACGTAATTGATGTCAAGAAAGTCTTATTTCCTCATAAAAGTCATCTCTTGTATTAATGATTTTTAATTCTCTTCTTTTCTTTCATAATCGTTCCATTCCATGAACCTACGTCCTTAACTTGCTTCAAATCTACTTTATCACTTTCCTTCCTTTACCAAGTCTCTCTCCCGTACAGAAAACTTTGTACTGGCATGGCCTTATGAAATTTTAACCGTGCTGCATTCTTACCGAAGGTTCTCATAATTGAGTCATTACTTTAATTAACTTTGCTATTGTGTGGTTTGTCTTTGTATTCACAACGTAATATAGTACACCCAAGAAACTTAATTTCAAAGATCAGATGTAAGGAAATACAGCTACGAGGGTACGTGTCAGAGTTAATAATTAATCTGGCCGCAGTGGTTTCATTAACGATTAGCTTCGTCTGAGGAAAATAACTTCTGAGCCTCTGTGGTGTCAAAATTAATCTTAAACACAAGAACAGGCATACTGAGATGTTATATGGCATTACAGCAGAAGCAAAGAATTTTAAGACTAACAACATTTCTGTAAAGAGCAATTTAACAAGAGTGACAGAAAAATAAAAATATTAAGCTTAACAACTGTTGTTTCTTAAGAGTTGGTATAGGTTTGTGGAATAATATATAGAAACATCAAAAACATCAAGCCAAATTTTAATAAATAGCATCGTAGTGCGGTAAGATGAAAAAACGAACCTGCTAAACACGACCTTGCTGACTTCACCAAACTTTCAACTATTTTTCAAAGTTTACATACTCATATTTTAATATTTTCCGTCAAATCACAATTTTTAATAAGATAATAAAATATAAAATATTTAAAATATCATTTCACGTTCCGCATCGAATGATCGATTTACAAATTGGAACGTTTTTTACGACATGTTTCGGTTATATTTAACCGTCCTCAGGTATAAATTAGATTGGTAAATTTAAAACTCGAATTACAATCCTTTACAATGTTATGCAGTTTATTGAAGATGTTCTTATCAGATTACTCTTATATATTAGAACGAAGGTATTGTTTTTTATATGGCGTGGTTCATATTAAAATATTAACCTAATTCACAATATGACGCAAATATACTACCTTACATACTCATACAAATTAAAAGCATCGCGGCACACTTATATTCGCATCGCGGAACACCGGTTGGGAAACACTTGCCTTAGGCTGTGAGGTTCTCTTATGAGGTTTCAGTAAATGTAACAGATTACACGAAGAGAACAAGGAGGGATGTATGATACCGTTAAGACTTCAAATCTGCAATGCGCTTTCAAAGGAATGAAAACAGAGCTTAATAGCTAACAGTACGAGTTTCGGGGGGAAACAAAATGAATAAAGGAGCATCTTTGAGTGAGGAACGTTACTGACGAGACAAGGGGCTAGAAGTTTAATCCAGTACAATGAACTGTAAGATAAAATAAAAAGTCATTAACATGTAGGCCTATACACTAAAACAAGAGTTCTGAAACAACGGATAGCTACATTTTTTTTTGTGAATCTCACTCTAAATGATAAAATGATGAACTTCAAATCAAGAAATAGCACGGGCCTTACTGATGAAAACTTTAAGGGATGCATGAGAAAAGAAATAAGCCTGAAAACGAAGCGTCACTCAATCAAGGGAAGAGTCAAATAACAGGTCACTAACACCGATTTCGTTTAAAAAATGCAATTTGTGAACTTGTTCACAATATTAGAAGCAATTCATTAGCAATTTTAAGACCCTGACCTCGTGTTGCCCATACCTGTGGCCCGCGTGTCGATATGAAAGGGTGAATGTTGCCCTAGGCCTGGAAAAGTTTGAGATGCACTGCACTGAAAAAACAGACGTAGCAGAAACACAAAGCTTACCACAACAAAT